>NC_140579.1:780477358-781077358 GCF_964204655.1 Triturus cristatus | reverse complement strand
GCAGATTCCTCACCTTTTGAACTCCTTCAGGTGCCACATTGGTTCCAGAAACTCTTTACCTAGCAATTGCACCCACATGCCGGTGGGTTGGGCTGTCAGAATCCATGGCAGAGTCATCTCAACTGCACGCTGACATCAATTTATAAACAAGCTTTCCACGCCCTTATATGCAGAGCGTTAGTAAGAGACTCAGAACCACGATAGTGTGCAAACACAGAACCGTATTAATGAGGAAGAAGGGAGGTCCGTGAGGAATCTACTGTTAGATAAAGTATACATCAGAAAGAGCATTACTGAAGCTAATTTACTTGTTCTTCTGATGGATACTTCTTACTGTAAATCGTTCACTTTTTGAACAGATACCAAAGACAACCTCTCAAACAAGAGGATATGAGGCACACTGGTAAATTCTGCAGGATCCAGCAGGGAAAATGGCCCTTCTTGCAGACTTGAGAGCTGAAGCAGGAATCAAAAGGTTTAGCATGCAGCTGATCGACCAGATAAATCTCCCATTAGGCCACAAACTTTGCCCTATGTCCAGAATAAATCGGCTTTGGGGCGAATAGCTAAGATAACATCCGCTACTTCCTTGGGCTGATCAAATCCGTTCAGCTAGTTCTGCTTAATGTCCACCCATGGAAGTGAAGGTTTGGGTGTAGAACACGGCCCCATTCTAGTGAGAATAGGAGCTCCTGAAGAGGGAAAAGGAGCGGAGGACACACGTTAGGCTCAGCAGTTGGGGAGGGTATGGAGATCGGCCTGGTGCACGTCAGGATGGAGTACTTTGTCCACCTTTGACGGTCTCAAGCTGCCTCATAAGACACGTGGATTTTATCTGCGAGGCATCCCCATTGAAGGTCGAAATTCCACTGCAGATGTTCTGAGCCGGCATGGCAAAGGGTGGAAGCCTTACTGGGTCAGTTATTGCTGGGTTAAGAACCACTCCAGCAGTGGAATATTTTCATTGAGCCTTTGTCTTTAGAGCGCATACTGAGTGTAATCACCCTGGAGCAGGAATGCTGGGGAGGGATCCAGTACAGACTTCTTGTTTTTGCACAACGATTTGCCCTTGGACTTCATCGTAAGATTTACTTGAGGACAGGGACCTCAAGACGGAGATATGGGGCAGGAATAGGCACTAGACATCATCAGAGATGTAGAACTTTACCTCACACTCCCTGATGGCCTTAATTCGAATCATGATTGGACATCACGTCCATGACAGACAACTGCTTTCTACAGATGAAAAATTGTCGAGCCTGTTGTCTTTGGGGCAGATATCCCTGGCACAGTGTAAGTGGGATAAAAAAAAAAGTTTTTGAAATCTGCTAAGATACTGCAAACTTTGGGAGCGGAGCTCCAATTCTGCATCCAAGGGTGCAGGGAAAAAAACTGCTGTCTTGCGCAGGAGTGATGCCATCCCTTCCAGCGAAAGGGCAAGGTTTCAGGCTGATGACATCATCAGCAGACACGAGGGAGCACTAGGTGGAGAAATTGTTTCCAGATCCAGTCTGGCCCTTGTGGGTTAATTCAAAAGAATCTGCGGTTAGAAGGGTCTATCAGAACAGTACAAGAATAAATCCAGTATTCTTAAGCAAGGTGACAGAACAGTAGGCAAGACACAAGGAGCGGAGAGACCGAGGAGGCAACAGCACAGTCAAGACAGTGCAGGCACCAGAGACCAGACTGGCTCAACACAGAAATAGGGAAACTTGACTGGGAGTGTAGAATAGTGAAATCTCAGTCAGTGCAACAAGCAATAAAAATGCAAAGTAAAAATACAGCACAAATCTTTCCATCAGAAAGAGAAATGTTCTGTAGGCCCCAAAACCTACATACCTTAGGCATGTTGTAGTTTCACTCAACTACCCATGCTACCACAAAAGCCTGCACTGTATATTTCATCTCTGCATGCAACACTTCACCCCAAATCTTACCCTTCTCTCTTTCGGAATCTTGCCTTCCGCCTCCAGCTTGGCACGGGCTTGCCTCCTCTTTAGTATCCGGTGATACTGTTTTGCATTGACTCCTCCTCCAGTAGTTCTGCCCCTGGAAGAGGAATCCTGTGTAAGGCTGGCACAGAACCAGTTCCAGGTACCAACTATGACAGAACAGGAGACATTTTCTAATCAGAAAATGTGTCACTGTTCAGATGCACAGTAAAAAAGGAAAGCACTGGAGGGTGAGGAAAGTTATGTTTCTAGAAATAGACATATGACAACCATAGGTTAATATTGAAGAAAAGGCACAAACAACATGCTTCCGAGTTCATGTAGCTTTGGCAACCAGCATCGTACAGTTCATAGGATACATCGCTTAACGAGTAACACAACAGAATCACAGCTGAAGTGTTACAGGAAAGGAATGATCCAAGATTGCAGTAATACTTTAGGAAAAGAGCCACAAAATTCAAAAAGTGTTTAAATGTCACTCTAACTGCACAAATGTTAGTATGACTTTCAGTCTTCAAATCTGTTATTCTGGGTTTTGAGACCCCATGTACTTGTACTAAATAAAATACTTACAATCACCATGCCGCCAGAATTAACCATGTTGCCAGAGACCGGAAGCGTGACAGTAACGGTGCCTTGCCCACTGGAGGTCGTATTGGTGTTGCCTCCAGCTTGAACAATCTGTGCTCCTGCTAAGCTGGATCCCGGGATGGTGATCATGTCTGTAACAGGGACTGTAACTTTAAATAACAAAACAAGAGGGAAATACACAAAGAACAGAGTAATAGCATTAATCCGGTCTGTTCCAGTTATAATTCGGCCTAAGCTGGCATTTGAAAAGAACATAGCACAAAAACGTCCATACAAATTTAGAACAGAGCCCCGTTTACAAAGTTTAAAATAGGACAGAGTTCCCTGCCCAGGTCTGCAGTACCTTGCTGTAGTGTAGGATGGTGCCATCAGCATTGACCGGCTGATATACAATGGTCTGCCCATCTGTAGTCTGTGCCACTTGTTGGCCCTGGACAATGATCTGCTGCTGACCCTGTTGGAACACAAACAGAGAATCAACGTGGATTTCAAGCACTGGGGATAAGGATTTCAAGCACAGGGTAAGAAATATTCGACATCCGACTACTAAACGTAACGCTTGCTGAATAATGCTGAGCATTTTCTAACCCAACTTGAACACTGGCAAATGTCAACTATCTACTAGGTCTCTCCCGGAGAACTACATTCTACCTATATCAAACATTTTTATAAGACCAAAGGATTGTCGCCATGAACAATAAATCACTGAGCAGGCAACGGATACGTATGCACATATAACGAAAGGAAACACTAAACCATCTCAATGGAACACTAAGAGAAAGGAAATGCTTAGTTACTTGTAAGCCTAATTATCCTCATACGTATGTTCACTTAAGTCATGAACACTGAACATCTCAGCCTATAGGTATGATCCAAGAACACTGCTCCCCTCCCCCAAGACAAACTGCTCTCAAGTATATAAGCATATCTCAATGTGGCATTTTTTCAAACGTTTCAAATAAAACCTCAAGTAAATTCATTTTGGTGTGTCTTTAAACAAAAAAAGCTGTGCTAAGGGGCAGCATAGCTTCACTAAACAAGCATTTGCAATGCAATAGGTTTCGCCGTTACACAAGTTTAAGCTATTGGCATTGTAAATAAAACCTTTTATTTAGGGTTTAAAAAATAAAAAGCAAAAATAAAAGGCATTGTTATTTTCAATGTCAACAGCTCAAACTCGCGTAAATGCGAGACCTATTGCATTGCCCGACAGTCCCGATCACCATCATATGGGTACTGGTCCACTCCCACGACCAGTGTTATGACTGAGTTGCCAGTCTCATGCATTTCCTCATCTTATAGTTGCTGGAGTTAACCCAGCCGATTAGCTCGTCAACTATCTTGTCCAGGCGCTGCTTATCCTGTTCTAGATCCAGAGAACGACGGGTATCGAACACATACTCCAATAGCTCCGGCCCCACCTGCAACTGGCAGCCCATGTCCTTCTGCTGCACCTGCTCCTGAAAGTAATCCATGTCGGGGGACCAGTCGCGACAAACGTTAGGTGGTAGGGGAGCTGCGGGTACCACTCTGGGGTATCCTGTGCAGCTCTGGGATCAGCGCCGGCTCCTCCCGCTCATCGCAGCCCAAGAGCGGCCAAAACTTCACAACTTCGGGCAGGGAATCACTGTCTCCACCGGGGGCGCTGCTGCTGTGCTGAAGAGGGGGCACTTGCTGGGGCAGTGAGGCTAGCCAGTGAGACTGTGCCTGAATTCGGGTCAAAAGATAGTCGCACTGCGGGAGTCAGTGCTCTCGGGTCACACTGGGCCGCCGCTCGTCCCACAAAAACTTGTCTAGAACGCCCGAGGACCCTATCACTGCGCAAGGGATGGGCCGCGCCACGGCCGCTGCCATGCTAGGATCAGGCATATTAACATAAGTTACGTATGGGGAGAGGGCCCTCCGCAAGGAGGAGGAACTTCACCCATAAACAATGAAAAGCCTGTGACGTTTTGCCTAACTTCAATGTGGAAGGTACTCACAACATGAATTCTCTGTACTGTTTAAGGAGCCGGCCTGTGGTCACGCTCACAATTTATTTTGTGTGGTTTTTTAGGTCTTGCATGCGCTGCTCGCTGGCGAGAAAGTATGTCCAAACGCCTTTTCGTCCGGCAAAGCACTTTATCTCTAGGGGGGGCCATCTGTTTCTAATTAGCATGGCAGCGCTAAAGATAAGAAAGTGCTTCACGACAGCTGTGAAGCAGGCGATCCAGTCTGGATGGGCCGGACCTAAAGGCGAAAGGGAGGCAACGCCAACAGCTCATTTCCACTGGCAGGCCACCATTTAGCATAAACGGTGATGCCAGCCAATGGAAATGAGGGGCGGGCCTTAAAGCCCTTTTCTAAAACTCCTCATTCACAATAAATCTCGCTGAGGCGAGCAGCGCTTTGCGCTGCAACGCCACGCAAAACCTCAAAAACTACTATTTTACCTGGCTGCCACTGCAATCCCAGAAACACCGCTTTGACAGTTGACTATTCCTTTTGAATCTCAGTTAACAGCGAAGGATCCTTAGCTCTTTTGCTGTCCGCCCATGTTCACAATCCTCACTCTCCAGACCTATCTCTTGGTGATGAAGTCAGTGAATATTTGCATGAAGACTAAATATGATTTTAAGTTAGTAACATTACTTTATCATGGCATCTTCACCCATATTCACGATCAATAAGCAAGCTCTTGTGGGACACCGATGGCACAGCAAAGGGTACATGATTCGGTCAAGTACACTCCTTTCACAGCTTCAAAAGGGTGGGTTGCAATAGGTGTGTCTAAATTAAGAGACTTAATGGCTAGTGTGAACATGCGATCCTTAGAGGACTTCCCAGGATTATAAGAGGGTTAAGAGTATTTTGTTTTTGTACGTTAATTTATGTGTGAATAGCTGTAGCTGTTACCTACTGACTACAAGTCGCAATTGCTATTGTTATACAAGTAATGTATCTGCTCCAAGTTAGTTTGAGTTACTCCAGATTGTTTAAAACACAGGTTAATATCCTCTTTGCTGCCAGTCCAACGGACCTGTCGTCGCAGCTCCTAGATCCGATTTACTCAGGTGGGGGGGGGGGGGGGCGGAGGGAAGGGGGTTTAGGGTGGGGGGCAAAATATATGTGGTTGTTTTAGTTTTTTTGTATGTTTTCTTTGTGTTTTTTCATGCCTTTTTTACAATGACAGATATGCTCTACTTCATTCACATTGTCAGGGACAGGGCCCTTCTGAGCCGCAAGGAAAGACATCCTTACTAGGTGACCATCCTTATGAAACTAAATATATCATTGTGGGAGTCGAGAGAGGTGCTTCACACAGACTATGAGTATAGTTGTTTTTATAACCATCACTAGATCAATCAATGCCTCAAGTTAAAACTATTGCAGAGGACCTCAATATTGTCTCACTAAACGTGAAGGGGCTCAACCACCCAGTTAAGCATAGGAAAATCTTCAACTGCTTGGCTAAAACTAAAGGCGATATCATACTCCTTCAGGAAACAAAACTCTCAGAGGAGGATGCTGGCTTAATCAAATACAACTGGATCTCATATACCTCATGCTCTCCAGCAGATCATAAGAAAAAAGGAGTTATTACCCTTATAACCAGGAAATCCAATATTTCTATTGTCTCACACACACACATGATGATGAGGGTAGAGTGTTAGTCACGCACCTGAAGAAAGGGGATAACTCAATCCATGTCCTCAATATATATGGCCCCAATTCAGATGAGCCCAACTTCTGGGAAAATCTCTCAGATACAATAGGTAGCCTTCCACAAGATGATCTTATCATAGTGGTGTGAGAAAGTGCCATCTTCCTTGCATGGTATGCCCCCACTTTTTGCTGAATTGCTGATGTACTTTGACTGAGTGTGCCCTGGGCTCCTGCCAATCAGGTGCCCAGGGCCTGTGTTCCTTACCTAAAACTGTATTGAAGCCTAAACCCAATTGGCATCTCTGGCCACATGTCAGCCCCTGGTCAATGGTACCATGGGTACCCAGGGCACTGTGACCAGAGAAGGCCCCTAAGGGTTGCAGCACTTATTGTGTTACCCTTAGAGGCCCTGTACCCTGACACACACACACACTGCCTTTGCAGGCTGACTGTGTGGGTGCAGAACAAAACACAAAGACGACATGGCACACATTCCTGTGTGCCATGCCCACAAACCACTGCCCTGGCATACATCAGTCACCCCTCTAGCTGGGTGCCCTGTGCCAGTAGTGAGGGTACAGGGGCATGAGCCCTGTACCCCTACAGTGCCCAGGTCCATTCCTGGGCCCTGTAAGTGCAGTGTTGTCATTAAGAGTATATGGTGCTGGGAGGTCGACATTACGAACTCCACAGCACCATAATGGCTACACTGAAGACTGAGAAGTTTGGTATCAAACTTTTCAGCACATTAAACCCACACTGATACCAGTGTGGGATTTAATGTAAAATGCAGGACAGAGGGAATCCTAGAGATGCCCCCTGAAACTAACCAACAACCAGCGTCCTGACTGAGAGGCTGCCTAGGCTGCCACACAGCAGACATGTTGCTGGACCCCTGGGTAGAGAGCCATCCGCTCTCGTGGACCTGCAACAATGCACATCCTGGGCGAGGTGCTAGGTCTCCTCCCCCAGGATGGGCAGGGGAAGCTTCAAAGGTATGCCGCCTTTGTGAGCTTCTGGAGGCCACTTGCTGTACTCAGCAACTGGCCCCTACCGGTTCTGGCAGGAAGATCGGCGGGAAAACCCAAGTTAGGAAAGGGGGTGTGCCGGCCTCTGCCAACCCCACCCCTCAGGTGGGGTACGTGTGGTGAAGCACAACTCTCGCCATCTTGTGGATGGGGAGCCCTACCCAATCAGGACTAGGCTCCTGCCCCCCCTCCCAATGGACAGTGGCAGGCTAGGGGGTGTACCCACCCCAGGGAAGGGACCTATTGGTCCCTGACCTCTACCTACCTCTAAACATCCCTAAATTTAGTATTTAGACACACCCTGAACCTTCCTTCCTCAGATCCCGAAACAAAAAGAAGAACAGGAAGAAAGAAGACCTGCCGTGCAGCTGCTAACAAGAGGACGACACCAACTGACTTGGCCCCAGCCCTACAGGCCTGTCGGCCCTCGAACCTGCTCCTGCTAAATCCCGGCGTCTCCAGTGGTCAGCAACCTCAAAAACCCCGGAGGACCTGACTGTCTTGCTCATCTAAAGACTGGGACTCCCATGAGCAGAGGTTCTGCTCAAACAGCAACAACCCCCGGTGCCAGCCAGGAATCGCGAATCCAGCACACTCTGCACCCGCCGAGCCCGGCCTGTGCCTGAGTGAACAAAGACCACGAGGACATCCCCCCAGCTACTGACCAAGAATCCAGCACCCAAGGACCCTCCTTGACGCTCCTGACGACGCCTGCAGCCTCAATACCAGGGACCCCTCCAACCGCGACCAGCAGAGGGTAAGATTTCCCGATGCCAAAAGACACCCCTGCACCCGGCGCCCTGCGGCCCCCTGTGCCCAGCTCCTGGGTGCCTACCTAACCTACAGCTTCCCAACTTACCTCTTGAAGTGGTGGTCGCACCTGAAGAATCTCCGTCCCCGAGCTTGCAGCCTTTGTTCATCTTGCAACTTCTCCATTTAAATACATTGAGAGCCCGACGGTTCAAAAGCACCCTGCACCCAGCCGCTCGAGTGCCCCTGGAAGTGCAGCATCTGACCTAAACTACTTCCCCACTTGCCCTGAGTAAGTGACCAGGAGCCCAGCTCCCAGGGCGGCGTGGGCTGCCTGCAAGCAGCCACCATCCACAGGCCCCCTGCCCGCCACAGGCTATTATTGGGCCTACTCTCTCTGCACCTGGCTGTGTGGTACTGAAAATTCTGGACCCGTGTTATAAACATCGTCGTATCATGACGATTTTGGTATCAGCAGACCAAGGATGATTAGAATACTATGCACAAGCATTTTCGTCATATTCTGGTGACGAAATTACCCTGAAATCAGAGTTTCCGTCCTGAACCCTCGGGTTCCATTTGAACGGCAGCCATTTTGTGATTGCCCTCACATAGGCCAATGACTAAGGCCAAAAACGAGTCTGAAGGACTTGTACACCTTTGCTGACTCCTCTGTGACCTGGGCAAGCTGACTCCACTGCCTGAAGCCAAACCTGTTCGGCCGGTTCCTTTCCCAGTGGCCGAATGAGATTAGTATCAAGGCACAACCTATCATAAAACCTTTCATCACACACAAACCATGCCTAATCTTACACACACCTGTCCCTGTTCCTTTCTTTATGACTTGCTTTACGAGGAGGAGGTGCCCGTTTTTATTGGGGGTCCGTCGATATCTGATGAAAGTACTGAGTCTCGCCGGGTAATTGATTGAGGGCTGAACAAACTGAAATATGGGCTTGTCATTATGACTCTGCTTTTTCTTTGTAGTGAAAATATGTGAATGGTCAACTGTAAAATAAGGAATGTTTGCCTAAAGCATAATATTTTGTATAAAAAGAGAAGGCTGGCTTTGTAAGGTTGAGCAGTCTCCTGAGAATATACACCGTGTTGTACTTCTAGGATACCTGTTACTGGCTGCAGCCAATAAATACGATCTTTGACTTCACCAAGAAGACTCTGTGTTTCTGTAGTCTGAAACAGGAAGGACTCGAAGTCTTAGGGTGTGTTCCCTGGCACCGCTGGGTTCTGAAAAACCCAGTACTTCAGTTGGCGCCCAACGTGGGGCGATTTCAGCGGTACCGGTCCAAGCCAGAGGTTCGTGAGGAGCTTCGTGTGAAAATTCTGGAAGAAGGCCGCCACTTCATCGACCCCTGTATGTCGACGTGGTCCGAAAGTCTTTGCTGCGAGGTTCCCCGCTTCCCGATGGCTACGAAGGACTGCTGCCCTGACTATCGCCCTGTTTTGGACCCTTGATGATTGGTAGAGCGAAATGATAGACGAGTCTTCTGGTGAGGTCATCGATACCTCAGTTAAGTATAAGTGGAGCGTCTCCCAGTCCTTAGTTTGGTTCTTAGTTTGGTATCCCCTTGGGATCTTTGATTTGGAACTTGCAAGTACCAAAGCCGAGGGACTCGTGTATTCACGAGACTATCGTATTCGATAATCCTTTGAAGTTTGAAGCTAGACTAGAGAGCGAAGATGCCTGGTCTTAGCAGACTTGGAAATTTGTTTTGTCTTGGTTGTAATAGGGATTCCCGATTGGAGGACTCGTGTCCGGTTCCTCCGATTGGAACTCCAACCTATGAACTATATGTGGAACATGGCATAGGCCCCCTCACATATAATGAAGTATGGATCCGATACACCAGGAAAGATGGTGTTTTAAAATGGCCCCAATATGGTAGTTTTGACACAGAGATTCTGGATAATCTGGAGGTTAAACTTTTTAAGAAGAAAGCCCGGCCGGCGATGTTTGACTCTTTCCGCCTATGGCGTAAGGAAGCCAAACAGAAGGAAATTAAATTAGCAAAGAGAAATAAGAGAGAAAAGGGTATCTCGATAATGCAAGCTGCTATGCAGTTTAAAGATAATGAAGAAGAACAGATGAGTGAGCAGTTGCACAGGCAACGTAAAATGGTGATCGATAAATGTTATCCAGTTTTGCCGCTTATTCAGCAAGATGCAGCAAAAGAACTTGAGAAAGATCCTTTAATGTCACACTTGTTGAGTTCGCCGCCCCCTTATGCGCAGAGTGCTACAGCACCTCCGCAACCTTTAGTTGTGCAACCTCCGGTTATTGTGCCTTAGGTTCTTCCACAGCCGCCAGCTCCTCTTCAGTTGGCTCCTACTCCTATGGCGCAGCCCCCTCAAGGGCCGCCGACTTTGCTACCTGCTCCATCTGTACTTCCTACGACTTTATCTACTACATCGACTGCCTCTTCTGGTGTTCTTGCTGATACTGCCTCTGCGTCTGCATCTGCGTCTGCCTTGCCTCCCTCTGTTTTTCCTCCTGTTCTTTCGTCAACGTCTCCTTCTGTCCAACAGAGAATGACTGATACTGTTGCTAGCCTTATATTTCCTCTCTTTGGGTCATCTGGTGTGACCCCTGATTCGGAGCGTAAGCAGTCGCGTAGTCAACTGCCTAATTCTCGAGAGAGAGAGAGAGAGAAATGTTTGACCGTATGGCGCGTAAATGGGTTACTTACCCTTTAAGATATGATGTGGAGTCTGTTATGGATGTCTTCCATCAATGGGAAGCACCGAAACAAAGATACGTTTTTCAGAAAATGTGTTCTTTCCTTTGTGAGGAATTGGAGGATAATGATTTGGAAACAAATCCGCCTGATTTGTGCCATGTACGGTTTGAGTTTGAAAAGGGCACGATTGTGGGTTCCGATGTTGAGAAAGCAGTTGCGACGTTGTTGTCCTTTAGGAATTATGATCCTTCTCAGTCACTGTTTGAACATGACTCCTCTGTTAGAAAAAAAGTGCGACAGTACCCAATGAGAGAAGTCCCTCCGGTATGGAAGGACGCCGTTGCGGCTGATGTCGCTAATCAAATTGATGCTGTTCCAGCTCATTTTCAGCGTGTTTGGGTACATGTTCCTTGGAAGCGAGCTGAAGTTATAGCCCTTAAGCAGACTTTGCCTGACCCCCGTAAAAACCCTGCAGGGTATTATAAGGAATTATCACAGACTGCAGACTCATGCATTATGAATTTAGCCGACGTAGACATGTTGTTTGGGAATGTTGTTCCACAGCCTTTGTGGGGATTGATTCGCCATACAGATCATGCGCAAGAGTTAGGTGACTCATGGGCTAATATTAGTGCTGCAAATGATAGACAAGTTGGTGGTGCCAAGCCTGAGCCTTTGGTAGCAGAACTTCCTGCTAGGATCATTACTTACATGAAGACTTTAATGCCTGTGATGCGTGTGAATTGGGATAAATTGTCTGCGTGGAAGCAGAAGAAAGATGAAACAGTGTCTGATTTCTTCACCAGGTTTGAGGAAACGTTTATCGACCACAGTGGTCAGGATATGAGTACAGAAGGTGGTCAACGGTTGTTCGTTGACAAGTTTGTACACAATTTGCTTCCCGAGCTGTGTAAGAAATTGAAAGATTCAGAGAGTTCTTGGGCCGTTTCCTCTTCAGCACAAATATTGGCTACTGCACAGTACTACGAAAATAGGGATAAAGATGAGAAGGATAGAGCAGACAAGAAAACTAAAGAATTAAAGACGAAGGTTCTTTTACAACAGGCGTATCCGCCACGTGGTGGTCAGAGTAACTATCAGCAACCTCAACAGTTTCAGAGAAACTCGCAAAGGTTCGAGTTTTCTCAACCACGTGTTCCTGTAGGTCCCAATCAGTGTTCATATTGTAAAGAAGAGGGTCATTTCAAGTATAGTTGTCCTATTTTGTTACAGCATACGAATGGTGCTTCTGGCGCAAGAGGTCGAGGTGTTTAACAAGCCCCTAGAGGTAGAGGACGTGGAAGTTTCTCCCAGAACGCGTGTTCCTTTCCGTTTCAGAATTCAATGAATAGTTTTGACCAGAAAAATAACGCGTCTGGTAGGACGGCTCAGTACTATGCTGACGACTACTATGCAGAAGATGAGAATATGGAAGGTAATGATTGCTAGGACAGCCATAGACAAAGAGAGGGAGTTGTTTCAGTTCCAATAGATCAGAGTGGACCTTATGTTGAGGTGATTACATCAGGTGTGTCAGAGCCTTTTCTGTTGGATACTGGTGCTACAAAGAGTTCTATTATGCACTCAAAACTCCCTGGCGCACCTTTGTCTGGCGAGATGAATGTTTCGGTAGGTTTTTCTGGCGCCCCGGTTAGGAACCCGATTTCTAGTCCTATGTCCCTTTCTGTTGGACCTTGTGAATTGGGAGCACCCCTTATTCTGACGACAGGTTGTGTTGAAAACTTGTTAGGATTGGATTTGTTGAAAAGATTGTATGCGGCATTATATTGTTCTCCTTCGGGAGTACAACTTACACTGGGTAGGAAAGTGATCTCTCCAATGTATTTGTCGAAGGATAAACTTCCGACCGAATTGTCGTTTCTTCCTGATATTCTTTGGGCCACTGGTCCTAATGATGTGGGTCTTTTGGAAATACCGCCATATGTTGTGACATTGAAAGCCAATGTTAAATTGCCACGCATTCCCCAATACAAGATCTCTAGTGAAGGTGAAAGGGCGTTACTAGCGATCCTTTATGATTTGATTGAAAAAGATGTAATTGAAGAGACAAGAGGCAACGTTTGTTATAGTCCTGTTCTGCCTGTTTTGAAACGTACTGACCCTTCTCAACTACCTGTTTACAGGTTCGTGATTGATCTTAGAGAGGTCAATAAAATAGTTGTGCCACAGTTTACAGTTGTTCCTGATATCATTGCCATATTGACCATGATTCCAGCATCCGCAACTTAGGTTCTCGGTGATTGACTTGAAGAATGCTTTCTTCAGCATCCCGATTGCCGAGGAGAGCAGGGATATTTTTGGCTTCAGTTTAGGAGGCCGAAGCTTCCGCTTCAAACGCGCTCCTCAAGGCTACTGTGAAAGTCCATCAATATATAGTCAGGCTTTAAAAACACAGCTTGATGCAATTGTTTTACCTGATGGCGCTACCCTTATTCAGTACGTCGATGATTTGCTAATCGCTGCAGATACTGAGAAGATTTGTAAAGAAGCCACCTTGTCATTGTTGCGTCTTTTGTCTGATTTACATCACAAAGTGTCTCTTTCAAAACTGCAATATTGTCGAGAAGAAGTGACCTACTTAGGTCATCTCTTATTGAAGGAGGGAAGGAAACTGACCCCAGAAAGAATTCAGGCAATTGCAAAATTGAGTGTGCCAAGGACACAGAGAGAAGTACGTGCTTTCTTGGGCATTACATCATACTGCAGACAATGGATACCGAATTTTTCTTTGCTGGCCAAACCTTTGGTAGCATTGACCTGTAAAGATACACCGAATCCCGTTCCGTGGTCTGAAGATTGTCAGAAAAGTTTTTCCGAATTGCGTAATGCATTGTGTTCGGCTCCTATGTTGGGTACCCCAGACTACAGTAAGCCCTTTCCACTGTATGTCCATGAGAAAGAGGGTTGTGCATTGTCAGTGCTGACACAGTCTTTTGGAGACAAGCAACGTCCATGCGCGTATTTTTCGTCGACTTTGGATCCGGTAGCTAAAGCATTGACGAGTTGCTTAAGAGCCACAGCGGCAGCAGCTGTTTCTATTCGACAGTCTGCTGGGTTAGTGATGAATAATATGTTGATTGTGATGGTTCCACATGCAGTGGACACGTTGTTAAACAGGACCAAGACACAGCACTTAACTAGTGCTCGATTGTCAGGTTACGAGTTGACACTGTTAGCGAGTCATGTGAACATAAAGAGGTGCAATACGTTGAATCCAGCCACGTTATTGCCGATTTCAGTAGAGACAGATGATGTTGAACAGCATGATTGTATTCTCAGGACAGAAGAAGAAACGAAAGGGAGAGTAGATCTTAAAGATACTCCTCTTGTAAAGTGTGATGGTACCTTATGGGTGGATGGTTCATGCTTCAAGCTTCCGAATGGTGATACGACTGCAGCATATGCTGTCACGACTTTGCATACGATTGTTGAAGCTGCACGTATACCACATAATTCAGCTCAAGCAGCAGAGTTGATTGCACTTACGAGAGCGTGTGTGTTATCAAAAGGAATGAAAGTGACCATATATACCGACAGCCAGTATGCGTTTGGTGTGGCTCATAGTTTTGGACGATTGTGGAAAGAACGTGGGTTCCTGACTTCGCATGGAGCTAAGATTCAGCATGGTCAGTTGGTGAATGAGCTTCTTGAGTCACTGACCTTGCTGCTACAAGTTGCGATTGTGAAATGCAGTGCACACAAGAAGGTTACTGATGATGTTGGTCGTGGCAATGCATTTGCTGACGAAATCGCAAAAGAAACAGCTTAAGATGTGATGAATCGAATGTATGTTGCAGGCCCTGCAAGATGGGTTGGTGACGTTGGAATGTGTGAAGATACGATAGAGAGTGTGAAGTCTCTTCAAGCTGAAGCTTCAGAGAAAGAGTTGAGTGTGTGGAGAGAGAGTACGGGTAAATTGGATGAAAATGGTTGTTGGGTTGACTTGTCAGAACATCAGCAATGGTTGTTACCCGATGCGTATGTGCTTGCAGTGGTGACAATGGCTCATGGAATGGCCCATATCAGTGTGAAAGGGATTTGTAAGTTGTTGGCTCCAGTATGGCAAAATGCTGGAATTCCTAAATGTGCAGAGAATGTGGTCAAGAATTGCATGGTGTGTCTGAAATACAATCCTGGTAGGGGAACCCCAACTCCAGCTGGTCATTTTGCGCCTCCAACGTATCCGTTCGTGGTTTTGCAGCTAGATTTCATCCACATGGAAAGGTGCAACAATTTGAAATACGTACTCGTTGTTGTTTGTGCCTTTTCAAGATGGGTAGAAGCATATCCCTTAAAAGATAACACTGCCTTATCCGCAGCTAAAGCCCTTGCCAAAGAATTCTTCCCTAGGTTTGGAATGCCGAGAATGGTCTGGAGTGATAATGGGAGTGAATTTGTGGGTCGAGTGATGAAAAACGTATGTGAGGGGCTAGGTATCCAGCAAAAATTCCACGCTGCAAATCACCCCCAATCAGCTGGACTTGTAGAGTGCTATAATGGCACGCTAAAACTGAAATTGGCAAAGATACAAGCGAGCTCTGGTCATAAATGGCCTGACGCTCTGCCTTTAGCACTCCTATCAACAAGAATGACTGTGCATTCGCGAGTGGGACTTAGTCCCTATGAAATTGTGTTCGGCCGCCCGGCCAACATATGGGGAGTGCCAAGGCCGACAAAATTCAGTGAGATCGAACACCCTGTACTGCTTGATTATTTGTATGAATTGACGGCTAAATTGCGTGTTTTACACCAACAGGTTCACGATACTCTGCCTCAGGTCTCTGAAGCTCCAGGACATCTTATCGATCCTGGAACATGGGTGCTGGTCAAGAACTTCCAGCGGACAAAGAATGACCAGCCCCGTTGGACCGGCCCCCACCTCGTCCTTCTCTCAACAAGATCAGCTGTTCGAGTGGAAGGGAAAAAGAACTGGATCCACGGCGTACACTGCAAGAAGGTCCCTTTGCCTCTACCGTACGACCGGTGGGTCCAGAAGGGGATCGCTGACTCTGAGACTGAGACTGTGCCTCGTTTTCTGCCTTTTAGCGATGCACGTGTAAAAGGAACAATTTTTGAACGAGAAAGTGACAATATTTTGCAAGAAGCTGTGCCACCGTCAATTCGATTGAACACTACAGTGCCTGAACTCTTGTTCCAGAACCAGACAGTACCTGGAAAAAGCCGTTATAATTTGAGGCCGAGAACTATGGACAAATAAAAAATTCTTTTTCTTTGCTATTTTTGAAAGTGCAGCTCTCCCATCTGAGAAACTTTCTTATTTTTGTTTTTCGAACTGCCATCCGGGTTCAGTTGTAGGGTCGTGGTTGCCCAAGTCTTTGGAGTGCAGCTGAAGACGTTAGGTCGACAGTTCTGGTCGGTCTAAGGGAGTTGCCCTGGACTGACAGAAGCATTCCCTAGCATAGAACACCCTACCACCGCGAGCAGCAATTAGAAAGGGTAGAGTTTTTCGAGAATGAGAGACCTGCCAAACAGATGGACTTTAAAGCCAGAATGTGTATAATGATGACAAAGAAACGATTTTTGATATTATGTATTTTCATGTTGCTTAGTGTAATGAAGTTTTTAATAGGATATGATTTATTCTCTTTTCAAGTGACATTTGCACCCACTACACAGCCCATACCTCCTTCTACTGTTTCCTCGCATTCTTTTCACCCGCTGCCTGAACACGAGTCCGCTAGAAGATTAGAATTTGTCAATAATTCATTCGTTCAGCTTCTACACCAACACCAATTAGTAGTGAACACAACTAACTGTTGGGTGTGTGGTCTTATGCCTCATACTACTGATAAAGGTATCCCTTATCTGGTCCTGCCTTTCAGCCATAATGGTTCTGTGTGGGCATATAGAATGATGTTCATATACGCTCATGAAGCCAACCCCCTACGTCTGTCAAAGATAATCCTAAGAATAGTGCTCTAGTTAAGGGTATAGTAGATATGATTAGGGAAGATATTTCCTATGAGACTATCCCGAGAGATGAGACACTAGCATATATTGGATGGAACATAACAGGATATGGAGTTACTCCGAGTGAGAACCAGCAAGCAAAGAGAACCTCCCCGATTTGGATTGTACCCCATCAGGGTCACCTATGTCTGCAAGGTAATGGCAAGAATCCCAGAGCTCAGTTAGGGAAAAGTATTTGCACTGAAACATATGTTTTTGCGTCTCAGACTTCCCCTTCATTCCTAGCAGCTAAGGGTACCTATTTCATCTGCCATAATAGAGCCTACACATGGTTGCCCCCTGACTTCTCAGGCACATGTTTTGTTTCGTTCCTGTTGCCTCCCACCTACACGGCCGCGGCAGATTACCATAAGACAAGGATAGTTAGAGGTGTCATCAGTAAAGAAGACACTACAGGACAAGAACTTGGAGATTTCGTAAAAGGTTTTCTGCCGTTTTGGGGGCCTATGGTTAACAGCAGGAACATAAGGCAATTGACAAGGGTGGTTGAATCCACGGTAGTTGAAACCGCCGGTGCCCTTAGTAATTTGACTGCTGAGCTCCAGTCGGATCGCCTTATGACTCTTCAGAACAGGGTCGCATTAGACGTCATACTTGGAGACCGAGGTGGGGTATGTAAAGTGATCCAATCAAGTTGCTGTGTTTTCATTCCAGATAACGCTCCGACAGTCTACCAGGCCATTTCCAAACTGCATAAGATCTCCGAATCTATTCACGTGGATAAAGGAGATTGGTCATTGATGGGGTGATTCTGGGAACTGATATCCGCCTGGGGATGGAAGATTCTGATAGTCATTGGGATGATCTTAGCCATTCTTTTCCTGTCCTGTCTGTGTGTGCAGTGTGCTCCTTCAATATGTGGCCTCTGTGCTACATCGTGTGTAAGGAAACCTGTATCAAGAGACGAGCTAAATAATAGGATGATGCTACAGCAACATCTCAACGACTTTATGAATATAGACCTGGACTCAGATTAGCGTGAGTATAGGTTATTGCCTATGTAAGGGCAAAAGGAGGGTCTGTGGTACTGAAAATTCTGGACCCGTGTTATAAACATCGTCGTATCATGACGATTTTGGTATCAGCAGACCAAGGATGATTAGAATACTATGCACAAGCATTTTCGTCATATTCGGGTGACGAAATTACCCTGAAATCAGAGTTTCCGTCCTGAACCCTCGGGTTCCATTTGAACGGCAGCCATTTTGTGATTGCCCTCACATAGGCCAATGACTAAGGCCAAAAACGAGTCTGAAGGACATGTACACCTTTGCTGACTCCTCTGTGACCTGGGCAAGCTGACTCCACTGCCTGAAGCCAAACCTGTTCGGCCAGTTCCTTTCCCAGTGGCCGAATGAGATTAGTATCAAGGCACAACATATCATAAAACCTTTTCATCACACACAAACCATGCCTGAATCTTACACACACCTGTCCCTGTTTCTTCCCTTATGACTTGCTTTACGAGGAGGAGGTGCCCGTTTTTATTGGGGGTCCGTCGATATCTGATGAAAGTACTGAGTCTCGCCGGGTAATTGAGGGCTGGACAAACTGAAATATGGGCTTGTCATCATGACTCTGATTTTTCTTTGTAGTGAAAATATGTGAATGGTCAACTGTAAAATAAGGAATGTTTGCCTAAAGCATAATCTTTTGTATAAAAAGAGAAGGCTGGCTTTGTAAGGTTGAGCAGTCTCCTGAGAATATACACCGTGTTGTACTTCTAGGATACCTGTTACTGGCTGCAGCCAATAAATACGATCTTTGACTTCACCAAGAAGACTCTGTGTTTCTGTAGTCTGAAACAGGAAGGACTCGATGTCTTAGGGTGTGTTCCCTGGCACCGCTGGGTTCTGAAAAACCCAGTACTTTAGCTGCCCCTGTGCCGCTGAGGGTGTAACAACTGTACCTACCTGACCCTGGGAGACCCCAGAGTCTATGCTCAGAACCTTAACTCTGCCAGTAGAGTACTTACCTGAAAGCCGATAACCTACATTTACTCCATAGGGTAACATTGACTGGTTTCACTTGGAAATTCTTCTAAGTGTCGAGTTTTGAAACTTTAAAATATTCACTAAATATCACCCGATCAACGAAAACAAAATTACTCACCTGTTACCAGGACAGATCCCAGTGCTGGATCTTGGTGCCCAGCACTGACCCTGAAAAGTAATTATAACTGCGATTTTCCGATAACCAAACTTTCCTCCATAGGATAACATTGCCTGGCTTTTGCCAGAAATTCTTCTGAGTGTCGATTTTTGAAACATACAAATAATCCTTAAAAATCACCTGTGTAACAAAAACGATTTCTTTCAACTGTTTACAGGAGATGCACCAGGGCTGAATCCAGGATCCAGCCCTGAGTAACAAAAACCTATGCAAAGTAATCGATATTGCCTTTACTTAAAAATTCCCATTGAGCTCAATGTTATAATTGTGTTTAACTTGTGTTGCCTATTGTAACAACTCTAACTATTGCATTTAAAAGTCTATTGCTTATTGAAAGTATTCAACTAGAGCATTTCATTCTGAGAAACTATTTTGATACCTACTTGCGGTTCTAAAATAAAACTATATATTTTTATATACAAAACGATTTCCCTAGAGTTCAGTTCTTGAGTGTGCGAGACCATTTGCTGACTGAGTGTGTACAACAAATGCTTTACACTGTCCTGATACTGCCTTACTGCTCGACCAAGCTATCACTTTAGAGAGTAAGGTTATATCTAACTTTAGCCTCTGCAAAACCTCTGGGGACTGTGGACTCTGTGCACACTGAAACTTACTTTGGTGCAGTATATACAGAGCCACTTTCTTACAAGTGGGTGGTGACTTCAATTTGCCTCTAGACCCCCTAATTGACCGCCAATCCAAATGTAGATATCAAACCACTCGTTCCCATGAGGTTGTTCATAAAATTTGCTCTAAGTTCAATCTTAAGGACTCGTGGCTCCTTCAACACCTGGACTCTCGTGACTATACATTTTATTCAGTTCCGCACAACCCATACACCAGGATAGACTATATTTTAATATCAGGCTCCTTTACGCACCTTATCGATCAAACGGATATTGCACCCAAACTGGTGTCCGACCATTCTTGCATCAATACCATACTAGCAGGTACTCATTCCACACCTCCTACTAAAAGGTGGAGCTTTAATGATGAGGTCCTCTCCGATCCGGCAGACAAAGAGAAGATTGAGAATGCTACCTGAGAATACATTGAGTATAATGATCTCCCAGATACAGACACTTTCACCCTGTGGGACGCTCTGAAAGCGACCATGAGGGGGTACTCATCTGGATTAAAGCAAAAATTAATTTAAAAAACTTACCTCAGAATTAAATGAGATGGAAAAGGAAATTAAGGTTCTAGAAACCTCACATGCCATAGCGTTGGATAGTAGCGTTATCCTTAACCAACTGGTACAGAAAAAATATGAATATAATAGGATTGTGAGTAAGCGGGCGGGAGTGTGGATCAACAAATTGAAGGCCCTCAAGCTCTGCGAAGGCAACAGAGCGGGTAAATTATTAGCCTCTTACCTCAAACATAAACCGAGACGTACACTATCTCTTCGGTTAAAGACTCCAATAATAATACCCAAACTAAACAAAGAGATCTTGAACGCCTTTTAGTCCTTTTATGAAGACTTATATAAAAGCAAACAGACACTGCACACGGAAGAGTGTGCCAGTTATTTAGACTCATTAAACCTACCAAGCCTGTCGGCGACAGAAAGCGCAGACCTAGGGAAACCCATCTCTGAAACGGAGATAACCAACTCTATCAAATCTTTGAAAAGCAGGGGGCGTGGCCAGGCGCGGAGAGAAGATGGCCGCGTAGCGAGTGAGCTCCGTCACCCGTCGTCGCCCCTATCTATCCTGAATGGCCATCCGGTTCACAGATGTCCAATTCTCAGCGGCGGAGCGCTAGCGGAGCCCAACCCGCTTACCCCGACTCCGTGAGTGCGTCTGTAGCCTGAGGACTGACGCCTCGGAGAGTGGCGGCCTGTGGCAGAGCTCAAAGCCGGGACCCACAGTCGATGGTCAGGCCGTGGAGGCACATTGGCGGCCTGGGGGTGGCGCCACGAATCCGGGAGCAGTGGCAATATTTTCAGAGCCGGAGAGCCCGGCGAACGTTTGATACAGACAGTGGAGGCAGCTTGTGGGCCCAGCCGGCGTTCCGGGGCTCTCCACGCCCCCTCGACAGCACATACTGTAGGCGATTCACGCGCCGGCCGCGAGATACGAAAATGGCGGCGGCGCGTCGTCTTCACTAAATCGGACCCTTCTGGTTGCTGTATCAAGGTGGAGGCAGTATTTTCCTAGCTGCCTCAACAGACAACAGGGACAATGAGACGGCTGCGCTCCTGATCGGAGGGCCGTCGGTGAACTGAGCACACCAGGGGTGAGTGGCGGTGTGACCGGGGGTGGGCCCCCTATCGTCTGGAGTCCAGCAACCATCAGACAGTGGTGGGAGACCTGGGTTAATGAGCCGAATGGGCACCCACAGCGATAAGACTCTCGCTACTCTGCACAAGTGACTCACCCTCCAGCAGTGGCCTGTACCCCACCTCCAGGTGTCGGCGGTGAATGGCCGTGCCTTCTGCGTGTAGCGGTTGCCTCCGGGATCGGGGAGTGCCCTTGTCCTGAACGCCTGGTTTCCCGCCCCCGCGGAGTCTTGCTCATTGGGGTCCTGGAGCCGGGGGGACCGGAGTGAGGGTGTGCCTCGCCAACCTTGGTAATAGCGTTCCAGCTTGTTCTTCTTACCGTAGCCCCAGGGGGGTGAAATCTGGAGGCGACCCCTGCGCCTGCATGACACGGCCCGGAGTGCTGGATCAGCGGTGAGTCGGAGTCGGGATTGGGCCGGGGGTGGAGTGTTGTTGGTGTCCCCCAACCCCCCCCCCCCCGTGCCGCACCTCGGTCCGGCCCTATATTCGCCTAGAATGCACCGATGGATCGCGTGAAGGGAGCCGGGTCCCGGGCGCCAAAACCAGTTCAATCCAACAAGCTGGACCGCTACATGATTTCTAAAGACGCAGCGGGGCCAATTGTCGGACGACGACGCAGGTGGTGGCCCGGGGGTTAGGAACAGGAACTTTCCCACAAAGATGTCATGGAAGCCATCTCAGGTGTTAAGACCTCCTTGGAGCATAAAATGGACACTATGGCCATTGACATAAACCTTATTAGGGCAGATATGGGGAAACTAAATGAAGTCAAACAGGTGGTAATAACAGCTGTCAGTTTGATGGGAGACGTCGCACAGCTACAAAAAGAGGTCAGGGACCTTCGGGACTCTCGCACTTCTACGGACCTTAAGCTGGATGACTACGAAGGCCGTCTTCGTCGAAACAACCTCCACATCCTGGGAGTTCCCGAGAGGTCGGAGAGGCAAACCCCGGACCTCTTTGTTGAGGAACTCCTTCTCAATCATTTGAAACCCAAAGGCCTCAGTAAATTCTTTGTGATCGAGCGAGCCCACAGTGTCCGGGCGGCCGGCCCAGACCGGGCGCTCCCCCGCGGCCCATGTTGGCTCGGGTCTTAAATTTCTGAGATAGAGACGTTATCCTCCAAAATTCCAGGGCCGGCGCTCCTCTCTGCTATGACAATGCGGACATCTCCTTCTTCCCGGACTTTACTCAAAGAGTGCAGAGGCAAAGGAGGACATTCCTAGCGGTGAAGCGAGACCTGAGAGACAGAGGCCTAAAATACTCGAAGCTATTTCCAGCATGCCTCCGGGTAGAGGCTGATGGAAAAGTGTGGTTTTTTGATCAACCGGAGGCAGCGGCGGAGTGGATGGAGTATAGGGGCGCTGGGAGCCCAACAGATCGGGGAGCCAGGGACACGACGGGCGCGCAGCCGCCCTGAGGAGGGACTCAATGCAGGCAACTTTCTACAGAATGCAATGATACGGTGGGGTGCTTGGGGTGACGGCTGCGCTTCACTCAAAGCGACTGGTAAATCTCTACTGTCTTCAAGTCATGATGGCAATCGATAATGTAACAAATTATTTGCCTGGGGCAGGGGTACGTTGGACGCTCCTTCCCCCCCCCCAGTTTTTTCTTTCTTTAAACTTAGTTAGGGCGACAGGCACTCTGTAAGTTTTTAATGGGCAGTTCAGAGCCCAGAGTGCAGGGCAGCAGGGAGGGGGGTTTTTGGGGTCGGGTTTTGAGTTGGAGGGTTGGGGTTTTTTTGTTTATGATCGGCACAGTATATGAGTGTTTTGGCAAAATTCCTAATGCAAAGATGGCAGCAGGGGATTGTTGGCGGGTCCATGGTCATGTCAAAGATACTGGGGATAGGGGTGTAGCGATCCGGAACCGGAGCGTTGGTGGGTCAGGGGACAATAGCAATCGGAATGTGGTGATCCAACATATCAGGTATCTCTACAAGGATGGGGGATAAAGAGATTAAAGTTCTGAGTTGGAACGTGAACGGGTTAGGGGATAAAATTAAGCGAAGTATAGTACTCCAACATATTAAAAAACATTCCCCGGATATGGTTCTACTGCAGGAAACGCACTTAGTTGGCAATACCTGCAAAGCAATGCACAGGGGAGGATACAAAATGATTGCTCACACGGAATATACGTCAGGTTCTAGGGGTGTGGGCATAATGATGAAAAACACTTTCCCCCTGGCAGTGAATTCCACATGGACAGATGATCGTAGCAGATATGTGGGTGTCACCGGGATGTGGGAAGGCCGCATGATTACCGTTGTCAGTCTATGCTCCCCCGGGTCTTCAGAGTGCCACGTTTACTGATTTGGGTACGGCTCTACTCACGGTGCCTGAGGGACTTCTGATGGTGGGGGGCGACTTTAACGCGGTCGTCTCTGGGGAGTTGGATAGGTTTCCTCCCCGGGAAATGGGGCGGGTTTCCAGCTGGCTGCCTGACTTCCTAGAGGCCATGGGTCTAGTGGATAGCTGGAGACTTCGCCACCCAGAGCAGTTGCAATACACTTTTCATTCTGGAGCTCACCACAGCCTCTCTAGGCTGGACTACTGTCTAGTACCCGCTGCGCAAGCCACCTACACACATACCATCAGCCACTTAGCCAGAGGCATTTCTGATCATTCCCCACTTTGGATCCAGCTCCGTTTGAGCCTGGGATGTTCGGGGAGACTGGCCCCAATTAACCCCTGGTACCTGCAGAACCCTAAGATCCGTAAAGGCCTTCTCAAGTCTATAGACGAATATTTCACTAACAATGTGGGTTCAGTGAATTCCGCCCAGTCTTTATGGGAAATGTTTAAAACTGTAATCCGTGGGCAGGTTTTATTGCTGATATCCGGCTCCAAGAAGGATAAACAAAAAGACATTGTTGAACTTGAGACAGATTAATGGCCTGGAGGGCGAACTGGAATCGGGGGTGACACCGGACATGTTGCATCTACTAAGCTTAAAGCAACATGATTACAAAATGCTGGCGACGGAGAGAGCCAAGGCTCTTAGTAGAGAGCAGCAGGGCAGGCTTTATGATTTGGGAGACAAGGCCGGAAAATTAATAGCCTGGCTAGACAGGAAGGAATGGGCAAGCCATCTGGTGCCGGTACTTAGATTAGAGGGAGGTGCCCTACTCACGGAACCGCAGGAAATAGTGGACAGATTTGCAGAACACTTTCAAACGGTATACACTACCATTTCGGAGACGGACTCCCATGAGATGCTTCGGGATATCGGGCTCCCATGTCTCTCCTCTGACAACCGAAAATATATGGATAGTCCCCTAACAAATGATGAGGTCGCTCTGGCAATTCGCTCCTTAAACTCTGGCAAAGCACTGGGCCCAAATGGGCTCCCTATTGAACTTTATAAACTTCGGCCAGATAAATTGGCCCCCCACTTAAAGTCAATGTTCGTGGAGTCTAGGGAGTTAGGGGTGTTATCCCGGGAACAGAGGCTAGCCACCATTGTCACCATCCATAAGGAGGAAAAGGCTGCGACGGATTGTGCCTCATATAGGCCCATATCACTTTTGAATGCAGAGCCCAAAATTTTGGCTAAACTTTTAGATAATCGATTGACAAAGGTGATCACAACCCTAATACACCCTGATTAGTCTGGCTTTATGCCCCGTAGAAACACTGCACTTAACTTGGATAGAGTACACGGGGTAATAGTTAGAGCCCGCACTCTTCAAAAACCAGCGGTGATTGTATCATTGGACGCGATGATGGCGTTTGACACCGTGGAGTGGCCCTACCTGGGGCGGTTCTGGCCAAGTTTGGGTTTGGTCCGGAATTTATCCAGTGGGTACGTCTACTGTACTCCACACCTCTAGCACAAGTGGTGGTGAACAGTATCAGCCTCATTCCTACTTAGTCGTGGGACGCGTCAGGGCTGCCCGCTGTCCCCCCTTCTTTTTGCTCTGGCCTTGGAACCCTTCGCAGCATGGATTCGTTGGGAGCCAATGATACGAGGACTGGTGGTCCCCGGGGTGGGAAGATCGTATTTCATTATACGCCGATGACATCTTGCTCTATCTGGCCTCACCGTAGGCATCCCTAAAGGTGGTTCTCGATATTCTGGAAGTCTTTGGGAGGTTCTTGGGACTCAATATTAATTGAGGGAAATCTCTATTATTTGCGCTTAGTGGGACCCCTCCTGTTCCTCCCCGAGGATGTCAGATACAAGTTAGTGACAGTGGGTTTAAATATTTGGAGATCTTTATCTCCCTCGACCCTTCAGTTCGATATGCTCGCAACCTGCTCCCCCTCCTCCAAAAACTCAAGAGCGACATTGCCAATTGGAGGAAGCTCCCCGTCTCGCTCCTGGGTAGGGCTGTCCTTTTCAAAATGATGGCCCTGCCCAGATTCCTCTACGTCCTGCAAAATACACTGGATGTCGTCCCAGCAGCCTATTTTAGGGAAATCGAGGGCCTGCAAAGAGACCTATTGTGGGACGGAAGACCTCGATTCGCATTAAACAAGCTAACGTTAAGCTGGTATGACGGGGGCATTAGTCTCCCGGATATTAGGAAGTACTACTGGGCCTCCCAATTGGCAGCTATTAACCATGGCATGTTCCGCCGCATAGATGATCCGGGGTACGCCATCGATACATGGATCCTACCGGGTGGGAACTACAGTAGAGCTCTTTATTCCCATCCCAGGAGATTTCAGTTGTCGGGCCCCCACAAAACATTAAGTTAAAATCTGGCACGAGGCCACAAACTGGGATGGAGAAACAAGTTAACTTTAGCCACCCCTCTGTGGGATGTAGAGAAGCTGCGCGATCTCAGGAAAACGAAGGGGTTTGACAGGTGGGATCTCATTGGAATTTCGGCTATCAAGGATATGTGGGGGAAGGGTGGGATCAAGACCTTACGGGAACATCAAGCTGAATACGAGCTGGTAGACGCGGAAAGGTTCCGCTATATGCAGGTTCATCATGCGCTCAAGTCCGCGTTACCAAAGACGGTAGCCCCCCCGGAGGCCTCCCCGCTAGAGGATAGGATTCTGGATGGTCTCCTCCCCCGAGAGAACGATTTCTCTAATATACAAAAAGTTGGTCAATCATATGGCAGATCCTCTTCAAGCACTGAGAGAAAAGTGGGTGCAGGATGGGATCGAAATGGATGATGAGGACTGGCAATCGGCGATATCCTCTCCCAAAGTGGTGGCGATCCCAGCGAGATTAAGGCTAGTTCAGTTGAAAATCCCTCACAGAATATATATATCGGGGCCCCAATTGGTAAGCATGGGGTGGGCTGCCGCTGGGGAATGCAGGACACAATGTGGACTTACCGGCACCTACATGCACACTATCTGGGAGTGCACATATATTAGCTCATATTGGCTTCAGATACATGACATAATCAGTGAGGTATTACACGTCACTCTCCGACCGGAGGCAAGGAGATGCCTACTAAATATATGGGAGCCTACAGATTTGAATATTTGCAGACTCAGTGGGCCACTCTTGGATTTATGTTAGCTAAACGTGACATCGCTCAGCTATGGGGAGCAGCACACCCGCCCACCCTAGAGGACTGGGAAAGAAATCTTGATTGGTGCAGGTTTAGAGAAAAAACGGTGTATCTGGCAAGGGGATGCCCCAAGAAGTGGTCGCGAGTCTGGGGCCAATGGAATAAATATAGAGGGGAGATTTGTATACCACCCTGTATTGAGGACCGAGAAGACCCTGACTCCCCGTAACGTTCCTTAAGATTAGAATTAATGCTTGACCCTTCGAATGTGTGAAATGTACTAGCTGACTCGCCCGATCCTCTGGAATGTATGATTTGCCGATGTTTGTTAATAAAAAGAATTAAAAAAAAAAAAATCTTTGAAAAGCAATAAGGCTCCGGACGGCTTCTCAGCTTCCTTTTATAAGGCATTCGGTGGGGCACTACAACCAACTCTACTAAAAGTTTTCAATGCCATAGCCAGGGAGGGACTCACTTCAAATTCAATGAAGGAAGCCAATATTATCGTTATACCCAAGGAGAGGAAGGATCCGCTATTACCTAAACATTATAGGCCAATTTCACTGATCAATGTGGACTGTAAGATTTACGCAAAAATCCTAGCCACAAGACTGAATGTGGTTCTTCCGAAGCTGATCAGTAACTCCTAAGTTGGTTTCCTCAAAAACCGAATCTCTAATGATAACACCCGCTTGTTATGCCACCTACTTGAGCAAGCAAAACTGAAGCCTGATCCATCAATATCCATTACCCTAGAGGCGAAAAAGGCGTTTGATAGAGTTTCGTTGTCATTCTTGAAACACTGCATGAGGTCCTTTAATCTAGGTGGTCCATACATCAACATGGTCATAGCTATGTATTCAGCACCTACTGCACGCATTGCGATCAATGGGACACTCAAAAACCTTTACACTTGAGCAAGGTACTAGACAAGGTTGTCCTCTTCCCCCTCCCTCTTTCTTCTGGCTCTCGAGCCGCTAATTCAGGACATTAGGCAAAATAAAGAGATAAAAGGAATACGTTTTGAAGACTCTTGTTAAACTGGCCGCTTATGCAGATGATATTCTCACTGTTACGGGGGACCCGAGCTCTTCCATTAAGGCCCTGATGCGCTTTATAGAAATATATTCATCTCACTCGGGATATAAGTTAAACAGGGATAATTCCGAAGGGAAGCCCCTGAACATCCACTGCACCAGGGAGGTACTGGGCGACTCGGGCCTTGCGTGGCAGCCTGGATTTATCAAATATCTAGGGATAGAGTTTGGTGGTAACATACTGGAATCTCTTCAACAAAATTAATCTGTCACCTTGGGGAAGATTAAAACTCTTTTAGATGCATGGTCTCCAAGATTCATCACGTGGTGGGGTAGAATAGAAACCATCAAGATGATGATTACGCCGGTAGTGAATTACCTAATCACCATGCTCCCTCTTTTATTGACTGAGGATTTCCGCCGTAAGCTAGATGTCCTCATATCTAAATTTTTATGGCAGGACAAAAAGGCAAGAATCGGAATGAAAAAACCTCAAATTAGACAAATCTCTCGGTGGGGTTAATCTAGCAGACTTTAAACTTTACCAAACCGCGTTTTTGGCTAAACAGGGCTCGTATTGGATCAAGCCACATGCGGAATATACCCCAGTTTGGCTGGAAATTGAACAATCTTTACTCAATAATCTTGCCCCATTAACAATTCTCACCTCCAACTTAACGAATGTCAGCTGTTCAAAATCCATATTTAAAAACACAAAAGCAGCCCTGCTGAAATTGGATAAGAAATTAGATATCAGCATAAGACACTCTAACTTTGAGTCAATATGGGACAATCACAATATTTTATATAAGGGGAGGACATTACATAATGAGGCTTGGATTGATAAAGGTATCTTTTTTCCGCACCAACTGTCCGTTTCAGCTTACCCCATCACCTTTAAAGATCTGCAGTCTAAATATAATCTTTTACAATTTTTTAAAAGTTAGGGCGGCAATATCGAAGGCTAAACTAATCCCCTCATCCCCCTCCTTACCAAATTATGTAGAGAGGATAAACAAGCTAGGTCACCAAGTCTCTTGGATTTACAAACTACTCTGTCCAAAGCATTCTGCTCTTAACAAGAATCGTGTCTCCTTTTGGGACTCACAGTCCTCTTCACCGAATTCAGAGGCTGAATGGTCCAAAATTTGGAGGTCTGTATCCAGGAATAAAATCTCCCCAGCCCTTTCACAGACAAAATTCTGGCTTCTACATAAGGCTTACTGGACACCAGTCCGCCTACACTCACACAAGATTTGTGAGGATCTTACCTGCTGGAATTATAAGGAGGGAATAGGGGACCTGGCCCATCTGCTGCTATACTGCAAATGTGTTGAGTCTTTTTGGGACAAGGTGTTTGACTTTATCTCTAAACTCTTCTCATGCTCCCTTAAAAGGGAACTATGCACACTGATATCTGGTTTCCTATGTGTGGATTCATTAGACCTCCTTCTGATAGTAGAGGTTAACGTTATCCTAAACAACTGGAAAGACACACAAAAACCGTCTTTTATTTGCTGGTTAAACTGGATCTCACATCTTAGGGGAGCCGACACTATTGCTCTCCAAAACACACCATGGAAGCCCCCCCTTAGGCATATGTGGGATAGCCTTGATGTATACTTCAATTCACATAAACCGCCATGATTTACAAACCTTAAGGAGGGGGTAGGTCCTCCGTCTGACCATACCTTGGTGCTACCTGTCCGGATTAATATTCCTTTCAAATGTGAGGCAATGGATAAATGATAATATATTCTGCTAGCAGCTGCACACTGTCAATTTATAATATGTATTTGTTTGAAATGGGGGTTCTCTAGTTGGCAATGGCTGGCCACTGTCCAAGTAGGGACCCTTTTTCCTAAGTCAGGGTAAGCGGGCTACACCCTTTGATATCCCCTGCTCAACCCTGTGGTAACATAGCACGGGCAGCTAGGCCTATCTCAGAGGCAGTGTGTGAAGCATTTATGACCATACACAGTAACAAAGTGAAGAACACTACAAAGGGACACCACACAAGTAGTTATAAAAAGTAAGTATCTTTATATATAGACTTAACACAAGACCAATAACAGTAAAAATCCACAATACTAGGAAAATAGGGTTACTCTTAAAATGCTGCAAAAATAGTTCAAAGTGTGCAAAGAGGAGTTCAGTTCAAGGCAGTGGCCTTTTACTCACAAACTACCTGGATTCTGTAGCAAAGCAACCAAAATGTCGCTAAGGAGTTGTAGCAATGATTTTCCTCACGCGTGATCCGCGATGCGTTGAATCCTTGCCGCAAGGGAGGATGATGCACTGATCTGTGTGGAGGACAAAGCGACAAACTTCTACACGCTAAGCCGGCGATGTGTTGAAATCCTTGCCGCGAAGGGAGGATGATGCGCCGAACCTGTTGCGTGTGCGATCTTGTTGCGATGAAAAGAAATGGCGCCCCGCGAGAGAGCGACGATCCTGATGCGATGGGATAAAAATGGCGAACGCTCTGAGTCCGCGCTGTGATGTCGTGAAGCGATGTACTCGATGTGATGATCTTTGGTAAGCGAGCACTTGGAGGCCCGCAAACATGTGATGCGATGCGATAATCTTCGGGTTAGCGAGCATTTGGCAGCCCGCAAACGTGTGATGCGATGATCTCCGGTAGCGAGCACTCAGTGGCAGCAGCGCGATGAGTTTCCTTACGCTCTTCAGCTGCGGCGGCTCGCTAACGGGCGTCAGTGACGATTTTCAGCACTCTCTTCTCCACAGTAGAACTAGAGGCCCTGGAACTCACAGGAACCTCACCTGCAGATAGAAATCCTCGCTGGGAGGAAACAGGAGGCTGGTGGTGGAGTCTGATGTGCCTGAGACTCCAGCTGGAGGCTAGCTCTCTTCTAGCCCTTGGGTGATTTCTGTAGCAAAAATAAAAGTTCCTTCAAAGTCCTTTTCCTCTTTTTCCAAGTCCAGTAGTAACCACTGCAGGCCAGTCCAAGAAACAGCACACAAGCACAGTCCTCTCCTGCAGATTCCTTCAGTTACACGGACAGAGCTCAGGAGCAATACAAATTGTAGGGGTTTCAACACAGATATTTATACCCCAAAAAGGCTTTGTTCTCAGAAGCTACAAGTCACTGAACCCAGCCAGAACCTGTTCTGCCCAGCCCTGGAGCACTCTGTTTACCAGGCTGCATCCTTCTTTTCAGAAAGAGGGGCTCTGCCATCAGACGCACAGTGGGAGGTGGAGCCAGCATTCACCTTGCCAGGCACAGCCCTATTCAGGTCCAGGAGCTACCCCTCCCCATACTCCAAAGCAGATTTCTCTATTCAACCCAGGTCTGACTCAGCCTGCCCTGTTCCTCCAAAACCAGACAGACGATACACAACAGCAGAGCACACTGGAAGGCTTAGGCAAGAAAATACCTACTTTCTAAAAGTGGTATTTTCAAACACAGAATATAAAAATAAACCTCACTAAAAGATGTATTTTAATATTCTGAGCTCAGGCATACTAAATTCGTTTTTCTACCATGTTCGGTGGGTCAGTTAGGACTATAGAATGTAATAGCCAAACCTCCCATTCTGGCCTATGGAGTACAGGTAGCCTTACAGTAGTGAAAAACGAAATTGGGTGTAATTCACTACCAGGACATGCTACACACATCAGAGCATGTCCTACCTTACACATACATGCACTCTACCATAAGGGTGGCTTACATGATGCCATGGGAAGGTTCAGGGGCTGGGAAGTGGGTGCACTTCACAGCCAAGATGGCAGTTCTGGACTGCACGCAGACTCTGCAGTGGCAGGTCTGAGACACACTTTACAAGCCGCTTCTGTGGGTGGCGCAAACCAGCGCTGCAGGCCCACCAGCATTTGGTTGACCAGCCCTGGGCACACACAGGCCACGCTACTAGGGACTAACAGGCAAACCAAATAAGCCAATCATGGATATACCAATTCACATGTCATCTTTACACAGGGAGCATTCGCGCTGTGGCACTGAATGGCAGTGGCACAGCGCCCAGAGCATCTATTACAAGCAAAAACAGAGGAGACAACAGCGAAAAATGGAAGGGAGACCCTCGCCAATGGTGCCAGGTCTAACAGTATTTTTATATATTATTTTGTATTCCTCTTTTTTTGCATTTTGTATTTTTATATAGTGGTATTGTATAAATGATGTGTCTAACTTAAGGGGGCCTCTATTGCTCCTTAGCTATCTTTTCAAGTGTGTTATTATAGATCTAGAGACACCTTTTTATGGAAGGTATTGTCGCTACTTTAATATTTTCTGCCATTGTAATCTTTCCTTTTATTGTTTTTATGTCATATTCTGTTTGAGATTGATTTTAGCATTTGCATCTGTTTTTATGGAAACAACCAATAAAAACTTCTAAACAAAAAAAAATTAAAATTTTCAAATATTTACAGCTTAGACAAGCCCATGCCACCAACATTAAAGGCCTCATGTATCTGCCGGATTTTACTCCCTGCATGGTGGAACTGCTGCTGTTGGATGATATGGGAAGGCGGAAGATCAGCGCCCTGTAAAGCGCACTGGTGTCTCTCCTCAGACACATTCAACCACCTCTGTGAGACCTTGGAAAAGGGACGTTGGCACCCTCACAGTTGAGGATTGACTAAGAGCCTAAATGAAAGCACAAGAGGTCACCACTGCCACTCAATTCTGAATCACTTAAGTTAAATGCTTTCACAGAACATCAATTAGATGTTGTAGTAGACAACCCATAAGATGGAGAAATGTGTTGAGAAGGCCATAAATAGTATGGTACAGTGTTCAACCTATATCAATATTCCTCCATCAATGATCTGTTAAAATTTCAATACAATTATTTTATGAAGAAAGAAAAAAAAACATGTTCACCTCCAACCTGATGAGCAGAAACAAAACACTGTTGGTAGAGCAAAACAGCTCTATAGTAGGATATTTTGGCAATTAAATTACAGTAACTTGTCAAATATATGGACAGAGCGCAAAGTGACTGCTCTTAAGATGTCAGTAATTGGACCGATCTAAAAAGATTGTGATAGTTACTCTCTCTTTAGTACAGTGGGTTCTTCTTCTTCACGCCAGTTTTACTGCTTTTCGTTCAATGTTCTTCAGAATACAATATGGAGTATGTCAAGTAATATTTTGCAGTTGCCATCCTTTGCTTCGGTGACTGAGCACAATCTATATTTCACTACCTCTCCGAATGGTAACCATTATAGCTATTTTCCATGACAGAAATGCTTATTTTGATTTAGGCAGGATTCAAATGGTCACCGCAATGCTATCAATTGTGTTACAGGGAATTGGTTTTATGACTGGAGAAAATACCAGTTCAAGCCCTTCAAGAAAGTTCTTCATCTCCAGAACAGTGAAGAAAGTTTTGAAAGGGAATTCTGTAACGTTGGCTAAATACAGTTTTACAATTCAAGGGGTCAACCGATCTTCAGATGCACTAAAAGTAAAATCACTACTCCTTGAAATATTAAGCTGACCTTGTGGATGTTCAGACATCAAGCCGTATGCACTCTGGCATACAGAAGGAAATTTGAGGCAACAGCATTAAATTCTGAAGGATCATACCCTATGCACTCGAGAGTAAACCTAGTCTGCTCTGTAATTACCCTTGTGACTGTTTTGATAAGTAAACCGGATCTGTAAACGCACCACTGACATGTCCATTCTAAGCCAGTCAGTGTAATTCTGGTCTTTGACTGCATTAGTTTTTATTGCACTCTTTGGTACGAGCAGAATCAGTGGAAAAGCATAACATATATACATACTCAAGTCCTTGCTTAAAGCAGCAACAGTTCACTTTCTTTCATCTGGCTCTTGGAGTCTGATGTGAAGTTTTGGCATTCTGCATTTTCTGCTATGAGAATAAGTTTACGTGAGGTTGTTTCGAGATGGGTCTCAAGAAATCTGGGCAACTACAATAGCAAAATCTGTATATTTTATAAATATGGTACATATATGTGCCAGTAGGTGCCCGTCTGAGGAATGGGTGCAGCGCTTCCATGCCGAACTTTTCCCTTTTTTACTGAGAACTTTGTAGTTTGCGCATTCACAAAGTCTCTGAAATATTTTGACATTACCTAGGTAGATGCATTTGGCATGGTAATAAGTGGTACTGGATCCGCAGCCTGTCTTATGTACAGTGCGCTCTTTTTTGCAGTTCCTTCAGAGTGAATGTTTGTAGTGTGTATACTACATTGCTAGGCGCGGTTTTCAGAGCACTTCACTAGCCACAATAGAGAGAAACTACGTTTTTGATATTTTCTTGCCAATCTTCAAGATGTGAAGCAATGAGTTTGTAATGGTACGGGTGAAGTCGGTTTGGATGTTTTGATTATTCATTTGACCATTTCGACTTTTGTATGAAAAATTTAAGAAACACTTGTTAAAGCGAATCATTGTGAAGCTATTGCGAGACATAGTGTATTGTAAATGCTTGTTTCCCCAAGTTAGTGGTTAACTTGAATCACCAGGATTCTCCAGAATGTCCTTTTTGAAATCCTGCTAGAAGTGTCGAAAATGGATAGATGATGACAAGTTTCACACTTCGATGGTTAAGATTAGCTACCAGTGCTTGAGAGCCGATGGGAGTTATTTATAATAGGACCGACAGTTGTTGGTCTTATTGTTTTGCTGATAGAAGCTGCTCAGGCATATAGGAGATACTTAAGTATTCACTAATACAGAATAACATGCCATGACGAAAACAAATCTATTAATTACATTTTTAATGTCAGACATTTTCAAGAAATACCACAGCATACACTTACAAAGGAACAGTAGCTCAAGTGCTTTCTAAATTCATATCTCAATCATTCAACTTAGTGAAGGAATCACAGTCACCAATATACTGAGTCACTCGTTCACATTTCATTTCTTCCATTAACACATGAAGGCAAAGGTGGGATTAAGATACATTGATTTTCAGGTCTTTTTACATTTTACCCTTCTTAATCAGTATTAACCCCCTCTCCCTCCAACTTTAACTTTCCCTTAACTGAAGCTTTCCACAATATATAAGAAATACCATAGAGCGATGCATAAATTATGCAAAAAAGCTGAAAACGCTGGGTATGACTCAAGTTTAGGTGGAAAGCAGCTCCTGTATAGAGCACTCCCAACACCAGTGACACTCTAGATCTGCTCACCTCAAATGTCTGTTTTTCTATCAAAATCTTTAAGCATAGGATTAGCACAATTCCATCCATGCCGAGAGAGAAAAGGACAAAGTCTTTTGCCATTTGTACACCAAAGTCTTTAAGCATAGGACTAGCACAGTGCTGTCCTTGCCGAGCTGTAAAATGATAAAAGCCATTTGCCACTCCAGGCACAGTATTACAGCATTGAACTGGTAAAATGCCAACGAAGCCAACCTGAAATGTGTAAAAGCAACCCCTGACACCGTGTTACCCTCCTAGCCCTCATTGATACCAAGATGCAACTATCTTCAGTAATTTGTAGTCCAAACAGGGTGCACACTAAACCCCATGTACTACTTGACCCTCTTACACACTCATAAGACAACCACTATAGGTCATGTGTATCACTGTACTGTGCCAGTCCACACTAACAACCATTTAGGTGTAAAACAAAGAAAACGCCATTTCAACCACACACCCTACACAGTGTAGCGTGCTGCCAAGAAGGCAAACACTGCAGTACCCCACATAGAAGTATAGTAATCACTATATTAATGTTCCAATACAATATATACAGACAAAGCCAAGGCAGAGTAAAACAAGCTGACCATCAAATAAACTACATTAATTACTAACATACAGGAGAGTGCATATAACTTTACCAGATGCCGAGCGAATTAAACTTTCATTTACATGTTCGGGTATTTTTTTGGACAAGAAGCAAAAATATAAAATCAAAGGCATTTTTCCATTTACGAATTAAGGTTACTCATTGCTATAGCACAGGCTTGCCGTAAAATCAGAATAAAAAAAAAAAAAAACTGGAAAAAGGGAGCATGTTTTTCCTTGATTCACAAGGGTATCCAGGAAATTGGATTGGCTAGCAACAAATGAAAATGAACCAGATTGAACCACTATTTTTCTGGGACGGTGAAATTAAATGGTTTGCCTAGAATTACAAGATGTTGAGCTGAGGCCGGGGAGTTAAATCTGGTTCCCCGGTTCCAGCTGTTAGACCCCTGCTCTTGTTGAAAATTGCAGGACCAGAGGACTGAAAAAACACAAAGCTCAAGGGGGGAGGGGTGTGAGGAGAGGTATCCTAAAGGAGCAGGTACCACCTTTTTTAAATGAAGAAAAAAATGTGTTTCTGTGGCAGTATTCGCAGACTTGGAACAGGTTGACGGATTTGCGGAGTTAATCCTGCAAAAAGGCCACAGTGTATCTATGCATAGTCAAAGACCAGGTGGCATGAGCACTGTGGTCACAGAGACTAATGCAGGGCCTGGCCATAGGCCTGGTCTTGTGCTTAGAGCTGAAGACACACAGACAAAGGTTGTGACTTCTGGTACTGTGGCACAGGAAGGGCCCACAAGATGTCAAATGCAATCTAGTCAGGGATGTCATGTGAGACCAGTGCATGGAGAGGGTGCGAGTTTGAGAATTTTAAATGTCAGCGACTTTTGGGTTTTGTTACCATAGCTATAATATATATATTTCTCCTGCAAAAAAAACCTACTGTATGATCTCTCGTAGCCAAAAACACCCAGTGTACATGAATATCAGTCACGCTCACAAAAACTAAGGATGCAAATGAATACGTTTCCCAATGAAAGCCACAAAGGCGCACAGGTGAGATTCACATGAGAGTTCTCGCGTCCATTCCTCAGGAGTGAATCAGCAGCATGCAAGTGACTAAAACGTGTGGTTAGCTTGCACCGTCTTCTACTTAAATTACCTGATTCTGGCCTGCAGTGACAGCAGTCTGTGGCTGTTGGATTATGACCTGCTGGGTCGGTCCCTGTTGCCCCTGCACCTGGACTGTTTGTCCCCCTTGGATCTGTATCTGGCCCGGCTGTACCAGCTGGATCTGAGAAAACAGAGAAAAGAAACAAGGAAAAAACTAGAGCCACTGCATTACCGTTAATGTGAACTTCTACAACCCACCCAATTGTAGACTTCGATTTTCGGCAACCAAAGAGCAGCCAACTACTAGTTCGACTGAATGAAAAATGTGCAGCAAGCAGGTAGACTCCTCACCGCCCAAACTAAGCAGACCACAACTTGCTGAACCTTTGACTACCAACACCACAGCAAACATGCTACATTAGAGTTTGCAGTAGGTCTGTGATCAGCGTTCTCACCTGCTGTAGCCCCTGTGCCCCAGAAACAGGCACCTGCATGATCGTTTGGCCTTGCCCGCTGGTCATTGCCTGCACCATGATGGGCTGTCCTGTGGATGTGATCAACTGGCCACCGCTGACTTTTACCATGAGCGGTTGACCCTGGACCTGCAGCCGCAGAGAGAAAAACAAATCAATTACATTAGCAATTCAAATCGTAGAAAAGTGTCAAACAAGGGCAAGTGCATGTGATGAGAAAATCAAAACCCAAAGTTAACACTGCTGAGAACCCTTAATTTGAAGAACTGGTATCCTAAGCCTTCAGCAGAGATGTTAGAAACAAAGTGTTTCAACACTCTAGTGCCGACCAATAATTTAAACGAAAAACCTCAAGTTTTACATGTGTCCGTCTTCTCTCAAGATCTTAATGTCGGCAAGATCCAAGCTCCTCTGTGCTAACTGCCCTATTCAATTGATCACTTCAAAACAGAGAAGTTAAAAACTATATGACCTCCCAATTACCGCAGCCTCTTCACTCACACTGAATTACTCAAGTGTCCTGGTCTTCCTGGTAGAATCTCAATAACCCACTCTTCCATCTGTAGAATAGAAGGATTCAAATTAACTCTGTTCTCCAATGCAACCAGTTAAATCTCCACCAGCTGCAGTGACTGCTCTCAGTCCTCATAATGGAGATCTTCTATGAAGCACAAATAGTAACAAATACAATGTACACATTATTTTGAATCCCTTATGACATGTCCTACAGGCATCTCGTAATAATGAGATCAGACCCACTTTGCTATTCTCTGCCCCATTGACGTATTAATACTTTCACTTCTAAAGATGGGCATCCAAGCAGATGAAAGCATGTGCGTGTATGTGTGGCAAGCCAATGATATGCAACATGGAAGTCTCAAACACAACTTCGGAAAAATGAGGTGGTGGTGACCAAGGCTCGGGCTCATGCAATTATGAGACGCAGGGAGATCACCACTACCTGCAGGGTCTGGACTTGCTGGCCTGAGGTGGAAGCCACCTGCGCCTCTGTCTGTAACTGGACAGCAGTGACTGTACCCTGTGGCAGGAATAGGAAGAACAACTGCTAGAAGCCAAGTGTCAGCAAGAGACAAATAATTGTGACAGTGTACAAGGTAGGAGAGGAGTGAGTTGTCAGATTACAGTTCAAGAACCTAGATGAAAACAGAGGGTTTATGACTGGCTGGGCAGTGAAGCTAAACATGAACTCAATGTCGAAACATGACCAAACCTTTAAGAGCAAAGAGAGAACAGATGTTCAAGAATGGATTGTCACTGGTTACTATGCATCATATACTAGGTCTAATTCAGGTCAGTGCATAACTAGGGCTTCAAGCACCCTGCTAAAAGAAAGTCAAAAGATTAGCATCCCAAATATCAACGGATATCAGTCATGACCTTCAAAAACCACATCAGAAAATGTTGCCTTGGACTGAACACCCAGACTAGCAGCTGGAGTCGGAACTCAGACTAAGCATTTCTGCACGTGGGTGGGCCAGATGTCCTTTTCCATAAAGAGGTTTAAATTCCAGGGCCCACGTTCCTGGCCCAAAATTGTTGAATTTCTTATCATTAAACCAAGGTGCATCACCAATATTGCCACTAGGATATCACAGGTCTGACTTCAATCTGTACAGGTGAGGGCAGAGGAGGGAACCACCCGTCCCCTGAAACTTACCCTCCCCCTACATAAAAGTTTTCCTGGCAGTGGTAGAAAGGTTTCGAATTGATAGACCAGCGTAACCCCAGCATGATGTACCATACCTTACTTCCCTGGTGTACCGCTTAACGCACATGACAAGACACAAATTATTGTTTCGCAGGTCTCAAACACACAATGGGCAATGCACTTGAGCAAGGAAATACCCATACCTGCTGCTGGATCTGCCCGGCTTGCACAACAATCTGTTCAGTGGCACCATTGCTGTTAGTCGTATACTGCTCCATGGCCTGAGGCTCTCAATGCCACCCTTGCACAGTTTTAACCACAGCAAAGCCCCTGTGAAAAACATAAAATCATTACATTATGGGGGAGCTCGTAACACTTTGTAAGCAAAATACAAGCTTTTCATGTTCTAAGACCTACTAGAATAATAAAATGATTGGAAATTATATTAGATGACCTTTAGCTAAATACTGAAAACATGCCATATGAAACAGCAAGGTATGTGACCCTGGTGACACATGAAAAACAAATGAGACCTTAAATGAGGCTTGTGCGTATCGTGACCAGTCTTAGCCTCTATCAAACCTACCAGAGCAATGTTGGCTATACCTGGCCAATATCTTTATGGATGCATATGAGGAGGAACATCTTTACAGTCATCAAAATCCATTTATCAACCATATTATGGTTTGGAAACGTTACATAGACGACGTGATAATGATTTGGTCAGGCACTGAGGAGGAACTCAAGCGGTTCAATGATTGGTTAAATACAAGATCGGGTGATATTCAATTCACCATGATGAATGACAACAAAACAATTGACTTCTTAGATCTAACATTTAAAGTTGATGATGGACAGTTAGTTTGTGATTTGTATCGTAAACCTACAGAGAGGAACACTCTGCTCAAATATGACTCCCACCACCCACGCAGCCTGAGGGACAACCTCCCATATGGTCAATACCTTAGGTTAAGAACGAATTGTACACGACGAGCTGATTTTTTCAAGGAAACGGAGATCCTCACTACTCGTTTAAAGGAGAGGGGGTACCCAACTGGCCTTCTGAAACGCGCACGGAAGCGCGCCTGGTATTGCCCAAGGGGTCAACTCCTACAAGTGAAAGAGAGAACACCTAAAATGGAGAGTATTGTATGCATGACGACATTCAATACTAAAAGTAACAACATGAAAAAGATTATGAAAAAATACTGGAATCTTGTTGCTAGTGAGCTTCCAACTACTGAGGAACCATTATTTGCCTTTAAACGGGGCAGGAGTGTGAAAGACAATGTTGTCAAGGCATACCTTGAGCACCAAAATCTCTGGGACTCAGAGACCAACTGGGCCTACCTCCCATCATGGGCCACCACAAATGCGGCCACTGCAAAGCCTGTCTGTTGACAGTGGAGGGATCCTCTTTTACCTATCATAACAAAACATATAAATCACTGAGTTTCACAAATTGCAATAGTACCAATCTAATTTATGCAATAAGTTGTCCCTGTGACTTACTGTATGTGGGTCAAACCACACAAAAGATAAAAGCTAGGACACTCCAACACATGAGCCGCATCAGATGTAGAACGCAAGGGGCCCCTATGGTGGATCACTTTCTCTCGCAGAACCATCAGCCAGAAAATATTAGATGGTGGGTGTTAGAAAAAGTAAGTTCAGCTCCATGAGGTGGTTCGATTACACTTAATTTAAAAAGAAAAGAATGTAGTTGGATACATTCCCTTAATACTGTCCAACATGGTTTGAATGAGTTTGAGGAAACGTCTAGACAGATGGGGCAACAGTAATCTACTTCTTTTTGTCACCTTGATATACCCTCAGATGTATTGATACCACTTAAACATTGCCAGCCATTGATATTTACCTTCTTGATTAGGTTAGGCTATTGATGTGAACACTGTTTCATATTCTGTTTAGTTTCTTAGATGTATGTGTTGCACAGAGGATTTTAGGGCATGTCACCATCGTGCTCAATGTGCCTCTTTTGCAGTGAGACTTTGAAACTTTATTGAAACAAACTTGTCTTTTACATGCAATTGGTTAACAAATTGGTTCATGAAAATGCTCATTGTGCCTCACTTGCAGAGAGATTTTGAAACTTTATTGAAACAAACTTGTCTTTTACATGCAATTGGTTTACAAATTGTTGCATGAAAATGTCTTTGAAAGTATGTATTTTCTGTTCATTTTTGTTTATTTTTTCTAACAAATACACTATGTGTAAAAGCTGCATCACGTTGTTTACATAGATGTACTCTGATATGTTCAGTCTGGCCTCTTGCCGGAATCCCTGTTGCTCAGTAACCATTACGGCATGCTCTCCGCTATTTTTCATTGAGCGCTAGACGTCTGACGTCAGCTGAGAACTGACGTACTGATACGGCGCTCTATCAGCTGCTTGGTTCTTTGACGCGACCTCGGTTGCCTGGCAACTAATACGGCGCGTCTTACGTCTCACGTCACTCAGGGAGGGACAAGGATACTTACAAATAGTAGCCGGTTTGTTAGTTGTGTTTCAAACGCGGCTTTCCCACATTGACGAAAGGTGGCCGAGTGGCAGGATTCAATACTGCTTTGAAGCAATTTGTTGCTATTTTCGAAAGTGAGTCCGTGAGTAGCGTACCTAAGTTTGTCTCTTTTGATTGTTTTACCGAGAATATTTAACTGAGCATGCGTCTGTTGTTTTTTGTTATAGACGCTGTTAGATTTTTCAAACGACATCTTTTCTAAATTGGATTTGACGGCTACTTCACAACCAACTGAGCCTCGTAGCCAAAAGTTTATTTTCGAGGTGAGCCATGACTAGGTTCTCAGTTACGCATTTCTTAGCACTATCCCTCGTTGTTGAGGGTATTCTTCAGAACATCGAATTAAATATGCGTTTGATTCTGCCTAGAGACTCCCACAATTAGCCCTTCGATTAGTCACATATATTAACTATGGTAATTGCTTTAAAATTCAGTTTAAGAGCATTACCTGCTTTCGTTACCACGGTGAGAAACAAAGATAATTTAATCCTTTGATATACTGTGCGGCTTCCTTTGAGCAATTTGTTTATTCATTCATGGCCTTACTTGCTTTTGGATCAGGTTGCCCGTATACCAAGCATTTACCGTATGCGATTCAATTTATAAGGGGTCATGCGTGTCATGTAGCCCCCTGTAGCCAACTGTTTGTTGAGCTTTTTCGCACTATTGGTGGTTGTTGGATGATTAGTAAAATTATATCTTAAGCCACTACCCCATGTATAAATTTCGAATGGTTTACTTTATTTTTGATTTGCAGAAATTCTATTGGATGAATGATTCGGCTCTACAATGTGCGAATATTAGGCCGTCCTAGACTAACTGCTAGGTGAGTTATGGCCATCCATCTCCATCACCACATTTTGGTAGTATTCGGAACACATGAATTTTAGTATCAAAGATTATTTTTGACACGCACTTTACTTGCTCCTGCAGGTTGCCATTGTTAATTTTAAGTCCTGATGAAGACCCGCATGACGATTTAAGATCGCATATATAGGGTTGAAACGTCGACAGCACCTAGGCCCAGTTCAAGACCCGGTTTCATAAAGAACTTGAGTCATCCTTGGAAACTGTGTCATTGTTCTTCTCTACACTGGCCTGTTTTTACTTTGTATATAGAATTTTTCTATTCACTTTGTATATATTACGCACTAATTGTGTCACTTATGTCACTATGTCACTGATTCACAAATTCACTTTAATGTTTACAACCTTGGTAGCCTTGCTTTGCTAAAAAGAATTATATGGGTGATAATATAAATGATGCAATTAATATATAAAGAATATTCTGCCACCCAGCAAATCTGATTCCATTGTGATTTGTGTACTGTCATTGTTTATTTTTTCATGTGTTCTTCTTAAATATAATTTCCTTTATGATTAATTTCTTGTTGATTGATATACCTAGCTTCTTTTGATTCAATCGTAAAACAAAGTAATTGTGTGGTCATACCCGACAGAACCATTGTACTTTATATAGGCTATACCTTCAACAGCAGCTAAAAGGAGTACCTTACAGAACATTGCAGCGCATCTGTCAGAGTTGATAGGATTTCAACCCTGCTCACGGGATTGTTTTTAACCTCTAAAACCTAACACTTTGTACTACCAGCAGTAGCTGTGAGGTATATGTGTGTTGTTGGTACTTCCAGCTCAAAAACCAACGGTTCCTTACAGCTTCCCAAAAAGTAGTGGGCATGCGCGGTAGGCTGTAGTCGTGCCACAAAAAATACAGCAACTCAACACCTCAGTTGGTAGGGCAAGCAAGTATTATGTACAGGGACGGAAAGAACTCTAGCAGCAATTACAAGATGCAAGGGAGCAGGTATCTACTCATTTGTGCCTGAAGGACAAAATATGTGCGTGTGTTCAAAACACTAAGAAAGTGGATGCAACTTCCAAAGTTTGTGGTTGCTCTCTAGAACATCTGTATTCCATTAAGGGAAATGGATAGTGGTTCTACTACGAATTAAGTCGGAAGGGGTCGTCCGTAAATATTTAACCTTTATTTCAATTAAGTCTATGCCTGGAATAGTCACACATCTTTCAGTTAAGGCAGCAATTCAAAAAGACTGTTTACCAAGAACGATGATCACATGTATACTGTGAATCCTACATATGTAGGCTGAGCAAAGATTATTAGTTTTAGACATGAAAAGAATGTCTGAAAAGCCACTGTTTTACTGCAGCAGAAGTGTTTGTACACCCAATCTTGTTATTAATAAAAACACAAAACTTAATTAAAGTAGTGGGTCATCCTTATTTCCAAGTGCTGGGAGTTCCAGATGCGGAGGGGGAAGAAAGAGGGGGACAATGACTGAAAATCTGGATCCGCCTGTCCTTTTTTAGGTCGAGGGACTGTCCGGTCTGCCGAAGGCAGAACCGGAAGTCCGGAGATGTTATGATTCTTAGAGTGGCTATTTAGCCCGCCTCTCTTTTTGCCTCTCCTCCATTGGCTGGCTTCCTAAACGGAGGCCAGCCATTGGAGGAGAGAGCCGTCCCTCCAAATAGGCTCCGTCTTTTTCAGATTCGGCGGCGTGTTCCGTGCTGTTCTTTCCACTTTTTAGCCACGCCCTTTTTTAGGCGTGTTTTTCTCTCCTCCAGCCAATGGCAAGAGGAGAGAAAAAGAAACACGTCCCCGAAACCGAAAACGCCACTGCGTTTCTCCGAGGCATTTCTTCTTGACCTCGGAGAAAGGCAGTTGTGTCTGCGCAGAGCGGGTGCTAGTCAGAAGCTTCTGCCATGTACAGCTGCGAGCGGCATCGACGTTGCTAAGAGGTGTCCCAAGTGTTGTAAAGAAGTAGACCGCAAACGTATCATTTGAGGAAAAAACATGAAGCAGTCAGGTACACCATATTACTAGCACGGAAGTTTAAGAAGTCATCCTGGGTGTACTTAGATCGAAAAAATTCACGAGCTAAGTGTTTTGAAATGTCTGGGACTATAGAGGAAGGCACCCGTGTTGGGTGGTTGTCAGATCGTGTAAGCTTTAGTAACAGCTCTATTTCCTTAAAATTTGAGTTGCCCGTTCCTCCTGCACACCTCTCAAAAGCCCATAGTTATCCCTTCGTGCAATGCGGCTTTTGAGCATCCGCGTTTGGAAGCAGGGGCGCTCTGTCCCGTTCGTGAACTCTATCGTTTCTCCTTCCAGCCTACTCCTTCGCGCCAACCCAAGAAAATTAAATCAAAGAGACAGCTGCAACTGCTAACCAATCGGAAACTGCTGTCATTGGATAGGCGTAGTTAGGAGCGGGAATCCACGGAGTTCTGATTATCACGTGGCTCCGGCACCGGGGAATTGGTCGCTTCCTGCTCCCGAAATTAACCACCACCTAGAATTCCTCCCCTGCTCCCCGATGTATCCCATGTCAGCCTTCACCGTGGAGCCCTTGGGTAAGTAGTCCACTGCTTTTGGAAGAGCTAGGCCCACTCTAGTGTGTCTTTTACAGAGGTTGTGTGTGTCTACAGCAGCTCGTTAGAGAAGCAGTCTAGTTGACACGCATGTTGAGTGTGTCACTGTCAAGGAGCACTCTCCGCAGCATAGCTTCCTGACCGTCACCCCAGTGCCGTTTGGTTGCCAAACGCAGCCGTCATCAGCACATAGCTGCCAAGATTTCAGTTTGCTTATGTGTGATGTTTTCTTTTTTGACAACACTTATGTGTGATAGTTCAGAGCTTTATGTGTCACTTGATTAGGGTGACCAGATGTTGAGAAGCAAGTACTGGGACAGGTCAGTCATAAAAGCAGGACTAAAGCCTCTAGTCTCACTGTTACATCTCGTTTCTGGGAAGTGCCAGTACTTTCCAATTAACAGTGTTCTGTTTTTCGTGAGAAGTGCAGATACTCTCCCTCTCAAAATAAAAAAGTGCTGGAACTCAGTACCGGCCCGTTGAAATCATTGTATATTCATGTGTATATACGCACAGAAATTTACAAGGCTACTTTTACATAACATTAGCTATGGCAGAACATCCACATCCCCTGCTGATCTTTTTATTCTGTCTCTGACTTAATTACATTATTTGGGCCCCATGGATTTACGTGTGTACAATCACCTAATACTGGTGTTTCGTGGGATGTTCACTCATTTAGTATCGCTAGTGCCCATTTGACTTGAGACTTACTGACTATGTGTCTAAATTACAGAAGTTGGTTGAATGATTGCAAGGTTTTTTGGGGGGGTTTGCAAAAAGAGCTGATTAGGGATCATGTGGTAATACATGCCTGCTATCCAAAGGAGTCTTTGGGTTAGTTAGGGTGTCGCACTAGATGACGTTTCTAGGTCTCGGCTAGCGAAGGCTGCGAGTAAAAAAAGATCCCCTGCGGCCTTATTTGTTCGAGGCTGCAATCTCACGAGGTTATGTGAATCCTTTGTTCCCACAGGACTACAAAATATTTTATGGAAAGGAGTAATTTGTCACTCCGAATCACTAAACAGTGTCTAAACTTTTTTAAAATAACAAATATCAGTCCCGTCTCGTGTGATTCTAGGGCTTGGCCGTTCCCCCTCCCCCGACCCCCCCCCCCCTCCCCTCCAAAATAACACATTTGTGATCGGTTTATGGAAAGGTAACTAACCCGGGCAACAGTGCTCTGCGCGAGCCACAAAATGGGACAAACGCAAGCAGAAGTCACCCACGCCCTCCTCGAAGCGCTATCGGGAACGCCGTGATATGGGTTCGCCAGGTCTTTAAACTCACAGACCTCAAGTGTGAGACCTCTGACAGGCGCGAACAACCTGCAGTTTCGCTACTTCCTGGCCTCTGGACAAAAGACTGCGTAATTGCATTGGCTTCTGGGATTGAACGGCGGCTAATATTTGTTTGGGCTGTGTTTCCATGGCAACCAGTGCACTTTCTATCAATTAGACAGTTTATTTCCGGCATATTTCTGATACCTTCTTTTCTTTTTTTAATCACCGGTAATTTCAGGTTGTCAAGAAGAAACTTGCATAGACCTGGAATGAAGACGTGTGATGTCTTTTGAAAATACACTACAGTACAATGCACACTTCTTGTGCTGGACTTACAGCTAGAGTCTGTCATTAATAATAATGCACTCTTAATTTCCTCATGCTTTTCGGCGTAGCGGTGGTATTCAGTTTTCATAAAAGCAGGAGGCATGCACATGTACAGGGGTCTTTCAGAGAGGCGTGGTCGATTTAATTTGGGCGTGGCTTAAAACATTTAAGTGATAAAAATCTGTGCTTAGCATAGTGTGCTTCCCGACTAGTATTTTGTCTCTTTTTTAATTGTATCTAGATATATAATACAACATGTAACTTACACCTACAACAAGCCATGTCTATTGGCTTTGTCAATGGTTGTTAGTTGCATAAGATAAATAAGGAACAACTATGGCTTCGTTGTATATAATGTTGAAAATGCTTCAGTTCTGAAAGGATGAGGCTGTGGAAGAACTATAACAAGTCCCTTTGATGTTACATCACAGACCGTGAAGGATGTTCCTGCTGCAGAGTTATGATTTTGTTTCACCCTGATGGTGAGGGCAAACATGGAGAGCCCGATAGCCTCGCCTCAGCATCTACTTTTTAAAACTACTGGTGCTGACCACCGGCAGGACCTGGCCCACTTAAAGCCCTGTGCTTAGTACAGTTATTGGCAGCGGAACACATAGGCCAATCTGTATTCTTAAAGCTGAAGAGGTGACTTGCTCAGGGTGTGATCTTTGCGGTGCAGGCTCAATGTAATTGTTGAAAGAGTGTAGCAGGCTGCATTTACTGATACGCATCATCTGAGAGAGATTGAGCTATTGACATTGTAAATAACAATGCCGTTGCATTAAATGTTTTATAAACAAAAACATAAACAAAAATAATGTCATGAGCAATGCCAATAGCTCTAACTTTAACAATGCCCGAGACCATTGCATTGTAAATGCTTGTCTATTAAATTGAGGGATTGATAGTGCGGGTGGGTAAATCCTAAATTTCTATTGGGAATATAATTTTTGAATGCAAGTTTTTATGAGGGCTGGGCTTTTTATGTGGAGGGATTTAAATATGACGCAGCATGTTTTAAAAGTAGATCTCTGGGTGACACGGAGACAGTTGAGATTATTAATCACTGGGAAGATGTGGCAATGTCTGGTAAGTTGGTGAATCAGCCATGGTTTTGGACAATCTGAAGCCTACGAGTGAAGAAATTTGGGAGGCCCATGTAGAGAGCATTGGCAGTCTATTCTATAAGCTTTTACTGCCGACCAACTACCACGTCAGTCCGTACCGCGCCACTATTTTAGAATTATGGTTACTACACGGACACAACGGCATTTAAGCACATAAGATACATGTGCATTCTGGGATGCTAATTTCCATTCATTATGTGTTTGTTTGTATTGTTTTATGTCCATTCTTTTTACAGGTACAGAGAGGGAAGCACCCTCTTACCCATATTACACCTTAGCAAGTGCAACACATAGCGGGTCACTTACACTTAATTCCTGACCCTGCCTTTTTAAATCACTTCACGAGCACTTCACACACTTATTGTTCCTGGAGAAAGCCAGCTCATTACCATGGCCTGGCTGAAACATGTTGACCACACAGGATGTGGGAGACCATAGATAACTCCACAACACATCCATTGCCTTGTTTTTAACACTGTCAAGGGCCCGCTAATAAAATTACCTAGTATAGGAATTGGGACCAGAGGACAGTTTTTAATTCACACTCACACGCTATCACTGCACACTCATTTATCACGAAACCAGCTACGCTGTAAACAGGCGTTGAAGTACACCCGGGACACATTCGTTGTCACCGGGTGGAGCCCGATGATGAAGCATGCCACCAACTAGGTTGGTGGGTGAGGGCTTTCAAAAGAAATAATATTTCTTTCCTCTGTACAAACACACTATCCCTATGCCCTTTGAGACTAGCTCCCATTGATAATACATGAAATCCCATTATGCCCGTCTTCCCTTTGTTGTCATCTGGCATGCCAAACACACACACAAAAAAAGTTTCCAACGAAACACACAACTCAGCAACCCAACATGACAGCATGAAGCTGAGGGTGGGACGGTTGTCTCCACTTGGTAAGGCTTGTAATGGCATGCAGGAATGTAATGCATGCCTTTACTATATTCAGGAAACTGTAACGAGGATGATCTCACATGGGTTATATAGGGAACATGAATAACATCTTTAGGGTGTCTTGTTTGTTACGATGCTGAGTCGTCAATAAGGACCTGGTATGGGAAGACTATCTTTTAATATAGGGTGTAGGTGTTTTATAAAGGGTTCTACAGTTAAGCTCTAAAGATGCTGCACACTGTCTGGGATCCTGGGGTGTCCACAAACCTAAACTGTGTTCGTAGATGTTTCGGAAAAAGTTAATCGGACGCACACCTATGATTGATAACGTGTGATACAAAGCTTTGTCGTGTAAGCGACGTTAATGTCACAAGCGATGCATCATTAAAGTACCAAACCACGTCAACCCGACTCTAACCTCATAATATCCCCTTTAGCCTGCTCCACTGTCTTCATCTCCACACATCAGCCCCCTAACCAGTGTCCATTTTTCGCTTAACCACCTGCTTGCCAGTTATCTTTCTACCATCTTAAACCGTTATGGAAATCTTACCTGATCAAACCCCTGAACCTTACCTCCTGTCACGGACGCCCTAATGCATTGTCCTCATTCTCACAATAGCTCTCTTCCCAACGTACTATAATACAATTCCTTCGTCTTCTTCAGACATTCAATTCTTTTATCTATTATGTCCCCTGCTTCGCTATGCAGACCCGCCTGGTCTCGTTTAGCATGCCCCCCGCCCCGACCCCAGCCAGGGCCTATTAATGCATTCAGCCCTAACTCCGTACAATTCCAATTTCAGCCCACGGACTGTCCCTTCACTCTCAGTTGCACAGCGATCGATCTTCAAGTCTAGGGGAGAGGATGTGGTCCGTCGGCTAGACTGCCGACTTTGGTGCTGTCCACATCCTGTGATTCTGGGCAAATCACAATCTCCCCGTGCCTGAATGTGTAATTTAAATACGGTGCTCATGTAAAGCGGTCCAATACCTTCGCGCTATCTAAATATGAAACGAAAAAAGACAAAAAAAAGTCTTGTCATTCTACAGGGCCCTCCCGCGTCTTCTAAACCCCGCCACTTAAGTCTTTGCAGCTACCAAAACCATATTTACTGATGCCACCACCTCCTATGGGCCCGTGTAATATACTGTATACTGTTTTGTGACAGCTCGTTTACTATGTTTACCGTCATGTGCGGCATAACGTATTCACGAGCTCACGTTCTCTTAGTGAGCTTGTGTTTTCTCTACATTCTGTTAATTACATGCGCGTGTGTAATGTTACGCACGCATGCTCTGTGGTTATCGTTCAAATAAGCATTTCTCGAACATGTATTCTCGTGCGTTCAACCTCCTCCCTGAAATATGAACGATTCTGTGGGACAGTTACCGTTCATACTTCGGAGAGAAAGGACGCACTCCAGTGGTGTGATTCATTTGACTACAATAAACCTTCAAGATCATTTCTTGTCTACGTTGGATTATTCTACAATTTCAAGTGAGGTTACTCATTTCATTTGGCGACGAGTTACTTACCTCTAATTATTCAACACCACAAAGAATTGTGCCTCCTATCGTCACTTTGTCACTGGATTTATCCTCGCTTCCGTCAAGTTACCTCTCAACAGGCATTTCGCTTCATTTGTCACGCTAAAGAAACTCTCGTAAATTTGCTTCCGCACTCAAGAGACGAGTTTCCGGATTAGCCCTCTTTCCAGTGATGCGTCTCTATCACGCTGAGCTCCGCCTTGTTGTGATTGCAATTTGTTCTGGAAGAGCCGATTGATTGGTTCTAGCAGCAAACAACCTCCATCTATTTTAAAATGCGCACCATGATTGGTTTCACGCGTGTGTGTTAATTTCAAACATTTCCTTAAAACAAAATTGAACTTTGTTCCTCTCAAACGCGCATTGTGATTGGCTTTTAGCGCGTGTGTTGTTGTTACTCATTTAACGGAAGGAAATTGATGAAGTTCACTTGGGACTGACATTTAAAAGATCGCAAGAAAGTTTTTACACGCTTCACACGCGTGCAACCTTTTCTTTGCATTTCTTCAGCACTAAATTTAGATGATCAGATAATTATATCATTAAGTTGAACCAGCACTTTTGTCTTTACAATTTTATATACATTTTTAATGGTTTCTCAACAAATATGTCAGTTGGACCAGTTCCTTCCAAGACAAGGAAAACCAAAAGAGGCATGGAAACTTTGGTTTAAATCCTTTGAGAATTATCTGGTGGCTATAGATGCTGAAGATTACTCACCCAAACGTAAACTAGTGATTCTTTACAGTTTTGTGGGCAGCGCTGGCCGTGAAACCTTTGATAATTTACCAGTGACAATTCCACCACCAGGTGAAGGGATGGATGGAACGTTTACACTGACGCAGTTATTATGTTGAACAAAAACATTTTAGAACAACCAAGTGAAATGTGTGAGAAATTTAACTTTATGAAAAGAAAACAAAATTCAGATGAGTTCATCGAGGATTATATCTCAGTTCTAAGGAATTTAGCTGCAAACTGTTACTGAACTAGATACTTATATAAGAGATCAATTTGTCTACAGCTGCTTTCACAAGAAGATTCAGGAACGGTTGCTTAGTTGCAGAGATCCTTCCCTATCTGAGGTCATTGATATTGCCAAAGGAATTGAAAGATCTATTATTACATCAAAATGTTTAAGTAATGACAATGTTTCATCCGTTTATATGATTCAACATGATCCGCATATTAACAACATTTCTTACAGGTCTAAATTTGTGAAATCTTTTCCACAGAAATAATTCATTTTGCTTTAGGTGTGGCTCAAAATCACATTTAGGTGATAGCCCGATTTGTCTGGCACTGGGTAAGAAATGTACAAAATGTGGAAAAATGGGTCATTTTTATACTGTTTGAAGAAGCAGAAAGCTGGTTAGAGTCAGTAGTCTTGATACTGATGAGGGTTCTAAAAATGTCACTGTTGAATCTAATCAGTCACTTGATGATAACCTTGAGAGACTTATGCTTTCTATTGATTCTCAAGATTTGTCTCTTTCTGCACAGAAGGTTAAAGAACCATTGTGTGAAGTCATTATTGGAGATGTTAAAGTTGACATGATGGCTGACTCTGGAGCACATGTCACCATTATTTCAGACACTCTCTTGGATGTGTATTGGGGTTTTAAAAAACCATTACAAACTTTAGACATTATTCCAAAAGCATATGGTGGTCATATAATTGAAATGCTTGGATAGTTCACTGAATTTATAACATGTTTAGATCGCAAAATTTTTACAAAGGTTTATGCAGCTCCTAAAGGAAAGAATATTGTTGGATGGCAGGATATAGCAAAGATGGGCTTGAAGTTAGTACCTGGCTCGGAAAATCCCATTCAAATTAACACTGAAATCTCTATTTCTTCTGTTCATGGTAACTATTTGCCAGATGTTACAAACATTGCTGAAACCATGTTCAAAGAATTCCCTGAAGTTTTTACCCCGGATATAGGCAAAATCAAAAAGGTTGAACATGTTATCAAGTTAAAAGACAATGCTATACCAATTTCACATAAGGCTAGACCTGTTCCGTTAAGTGTTAGAAATGACCTCAAGGTCTTACTAGATAAACTAGTCAATGAAGGCATTATAAAATCTACAGAATCTTCGGAATGGGTCAGTCCAATTGTAATAGTAAGAAAAAAGGACAATTCGATTCGTCTATGTGCTGATTTGCGCACACTTAACAAAAACATTATAGTAGATTGTCACCCATTACCAAAGATTCAGGATTTGTTGTCTAACATTGCTGGTGCGACCTGCTTTACTATTCTGGATTTAAGGTCAACATATCATCAGATACCACTATCCAGTTTGTCCACTGATCTAACCACGTTTGTCACACCTTTTGGGGCTTATAAGTTTCTCAGATTGCCTTTTGGCTTAGCTTCAGCGGCGAGTGTATTCCAGAGATTTATGGACCATATGTTAGAGGGTATTGAGTCCGCTCAAGCTTATCAGGATGACGTTTTAATTTTTTCTAGAAATAAGCATGAACACATGTCCACTCTCAGGAAAGTTCTCAACAAGTTTAAAGAATTTGGGGTTACTTTGGGCACTGATAAATGCAGGTTCATGGTTGAGTCCCTTGATTACCTAGGGCATTCCATATCTGCTTCAGGAATCGGGCCCAAATTTTCTCTCACTCAAGCCATTGATGAAGTTGTTGTACCAAAAAACAAAGACCTGTTAAGATCTTTTTTTGGGCATGACAGAATACTACTCCAAATTCATTTCTAATTATGCCCAGGTGGTACAACCTTTACGCATCCCGTTGAAAAAGAACACTACTTTTTCATGGGGAAGTGAAGCTCAACAAGCGTTTGAGTTAATTAAAAAACTCATTCTTCAAGCTCCTGCTCTCTCTCCATTTTCACCTGGACACAAATGTATTTTATCTGTCAAAATGGTTTAGGAGCTGTTCTCTGCCAATGGGTCAACGGTAGGGAGAGTGCGGTGGCTTTTTCGTCTAGGTCTCTCTCAATTCCAGAAACCAACTACAGCACAATTGAGTGAGAAGCACTTGCTTGCACATGGGCTGTAGAAAAGTTTAAAACTTTTATTTGGGGGTCAGAATTTGAAATTTTTTCTGATCATATGCCTTTAATACACCTACTAAATGGAAATGGGACAGGTAAAGCTTCCTCAAGACTTGTTCGTTTACTGTCACGGTTACATGAATACAACTTTACGATTAAGTACATACCTGGCGGTCGTAATGCAAGAGCTGATTGTCTTTCCAGGTTATCATTGAAGGATAACTCTTCATCTTCCAGAATTGATGATGTAGAATGAGTGGTAGCCTCGGTTGAGGATTTTATTACTGATTTACCTCATATTACTCAAAATGATTGGATTAAATCCTCTGAAGAAGATCCTATTCTTTTGGCGGTTAAAAATATGATTGTGTCAGGTTGGCCCAAGGAACGTTCTTTACCTTCTCCTCTGAAATCTTTTGCACAGGTTAATCAAGAGCTTTCCCTAGTTGAAGGTTTGGTCATGCGTGGTGATCCTGCAGTCCCTCCAACATTGATGCGCTTTAAAAATTTAAAAATTGCACATAAAGGGCATTTAGGTATAGGTGCTACTTCTAGGAGGTTGAAAGAAAATTTTTAGTGGCCTGGTTTAGATTCAGATGTCAAAAAGTGGGTAAATTCATGTGATACATGTCTTGTATCTGATAAAAACTGGAAAACCATAAAAATGCCTTTGCATAATGTTCCAATTCCAGAAGAGGCTTGGACAAAATTAGCTCTGGATTTTGCAGGACCATTTGAAGTACTTTCGACAGACAAAAAGTACATAATAGTGTTAGTAGATTATTATTCAAAGTGGGTTGAATTTGAATTTTGTTGTTCTCCCAGCACGTCCTCTGTGATTGACTTTCTTTCTAGAGTCTTTCTCTCAGAAGGATTCCCAAGGGAGTTGGTTACGGATAATGGTTCCTATTTTACGTCAAATTTAATGGAGAATTTTTTGTCTGCTCATGCCATTAAACATTTAAAAGTTGCTTTAAACTCTCCTTCGGCCAATGGCTTAGTAGAAAGGATGAATAGATTTATAAAAGAAGGTATTCAATCAGCCTTAGCTATTAATGTACCTGTTAGCATTTTTAAAAAAAAGAAAATCTGGTCTTCTCTCACTACTCCTCATTCCTCAACTGGGGTTTCACCCTTTAGACTTCTCAAGAAGAGAGATCCAAATGGAACACTTTGTCCATCGTGGATTAAAATGCTGAGAAAGAATGATGATTCATGTTTGGTTTGTAAAGATAAACAAAACATGCTGAAAAATGTGACACTCCAACAAACTATACAAAAGAAGAATTTTGATACTAGAGCTTGTAATTATACTCATGATTTTAATTTTGGGGACTGGGTGTTGATTAAATCTCCAAAGAAAGTCAAGAAAGGTTATTCAAAACTTTCACTTCCTGTACAAATTCTTAAAGTGTCTAAAGGTTCGTTGTTTCTTGGTCATAAGGGTTGGTGGAGTAAGAGAATGTTGGTCAAATTAACTCCAGATCAAGCCAGCGAAATTTTGTCTAAGAAAAATAATGTTTTTCAAGATGATTTACATTTTTCAGTTTTCAAATGATTTTACCACAGATGATTCCTTGGTGTCATCCAGAAATGACTTCACTCTGCAAGATCTTACTGAGTCTGTATCAAGCTCTTTGTCATATAATGAACCTCAAAATATTGTTGCTCCCGTGACTCCTGACCCTATTTACATTAGACCTACTCACAATTGTACATTTCCCTCAAGATACAAGGATTTTTATTTCTCTTAATATCTGTTATCTTTTGTTTGTGAAAGGAGGAGGGTGATGTAACATACTGTATACTGTTTTGTGACAGCTTGTTTACTATGTTTACCGTCATGTGCGGCTTAACGTATTCACGAGCTCACGTTCTCTTAGTGAGCTTGTGTTTTCTCTACATTCTGTTAATTACATGCGCGTGTATAATGTTACACGTGCATGCTATGTGGTTATCGTTCAAATAAGCATTTCTCAAACATGCATTCTCGTGCGTTCAACCTCCTCCCTGAACTATGAACGATTCTGTGGGATAGTTACCGTTCATACTTTGGAGAGGAAGGACGCACTCCAGTGGTGTGATTCATTTGACTACAATAAACCTTCAAGATCATTTTATTCTTGTCTACGTTGGATTATTCTACAATTTCAAAGTGAGGTTACCACCACCTCCTATGGGCCCGCAAACACGCTTTCACCCTAACAACCCTCTGCTTTGACCCAACCATTCTGGCCCTCTGTCCCCTGCTTGCTCAGTTTGCCTTCCACCCTGCTGAGGCCCTCCCCCGGACGGGCTCACGTTCCCACGGCCCCGCGCTCTCCTCCCCGGACTCTGACTGGTCTCCCGGCCCCTCCAATCGGGACCTGCAGTCCTCAACAACTCACCTCTCCCGATTTCTTTCCGCTCCGATTGGCTCCACAACCGGACTCCAGAACCCAATCAGAGGCCGATCATCCTGCTCAAGATGGCGCCCGGGGCAAAGGACGACAGACTTGAAACGTTGCGAAGCAGTGCGCGTGCACAGCTTAAGGTCACGCCTACTAACATGCCGCCCTCCGGCTGCGTAAGCGCAATGTCTGTCTACAAAATGGATTACTTGTAATAATAGTTAATGAATTATACTGTTTCAAAATGGCAGCCATTTGAAAGGATTACATTGCTTTCTTGTCCTTCATCTGTGTCAATAGCGGTTGGTCTCCATTGGGACGGCCCATGTCTGAGGGATTACGTGTGCCGGTTCTTGAGCTTTCGCCGTTAAACCAGATATTTGTAGTTGCACGTCAAAAAGAGATGTAAAACGTCAGTTGTTTAACAAGTAAACTTATTTCTTTGAGTGGCTTTCGGACTGGTCACATAGTAAAACACGAGGTAAACTGATGCTTATTTTGCAACAATTATTTTAGAATATCTGAAATGCAGCTTTTTTGGGCTGCTCTAAAAAGGAAGTTTATTCAATAGGTCTCGCCTATGAAAGCACTATTGGTTTTGTCAATGTCTTTTAGCCATGTTGTACCGAAGCGTGGCTGTCCAGCATGGCTGAAAGTAAAGTGAAAACAAGCATTTTGCAAAGCAATAGTTCTTCCGTTTACACGAGTTTGAGCTATTGGCATTGTAAATGACAATGCCTTTTATTTATGCATACATGCCAATAGACTCGATTCAGGCAGTAGACTACCAATTTTTCAAGCCTAAAGTGGCTTTATTTTATCTGTCTCCAGCCTGAAATTGCATTTTCTACAATGGAAGTCAATGGAGAATTTTCATTCTCCCGAATTTTTATTTTAAATCTCCCACGTCCCTGTCCTTAAATGTTGGCATGTATATTTATGTGTTGTTTTTAAGATAAATAAAAGGCACTGTCATTTACAACGCCAACAGCTTAAACTCTTGCAAATGCAAGACCTATTGCATTGCAAATGCGTTTGTGTTATAAAAATAAAAAAAATGCTTTAGTAGAAAGTGTGCCTTGTCTGCAACGGTAGGCAGGACAATGCTATTTGAGAAAATAGTTCTCGGAGGCTGTAATTAAAGCCTACTGAGCAACAACACACGTAACAGGGTGTCGCCATGGGAGGTTACAAAATGAGACAAGGCATTACTAAGGGGGGACTACTAAGCCTATTGACTAATGAACAACCACAGTTTACAGTGGACAATGACACAGGCCAATGAAAAATATGGGCGGAGTGAGCAGAGCTTCAAGTTCCTACTTTAATATAGCATGCATCGCAGAATAGTGCATGCACTGCCCAGGCTCGACCCGAAAAAAAAAGCGTTGTGATGCGGCCAGCTCTGGCTGCATCATGGTGCTTTGTATTCTTCTGGTGTGTCAGGGAGTTGACAAGACAGACAATAGGAGGGGACAGAAAAAAAATTCTATGAAAGGCCAGGGCTGGCCATGTCATAATACTGTTTTTGTTATGTCAGGGGGGGACACAAACAATGGGATGGGATGGCAGGGGGATGTTTGGTCAAAGCAACAGGAACACAAGCCGGGAGGGGAAAAAGCAACAGGAGCCAGGGGCAGGAGGGGAAGAAAATCTGGAGCCTGGGGTGATAGGGTGAAAAAGCAGATAAAGAAATTAGTGGCTCAATCACAGTGTGAACAATGAATGGACAGTGGAAGGACATTAATCAAGCTGCATCAATCAGAAGTTGTTCCATGCTCTACACGAAAGAAGAGGAAGGGAAGCCAGCATGTGCTGTCAATAAGGAAGCAGCAAACAAGAGTGACAATTGATTTGAAGATGAAAAGCCAAGGACTGGAGAATTATGACCATAGTGGCCTGCATAATCTCGTAAACTTACTTCTTACAAGTCCATGAATACCAACAAAAACCTGGACTGAGTGAGCTACACAAGGCCATAGGAAACTTGAGAACTCAGATATTGTCAAGTTTGCACGCGACATTGTTTTATTAACCAACTAAAATTCTTGCTTTTGCGACCGACCATCTATACTCCGACTAATACTACATGGGAGCTAGTGGAACGATTGCTAACCTGCTGATATTATTAGTAACAACAACAAAATCAATAGCGAGCAGAGCATTTTCATAGCCTCAAAAACAAACAGAACTGCGCTTTAATAGTAGCTAAGATTACTCAGTTTAAGGAATAAAAAAATGACGCTGGAAACTCCTGGTTTGATTATAAAATTCCATGATGCGGTTTCAGTTCCAGACTCCCAATAGAGAGGATATAAAATACAGCAAATATTTCTTCAAATTCAATATAATAATCAAATCAAATCTACATGATATTGAAGACAATATTTAAAAGCTATGACTGCTGAACTTCGGGAGTGCATAGAAAGAGTGTACACTCTGGTTTTAAAACATAACTGCACAAATAGCTCTCCCCCACCATCTCACACATATGATGGGGAGATTGCTTTTTTTTAACAACACTAAACGGGACAGGAGTTTCACTTTCCCATTAGTGTTGCGGTCTAAACTGGGGTGGCATGGTGAGCAAAAGAACAATGGATTTAACCCAGATCTCTTGACTGGGGGTGAATGTATGATTTATTCGGCATTCCGTCCATCATTTGTTTGCATAGCACTTTTCACCCTAAGTGGGATTGATATGCCCAGACGTGGGTCCCTTGCTCACTGTGCCACTGGATTCAAGCGAGCCTGGCTGATGAAGGGTAATACCCAGAAACCGGTCCACTGATGCTTGTTTCCGGTCCAGGGAGGACCTAGTTTGGCAATTCGGTCTGGACTGTTCCCATGAGGCACAGGGTCAAGACTGATTTGCATATGGCTGGGACTAAACTGGGGTGGAATGGTGCGCAAAAGAACGATGGATTTAACCCAGATCTCTTGACTGGGGGTGAATGTATGATCTATTCATCATTCTGTTTTGGGTTTAATCCTTCAGCGGTTAATATGTGTAATTCGGGTAAATGTAAAATGCCTGTTTCTTATCCAGCTGCAAAGCCACACCAGAAAGCACTGTGAAAAAGGGCAAATGCTTTGTCTTTAAAGGTAGATTGCAATAATAAGTTAACTTAGACAATCCTCTTTCAAACTGTTACAAACATTTGTATAATACAACCACAAGCAGTATATTACATATAACAAGCTATAACCTTTCAAAGAAGCTAGAGAGCGACCAAGACTAATCACCACATCTAGCAATATAAATCTACTAAATATTTCATTAAACATGAACAGGCATGACATTATATTTAACAAATAGAAGAAATCGAAAGTCAAATCCCGGTGTCCATGCGTAACTAGACTGTGTGATGTTGGGCAGATCCCATTATCTCTTGCAGTTCTGGAACAGTTCAAAATCAGTTGAATAGCAGTATTAGTAATCTTAAAACAAGGAGGCTAAACTACTGTTCTGGGAGGAGTGCGGGGTACCAGGGATTTAGAGTCTTTCCCCATCTCCTGTCAGGTAAGCCTGTGTGGCTTTAGCTTGTTTCATGTAAACAGAAGGCCCCCAGGATGGACGTGCTGTACAGGACATGTGCGGTTATTCCTTTATATGCGAGTCAATTATCTGCGTCCTGTGTGTGTGAGCTGATGTTCATTAATATATGTATTTGTCAGTTAGTGCTTATATATGTTTATCTGTTAACGTTTGTGTTTAAGTGCGTAAACATGAGCCACTGTTTGTGTGTTTCTATGATTGAGTAAGCAAGCATGTTTGTTACTGTATACGGTTACGCATGTGAAGTTTTTTGTTTGTGTCTATGAATGTTTATGTGTGATTGAGTGTGCACTTGCTAGCCGATATTCATGTGCACGTGCCTGTCCTTGTATGTGCATGTGGCTTATGCATGTTAATCTTTCCCTGCCAGGGTTGTCTGCATCTGTGATTGTTGTTCTCTGTGTGTGCATGTTTGAACCTTTGCTCGTGCGCTCCTTTCAGTCTGTCCGAGTGAGCCTGTGGGTGCGTGCCTGTGTGTGTCTGTGGGAGCTGTTTATGTGCGTTTATGTGATGTTTTTAAACGTGGTCTCCAGCTTCACACGTAAATTAGATGGGACCGGAAATATAATATGGACCCACTGAAAAGGCCAAGAGAGGATCTTAGCTGTCAAAACATAATTTTTCTTAACACCTGATCCTATTAGGAGCAGCAGGAAGGACTCTTCCCCTCCCTAAAAAAAGAAAGTAGTGGCTGTATAAGTAAACACATTTTCTCTCCAAATGAATACACATTTGCATTAACGAGTAAACAGAGAAAGTGCTGGCATCACACCCATCGCTTATTTTTAGCAGGCGGGACGGGCAGAAAAGGAGGGAAGATGATGGTGCGGGAAAGCAGCAAGTACGGGAAGGGATGGGGATGGGGGCAGCAAATTGAACAACAATCCGAGCGTGAAGCTCAAGCAGCACAGAAGAACAGCAATCGTGGGAATCATCAGTACTTGGGCCATGCTCCAAATAATCAGATAGAGACATACTGAAGCCATACAAAGCAGACTCACAATTACAAGCAAGAAAATAAAACTCAAGTGCTACAGAGGGAGCAGCAGGCAGCAGGAGTGCAAGGGGGGAAGAAATAGCTCTTCAATCACGCCAGGAGAAGCAGTTGAGCACGGATTAACTTGAATCAATTTGTGCTTGGTCCCTGTTCCACCAAAATTATTGGAAATTAAGTTTTGCCTGCAGTAGCCTATTAAAGAGGCTGGAAAGAATAGTGGTGTGAAGCCAACAAGTTGTAAGCAAAGGGCAAACTCCAAGCCCTTTTTTGTATACAACAGTGTCTCGCAAGCGAGACGGGTGCGCTAGCGCATGCTCTTGCAGGCCCAATCCTAAAAAAAAACACCAACCATGTGTCTACATTTTGATATTCAGGAACGACTAAGAGCTGCTAGCTGAAAACAAATGTATCTAAAATCTTCAGTATACTTTTGTAACATGGTAAGTGTCCCTATGTGTCCTTTAAAATCATTTAAGGACAACTTGAACAGCCCTCTAATACCTATTAACTGATTTGATGTGTTGTTTTAGGTTTATATTTCAAAGAGAAGATATGCCGAATTTCACCTTTTTTTTCAATGCCTAATCTAAACCACAGCAGAAATGTCGTTGCCCCTCACCACAGTCTTGCCACCTGCCCTTCCAGAAGGCTTATGTGAGCCCCTTTTTAGGGCGAAGCCTAACAGATGCTAAAGACATCTTGGGGACCTTTAGAAAGTTGACATAGGAATGCATTCTGCCCATTACTTAGCATTGGCTTTGTGGTTTGTAACTCGCATTTTCTGTCTTTCTTTTTATGGGCTTTATTTTTTTAGGCTGTCCAGCTTGAGTTCCCCAAACCTTATTTAATGTATTCTTCCACAAACTCTCTTTCTGTAAAAAGGCCTTTACATCTTGTTTTTGCCACATTTACTGTGCATTCAAAGACAGACGTCCAATTTAAGGCTCTCTCTTCCAGGGAGCTTGGTGTTAACTTTTCTTTCTCTGACTTCAAAGTGAGGATGTATGTGACAATCCTGCTGAGTACCCATGTAAGAGGAGACGGTGTAGAATGTTTTTTTTCCTAGCGCACCGCAAAAAAAAGAACTGTGCTGATGCTTCAAAATATATCAGAACTAGTACAAATTAAGCAAATGTTTTTGTAATTCTCAAACGTGGGGGAAACAAATATTTGAATTAGATCAAAACACATCAATACTCTAGGTGATGACATTTGCACACATTAATGTTTGTGTGCAGTAAAACTGTATTTCGGTGCAAATGTAATGATCATTTAAATTGAAAATGTGTTGTCTTTCATGGCAGTGTGCTACTACACCGTGCATACTCCACACCATGCCACTCCACTCTATGCCCTTCCATTCTATGCCACTCCATTCCATAAAACTCCACTCCGCTCTGTGCCCCTCCACTCTACCCCACTCTACTCCAATCTATCCCACTCCACACCAGTGTACCCCAATCTACCCCACCCTACTCCACTTTGGTACAGTCTACCTCAATCAACACCACTCAAGTCTACCGTACTCCGCTCCAACCTACTCCACTCCAATCTACCCCATCCCAGTTTATGCACACCACTCCAATCTACCCCACTCCACTTAACCCCAATCCCCGCCACAATGATACAGTCTACCGCTCTCCACTCAAATCTACCCAACTCTGCTTCAATCTACCCCAGTTTACCCCACTCCTCTCCAATCTACCCCAAACCACCCCACTCCAGTGTACCCCAGTCCAACCCACTCCGCTCCAATCTACTCCACTCCAATCTACCCCACTCCACTCTACCCCAGCCTAGTCTACCCCAGTCCAATTTACCCAATTCCATACAAACTCCACTGCAATCCATCTAACTCCCCTCCACTCTAATCTACCCCTCTCCAGTCTACCACTCCAATCTACTACAATGTACCCACTCTAGTCTACCACACTCCTATCCACCCCACTACATTCTACGCAAATCTACCCCACTCCACCCTACCAGACTCCAATCTACCCCACCACCCAAATCTATCCCACTCCAATCTAACCCACTCCACCCCAATCTACCACTCCCCAGTTGACCCCTCCCCAGTCGACCCAACGCCAATCCACCCCACTCTCATCTACCCCACTCCCATCTACCCCCTCGTCGCATCGCATCAGGATCGTCGCTCCCTCGTGGAGCGCCATTTTCTTTCATTGCAACAAGATCGCACACGCAACAGGCTCGGCGCATCATCCTCCCTTCGCGGCAAGGATTTTATCGGATCGCATCGTGAGCAAAAGAATGATGGATTTACCACATATCTCTTGACTGGGGGTGAATGTATGATTTATTCAGCATTCCGTCCATCATTTGTTTGTGTAGCACTTTTCAACCTATATGGGATGGGTATTTCCAGACGTGGGTCCCTTGCTCACTGTGCCACTAGATTCGAGCTGTTACAACAAACAAATGATGGACGGAATGCTGACAATGCATACATTCTCCCCAGTCAAGAGATCTGGGTTAAATCCATCGTTCTTTTGCCCACTACACCACCCCAGTTTAGACATGGCCATATGCAAATCAGTCTTGACCCTGTGCCTCATGGGAACAGTCCAGCCCGAACTGCCAAGCCATGTCTTCCCTGGACCGGAATCAAGCATCCTAGGACCGGTTTCTGGCTATCAGCCGTCATCAGCCAGGATAGCTTGACTCCAGTGGCGTAGTGAGCACGGGTCCCACGTCTGGGAATACCCATCCCACTTAGGGCGAAAAGCGTTACAACAAACAAATGATGGACGGAATGCTGACAATGCATACATTCTCCCCCAGTCAAGAGATCTGGGTTAAATCCATCGTTCTTTTGCCCACTACACCACCCCAGTTTAGACATGGCCATATGCAAATCAGTCTTGACCCTGTGCCTCATGGGAACAGTCCAGCCCGAACTGCCAAGCCATGTCTTCCCTGGACCGGAATCAAGCATCCTAGGACCGGTTTCTGGCTATCAGCCGTCATCAGCCAGGATAGCTTGACTCCAGTGGCGTAGTGAGCACGGGTCCCACGTCTAGGAATACCCATCCCACTTAGGGCGAAAAGCGTTACAACAAACAAATGATGGACGGAATGCTGACAATGCATACATTCTCCCCCAGTCAAGAGATCTGGGTTAAATCCATCGTTCTTTTGCCCACTACACCACCCCAGTTTAGACATGGCCATATGCAAATCAGTCTTGACCCTGTGCCTCATGGGAACAGTCCAGCCCGAACTGCCAAGCCATGTCTTCCCTGGACCGGAATCAAGCATCCTAGGACCGGTTTCTGGCTATCAGCCGTCATCAGCCAGGATAGCTTGACTCCAGTGGCGTAGTGAGCACGGGTCCCACGTCTGGGAATACCCATCCCACTTAGGGCGAAAAGCGTTACAACAAACAAATGATGGACGGAATGCTGACAATGCATACATTCTCCCCCAGTCAAGAGATCTGGGTTAAATCCATCGTTCTTTTGCCCACTACACCACCCCAGTTTAGACATGGCCATATGCAAATCAGTCTTGACCCTGTGCCTCATGGGAACAGTCCAGCCCGAACTGCCAAGCCATGTCTTCCCTGGACCGGAATCAAGCATCCTAGGACCGGTTTCTGGCTATCAGCCGTCATCAGCCAGGATAGCTTGACTCCAGTGGCGTAGTGAGCACGGGTCCCACGTCTGGGAATACCCATCCCATTTAGGGCGAAAAGCGTTACAACAAACAAATGATGGACGGAATGCTGACAATGCATACATTCTCCCCCAGTCAAGCTATCCTGGCTGATGACGGTCCTAGGATGCTTGATTCCGGTCCAGGGAAGACATGGCTTGGCAGTTCGGGCTGGACTGTTCCCATGAGGCACAGGGTCAAGACTGATTTGCATATGGCCATGTCTGAACTGGGGTGGCGTAGTGGGCAAAAGAACGATGGATTTAACCGAGATCTCTTGACTGGGGGAGAATGTCTGCATTGTCAGCATTCCGTCCATCATTTGTTTGTTGTAACGCTTTTCGCCCTAAGTGGGATGGGGATTCCCAGACGTGGGACCCGTGCTCACTACGCCACTGGAGTCAAGCTATCCTGGCTGATGACGGCTGATAGCCAGAAACCGGTCCTAGGATGCTTGATTCCGGTCCAGGGAAGACATGGCTTGGCAGTTCGGGCTGGACTGTTCCCATGAGGCACAGGGTCAAGACTGATTTGCATATGGCTATGTCTGAACTGGGGTGGCGTAGTGGGCAAAAGAACGATGGATTTAACCCAGATCTCTTGACTGGGGGAGAATGTCTGCATTGTCAGCATTCCGTCCATCATTTGTTTGTTGTAACGCTTTTCGCCCTAAGTGGGATGGGGATTCCCAGACGTGGGACCCGTGCTCACTACGCCACTGGAGTCAAGCTATCCTGGCTGATGACGGCTGATAGCCAGAAACCGGTCCTAGGATGCTTGATTCCGGTCCAGGGAAGACATGGCTTGGCAGTTCGGGCTGGACTGTTCCGATGAGGCACAGGGTCAAGACTGATTTGCATATGGCCATGTCTGAACTGGGGTGGCGTAGTGGGCAAAAGAACGATGGATTTAACCCAGATCTCTTGACTGGGGGAGAATGTCTGCATTGTCAGCATTCCGTCCATCATTTGTTTGTTGTAACGCTTTTCGCCCTAAGTGGGATGGGGATTCCCAGACGTGGGACCCGTGCTCACTACGCCACTGGAGTCAAGCTATCCTGGCTGATGACGGCTGATAGCCAGAAACCGGTCCTAGGATGCTTGATTCCGGTCCAGTGAAGACATGGCTTGGCAGTTCGGGCTGGACTGTTCCCATGAGGCACAGGGTCAAGACTGATTTGCATATGGCCATGTCTAAACTGGGGTGGTGTAGTGGGCAAAAGAACGATGGATTTAACCCAGATCTCTTGACTGGGGGTGAATGTATGATGTATTCATAATTCCGTCCATCATTTGTTTACGTAGCACTTTTCACCCTAAGTTCGATGGGTGTGCCCAGACGTGGTTCCCTTGCTCACTGTGCCACTGGATTCAAGCTATCCTGGCAGATGAAGGGTAATACCCAGAAACCGGTCCCAGGATGCTTGTTCCCAGTCCAGAGAGGACCTGGATTGGCAGTTCGGTCTCGACTGTTCCCATGAGGCACAGGGTCAAGCCTGATTTGCATATGGCTGGGTCTAAACTGGTGTGGCATGATGAGCAAAAGAACAATGGATTTAATCCAGATCTCTTGACTGGGGATGAATGTATGATTTATTCAGCATTCCTTCCATCGTTTGTTTGCGTAGTACTTTTCACCTTAAGTGGGATGGGTATTCCCAGACGTGGGTGCCTTGCTCACTGTGCAACTGGGTTCAAGCTAGCCTGGCTGATGAAGGGTAATACCCAGAAACCGGTCCCAGGATGCTTGTTTCCCGTCCAGGGAGGACCTGGCTTGGCAGTTCGGTCTGGACTGTTCCAATGAGGCACAGGGTCAGGAATGATTTGCATGTGGCTGGGTCTAAACTGGGATGGCATGGTGAGCAAAATACCAATGGATTTAACCCAGATCTCTTGACTGGGGGTGAATGTATGATTTATTCAGCATTTCCTCCATCATTTGTTTGCGTAGCACTTTTCACCTCAAGTGGGAAGGGTATGCCCAGACGTGGGTCCCTTGCTCACTGTGCCACTGGGTTCAAGCTAGCCTGGCTGATGAAGGGTAATACCCAGAAACCGGTCCCAGGATGGGTGTTTCCGTTCCAGGGAGGACCTGGCTTGGCAGTTCGGTCTGGACTGTTCCAATGAGGCACAGGGTCAGGAATGATTTGCATGTGGCTGGGTCTAAACTGGGATGGCATGGTGAGCAAAAGACCAATGGATTTAACCCAGATCTCTTGACTGGGGGTGAATGTATGATTTATTCAGCATTTCCTCCATCATTTGTTTGCGTAGCACTTTTCACCTCAAGTGGGAAGGGTATGCCCAGACGTGGGTCCCTTGCTCACTGTGCCACTGGGTTCAAGCTAGCCTGGCTGATGAAGGGTAATACCCAGCAACAGGTCTGAGGATGCTTGTTTACGGTCCAGGGAGAACCTGGCTGGGCAGTTCGGTCTGGACTGTTCCCATGAGCCACAGGGTCAAGACTGATTTGCTTATGGCAGGGTCTAAACTGGGGTGGCATGGTAAGCAAAATAACAATGGATTTAACTCAGATCTCTTGACTGGGGGTGAACATATGATTTATTCAGCATTCTGTCCATCGTTTGTTTGTGCAGTACTTTTCACCCTAAGTGGGATGGGTATGCCCAGACGTGGGTCCCTTGCTCACTGTGGCACTGGATTCAAGCTAGCCTGGATGATGAAGGGTAATGCCCAGATACCGGTCCCAGGATGCTTGTTCCCGGTCCAGGGAGGACCTGGCTTGTCAATTCGGTCTGGACTGTTCCCATGAGGCACAGGGTCAAGACTGATTTGCCTATGGCTGGGTCTAAACTGGGGTGCCATGGTGAGCAAAAGAACAATGGATTTAACTCACATCTCTTGACTGGGGGTTAATGTATGATTTATTCAGCATTCCGCCCATCATTTGTTTTCATAGTAATTTTCACCCTAAGTGGGATGGGTATGCCCAGACGTGGGTCCCTTGCTCACGGTGTCACTGGATTCAAGCTAGTCTGGCTGATGAAGGGTAATGCCCAGAAACCGGTCCCAGGATGCTTGTTCCCAGTCCAGGGAGGACCTGGCTTGTCAATTTGGTCTGGACTGTTCCCATGAGGCACAGGGTCAAGACTGATTTGCCTGTGGCTGGGTCTAAACTGGGGTGGCATGGTGAGCAAAAGAACAATGGCTTTAACCCTGATCTCTTGGCTAGGGGTGAATGTGTGATTTATTCAGCATTCCGCCCATCATTTGTTTGCGTAGTACTTTTCACCTTAAGTGGGATGGGTATTCCCAGACGTGGGTCCCTTGCTCACTGCGCCACTGGATTGAAGCTAGCTTGGCTAATGAAGGGTAATACCCAGAAACCGGTCCAAGGATGCTTATTTCCGGTCCAGGGCGGACCTGGCTTGGCAGTTCGGTCTGGACTGTTCCAATGAGGCACAGGGTCAGGACTGATTTGCATGTGGCTGTGTCTAAACTGGGATGGCATGGTGAGCAAAAGAACAATGGATTTAACCCAGATCTCTTGACTGGGGGTGAATGTATGATTTATTCATCATTCCGTCCATCGTTTGTTTGCGTAGTACTTTTCACCTTAAGTGGGATGGGTATTCCCAGACGTGGGTGCCTTGCTCACTGTGCAACTGGGTTCAAGCTAGCCTGGCTGATGAAGGGTAATACTCAGAAACCGGTCCCAGGATGCTTGTTCCCGGTCCGGGGAGAACCTGGCTTGGCAATTCTGTCTGGACTTTTCCCATGAGCCACAGGGTCAGGACTGATTTGCATATGGCTGGGTCTAAACTGGGGTGGCATGGTGAGCAAAAGAACGATGGATTTAACACAGATCTCAGGTCTGGGGGTGAATGTAAGATTTATTCAGCATTCCGTCCATTATTTGTTTGCGTTGTACTTTTCACCCTAAGTGGGATGGATATGCCCAGACGTGGGTCCCTTGCTCACTGTGCACATGGTTCAAGCTAGCCTGGCTGATGAAGGGTAATACCCAGAAACCGGTCCCAGGATGCTTGTTAACGGTCCATGGAGGACCTAGCTTGGCAATTTTGTCTGGACTTTTCCCATGAGCCACAGGGTCAAGACTGATTTCCATATGGGTGGGTCTAAACGGCGGTAGCATAGAGAGCAAAAGAACGATGGATTTAACCCAGATCTTGGGTCTGGGGGTGAATGTAAGATTTATTCAGCATTCTGTCCATCATTTGTTTGCGTAGCACTTTTCACCCTAAGTGAGATGGGTATGCCCAGACATGGGTCCTTTGCTCACTGTGTCACTAGACTCAAGCTAGCCTGGCTGTTGAAGGGTAATACTCAGAAGCCGGTCCCAAGATGCTTGTTCCAGTTCCAGGGAGGACCTGGCTTGGCAGTTCGGTCTGTACCATTCCCATGAGGCACAGGGTCAAGACTGAGTTGCATATGGCTGGGTCTAAACTGGGGTGGCATGGTGAGTAAAAGACCGATGGATTTCACCTAGATCTCTTGACTGGGAGTGAAAGTATGATTTATTCAGCATTCCGTCCCTCATTTGTTTGCATAGCTCTTTTTACCCTAAGTGGGATGGGTATGCCCAGACATGGGTTCCTTGCTCACTGCGCCACTGGATTCAAGCTAGCTTGGCTGATGAAGGGTAATAACCAGAAACCGATCGCAGGATGCTAGTTTCCAGTCCAGGGAGGACCTGGCTTGGCAGTTCGGTCTGGACTGTTCCCATGTGGCACAGGGTCAAGCCTGATTTGCATATGGCTGGGTCTAAACTGGGGTGGCATGGTGAGCAAAGAACGAGGGATTTAATCCAGATCTCTTGACTGGGGGTGAACATATGATTTATTCAGCATTCCGTCCCTCATTTGTTTGCATAGCACTTTTTACCCTAAGTGGGATGGGTATGCCCAGACGTGGGTTCCTTGCTCACTGCGCCACTGGATTCAAGCTAGCTTGGCTGATGAAGGGTAATACCCAGAAACCCGTCCCAGGATGCTTGTTCCCGGTCCAGGGAGGACCTGGCTTGGCAGTTCAGTCAGGACTGTTCCCATGAGGCACAGGGTCAAGCCTGATTTGCATCTTCATTTGGAAGCAAATAACTCCCCAACTACAACAAAAAAAAAATTCTGTAAGCTTTAGAAACGCTAGGACTAAAGCAGCTGATAACAGGCCCTACACATGAGTTTGGACATACCCTAGACGGAATCTGTACAAATTCCAACAAACTCACAGTGGATACTCCGGCCACACTAACTTGGTCTGACCATACGTTCATCCCTTTCGGGATCACAGACATCACTACATATGCAGTGAAACAAAATCCCGACCAACTCTGTAAAATTATCAAGAGGAAATGGAACAAAATGTTAACAAACCTAATGTGCACACTTTGACAGAATTAAGTAAACCTACGCTAACAGGGAACCCTGTACTTGACGCAAATATTTTTAATGATTGGATGACCGTGTTAGCCAACAAAATGGCACCGGTGGCCAAACTTAGTAGAGCCTCCCTGGGGAAAACCTCAGCTCCTTGGTTCACCCCTCAGCTCAAAGAGTTACAAGGCAAATGCAGGAAGCTCAAACAAAATTGGAGGGTGCACTATAATAACAATGGTCTTATTATCTTTAGAGCAGCACTGAAAGACTATCATAGGAAGATAAAACGTGAAAGGAAAGTTCACTACACTAACCTTATTAAGCAGGCAGCATCTAATCAAAAAATGATTATTGAAATTGTAGAGTCCTTTACCCCCCCCCCTAAGATGTTCCATCAGGAAATTCCCCCGTCACAAAAACTATGTGACCAGATAGAAGACTACTTTGATGAAAAGGTCAGAGACCTTAGAAAGGATTTTAAATTAACAGATACACCATCTACAGAAGGTTCAAATCAGAATCTAGATAATAGACCGATGCTAAACCATTTTAAGATGATCACCCTCGAACAGTCCAGACAGGCTATCTTGACATGCAAATCAGGCGCTCCAGGCAATCCCTGCCCCCAAAAAATTCTACATGCACTGATTGATACTATTAATCCAATTATTAATCAGATCATCAACTCTTCACTTAGACAGGCTGTAGTACCAGACAGCTGGAAAAATGCTTCGGTTAAACCACTTCAAAAGAAGCACCTCCCGGATCCAACTACCTTGACCAATCTTAGACCCATCTCTTTACTGCCCTGCTTAAGCAAGATAACAGAGAAACTTGTAAACAAGCATTTAAATGACTTTCTCCTATTAAACAACGTATTACACCCCAGGCAATCAGGTTTCAGGGCCGGGCATTCAACGGAGTCAGCACTGCTACACACTGCGGGGACGCTAAAATTCGCACTGGATCAAGAAAAGATGGCAGTGCTGATTCTGTTGGATGTCTCGGCCACATTCGACACTGTTTCCCATGTTGTTCTGGGTAAACAGCTAAGAAGAGCAGGGATCTCACAGAAAGCATTGGCTTGGCTAACGTCATTCCTGGGGAACAGAAGACAATCAGTAACACTCGGCAATTACACTTCAACAGAGAAGCAGCTGCTCTCGGATGCGCCTCAGGGCTCAATTTTGAGCCCCACACTTTTTAACATAGAAATGGTGCCCCTGCTAGACCTGGTATCATCCTTTGACATCGAGACTGTGTCTTACGCTGATGATACAAAGCTCATCCTTACCCTGGATAAAGAATCGACAGCAGCAGAAGAAAATTTCCAACAATGTCTCTCTGCTGTCTTCGAATGGATGAAGACCAATCACCTTAAGTGCAACAGCCAAAAGACGGAGATTCTGTTGCTGGGAAAATGTAATATCTTCACACCCAAAATGTGGTGGCCAACAGACGCAGCCCCACCCCCTAATACAGTAGACACTGCCAAAAATCTAGGAGTCCGATTTGATACTTCCCTCTCCTTTCATCGGCAAAAACTCTGATTTTTTTTTTTACCTCTTTCCAGCTATAGCTCGCAAGTCCGTGGCAGTGGCTTTGATCTTGTCACACCTAGATTATTGTAACAGTCTCTATGCAGGAGTAAAGAAGAGTACTCTGAAAAAGCTGCAGACTGTACAAAATGCAGCAGCCCGAATGGTACCGAAATTACCAAAGGGGTCATCTGCCTCTGAGGCCCTCCAAATCCTGCACTGGCTACCAATACACAAGAGAATTCTCTTCAAAATCCTTGTGATAACCTTCAGAGCTGTAAAACAAAGCGGCCCCAAATACCTCATGACCAGATTAAAAGCCCATGTACCTGCACGTAATTTGACATCCTCCACGGAAAATCTGCTAGTACCCCCCCCATTTCCGTCTGAAGTCCAGAGGAGGAAAATCTATGGCTGTACTGGGAAAAAAAGCTTGGAACTATATACCCACCCAACTGAGACTTGCACAGATGGAGTCCATGTTTAAGAAAAGACTGAAAACCTGGATCTTCACAGTTCCAGATAGTCTGGCCCTGTCCCTTATCTGACCATGGCGACATTAGAGATCACACTCTTTGACACCCAGTCTACCCGTCTCCAGCACCAAGATGCTCCATTGGAGTGAAAGCCAGCGCTTTACAAATGGCATCCTTCATTCATTCATTCATTCATGGCTGGGTCTAAACTGGGGTGGCATGGTGAGCAAAAGAACGATGGTTTTAACCCAGATCTCTTGACTGGGGTGAATGTATGATTTATTAAGCATTACGTCCATCATTTGTTTGCGTAGCACTTTTCACCCTAAGTGGAATGGGAATTGCCAGACGTGAGTCCCTTTCTCACTGTGCCACTGGATTCAAGCTAGCCTGGCTTATGAAGCATAATACCCAGAAACCGTTCCCAGGATGCTTGTTTCCGGTCGAGGGAGGACCTGGCTTGGCACTTCGGTCTGGACTGTTCCCATGAGGCACAGGGTCAAGCCTGATTTGCATATGGCTGGGTCTAAACTGGGCTGGCATGGTGAGCAAAAGAAGGATGGATTTAACCCAGATATCTTGACTGGGGGTGAATGTACGTTTATTCAGCATTCCGTCCATAATTTGTCTGGGTAGCACTTTAACCCTAAGTCCATTGGGTATGCCCAGACCTTGGTCCCTTGCTCACTGTGCCACTGGATTCAAGCTAGCCTAGCTGATGAAGGGTAATACCCAGAAACCGGTCCCAGGATGCTTTTTTCCATTCCAGGGAGGACCTGGTTTGGCAGTTCAGTCTGGACTGTTCCCATGAGGCACAGGGTCAAGACTGATTTGCCTATGGCTGGGTCTAAACTGGGGTGGCATGGTGAGCAAGGATTTAACCCTGATCTCTCTTGACTGGGGGTAAATGTATGATCTATTCAGCATGTAGGAGAGTAGGATCTGCTTCACATGGGTACCCCCACTTTTTGCTGGCGTTTCACTTTTTTTCGACCTTAGTCTGGCTGTGGCCCTGCTAATCAGGACCACAGCCTAGCTGCTTCCTCTCTAACATGGTTTCTATGTACATTAGGTATATATCTAATTGGATTCTGGAGTGCCTAATAGGCCCCTAGTATATGGTATACTATGTACCTAGGGCATAGGTACCTCAGAGGCCTACCAGGGGCTGAAGCATGTATTATGTCACCCCTGGGAAGCACTCCAAAATGGCACCACAGGTCTGCTACTGCAGCCTGGGTATAGGCTACCTATATCACTACCTTATACAAACACATATAAACCAATAAACCACTCCTATGGCAGGCCTTGACAATCCTGAAGGCAGAGTGCTTGGTTTTGTGTGAGAGGGTGCCCAAACATGAGCTGAGCCCCTCTGCAGCTTTCGGAAATACTTCCTTATGGCTGTTCTGTGATGCAGTCATACCATATACTCTTAAGTGCATTATAACCTCGCGGTAAATGCTAACTTTGGGATGGCTGCATCAAAACATGTTGTGTTTGGTGTCAAGCGCTTTGGAATACTACCCCCCTGCCAAATCTGGTGGCGGGGGTAGCATTCCACAATTCTAGAGGGAGAGACAAGGTCACACTGGCTAAACCCGGTAGGACTTTCCTGAGCCCTGGCATCACAAAATGGATGCCTCTGCCACAGACACGGGTCTGGTCTCCTGCTGCTGACCGAAAATTCCAGGAGGGGAGGCCTGGACAATAGGTTTTCTATCGAGGGGAGGTGTCCCCACCTCCCCAGACAGGCTGATGTGTATTGTGGCTGGGCGGGAGCACTTTCTGGTGCTTTGAAGTCCTGCACTGGGGGCACACTTGGTGACCCTGTGCATACTCCAGTTCAAACCGGTTGCAGGGGCTACCTGCCCCTGCTCTGGCGCGAAACTGGACAAAGGAAATGAGTGTAACCACCCCTCTTTCCTGGCCCACCCATAGGTGGGGCCTTAGTGTTAGTCCATCCCCTAAACTCACTATAAGTATAGGAATCCAGTCCCTAGGACTTTAGATTACCCTGGATGAAACTCTGCAACGTACATCCTGGACCTTCGATGTTCTATCCTGACTAGAAGACTGAAGAAATCTCCCTTGGGGTCAAGGAGTGACTCCCCTGCTTGGTAGGCACCAAAGAAGCAACTGACCGGTCTGCAATTCTGAAGCTCCTGCCGGACGACAAAGTCTCTGCATCCCTAGAGGTGGATTTCCCGACTTCCCCGAGGTACCCTGAGTCCACAGCAAAGCTGAGGCCCGTGGCTATCGTGGGTGATGTGGAACTGTGATCCCTGCACACAGTGAACTTTTGCAGCAACACTACCTTCCTGGTCCTCATCGAAGTTGTGGTTTGGGCTCCGCGTAGCCCCGTCCCTCAGCACCTCCTGTACCGAAGATTGTTGGCCTCCACTCCACGAGTGACCCGTGGGCCAGCTTCAAGTGCGACCGCTTGAGGCTCCGTCGTGATCACTAGCCCGTTGGCTAGCAGGTCCCCACGAAGGCGACTCCTTTTCTGATTGGGCTTACCTGGTTGCTCCAGATCTGCCCCGACTTACCCTCGCTGGGTGAGTCCCTCAGACCTTGCTGGTTTGCAACGCAATCCTTTCTCTGAATTCCAGTGACTTGCCGTTGCCAAGGCTTGTTGGGTCCATTCTGGTCGCCGACACCGCAGCACTCAACAGACTTCAGGGGACAGCTCTAATCCGGCTCGTGGACTTCGTCGACGCCTCCTGGACCTCGTGGCTGAAGAGTCAAGACACCCATCAACTCACCTGAAGCACCCAACATCTGTGGGCATTGGTCCATCCTGCCCTAGGCCACTGGCAAGTGACCCAGACTCTGTCCCCTCTGCTTTCAGGTTCCTTACATCCTAGATCCAGGCTTGGATCTCTCCGGACACTTCTCCTCTTCACGGCAGCAGCAGTTCTTTGCAGGCTTCCATTGAAATCGATGACGCGACCCGACACCAAAAGACACCTATGCAGCCGGCTTCCCTGGGTGAGGTAGATCCGGTGCTCTCGTGGGTGCTAGCCCTAGAACTTCTTAAGTCCAAAAGGGTTTGGTCCTGACTCGATCAGAAGTGTGCCTAATCTTTAAAATTCCAACCGCGACATTGCCCTTAGAAGATAATAGGAACCCGCGGTTGTGTTTACACACTGCATACAGTCCCCGTGGGTCCCCTGTGTCACTACCTTGGGTGGTTCCTTGGGGTTCCAGCGATTCCAGAGGCAATAGGCCTAGTGCCTATTCCAGTCGTGGTCCTTATACCACTTTTTTGGTATATGGTTTGGTATGCCCCTAGGGCCCAAACGTGTATTTGTGCTTTTACTGATGCTTGCTCACTTGTAAACTAAGTACTTCGAACTCCAGTCTCATAAAGAGACTAGAGGGGTGTGTTTTATCTTAAATACATATATTTTGAATATATACCTGGTGTGGTTCTCTTTTCATTTGATCATTCAAGAGATTATAGACTTGTAAAACAAGCTGCTTTACATTCCTTCAAGACTTAGCCTGAAGGCTGCTCTCCATAGCTACCACTAGGATAGCTTTCACATAAGGTTGTCTTTAACCATTCACCATAAGGGGTTGTTTGGACTGATACATGGTGCCCACTAGAACTAGTGGACAGCATATATCAGGCCACCTTCTCACATTGGTGTGTAGCGTGTGGGATTCCAGCTTGCTACTGTTTTACCAGATAATCTCAATTGAATTGATCAACTGAAAACCACTAAAGGTACCTGAGGTACATATAATATCAACTTTGGCTACAGTAAGTTCTACTGAAGTTAGAGTTGTGTGTTAAGGGATAGCACACCCTTTCTACAACTCAAGAGAGTTTAGTACGCTACACAAGTGTAGGTAGTGCAATACACCACACCACATTAGTAATGTCTAACCAACCAGGAACCAGTGGGTCCCTACCAGGAACCAGTGAGCTCCTTCCCTATAAATATGAGGATCTCACCTTTGCTCAGCTTAGGGCCTTGTGTTCCATTAGGAAGCTGAAGACAGGCAAAAGTCCATCCACCCAGCATCTCATAAAGATACTGAAACTGGATGATATCACAGGGCCTAGTGGGCCTGATGATGGAGACAGTGTGGGTGGGGCAGCACCTGAGGGTGGTTCTAGGGGTGGAAACTCCCCTGACCCTAACTCTAATGCTGACCAGACTGGTGACAATGACCGTACTCTGGTGAACACAGACCACCAGGATGAGGATGAGGATGAGGAGGATGACAATAATGCCACTTCCTTTATTCGTCCTGGTAGGCCTGACAACAGGGCTAGAAGGGATAGATCTCTGTCAAGGGGATCTATGCAGTCTAACTCCTCTATAGGAACCTCTGTGTCTTCTCACAGAGGGAGGGACACCTTCCAGGAGAGGAGAGAGAGACTGCTGAAGAATGAGCAAGACAAGTTCAACCTCAGAAAGCAGCAGATGGCCTTAGATAGGGAAGCCCTGGAGCTCTACAGAGCTAATAAAAAGGAGGGACTAGAGTCCCTTGGTGGTGGCAGCAATTTCCCTAGGAGATAGGGAAAGGTCTTATGACCATAAAAAACTAAGTAAGATTGTTGCTCCCTACCAGAGTGGGGATGACATCCACAGATGGATAACTGCCTTGGAGAGGGCCTGTAAAGTACAGAAGGTCCCTCAAGGTCAGTGGGCAGCAATCTTATGGCTCTCCTTTGCAGACAAAGGTAGAGACAAGCTCCTCACTGTAAGAGAAGAGGATGCTGATGACTACAAAGTCTTGAAAGTGCTCTAATAGATGGGTTTGGCCTAACCACTGAACAATACAGGTTAAAGTTCAGAGACACCCAAAAAGCACAAAATCAGGACTGGGTTGACTTTGTTGACTGTGCTGCTAAGGCTCTGGAAGGTTGGTTATTGGGCAGTAAAGTGTGTGACTAGAAGGGATAGATCTCTGTCAAGGGGATCTATGCAGTCTAACTCCTCTATAGGAACCTCTGTGTCTTCTCACAGAGGGAGGGAAACCTCCCAGGAGAGGAGAGAGAGACTGCTGAAGAATGTGCAAGACAAGTTCAACCTCAGAAAGCAGCAGATGGCCTTAGATAGGGAAGCCCTGGAGCTCTACAGAGCTAATAAAAAGGAGGGACTAGAGTCCCTTGGTGGCAGCAATTTCCCTAGGAGATAGGGAAAGGTCTTATGACCATAAAAAAACTAAGTAAGATTGTCGCTCCCTACCAGAGTGAGGATGACATCCATAGATGGATAACTGCCTTGGAGAGGGCCTGTAAAGTACAGAAGGTCCCTCAAGGTCAGTGGGCAGCAATCTTATGGCTCTCCTTTGCAGACAAAGGTAGAGACAAGCTCCTCACTGTAAGAGAAGAGGATGCTGATGACTACAAAGTCTTGAAAGTGCTCTAATAGATGGGTTTGGCCTAACCACTGAACAATACAGGTTAAAGTTCAGAGACACCCAAAAAGCACAAAATCAGGACTGGGTTGACTTTGTTGACTGTGTTGCTAAGGCTCTGGAAGGTTGGTTATTGGGCAGTAAAGTGTGTGACTTCAAAGGATTGTACAATCTGATAATGAGGGAGCAGATTCTTAATAACTGTCAAAATCAGCTGTTGCACCAGTACCTGGTAGACTCGGATCTTACCTCTCCCCAAGAATTGAGAAAGAAGGCAGACAAATGGGTCAGAACCAGGGTGAGTGAGAAGGTACAGAACCAAGGTGGTGACCCAAAGAAGCAAGATTCCAAAAACTCTGATAAGGGTGGGGACAAGGGTAAAGACCAGAAGTCTTCACAAGGGCCCCAAACATCTTCTTCAGGTGGGGATTCACAGGCTAACAAAGGAAAAGGCCAAAAGAACCCTTGGTGCAAAATCTGTAAACAGAAAACTCACTGGACTAGTGACTGCACCAAGGCCAAAGAAAATACTCCAACCACCACCAATGCCCCTACGGCACCTGCTCCCCTTAGTGCAGTTACAATTGGTGGTGAGAATACACAGAATAAGGGTGTAGTAGGGTTGACCCTGGGATCTGAGACTAGTCAGAGTACCAACTCAGGCTGTGCTTGTCAGTGATGGGGGCATGGATATGTACCCCTTTGTGAGCTCCAGAAACCGGGTCAAATACAGACAACAGCCTTTAATTAATGGAGTAGAAGCTTGGGCATTCAGGGACACAGGAGCAAGTGTCACAATGGTGACAAAAGATCTTGTGGATCCTCGGCAGATTATACTTGGTAAGATGTACCAAGTGACCAATGCTAGCAATTTCAGAACAGACCATTCTCTGGCAGTTGTTAACTTCTCCTGGGGCGGGGTAACTGGCCTTAAGAAGGTTGTGGTAAGTGCAGACCTACCGGTACAATGCTTGCTTGGCAATGATCTAGAGACTTCAGCTTGGGCTGAAGTGGAGCTCAGGACACATGCAGAAATGTTAGGGATCCCTGCACATGTCTTTGCTGTGACCAGGTCACAGGCAAAAATGTCAAAAGCTGGACAGGCCCTGGATTCTGGAATAATGGACCAGGTGCCTCACAAGAGGAGGGGCAGTATGGTTAAGGCAGAGCCTTCCCACCTGACTCAGAATGCTGATCAGTCTCCTCAGGGAGATGATCTTGAGCCTGAAGAAGGAACTGTCCCAGAGGAGCTTGAACCTGACCAGGTTGAGTTCTTGGGGACAGGGGGCCCTTCCAGGTCTGATCTGAGCCAGGAGCAGAAAACCTGTCCCTCTCTTGAAACCCTCAGACAGCAAGCTGCTGATGAGGCTGCTGGGAATGCTAGTGACACCCATAAAGTTTATTGGGATGATGTACTCCTATACTCAGAGAGAAGAGACCCCAAGCATGGGGCATCCAGGAGGTTGGTTATACCTCTGAAGTTTAGGGGTTTCCTATTGACACTAGTCCATGATATTCCCTTAGCAGGACACCTGGGCCAGAACAAGACTTGGGTCAGAATTGTTCCTCACTTTCACTGGCCCCACATGTCTGAAGACACAAAGGAGTTTTGTCGCTCCTGTGTAACCTGCCAAGCCAGTGGCAAAGCAGGTGGCACTACAAAGCCCCCCCCCCCCTCCCTGATACCACTACCTGTGGTGGGGGTTCCCTTTGAGAGGGTTAGGATTGACATTGTTGGTCCCATGGATCCTCAAACAGCATCTGGACACAGATTTATACTGGTGGTAGTGGATCATGCCACCAGGTACCCAGAGGCAATTCCCCTAAGAACCACTACAGCACCTGTAGTGGCAAGAGCTCTCTTGAGTGTATTCTCAAGAGTAGGCTTTCCTAAGGAGGTAGTGTCTGACATAGATGCAAACTTTATGTCAAGCTACTTAACTGCTATGTGGAAGGAGTGTGGAGTGAATTACAAGTTCACCACACCCAATCACCCACAATGCAATGGTTTAGTTGAGAGATTCAACAAAACCTTAAAGGGCATGATCAAATGACTCCCAGAGAAGCTTAGGTGAAAATGGGACCTGCTCTTGCCCTGCCTTTTATTTGCATACAGGGAGGTGCCTCAGAAGGGGGTTGGCTACAGCCCATTTGAACTTCTGTTTGGTCACCCTGTCAGGGGTCCATTGTGTTTGGTGAAGGAAGGATGGGAGTTACCTCTCAAGCCCCCAAAGCAAGACATAGTGGACTATGTACTTGGTCTCCAGAATGGCTGAGTACATGAAAAAGTCAAACAAAAACGTTGAGGCTAGCCAGGAACTGCAAAAAGCCTGGAATGACCAAAAGGCTGTACTGACTGTTTACCAGCCAGGCCAGAAAGTGTGGGAGAGGTTACTTATTTAGTAGACCTAGGAACTCCTAGTAGTCCCCATAGGGTTTTCCATGTCAACAGGCAAAAGCCATATGTGGACAGGGCTGACATGGGCTTGCTCATGGCAACTGATGAGGGACAGGAGGAAGAGAGTGACCCACTCCCTGGCCTCCTCTCACAGAACCCTGATGATGGGTCAGTTGATGTTGTAGCCTTGACAGGCAGCCTCACTGTCCAGCAACAAGCTGATTACAGACAGGTGCTCAATCAGTTCCGACACATGTTCTCACTGACTCCAAGTCAGACTACCTGGTGCACTCATGAAGTGGACACTGGGGACAGTCTGCCTATTAAAAATAAGATTTATAGGCAACCTGATCATGTCAGGGACTGTATCAGGACAGAAGTCCAGAAAATGTTGGATTTGGGTGTGATTGAACCCTCAGATAGCCCTTGGGCTAGTCCAGTGGTCCTTGTGCCAAAACCTCACACCAGTGGTGGAAAATGAGAGATGAGGTTTTGCGTGGACTACAGGGGTCTCAATGCAGTCACTAGGACTGATGCCCATCCAATACCCAGGGCAGATGAGCTTATAGATACTTTGGCCTCAGCCAAGTACCTTAGCACATTTGACTTGACAGCTGGCTACTGGCAGATCAGACTAGCTGATGATGCAAAGCCAAAGACAGCATTTTCTACCCCTAGTGGGCACTATCAATTTGTGGTAATGCCCTTTGGTTTGAAAAATGCACCTGCCACTTTCCAAAGGTTGGTGAATACAGTTCTCACAGGCCTGGAAGCCTTTAGTGCAGCATATCTAGATGATATTGCTGTCTTTGGCTCCACCTGGGGGGATCACCTCGTCCACCAAAGGAATGTTTTGGAGGCCCTGCAAAAAGCAGGCCTAACTATCAAGGCTACTAAGTGCCAGATAGGGCAGAGTCAGGTTGTGTACCTGGGCCACCTTGTAGGTGGAGGCCAGGTTCAACCATTGCAGAGCAAAATTCAGACCATAATGGAATGGACTGCTCCAACTACCCAGACTCAGGTGAGAGCCTTCTTAGGCCTGACTGGGTACTATAGGAGATTTGTCAAAGGGTATGGATCAATAGTAACACCCTTGAATGACTTAACTTCTAAGAAAATGCCCAAAAAGGTTCAGTGGACAGCTAGCTGTCAAAAGGCATTTGATGACCTGAAGCAGGCCATGTGTTCTGCTCCCATTCTGCAGAGTCCTGACTACTCCAAGAAGTTTATTGTTCAAACTGATGCATCTGAATTGGGGGTTGGGGCTGTACCGTCACAATTGAATGAAGGTCAGGATCAGCCAGCAGCTTTCATAAGCAGAAGGCTGACCCCTAGAGAGAAACATTTGTCAGCCATTGAGAGGGTGGCCTTTGCTGTGGTTTGGGCTCTGAAGAAGTTGAGGCCATACTTGTTTAGTACTCACTTCCTTGTTCAGACAGACCATAAGCCCCTCTTATGGCTAAAACAAATGAAGGGTGAAAATCCCAAACTACTTAGGTGGTCCATTTCCCTACAGGGGATGGACTTTACGGTGGAACATAGACCTGGGAGTAACCATGCCAATGCAGATGGACTCTCTAGGTATTTCCACTTAGAACATGTAGACTCAACTGGTCAAGGTTATTTTAATGTCCCTGCGATGGGGTGGGGGTTGTGTAGGAGAGTAGGATCTGCTTCACATGGGTACCCCCACTTTTTGCTGGTGTTTCACTGTTTTTCGACCTTAGTCTGGCTGTGGCCCTGCTTATCAGGACCACAGCCTAGTTGCTTCCTCTCTAAAATGGTTTCCATGTACATTAGATACATATCTAATTGGATTCTGTAGTGCCTTATAGGCCCCTAGTATATGGCATACTATGTACCTAGGGCATAGGTACCTCAGAGGACTACCAGGGGCTGAAGCATGTATTATGCCACCCCTGGGAAGCACTCCAAAATGGCACCACAGGTCTGCTACTGCAGCCTGGGTAAGGGTGTGCTTGCACCCCGTACTGTGGTATAGGCTACCTATATCACTACCGTATACAGACACATATAAACCTATGAGCCACTCCTATGGCAAGGCTTGACAATCCTGAAAGCAGAGTGCTTGGTTTTGTGTGAGAGGGTGCCCAAACATGAGCTGAGCCCCTCTGCAGCTTTCGGAAATACTTCATTATGGCTGTTCTGTGATACAGCCATACCATAAGTGCATTATAACCTCGCGGTAAATGCTAACTTTGGGATGGCTGCATCAAAACATGTCGTGTTTGGTGTCAAAGGCTTTGGAATACTACCCCCCCACCAATTATGGTGGCGGGGGTAGCATTCCACCCTTCTAGAGGGAGAGACATGTTCACACTGGCTAAACCCGGTAGGACTTTCCTGAGCCCTGGCATCACAAAATGGATGCCTCTGCCACAGACACGGGTCTGGCCTCCTGCTGCTGACTGAAACTCTGGCAGGGGAGGCCTGGACAATAGGTTTTCTGTCGAGGGGAGGTGTCCTCACCTCCCCAGACAGGCTGATGTGTATTGGGGCTGGACTGGAGCACTCTCTGGTGCTTTGAAGTCCTGCACTGGGGGCACACTTGGTGTCCCTGTGCATACTCCAGTTCAAACCGGTTGCAGGGGCTACCTGCCCCTGCTCTGGTGCGAAACTGGACAAAGGAAATGGGTGTAACCACCCCTCTTTCCTGGCCCGCCCGTAGGTGGGGCCTTAGAGTTAGTCCATCCCCTAAACTCACTATAAGTATAGGAATCCAGTCCCTAGGACTTTAGATTACCCTGGACGAAACTCTGCAACGTACATCCTGGACCTTCGACGTTCTATCCTGACTAGAAGACTGAAGAAATCTCCCTTGGGGTCAAGGAGTGACTCCCCTGCTTGGCAGGCACCAAAGAAGCAACTGACCGGTCTGAATTTCTGAAGCTCCCCAGAGGTGGATTTCCAGACTTCCCAGAGGCTACCCTGAGTCCACAGCAAAGCGAAGGCCCGTGGCTATCGTTTGTGACATGGAACCGTGACCCCTGGACACCGTGAATTTGCAGCAACACTACCTTCCTGGTCCTCCTCGAAGTTGTGCTTTGGGCTCTGAGTAGCCCCAGCCTTGAGCACCTCCTGCACCGAAGATTGTTGGCCTCCACTTGACGAGTGACCCCTGGGCCAGCTTATAGTGCGACTGCTCGAGGCTCCTTTGCGATCACTAGCCCGTTGGCTAGCAGGTCTCCACAAAGGCGACTCCTTTTCTGATTGGTCTTACCTGGATGCTCCAGATGTGCCCTGACTTACCCTCGCTGGGTGAGTCCCTCAGACCTTGCTGGTCTGCACCGCAATCCTTTCTCTGAATTCCAGTGACTTGCTGTTGCCAAGGCTTGTTGTGTCCATTCTGGTCGCAGACATGGCAGCACTCGACAGACTTCGTGAGACAGCTCGAATCCGGCTCGTGGACTTCGTAAACGCCTCCTGGACCTCGTGGCTGAAGAGTCAAGACACCCATCAACTCACCTGAAGCACCCGACATCTGTGGGCATTGGTCCATACTGCCCTAGGCCACTGGCAAGTGACCCAGACTCTGTCCCCTCTACTTTCAGGTTCCCTACATCCTAGATCCAGGCTTGGATCTCTCCGGACACTTTTCCTCTTCACGGCAGCAGCAGTTCTTTGCAGGCTTCCATTGAAATCAACGACGCGACCCGACACCAAAAGACACCTATGCACCCGGCTTCCCCGGGTGAGGTAATTAGAGTACTCCAGTGCTCTCGTGGGTGCTAGCCCTAGAACTTCTTAATTCCAAGAGGGTTTGGTCCTGACTCGATTAGAAGTGTCCCTAATCTTTACAATTCCAACCGCGACATTGCCCATAGAAGATAATAGGCACCCGCGGTTGTGTTTACACACAGCATACAGTCCCCGTGGGTCCCCTGTGTCACTACCTTGGGTGGTTCCTTGGGGTCCCAGCGATTCCAGAGGTAATAGGCATATGCCTATTCCAGTCGTGGTTCTTATACCACTTTTTTGGTATATGTTTAGGTATGCCCCTAGGGCCCAAACGTGTATTTGTGCTTTTACTGATGCTTGCTCACGTGTAAACTAAGTACTTCAAACTCCAGTCACATAAAGAGACTAGAGGGGTGTGTTTTATCTTAAATACATATATTTTGAATATATACCTGGTGTGGTTGTCTTTTCATTTGATCATTCAAGAGATTATAGACTGGTAAAACAAGCTGCTTTACATTCCTTCAAGACTTAGCCTGAAGGCTGCTCTCCATAGCTACCACTAGGATAGCTTTCACATAAGGTTGTCTTTAACCATTCATGATAAGGGGTTGTTTGGACTGATACAAGGTGCCCACTAGAACTAGTGGACAGCATATATCAGGCCACCTTCTCACACAGCATACCGTCCATCATTTGTTTGTGTAGCACTTTTCACCCTAAGTGGGATGGATATGCCCAGACGTGGGTCCCTTTCTCACTGCGCCACTGGATTCAAGGTAGCTTGGCTGATGAATGGTAATACCCAGAAACCGGTCCAGGAAGCTTGTTTCTGGTCCAGGGAGGACCTGGCTTGGCAGTTCGGTCTGGACTGTTCTCATGAGGCACAGGGTCAAGACTGATTTGCATATGGCTGGGTCTAAACTGGGGTGGCATGGTGAGCAAAAGAACAATGGATTTAACCAAGATCTCTTGACTGGGGGTGAATGTAAGATTTATTCAGCATTCTAGCCATCATTTGTTTGCGTAGCACTTTTCACCCTAAGTGGGATGGGTATGCCCAGACGTGGGTCTCTTGCTCACTGTGTCACTGGATTCAAGCTAGACTGGCTGATGAAGGGTGAAACCCAGAAACCGGTCCCAGGATGCTTGTTCCAGGTCCAGGGAGGACCTGGCTTGGCAGTTCGGTCTGGACCGTTCCCATGAGGCACAGGGTCAAGCCTGATTTGCATATGGCTGGGTCTAAACTGGGGTGGCATGGTGAGCAAAAGACCGATGGATTTAACCCTGATCTCTACACTTCGGTGAATGTATAATTTATTCAGCATTGCATCCATCATTTGCTTGCGTAGCACTTTTCACCCTAAGTGGAATGAGTATGCCCAGACGTGGGTTCCTTGCTCACTGCGCCACTGGATTCAAGCTAGCTTGACTGATGAACGGTAATACCCAGAAACCGGTCCCAGGATCCTTGTTTCCGGTCCAGGGAGGACCTGGTTGGGCAGTTCGGTCTGGACTGTTCCCATGAGGCACAGGGTCAAACCTGATTTGCATATGGCTGGGTCTAAACTGGGGTGGCATGGTGAGCAAAAGAACAATGGATTTAATCCAGCTCTCTTGACTGGCAGTGAATATACGATTTATTCAGCATTCCGTCCATCATTTGTTTGCATAGCACTTTTCACCCTAAGTGGGATGGTTATGCCCAGATGTGTGTCCCTTGCTCACTGTGCCACTGGATTCAAGCAAGCCTGGCTGATGAAGGGTAATACTTAGAAACCAGTCCCAGGATGCTTGTTCCCGGACCTGGTTTTGCAGTTTGGTCTGGACTGTTTCCATGAGGCACAGGGTCAAGCCTGATTTGCATATGGCTGTGTCTAAACTGGGTGGCATGGTGAGCAAAAGACTGATGGATTTAACCCAGATCTCTTGTCCGGGGGTGAATGTATGGTTTATTCAGCATTCCCTCCATCATTTGTTTGCATAGCACTTTTCACCCTAATTGGGATGGGAATGCCCATACATGGGTCCCTTCCTCACCGTGCCACTGGATTCAAGCTAGCCTGGCTGATGGAGGGTAATACCCACAAATGGGTCCAAGGATGCTTGTTCCCGGTCCAGGGATGACCTGGCTTATCAGTTCGGTCTAGACTGTTCCCATGAGGCACAGGGTCAAGCCTGATTTGCATACGGCTGGGTCTAAACTGGGGTGGCTTGGTGAGCAAATAAACAATGGATTTAATTCAGCTCTCTTGACTGGCGGTGAATATACGATTTATTCAGCATTCTTCCATCATTTGTTTGAGTAGCATGTTTCATCCTAAATGGGATGGGTATGCCCAGACGTGGGTCCCTTTCTCACTGCGCTACTGTGTTCAAGCTAGCCTGGCTGATGAAGGGTAATACCCAGAAACCGGTCCCTGGATGCTTGTTTCAGGTTCAGGGAGGACCTGGCTTGGCAGTTCGGTCTGGACTGGTCCCATGAGGCACATGGTCCAGCTTGATTTGCATATGGCTGGGTCTAAACCGGGTTGGCATGGTGAGCAAAAGAACGAGAGATTTAACCCAGATCTCTTGACTGGGGGTGAACGTAGGATTTATTCAGCATTCCATCCCTTATTTGTTTGCGTAACACTTTTCACCCTAAGTGGGATGGGTATGCCCAGACGTAGGTCCCTTGCTCACTGTGCCACTGGATTCAAGCTAGCCTGGCTGATGAAGGGTAATACACAGAAACCGGTACTAGGATGCTTGTTTCAGGACAAGGGAGTACCTGGCTTGGCAGTTCGGTCTGGACTGTTCCTATGAGGCACAGGGTCAATCCTGATTTGCATATGGCTGGGTCTAAATTGGGGTGGCATGGTGAACAAAAGAACAATGGATTTAACCCAGATCTCTTGACTGGGTGTGAATGTATGATTTATTCAGCATTCCGTCCATCAATTGTTTTCGTAGTACTTTTCACCCTAGGTGGGATGTGTATGCCCAGACGCGAGTACCTTGCTCTGCTCACTGTGCCACTGGATTCAAGCTAGCCTTGCTGGTGAAGGGTAATACCCAGAAACCGGTCCCAGGATGCTTGTTTCCAGTCCAGGGAGGACCTGGCTTGGCAGTTCGGTCTGGACTGTTCCCATGAGGCACAGGGTCAAGCCTGATTTGCATATGTCTGGGTCTAAATTGGGGTGGCATGGTGAGTAAAAGAACGATGGATTTAATCCAGATCTCTTGACTGGGGGTGAATGTACGATTTATTCAGCATTCTGTCCATCATTTGTTTGCATAGCACGTTTCACCCTAGGTGGGATGTGTATGCCCAGACGCGAGTACCTTGCTCTGCTCACTGTGCCACTGGATTCAAGCTAGCCTTGCTGGTGAAGGGTAATACCCAGAAACCAGTCCCAGGATGCTTGTTCCCGGTCCAGGGAGGACCTGGCTCGGCAGTTCGGTCTGAACTGTTCCCATGAGGCACAGGGTCAAGCCTGATTTGCATATGGCTGGGTCTAAACTGGAGTGGCATGGTGAGCAAAAGAACAATAGATTTAACCCAGATCTCTTGACTGGGGGTGCATGTACGATTTATTCAGCATTCCGTCCATTATTTGTTTGCGTAGCACTTTTCTCCCTAAGTGGGATGGGTATGCCCAGACATGGGTCCCTTCCTCACCATGCCACTAGAGTCAAACTAGCCTGGCTGATGAAGGGTAATACCCAGAAACCGGTCCCAGAATGTTTGTTCCCGGTCCAGGGAGGACCTGGCTTATCAGTTCGGTCTGCACTGTTCCCATGATGCACCGGGTCAGGCCTAATTTGCATACGGCTGGGTCTAAACTGGGGTTGCATGGTGAGCAAAAGAACAATGGATTTAATCCAGCTCTCTTGACTGGCGGTGAATATACGATTTATTCAGCATTCCATCCATCATTTGTTTGCATAGCACTTTTCACCCTAAGTGGGATGGGTATGCCCAGATGTGTGTCCGTTGCTCACTGTGCCACTGGATTCAAGCAAGCCTGGCTGATGAAGGATAATACTCAGAAACCAGTCCCAGGATGCTTGTTCCCGGTCCAGGGAGGACCTGGTTTCGCAGTTCGGTCTGGACTGTTTCCATGAGGCACAGGGTCAAGCCTGATTTGCATATGGCTGTGTCTAAACTGGGTGGCATGGTGAGCAAAAGACTGATGGATTTAACCCAGATCTCTTGTCCGGGGGTGAATGTATGGTTTATTCAGCATTCCCTCCATCATTTGTTTGCATAGCACTTTTCACCCTAATTGGGATGGGTATGCCCATGCATGTGTCCCTTTCTCACGGTGCCACTGGATTCAAGCTAGCCTGGCTGATGAAGGGTAATACCCACAAACGGGACCCAGGATGCATGTTCCCGGTCCAGGGATGACCTGGCTTATTGGTTCGGTCTGGACCGTTCCCATGAGGCACAAGGTCAAGCCTAATTTGCATACGGCTGAGTCTAAACTGGGGTTGCATGGTCAGCAAAAGAACAATGGATTTAATCCAGCTCTCTTGACTGGCAGTGAATATACGATTTATTCAGCATTCCGTCCATCATTTGTTTGCATAGCACTTTTCACCCTAAGTGGGATGGTTATGCCCAGATGTGTGTCCCTTGCTCACTGTGCCACTGGATTCAAGCAAGCCTGGCTGATGAAGGGTAATACTCAGAAACCAGTCCCAGGATGCTTGTTCCCGGACCTGGTTTTGCAGTTCGGTCTGGACTGTTTCCATGAGGCACAGGGTCAAGCCTGATTTGCATATGGCTGTGTCTAAACTGGGTGGCATGGTGAGCAAAAGACTGATGGATTTAACCCAGGTCTCTTGTCCGGGGGTGAATGTATGGTTTATTCAGCATTCCCTCCATCATTTGTTTGCATAGCACTTTTCACCCTAATGGGGATGGGTATGCCCATACATGGGTCCCTTCCTCACCGTGCCACTGGATTCAAGCTAGCCTGGCTGATGAAGGGTAATACCCACAAATGGGTCCAAGGATGCTTGTTCCCGGTCCAGGGATGACCTGGCTTATCAGTTCGGTCTAGACTGTTCCCATGAGGCACAGGGTCAAGCCTGATTTGCATACGGCTGGGTCTAAACTGGGGTGGCTTGGTGAGCAAATGAACAATGGATTTAATTCAGCTCTCTTGACTGGCAGTGAATATACGATTTATTCAGCATTCTTCCATCATTTGTTTGAGTAGCACGTTTCATCCTAAATGGGATGGGTATGCCCAGACGTGGGTCCCTTTCTCACTGCGCTACTGTGTTCAAGCTAGCCTGGCTGATGAAGGGTAATACCCAGAAACCGGTCCCTGGATGCTTGTTTCAGGTTCAGGGAGGACCTGGCTTGGCAGTTCGGTCTGGACTGGTCCCATGAGGCACATGGTCCAGCTTGATTTGCATATGGCTGGGTCTAAACTGGGGTGGCATGGTGAGCAAAAGAACGAGAGATTTAACCCAGATCTCTTGACTGGGGGTGAACGTAGGATTTATTCAGCGTCCCGTCCCTTATTTGTTTGCGTAACACTTTTCACCCTAAGTGGGATGGGTATACCCAGACGTAGGTCCCTTGCTCACTGTGCAACTGGATTCAAGCTAGCATGGCTGATGAAGGGTAATACACAGAAACCGGTACTAGGATGCTTGTTTCGGGACAAGGGAGTACCTGGCTTGGCAGTTCGGTCTGGGCTGTTCCTATGAGGCACAGGGTCAATCCTTATTTGCATATGGCTGGGTCTAAATTGGGGTGGCATGGTGAACAAAAGAAGAATGGATTTAACCCAGATCTCTTGACTGGGTGTGAATGTATGATTTATTCAGCATTCCGTCCATCAATTGTTTTCGTAGTACTTTCAGCCTAAGTGGGATGGGTATGCCCAGACTTGGGTCCCGTGCTCACTGTGCCACTGGATTCAAGATAGCCTGGCTGATGAAGGGTAATACCCAGAAACCGGTCCCAGGATGCTTGTTTCCAGTCCAGGGAGGACCTGGCTTGGCAGTTCGGTCTGGACTGTTCCCATGAGGCACAGGGTCAAGCCTGATTTGCATATGGCTGGGTCTAAATTGGGGTGGCATGGTGAGTAAAAGAACGATGGATTTAATCCAGATCTCTTGACTGGGGGTGAATGTACGATTTATTCACCATTCTGTCCATCATTTGTTTGCATAGCACTTTTCACCCTAGGTGGGATGTGTATGCCCAGACGCGAGTCCCTTGCTCACTGTGCCACTGGATTCAAGCTAGCCTTGCTGGTGAAGGGTAATACCCAGAAACCAGTCCCAGGATGCTTGTTCCCGGTCCAGGGAGGACCTGGCTTGGCAGTTCGGTCTGAACTGTTCCCATGAGGCACAGGGTCAAGCCTGATTTGCATATGGCTGGGTCTAAACTGGAGTGGCATGGTGAGCAAAAGAACAATAGATTTAACCCAGATCTCTTGACTGGGGGTGCATGTACGATTTATTCAGCATTCCGTCCATTATTTGTTTGCGTAGCACTTTTCTCCCTAAGTGGGATGGGTATGCCCAGACATGGGTCCCTTCCTCACCATGCCACTAGAGTCAAACTAGCCTGGCTGATGAAGGGTAATACCCAGAAACCGGTCCCAGAATGCTTGTTCCCGGTCCAGGGAGGACCTGGCTTATCAGTTCGGTCTGGACTGTTCCCATGATGCACCGGGTCAGGCCTAATTTGCATACGGCTGGGTCTAAACTGGGGTTGCATGGTGAGCAAAAGAACAATGGATTTAATCCAGCTCTCTTGACTGGCGGTGAATATACGATTTATTCATTATTCCATCCATCATTTGTTTGCATAGCACTTTTCACCCTAAGTGGGATGGGTATGCCCAGATGTGTGTCCGTTGCTCACTGTGCCACTGGATTCAAGCAAGCCTGGCTGATGAAGGGTAATACTCAGAAACCAGTCCCAGGATGCTTGTTCCCGGTCCAGGGAGGACCTGGTTTCGCAGTTAGGTCTGGACTGTTTCCATGAGGCACAGGGTCAAGCCTGATTTGCATATGGCTGTGTCTAAACTGGGTGGCATGGTGAGCAAAAGACTGATGGATTTAACCCAGATCTCTTGTCCGGGGGTGAATGTATGGTTTATTCAGCATTCCCTCCATCATTTGTTTGCATAGCACTTTTCACCCTAATTGGGATGGGTATGCCCATACATGTGTCCCTTCCTCACGGTGCCACTGGATTCAAGCTAGCCTGGCTGATGAAGGGTAATACCCACAAACGGGACCCAGGATGCATGTTCCCGGTCCAGGGATGACCTGGCTTATCGGTTCGGTCTGGACTGTTCCCATGAGGCACAGGGTCAAGCCTAATTTGCATACGGCTGGGTCTAAACTGGGGTTGCATGGTCAGCAAAAGAACAATGGATTTAATCCAGCTCTCTTGACTGGCAGTGAATATACGATTTATTCAGCATTCCGTCCATCATTTGTTTGCATAGCACTTTTCACCCTAAGTGGGATGGTTATGCCCAGATGTGTGTCCCTTGCTCACTGTGCCACTGGATTCAAGCAAGCCTGGCTGATGAAGGGTAATACCCACAAATGGGTCCAAGGATGCTTGTTCCCGGTCCAGGGATGACCTGGCTTATCAGTTCGGTCTAGACTGTTCCCATGAGGCACAGGGTCAAGCCTGATTTGCATACGGCTGGGTCTAAACTGGGGTGGCTTGGTGAGCAAATGAACAATGGATTTAATTCAGCTCTCTTGACTGGCGGTGAATATACGATTTATTCAGCATTCTTCCATCATTTGTTTGAGTAGCACGTTTCACCCTAAATGGGATGGGTATGCCCAGACGTGGGTCCCTTTCTCACTGCGCTACTGTGTTCAAGCTAGCCTGGCTGATGAAGGGTAATACTCAGAAACCAGTCCCAGGATGCTTGTTCCCGGACCTGGTTTTGCAGTTCGGTCTGGACTGTTTCCATGAGGCACAGGGTCAAGCCTGATTTGCATATGGCTGTGTCTAAACTGGGTGGCATGGTGAGCAAAAGACTGATGGATTTAACCCAGATCTCTTGTCCGGGGGTGAATGTATGGTTTATTCAGCATTCCCTCCATCATTTGTTTGCATAGCACTTTTCACCCTAATTGGGATGGGTATGCCCATACATGGGTCCCTTCCTCACCGTGCCACTGGATTCAAGCTAGCCTGGCTGATGAAGGGTAATACCCACAAATGGGTCCAAGGATGCTTGTTCCCGGTCCAGGGATGACCTGGCTTATCAGTTCGGTCTAGACTGTTCCCATGAGGCACAGGGTCAAGCCTGATTTGCATACGGCTGGGTCTAAACTGGGGTGGCTTGGTGAGCAAATGAACAATGGATTTAATTCAGCTCTCTTGACTGGCGGTGAATATACGATTTATTCAGCATTCTTCCATCATTTGTTTGAGTAGCACGTTTCATCCTAAATGGGATGGGTATGCCCAGACGTGGGTCCCTTTCTCACTGCGCTACTGTGTTCAAGCTAGCCTGGCTGATGAAGGGTAATACCCAGAAACCGGTCCCAGGATGCTTGTTTCAGGTTCAGGGAGGACCTGGCTTGGCAGTTCGGTCTGGACTGGTCCCATGAGGCACATGGTCCAGCTTGATTTGCATATGGCTGGGTCTAAACTGGGGTGGCATGGTGAGCAAAAGAACGATAGATTTAACCCAGATCTCTTGACTGGGGGTGAATGTAGGATTTATTCAGCATTCCGTCCCTTATTTGTTTGCGTAACACTTTTCACCCTAAGTGGGATGGGTATGCCCAGACGTAGGTCCCTTGCTCACTGTGCAACTGGATTCAAGCTAACATGGCTGATGAAGGGTAATACACAGAAACCGGTACTAGGATGCTTGTTTAGGGACAAGGGAGTACCTGGCTTGGCAGTTCGGTCTGGGCTGTTCCTATGAGGCACAGGGTCAATCCTGATTTGCATATGGCTGGGTCTAAATTGGGGTGGCATGGTGAACAAAAGAAGAATGGATTTAACCCAGATCTCTTGACTGGGTGTGAATGTATGATTTATTCAGCATTCCGTCCATCAATTGTTTTCGTAGTACTTTCAGCCTAAGTGGGATGGGTATGCCCAGACGTGGGTCCCGTGCTCACTGTGCCACTGGATTCAAGATAGCCTGGCTGATGAAGGGTAATACCCAGAAACCGGTCCCAGGATGCTTGTTTCCAGTCCAGGGAGGACCTGGCTTGGCAGTTCGGTCTGGACTGTTCCCATGAGGCACAGGGTCAAGCCTGATTTGCATATGGCTGGGTCTAAATTGGGGTGGCATGGTGAGTAAAAGAACGATGGATTTAATCCAGATCTCTTGACTGGGGGTGAATGTACGATTTATTCAGCATTCTGTCCATCATTTGTTTGCATAGCACTTTTCACCCTAGGTGGGATGTGTATGCCCAGACGCGAGTCCCTTGCTCACTGTGCCACAGGATTCAAGCTAGCCTTGCTGGTGAAGGGTAATACCCAGAAACCAGTCCCAGGATGCTTGTTCCCGGTCCAGGGAGGACCTGGCTTGGCAGTTCAGTCTGAACTGTTCCCATGAGGCACAGGGTCAAGCCTGATTTGCATATGGCTGGGTCTAAACTGGAGTGGCATGGTGAGCAAAAGAACAATAGATTTAACCCAGATCTCTTGACTGGGAGTGCATGTACGATTTATTCAGCATTCCGTCCATTATTTGTTTGCGTAGCACTTTTCTCCCTAAGTGGGATGGGTATGCCCAGACATGGGTCCCTTCCTCACCATGCCACTAGAGTCAAACTAGCCTGGCTGATGAAGGGTAATACCCAGAAACCGGTCCCAGAATGCTTGTTCCCGGTCCAGGGAGGACCTGGCTTATCAGTTCGGTCTGGACTGTTCCCATGATGCACCGGGTCAGGCCTAATTTGCATACGGCTGGGTCTAAACTGGGGTTGCATGGTGAGCAAAAGAACAATGGATTTAATCCAGCTCTCTTGACTGGCGGTGAATATACGATTTATTCAGTATTCCATCCATCATTTGTTTGCATAGCACTTTTCACCCTAAGTGGGATGGGTATGCCCAGATGTGTGTCCGTTGCTCACTGTGCCACTGGATTCAAGATAGCCTGGCTGATGAAGGGTAATACCCAGAAACCGGTCCCAGGATGCTTGTTTCCAGTCCAGGGAGGACCTGGCTTGGCAGTTCGGTCTGGACTGTTCCCATGAGGCACAGGGTCAAGCCTGATTTGCATATGGCTGGGTCTAAATTGGGGTGGCATGGTGAGTAAAAGAACGATGGATTTAATCCAGATCTCTTGACTGGGGGTGAATGTACGATTTATTCACCATTCTGTCCATCATTTGTTTGCATAGCACTTTTCACCCTAGGTGGGATGTGTATGCCCAGACGCGAGTCCCTTGCTCACTGTGCCACTGGATTCAAGCTAGCCTTGCTGGTGAAGGGTAATACCCAGAAACCAGTCCCAGGATGCTTGTTCCCGGTCCAGGGAGGACCTGGCTTGGCAGTTCGGTCTGAACTGTTCCCATGAGGCACAGGGTCAAGCCTGATTTGCATATGGCTGGGTCTAAACTGGAGTGGCATGGTGAGCAAAAGAACAATAGATTTAACCCAGATCTCTTGACTGGGGGTGCATGTACGATTTATTCAGCATTCCGTCCATTATTTGTTTGCGTAGCACTTTTCTCCCTAAGTGGGATGGGTATGCCCAGACATGGGTCCCTTCCTCACCATGCCACTAGAGTCAAACTAGCCTGGCTGATGAAGGGTAATACCCAGAAACCGGTCCCAGAATGCTTGTTCCCGGTCCAGGGAGGACCTGGCTTATCAGTTCGGTCTGGACTGTTCCCATGATGCACCGGGTCAGGCCTAATTTGCATACGGCTGGGTCTAAACTGGGGTTGCATGGTGAGCAAAAGAACAATGGATTTAATCCAGCTCTCTTGACTGGCGGTGAATATACGATTTATTCATTATTCCATCCATCATTTGTTTGCATAGCACTTTTCACCCTAAGTGGGATGGGTATGCCCAGATGTGTGTCCGTTGCTCACTGTGCCACTGGATTCAAGCAAGCCTGGCTGATGAAGGGTAATACTCAGAAACCAGTCCCAGGATGCTTGTTCCCGGTCCAGGGAGGACCTGGTTTCGCAGTTAGGTCTGGACTGTTTCCATGAGGCACAGGGTCAAGCCTGATTTGCATATGGCTGTGTCTAAACTGGGTGGCATGGTGAGCAAAAGACTGATGGATTTAACCCAGATCTCTTGTCCGGGGGTGAATGTATGGTTTATTCAGCATTCCCTCCATCATTTGTTTGCATAGCACTTTTCACCCTAATTGGGATGGGTATGCCCATACATGTGTCCCTTCCTCACGGTGCCACTGGATTCAAGCTAGCCTGGCTGATGAAGGGTAATACCCACAAACGGGACCCAGGATGCATGTTCCCGGTCCAGGGATGACCTGGCTTATCGGTTCGGTCTGGACTGTTCCCATGAGGCACAGGGTCAAGCCTAATTTGCATACGGCTGGGTCTAAACTGGGGTTGCATGGTCAGCAAAAGAACAATGGATTTAATCCAGCTCTCTTGACTGGCAGTGAATATACGATTTATTCAGCATTCCGTCCATCATTTGTTTGCATAGCACTTTTCACCCTAAGTGGGATGGTTATGCCCAGATGTGTGTCCCTTGCTCACTGTGCCACTGGATTCAAGCAAGCCTGGCTGATGAAGGGTAATACCCACAAATGGGTCCAAGGATGCTTGTTCCCGGTCCAGGGATGACCTGGCTTATCAGTTCGGTCTAGACTGTTCCCATGAGGCACAGGGTCAAGCCTGATTTGCATACGGCTGGGTCTAAACTGGGGTGGCTTGGTGAGCAAATGAACAATGGATTTAATTCAGCTCTCTTGACTGGCGGTGAATATACGATTTATTCAGCATTCTTCCATCATTTGTTTGAGTAGCACGTTTCACCCTAAATGGGATGGGTATGCCCAGACGTGGGTCCCTTTCTCACTGCGCTACTGTGTTCAAGCTAGCCTGGCTGATGAAGGGTAATACTCAGAAACCAGTCCCAGGATGCTTGTTCCCGGACCTGGTTTTGCAGTTCGGTCTGGACTGTTTCCATGAGGCACAGGGTCAAGCCTGATTTGCATATGGCTGTGTCTAAACTGGGTGGCATGGTGAGCAAAAGACTGATGGATTTAACCCAGATCTCTTGTCCGGGGGTGAATGTATGGTTTATTCAGCATTCCCTCCATCATTTGTTTGCATAGCACTTTTCACCCTAATTGGGATGGGTATGCCCATACATGGGTCCCTTCCTCACCGTGCCACTGGATTCAAGCTAGCCTGGCTGATGAAGGGTAATACCCACAAATGGGTCCAAGGATGCTTGTTCCCGGTCCAGGGATGACCTGGCTTATCAGTTCGGTCTAGACTGTTCCCATGAGGCACAGGGTCAAGCCTGATTTGCATACGGCTGGGTCTAAACTGGGGTGGCTTGGTGAGCAAATGAACAATGGATTTAATTCAGCTCTCTTGACTGGCGGTGAATATACGATTTATTCAGCATTCTTCCATCATTTGTTTGAGTAGCACGTTTCATCCTAAATGGGATGGGTATGCCCAGACGTGGGTCCCTTTCTCACTGCGCTACTGTGTTCAAGCTAGCCTGGCTGATGAAGGGTAATACCCAGAAACCGGTCCCAGGATGCTTGTTTCAGGTTCAGGGAGGACCTGGCTTGGCAGTTCGGTCTGGACTGGTCCCATGAGGCACATGGTCCAGCTTGATTTGCATATGGCTGGGTCTAAACTGGGGTGGCATGGTGAGCAAAAGAACGATAGATTTAACCCAGATCTCTTGACTGGGGGTGAATGTAGGATTTATTCAGCATTCCGTCCCTTATTTGTTTGCGTAACACTTTTCACCCTAAGTGGGATGGGTATGCCCAGACGTAGGTCCCTTGCTCACTGTGCAACTGGATTCAAGCTAACATGGCTGATGAAGGGTAATACACAGAAACCGGTACTAGGATGCTTGTTTAGGGACAAGGGAGTACCTGGCTTGGCAGTTCGGTCTGGGCTGTTCCTATGAGGCACAGGGTCAATCCTGATTTGCATATGGCTGGGTCTAAATTGGGGTGGCATGGTGAACAAAAGAAGAATGGATTTAACCCAGATCTCTTGACTGGGTGTGAATGTATGATTTATTCAGCATTCCGTCCATCAATTGTTTTCGTAGTACTTTCAGCCTAAGTGGGATGGGTATGCCCAGACGTGGGTCCCGTGCTCACTGTGCCACTGGATTCAAGATAGCCTGGCTGATGAAGGGTAATACCCAGAAACCGGTCCCAGGATGCTTGTTTCCAGTCCAGGGAGGACCTGGCTTGGCAGTTCGGTCTGGACTGTTCCCATGAGGCACAGGGTCAAGCCTGATTTGCATATGGCTGGGTCTAAATTGGGGTGGCATGGTGAGTAAAAGAACGATGGATTTAATCCAGATCTCTTGACTGGGGGTGAATGTACGATTTATTCAGCATTCTGTCCATCATTTGTTTGCATAGCACTTTTCACCCTAGGTGGGATGTGTATGCCCAGACGCGAGTCCCTTGCTCACTGTGCCACAGGATTCAAGCTAGCCTTGCTGGTGAAGGGTAATACCCAGAAACCAGTCCCAGGATGCTTGTTCCCGGTCCAGGGAGGACCTGGCTTGGCAGTTCAGTCTGAACTGTTCCCATGAGGCACAGGGTCAAGCCTGATTTGCATATGGCTGGGTCTAAACTGGAGTGGCATGGTGAGCAAAAGAACAATAGATTTAACCCAGATCTCTTGACTGGGAGTGCATGTACGATTTATTCAGCATTCCGTCCATTATTTGTTTGCGTAGCACTTTTCTCCCTAAGTGGGATGGGTATGCCCAGACATGGGTCCCTTCCTCACCATGCCACTAGAGTCAAACTAGCCTGGCTGATGAAGGGTAATACCCAGAAACCGGTCCCAGAATGCTTGTTCCCGGTCCAGGGAGGACCTGGCTTATCAGTTCGGTCTGGACTGTTCCCATGATGCACCGGGTCAGGCCTAATTTGCATACGGCTGGGTCTAAACTGGGGTTGCATGGTGAGCAAAAGAACAATGGATTTAATCCAGCTCTCTTGACTGGCGGTGAATATACGATTTATTCAGTATTCCATCCATCATTTGTTTGCATAGCACTTTTCACCCTAAGTGGGATGGGTATGCCCAGATGTGTGTCCGTTGCTCACTGTGCCACTGGATTCAAGCAAGCCTGGCTGATGAAGGGTAATACTCAGAAACCAGTCCCAGGATGCTTGTTCCCGGTCCAGGGAGGACCTGGTTTTGCAGTTAGGTCTGGACTGTTTCCATGAGGCACAGGGTCAAGCCTGATTTGCATATGGCTGTGTCTAAACTGGGTGGCATGGTGAGCAAAAGACTGATGGATTTAACCCAGATCTCTTGTCCGGGGGTGAATGTATGGTTTATTCAGCATTCCCTCCATCATTTGTTTGCATAGCACTTTTCACCCTAATTGGGATGGGTATGCCCATACATGTGTCCCTTCCTCACGGTGCCACTGGATTCAAGCTAGCCTGGCTGATGAAGGGTAATACCCACAAACGGGACCCAGGATGCATGTTCCCGGTCCAGGGATGACCTGGCTTATCGGTTCGGTCTGGACTGTTCCCATGAGGCACAGGGTCAAGCCTAATTTGCATACGGCTGGGTCTAAACTGGGGTTGCATGGTCAGCAAAAGAACAATGGATTTAATCCAGCTCTCTTGACTGGCAGTGAATATACGATTTATTCAGCATTCCGTCCATCATTTGTTTGCATAGCACTTTTCACCCTAAGTGGGATGGTTATGCCCAGATGTGTGTCCCTTGCTCACTGTGCCACTGGATTCAAGCAAGCCTGGCTGATGAAGGGTAATACCCACAAATGGGTCCAAGGATGCTTGTTCCCGGTCCAGGGATGACCTGGCTTATCAGTTCGGTCTAGACTGTTCCCATGAGGCACAGGGTCAAGCCTGATTTGCATACGGCTGGGTCTAAACTGGGGTGGCTTGGTGAGCAAATGAACAATGGATTTAATTCAGCTCTCTTGACTGGCGGTGAATATACGATTTATTCAGCATTCTTCCATCATTTGTTTGAGTAGCACGTTTCACCCTAAATGGGATGGGTATGCCCAGACGTGGGTCCCTTTCTCACTGCGCTACTGTGTTCAAGCTAGCCTGGCTGATGAAGGGTAATACTCAGAAACCAGTCCCAGGATGCTTGTTCCCGGACCTGGTTTTGCAGTTCGGTCTGGACTGTTTCCATGAGGCACAGGGTCAAGCCTGATTTGCATATGGCTGTGTCTAAACTGGGTGGCTTGGTGAGCAAAAGACTGATGGATTTAACCCAGATCTCTTGTCCGGGGGTGAATGTATGGTTTATTCAGCATTCCCTCCATCATTTGTTTGCATAGCACTTTTCACCCTAATTGGGATGGGTATGCCCATACATGGGTCCCTTCCTCACCGTGCCACTGGATTCAAGCTAGCCTGGCTGATGAAGGGTAATACCCACAAATGGGTCCAAGGATGCTTGTTCCCGGTCCAGGGATGACCTGGCTTATCAGTTCGGTCTAGACTGTTCCCATGAGGCACAGGGTCAAGCCTGATTTGCATACGGCTGGGTCTAAACTGGGGTGGCTTGGTGAGCAAATGAACAATGGATTTAATTCAGCTCTCTTGACTGGCGGTGAATATACGATTTATTCAGCATTCTTCCATCATTTGTTTGAGTAGCACGTTTCATCCTAAATGGGATGGGTATGCCCAGACGTGGGTCCCTTTCTCACTGCGCTACTGTGTTCAAGCTAGCCTGGCTGATGAAGGGTAATACCCAGAAACCGGTCCCAGGATGCTTGTTTCAGGTTCAGGGAGGACCTGGCTTGGCAGTTCGGTCTGGACTGGTCCCATGAGGCACATGGTCCAGCTTGATTTGCATATGGCTGGGTCTAAACTGGGGTGGCATGGTGAGCAAAAGAACGATAGATTTAACCCAGATCTCTTGACTGGGGGTGAATGTAGGATTTATTCAGCATTCCGTCCCTTATTTGTTTGCGTAACACTTTTCACCCTAAGTGGGATGGGTATGCCCAGACGTAGGTCCCTTGCTCACTGTGCAACTGGATTCAAGCTAACATGGCTGATGAAGGGTAATACACAGAAACCGGTACTAGGATGCTTGTTTAGGGACAAGGGAGTACCTGGCTTGGCAGTTCGGTCTGGGCTGTTCCTATGAGGCACAGGGTCAATCCTGATTTGCATATGGCTGGGTCTAAATTGGGGTGGCATGGTGAACAAAAGAAGAATGGATTTAACCCAGATCTCTTGACTGGGTGTGAATGTATGATTTATTCAGCATTCCGTCCATCAATTGTTTTCGTAGTACTTTCAGCCTAAGTGGGATGGGTATGCCCAGACGTGGGTCCCGTGCTCACTGTGCCACTGGATTCAAGATAGCCTGGCTGATGAAGGGTAATACCCAGAAACCGGTCCCAGGATGCTTGTTTCCAGTCCAGGGAGGACCTGGCTTGGCAGTTCGGTCTGGACTGTTCCCATGAGGCACAGGGTCAAGCCTGATTTGCATATGGCTGGGTCTAAATTGGGGTGGCATGGTGAGTAAAAGAACGATGGATTTAATCCAGATCTCTTGACTGGGGGTGAATGTACGATTTATTCAGCATTCTGTCCATCATTTGTTTGCATAGCACTTTTCACCCTAGGTGGGATGTGTATGCCCAGACGCGAGTCCCTTGCTCACTGTGCCACTGGATTCAAGCTAGCCTTGCTGGTGAAGGGTAATACCCAGAAACCAGTCCCAGGATGCTTGTTCCCGGTCCAGGGAGGACCTGGCTTGGCAGTTCGGTCTGAACTGGTCCCATGAGGCACAGGGTCAAGCCTGATTTGCATATGGCTGGGTCTAAACTGGAGTGGCATGGTGAGCAAAAGAACAATAGATTTAACCCAGATCTCTTGACTGGGGGTGCATGTACGATTTATTCAGCATTCCGTCCATTATTTGTTTGCGTAGCACTTTTCTCCCTAAGTGGGATGGGTATGCCCAGACATGGGTCCCTTCCTCACCATGCCACTAGAGTCAAACTAGCCTGGCTGATGAAGGGTAATACCCAGAAACCGGTCCCAGAATGCTTGTTCCCAGTCCAGGGAGGACCTGGCTTATCAGTTCGGTCTGGACTGTTCCCATGATGCACCGGGTCAGGCCTAATTTGCATACGGCTGGGTCTAAACTGGGGTTGCATGGTGAGCAAAAGAACAATGGATTTAATCCAGCTCTCTTGACTGGCGGTGAATATACGATTTATTCATTATTCCATCCATCATTTGTTTGCATAGCACTTTTCACCCTAAGTGGGATGGGTATGCCCAGATGTGTGTCCGTTGCTCACTGTGCCACTGGATTCAAGCAAGCCTGGCTGATGAAGGGTAATACTCAGAAACCAGTCCCAGGATGCTTGTTCCCGGTCCAGGGAGGACCTGGTTTCGCAGTTAGGTCTGGACTGTTTCCATGAGGCACAGGGTCAAGCCTGATTTGCATATGGCTGTGTCTAAACTGGGTGGCATGGTGAGCAAAAGACTGATGGATTTAACCCAGATCTCTTGTCCGGGGGTGAATGTATGGTTTATTCAGCATTCCCTCCATCATTTGTTTGCATAGCACTTTTCACCCTAATTGGGATGGGTATGCCCATACATGTGTCCCTTCCTCACGGTGCCACTGGATTCAAGCTAGCCTGGCTGATGAAGGGTAATACCCACAAACGGGACCCAGGATGCATGTTCCCGGTCCAGGGATGACCTGGCTTATTGGTTCGGTCTGGACTGTTCCTATGAGGCACAGGGTCAAGCCTAATTTGCATACGGCTGGGTCTAAACTGGGGTTGCATGGTCAGCAAAAGAACAATGGATTTAATCCAGCTCTCTTGACTGGCGGTGAATATACGATTTATTCAGCATTCTTCCATCATTTGTTTGAGTAGCACGTTTCACCCTAAATGGGATGGGTATGCCCAGACGTGGGTCCCTTTCTCACTGCGCTACTGTGTTCAAGCTAGCCTGGCTGATGAAGGGTAATACTCAGAAACCAGTCCCAGGATGCTTGTTCCCGGACCTGGTTTTGCAGTTCGGTCTGGACTGTTTCCATGAGGCACAGGGTCAAGCCTGATTTGCATATGGCTGTGTCTAAACTGGGTGGCATGGTGAGCAAAAGACTGATGGATTTAACCCAGATCTCTTGTCCGGGGGTGAATGTATGGTTTATTCAGCATTCCCTCCATCATTTGTTTGCATAGCACTTTTCACCCTAATTGGGATGGGTATGCCCATACATGGGTCCCTTCCTCACCGTGCCACTGGATTCAAGCTAGCCTGGCTGATGAAGGGTAATACCCACAAATGGGTCCAAGGATGCTTGTTCCCAGTCCAGGGATGACCTGGCTTATCAGTTCGGTCTAGACTGTTCCCATGAGGCACAGGGTCAAGCCTGATTTGCATACGGCTGGGTCTAAACTGGGGTGGCTTGGTGAGCAAATGAACAATGGATTTAATTCAGCTCTCTTGACTGGCGGTGAATATACGATTTATTCAGCATTCTTCCATCATTTGTTTGAGTAGCACGTTTCATCCTAAATGGGATGGGTATGCCCAGACGTGGGTCCCTTTCTCACTGCGCTACTGTGTTCAAGCTAGCCTGGCTGATGAAGGGTAATACCCAGAAACCGGTCCCAGGATGCTTGTTTCAGGTTCAGGGAGGACCTGGCTTGGCAGTTCGGTCTGGACTGGTCCCATGAGGCACATGGTCCAGCTTGATTTGCATATGGCTGGGTCTAAACTGGGGTGGCATGGTGAGCAAAAGAACGATAGATTTAACCCAGATCTCTTGACTGGGGGTGAATGTAGGATTTATTCAGCATTCCGTCCCTTATTTGTTTGCGTAACACTTTTCACCCTAAGTGGGATGGGTATGCCCAGACGTAGGTCCCTTGCTCACTGTGCAACTGGATTCAAGCTAACATGGCTGATGAAGGGTAATACACAGAAACCGGTACTAGGATGCTTGTTTAGGGACAAGGGAGTACCTGGCTTGGCAGTTCGGTCTGGGCTGTTCCTATGAGGCACAGGGTCAATCCTGATTTGCATATGGCTGGGTCTAAATTGGGGTGGCATGGTGAACAAAAGAAGAATGGATTTAACCCAGATCTCTTGACTGGGTGTGAATGTATGATTTATTCAGCATTCCGTCCATCAATTGTTTTCGTAGTACTTTCAGCCTAAGTGGGATGGGTATGCCCAGACGTGGGTCCCGTGCTCACTGTGCCACTGGATTCAAGATAGCCTGGCTGATGAAGGGTAATACCCAGAAACCGGTCCCAGGATGCTTGTTTCCAGTCCAGGGAGGACCTGGCTTGGCAGTTCGGTCTGGACTGTTCCCATGAGGCACAGGGTCAAGCCTGATTTGCATATGGCTGGGTCTAAATTGGGGTGGCATGGTGAGTAAAAGAACGATGGATTTAATCCAGATCTCTTGACTGGGGGTGAATGTACGATTTATTCAGCATTCTGTCCATCATTTGTTTGCATAGCACTTTTCACCCTAGGTGGGATGTGTATGCCCAGACGCGAGTCCCTTGCTCACTGTGCCACAGGATTCAAGCTAGCCTTGCTGGTGAAGGGTAATACCCAGAAACCAGTCCCAGGATGCTTGTTCCCGGTCCAGGGAGGACCTGGCTTGGCAGTTCAGTCTGAACTGTTCCCATGAGGCACAGGGTCAAGCCTGATTTGCATATGGCTGGGTCTAAACTGGAGTGGCATGGTGAGCAAAAGAACAATAGATTTAACCCAGATCTCTTGACTGGGGGTGCATGTACGATTTATTCAGCATTCCGTCCATTATTTGTTTGCGTAGCACTTTTCTCCCTAAGTGGGATGGGTATGCCCAGACATGGGTCCCTTCCTCACCATGCCACTAGAGTCAAACTAGCCTGGCTGATGAAGGGTAATACCCAGAAACCGGTCCCAGAATGCTTGTTCCCGGTCCAGGGAGGACCTGGCTTATCAGTTCGGTCTGGACTGTTCCCATGATGCACCGGGTCAGGCCTAATTTGCATACGGCTGGGTCTAAACTGGGGTTGCATGGTGAGCAAAAGAACAATGGATTTAATCCAGCTCTCTTGACTGGCGGTGAATATACAATTTATTCAGTATTCCATCCATCATTTGTTTGCATAGCACTTTTCACCCTAAGTGGGATGGGTATGCCCAGATGTGTGTCCGTTGCTCACTGTGCCACTGGATTCAAGCAAGCCTGGCTGATGAAGGGTAATACTCAGAAACCAGTCCCAGGATGCTTGTTCCCGGTCCAGGGAGGACCTGGTTTCGCAGTTAGGTCTGGACTGTTTCCATGAGGCACAGGGTCAAGCCTGATTTGCATATGGCTGTGTCTAAACTGGGTGGCATGGTGAGCAAAAGACTGATGGATTTAACCTAGATCTCTTGTCCGGGGGTGAATGTATGGTTTATTCAGCATTCCCTCCATCATTTGTTTGCATAGCACTTTTCACCCTAATTGGGATGGGTATGCCCATACATGTGTCCCTTCCTCACGGTGCCACTGGATTCAAGCTAGCCTGGCTGATGAAGGGTAATACCCACAAACGGGACCCAGGATGCATGTTCCCGGTCCAGGGATGACCTGGCTTATCGGTTCGGTCTGGACTGTTCCCATGAGGCACAGGGTCAAGCCTAATTTGCATACGGCTGGGTCTAAACTGGGGTTGCATGGTCAGCAAAAGAACAATGGATTTAATCCAGCTCTCTTGACTGGCAGTGAATATACGATTTATTCAGCATTCCGTCCATCATTTGTTTGCATAGCACTTTTCACCCTAAGTGGGATGGTTATGCCCAGATGCGTGTCCCTTGCTCACTGTGCCACTGGATTCAAGCAAGCCTGGCTGATGAAGGGTAATACCCAGAAACCGGTCCCAGGATGCTTGTTTCAGGTTCAGGGAGGACCTGGCTTGGCAGTTCGGTCTGGACTGGTCCCATGAGGCACATGGTCCAGCTTGATTTGCATATGGCTGGGTCTAAACTGGGGTGGCATGGTGAGCAAAAGACTGATGGATTTAACCCAGATCTCTTGTCCGGGGGTGAATGTATGGTTTATTCAGCATTCCGTCCCTTATTTGTTTGCGTAACACTTTTCACCCTAAGTGGGATTGGTATGCCCAGACGTAGGTCCCTTGCTCACTGTGCAACTGGATTCAAGCTAACATGGCTGATGAAGGGTAATACACAGAAACCGGTACTAGGATGCTTGTTTAGGGACAAGGGAGTACCTGGCTTGGCAGTTCGGTCTGGGCTGTTCCTATGAGGCACAGGGTCAATCCTGATTTGCATATGGCTGGGTCTAAATTGGGGTGGCATGGTGAACAAAAGAAGAATGGATTTAACCCAGATCTCTTGACTGGGTGTGAATGTATGATTTATTCAGCATTCCGTCCATCAATTGTTTTCGTAGTACTTTCAGCCTAAGTGGGATGGGTATGCCCAGACGTGGGTCCCGTGCTCACTGTGCCACTGGATTCAAGATAGCCTGGCTGATGAAGGGTAATACCCAGAAACCGGTCCCAGGATGCTTGTTTCCAGTCCAGGGAGGACCTGGCTTGGCAGTTCGGTCTGGACTGTTCCCATGAGGCACAGGGTCAAGCCTGATTTGCATATGGCTGGGTCTAAATTGGGGTGGCATGGTGAGTAAAAGAACGATGGATTTAATCCAGATCTCTTGACTGGGGGTGAATGTACGATTTATTCAGCATTCTGTCCATCATTTGTTTGCATAGCACTTTTCACCCTAGGTGGGATGTGTATGCCCAGACGCGAGTCCCTTGCTCACTGTGCCACTGGATTCAAGCTAGCCTTGCTGGTGAAGGGTAATACCCAGAAACCAGTCCCAGGATGCTTGTTCCCGGTCCAGGGAGGACCTGGCTTGGCAGTTCGGTCTGAACTGTTCCCATGAGGCACAGGGTCAAGCCTGATTTGCATATGGCTGGGTCTAAACTGGAGTGGCATGGTGAGCAAAAGAACAATAGATTTAACCCAGATCTCTTGACTGGGGGGCATGTACGATTTATTCAGCATTCCGTCCATTATTTGTTTGCGTAGCACTTTTCTCCCTAAGTGGGATGGGTATGCCCAGACATGGGTCCCTTCCTCACCATGCCACTAGAGTCAAACTAGCCTGGCTGATGAAGGGTAATACCCAGAAACCGGTCCCAGAATGCATGTTCCCGGTCCAGGGAGGACCTGGCTTATCAGTTCGGTCTGGACTGTTCCCATGATGCACCGGGTCAGGCCTAATTTGCATACGGCTGGGTCTAAACTGGGGTTGCATGGTGAGCAAAAGAACAATGGATTTAATCCAGCTCTCTTGACTGGCGGTGAATATACGATTTATTCATTATTCCATCCATCATTTGTTTGCATAGCACTTTTCACCCTAAGTGGGATGGGTATGCCCAGATGTGTGTCCGTTGCTCACTGTGCCACTGGATTCAAGCAAGCCTGGCTGATGAAGGGTAATACTCAGAAACCAGTCCCAGGATGCTTGTTCCCGGTCCAGGGAGGACCTGGTTTCGCAGTTCGGTCTGGACTGTTTCCATGAGGCACAGGGTCAAGCCTGATTTGCATATGGCTGTGTCTAAACTGGGTGGCATGGTGAGCAAAAGACTGATGGATTTAACCCAGATCTCTTGTCCGGGGGTGAATGTATGGTTTATTCAGCATTCCCTCCATCATTTGTTTGCATAGCACTTTTCACCCTAATTGGGATGGGTATGCCCATACATGTGTCCCTTCCTCACGGTGCCACTGGATTCAAGCTAGCCTGGCTGATTAAGGGTAATACCCACAAACGGGACCCAGGATGCATGTTCCCGGTCCAGGGATGACCTGGCTTATCGGTTCGGTCTGGACTGTTCCCATGAGGCACAGGGTCAAGCCTAATTTGCATACGGCTGGGTCTAAACTGGGGTTGCATGGTCAGCAAAAGAACAATGGATTTAATCCAGCTCTCTTGACTGGCAGTGAATATACGATTTATTCAGCATTCCGTCCATCATTTGTTTGCATAGCACTTTTCACCCTAAGTGGGATGGTTATGCCCAGATGTGTGTCCCTTGCTCACTGTGCCACTGGATTCAAGCAAGCCTGGCTGATGAAGGGTTATATCCACAAATGGGTCCAAGGATGCTTGTTCCCGGTCCAGGGATGACCTGGCTTATCAGTTCGGTCTAGACTGTTCCCATGAGGCACAGGGTCAAGCCTGATTTGCATACGGCTGGGTCTAAACTGGGGTGGCTTGGTGAGCAAATGAACAATGGATTTAATTCAGCTCTCTTGACTGGCGGTGAATATACGATTTATTCAGCATTCTTCCATCATTTGTTTGAGTAGCACGTTTCATCCTAAATGGGATGGGTATGCCCAGACGTGGGTCCCTTTCTCACTGCGCTACTGTGTTCAAGCTAGCCTGGCTGATGAAGGGTAATACTCAGAAACCAGTCCCAGGATGCTTGTTCCCGGACCTGGTTTTGCAGTTCGGTCTGGACTGTTTCCATGAGGCACAGGGTCAAGCCTGATTTGCATATGGCTGTGTCTAAACTGGGTGGCATGGTGAGCAAAAGACTGATGGATTTAACCCAGATCTCTTGTCCGGGGGTGAATGTATGGTTTATTCAGCATTCCCTCCATCATTTGTTTGCATAGCACTTTTCACCCTAATTGGGATGGGTATGCCCAGATGTGTGTCACTTGCTCACTGTGCCACTGGATTCAAGCAAGCCTGGCTGATGAAGGGTAATACCCACAAATGGGTCCTAGGATGCTTGTTCCCGGTCCAGGGATGACCTGGCTTATCAGTTCGGTCTAGACTGTTCCCATGAGGCACAGGGTCAAGCCTGATTTGCATACGGCTGGGTCTAAACTGGGGTGGCATGGTGAGCAAATGAGCAATGGATTTAATTCAGCTCTCTTGACTGGCGGTGAATATGCGATTTATTCAGCATTCTTCCATCATTTGTTTGAGTAGCACGTTTCATCCTAAATGGGATGGGTATGCCCAGACGTGGGTCCCTTTCTCACTGCGCTACTGTGTTCAAGCTAGCCTGGCTGATGAAGGGTAATACCCAGAAACTGGTCCCTGGATGCTTGTTTCAGGTTCAGGGAGGACCTGGCTTGGCAGTTCGGTCTGGACTGGTCCCATGAGGCACATGGTCCAGCTTGATTTGCATATGGCTGGGTCTAAACTGGGGTGGCATGGTGAGCAAAAGAACGAGAGATTTAACCCAGATCTCTTGACTGGGGGTGAATGTAGGATTTATTCAGCATTCCGTCCCTTATTTGTTTGCGTAACACTTTTCACCCTAAGTGTGATGGGTATGCCCAGACGTAGGTCCCTTGCTCACTGTGCAACTGGATTCAAGCTAACATGGCTGATGAAGGGTAATACACAGAAACCGGTACTAGGATGCTTGTTTCGGGACAAGGGAGTACCTGGCTTGGCAGTTCGGTCTGGGCTGTTCCTATGAGGCACAGGGTCAATCCTGATTTGCATATGGCTGGGTCTAAATTGGGGTGGCATGGTGAACAAAAGAAGAATGGATTTAACCCAGATCTCTTGACTGGGTGTGAATGTATGATTTATTCAGCATTCCGTCCATCAATTGTTTTCGTAGTACTTTCAGCCTAAGTGGGATGGGTATGCCCAGACGTGGGTCCCGTGCTCACTGTGCCACTGGATTCAAGATAGCCTGGCTGATGAAGGGTAATACCCAGAAACCGGTCCCAGGATGCTTGTTTCCAGTCCAGGGAGGACCTGGCTTGGCAGTTTGGTCTGGACTGTTCCCATGAGGCACAGGGTCAAGCCTGATTTGCATATGGCTGGGTCTAAATTGGGGTGGCATGGTGAGTAAAAGAACGATGGATTCAATCCAGATCTCTTGACTGGGGGTGAATGTACGATTTATTCAGCATTCTGTCCATCATTTGTTTGCATAGCACTTTTCACCCTAGGTGGGATGTGTATGCCCAGACGCGAGTCCCTTGCTCACTGTGCCACTGGATTCAAGCTAGCCTTGCTGGTGAAGGGTAATACCCAGAAACCAGTCCCAGGATGCTTGTTCCCGGTCCAGGGAGGACCTGGCTTGGCAGTTTGGTCTGAACTGTTCCCATGAGGCACAGGGTCAAGCCTGATTGCATATGGCTGGGTCTAAACTGGAGTGGCATGGTGAGCAAAAGAACAATAGATTTAACCCAGATCTCTTGACTGGGGGTGCATGTACGATTTATTCAGCATTCCGTCCATTCTTTGTTTGCGTAGCACTTTTCTCCCTAAGTGGGATGGGTATGCCCAGACATGGGTCCCTTCCTCACCATGCCACTAGAGTCAAACTAGCCTGGCTGATGAAGGGTAATACCCAGAAACCGGTCCCAGAATGCTTGTTCCCGGTCCAGGGAGGACCTGGCTTATCAGTTCGGTCTGGACTGTTCCCATGATGCACCGGGTCAGGCCTAATTTGCATACGGCTGGGTCTAAACTGGGGTTGCATGGTGAGCAAAAGAACAATGGTTTTAATCCAGCTCTCTTGACTGGTTGTGAATATATGATTTATTCAGCATTCCGTCCATCATTTGTTTGCATAGCACTTTTCACCCTAGGTGGGATGTGTATGCCCAGACGCGAGTCCCTTGCTCACTGTGCCACTGGATTCAAGCTAGCCTTGCTGATGAAGGGTAATACCCAGAAACCAGTCCCAGGATGCTTGTTCCCGGTCCAGGGAGGACCTGGCTTGGCAGTTCGGTCTGAACTGTTCCCATGAGGCACAGGGTCAAGCCTGATTTGCATATGGCTGGGTCTAAACTGGAGTGGCATGGTGAGCAAAAGAACAATAGATTTAACCCAGATCTCTTGACTGGGGGTGCATGTACGATTTATTCAGCATTCCGTCCATTATTTGTTTGCGTAGCACTTTTCTCCCTAAGTGGGATGGGTATGCCCAGACATGGGTCCCTTCCTCACCATGCCACTAGAGTCAAACTAGCCTGGCTGATGAAGGGTAATACCCAGAAACCGGTCCCAGAATGCTTGTTCCCGGTCCAGGGAGGACCTGGCATGGCAGTTCGGTCTGGACTGTTCCCATGAGGCACATGGTCAAGCCTGATTTGCATATGCTGGGTCTAAATTGGGGTGGCATGGTGAGTAAAAGAACGATGGATTTAATCCAGATCTCTTGACTGGGGGTGAATGTACGATTTATTCAGCATTCTGTCCATCATTTGTTTACATAGCACTTTTCACCCTAGGTTGGATGTGTATGCCCAGACGCGAGTCCCTTGCTCACTGTGCCACTGGATTCAAGCTAGCCTTGCTGATAAAGGGTAATACCCAGAAACCAGTCCCAGGATGCTTGTTCCCGGTCCAGGGAGGACCTGGCTTGGCAGTTCGGTCTGAACTGTTCCCATGAGGCACAGGGTCAAGCCTGATTTGCATATGGCTGGGTCTAAACTGGAGTGGCATGGTGAGCAAAAGAACAATAGATTTAACCCAGATCTCTTGACTGGGGGTGCATGTACGATTTATTCAGCATTCCATCCATTATTTGTTTGCGTAGCACTTTTCTCCCTAAGTGGGATGGGTATGCCCAGACATGGGTCCCTTCCTCACCATGCCACTAGAGTCAAACTAGCCTGGCTGATGAAGAGTAATACCCAGAAACCAGTCCCAGAATGCTTGTTCCCAGTCCAGGGAGGACCTGGCTTATCAGTTCGGTCTGGACTGTTCCCATGATGCACTGGGTCAGGCCTAATTTGCATACGGCTGGGTCTAAACTGGGGTTGCATGTTGAGCAAAAGAACAATGGATTTAATCCAGCTCTCTTGACTGGCGGTGAATATACGATTTATTCAGCATTCCGTCCATAATTTGTTTGCATAGCACTTTTCACCCTAAGTGGGATGCGTATGCCCAGATGTGTGTCCCTTGCTCACTGTGCCACTGGATTCAAGCAAGCCTGGCTGATGAAGGGTAATACCCACAAATGGGTCCTAGGATGCTTGTTCCCGGTCCAGGGATGACCTGGCTTATCAGTTCGGTCTAGACTGTTCCCATGAGGCACAGGGTCAAGTCTGATTTGCATACGGCTGGGTCTAAACTGGGGTTGCATGTTGAGCAAAAGAACAATGGATTTAATTCAGCTCTCTTGACTGGCGGTGAATATACGATTTATTCAGCATTCCTTCCATCATTTGTTTGAGTAGCACGTTTCATCCTAAATGGGATGGGTATGCCCAGACGTGGGTCCCTTTCTCACTGCGCTACTGTGTTCAAGCTAGCCTGGCTGATGAAGGGTAATACCCAGAAACTGGTCCCTGGATGCTTGTTTCAGGTTCAGGGAGGACCTGGCTTGGCAGTTCGGTCTGGACTGGTCCCATGAGGCACATGGTCCAGCTTGATTTGCATATGGCTGGGTCTAAACCGGGGTGGCATGGTGAGCAAAAGAACGAGAGATTTAACCCAGATCTCTTGACTGGGGGTGAACATAGGATTTATTTAGCATTCCGTCCCTCATTTGTTTGCGTAACACTTTTCACCCTAAGTGGGATGGGTATGCCCAGACGTAGGTCCCTTGCTCACTGTGCCACTGGATTCAAGCTAGCCTGGCTGATGAAGGGTAATACACAGAAACCGGTACAAGTATGCTTGTTTCGGTACAAGGGAGTACCTGGCTTGGCAGTTCGGTCTGGACTGTTCCCATGAGGCACAGGGTCAAGCCTGATTTGCATATGGCTGGGTCTAAATTGGGGTGGCATGGTGAACAAAAGAACAATGGATTTAACCCAGATCTCTTGACTGGGTGTGAATGTATGATTTATTCAGCATTCCGTCCATCAATTGTTTTCGTAGTACTTTCAGCTTAAGTGGGATGGGTATGCCCAGACGTGGGTCCCTTGCTCACTGTGCCACTGGATTCAAGCTAGCCTGGCTGATGAAGGGTAATACCCAGAAACCGGTCCCATGATGCTTGTTTCCAGTCCAGGGAGGACCTGGCTTGGCAGTTCGGTCTGGACTGTTCCCATGAGGCACAGGGTCAAGCCTGATTTGCATATGGCTGGGTCTAAATTGGGGTGGCATGGTGAGTAAAAGAACGATGGATTTAATCCAGACATCTTGACTGGGGGTGAATGTACGATTTATTCAGCATTCTGTCCATCATTTGTTTGCATAGCACTTTTCACCCTAGGTGGGATGTGTATGCCCAGACGCGAGTCCCTTGCTCACTGTGCCACTGGATTCAAGCTAGCCTTGCTGGTGAAGGGTAATACCCAGAAACCAGTCCCAGGATGCTTGTTCCCGGTCCAGGGAGGACCTGGCTTGGCAGTTCGGTCTGAACTGTTGCCATGAGGCACAGGGTCAAGCCTGATTTGCATATGGCTGGGTCTAAACTGGAGTGGCATGGTGAGCAAAAGAACAATAGATTTAACCCAGATCTCTTGACTGGGGGTGCATGTACGATTTATTCAGCATTCCGTCCATTATTTGTTTGCGTAGCACTTTTCTCCCTAAGTGGGATGGGTATGCCCAGACATGGGTCCCTTCCTCACCATGCCACTAGAGTCAAACTAGCCTGGCTGATGAAGGGTAATACCCAGAAACCGGTCCCAGAATGCTTGTTCCCGGTCCATGGAGGACCTGGCTTATCAGTTCGGTCTGGACTGTTCCCATGATGCACCGGGTCAGGCCTAATTTGCATACGGCTGGGTCTAAACTGGGGTTGCATGGTGAGCAAAAGAACAATGGATTTAATCCAGCTCTCTTGACTGGCGGTGAATATACGATTTATTCAGCATTCCGTCCATCATTTGTTTGCATAGCACTTTCCACCCTAAGTGGGATGGGTATGCCCAGATGTGTGTCCGTTGCTCACTGTGCCACTGGATTCAAGCAAGCCTGGCTGATGAAGGGTAATACTCAGAAACCAGTCCCAGGATGCTTGTTCCCGGTCCAGGGAGGACCTGGTTTCGCAGTTCGGCCTGGACTGTTTCCATGAGGCACAGGGTCAAGCCTGATTTGCATATGGCTGTGTCTAAACTGGGTGGCATGGTGAGCAAAAGACTGATGGATTTAACCCAGATCTCTTGTCCGGGGGTGAATGTATGGTTTATTCAGCATTCCCTCCATCATTTGTTTGCATAGCACTTTTCACCCTAATTGGGATGGGTATGCCCATACATGGGTCCCTTCCTCACCGTGCCACTGGATTCAAGCTAGCCTGGCTGATGAAGAGTAATACCCACAAATGGGTCCTAGGATGCTTGTTCCCGGTCCAGGGATGACCTGGCTTATCAGTTCGGTCTAGACTGTTCCCATGAGGCACAGGGTCAAGCCTGATTTGCATACGGCTGGGTCTAAACTGGGGTGGCATGGTGAGCAAATGAGCAATGGATTTAATTCAGCTCTCTTGACTGGCGGTGAATATACGATTTATTCAGCATTCCTTCCATCATTTGTTTGAGTAGCACGTTTCATCCTAAATGGGATGGGTATGCCGAGACGTGGGTCCCTTTCTCACTGCGCTACTGTGTTCAAGCTAGCCTGGCTGATGAAGGGTAATACCCAGAAACTGGTCCCTGGATGCTTGTTTCAGGTTCAGGGAGGATCTGGCTTGGCAGTTCAGTCTGGACTGGTCCCATGAGGCACATGGTCCAGCTTGATTTGCATATGGCTGGGTCTAAACCGGGGTGGCATGGTGAGCAAAAGAACGAGAGATTTAACCCAGATCTCTTGACTGGGGGTGAACGTAGGATTTATTCAGCATTCCGTCCCTCATTTGTTTGCGTAACACTTTTCACCCTAAGTGGGATGGGTATGCCCAGACGTAGGTCCCTTGCTCACTGTGCCACTGGATTCAAGCTAGCCGGGCTGATGAAGGGTAATACACAGAAACCAGTACTAGGATGCTTGTTTCGGGACAAGGGAGTACCTGGCTTGGCAGTTCGGTCTGGACTGTTCCCATGAGGCACAGGGTCAAGCCTGATTTGCTTATGGCTGGGTCTAAATTGGGGTGGCATGGTGAACAAAAGAACAATGGATTTAACCCAGATCTCTTGACTGGGTGTGAATGTATGATTTATTCAGCATTCCGTCCATCAATTGTTTTCGTAGTACTTTCAGCTTAAGTGGGATGGGTATGCCCAGACGTGGGTCCCTTGCTCACTGTGCCACTGGATTCAAGCTAGCCTCTCTGATGAAGGGTAATACCCAGAAACCGGTCCCAGGATGCTTGTTTCCAGTCCAGGGAGGACCTGGCTTGGTAGTTCGGTCTGGACTGTTCCCATGAGGCACAGGGTCAAGCCTGATTTGCATATGGCTGGGTCTAAATTGGGGTGGCATGGTGAGTAAAAGAACGATGGATTTAATCCAGATCTCTTGACTTGGGGTGAATGTACGATTTATTCAGCATTCTGTCCATCATTTGTTTGCATAGCACTTTTCAGCCTAGGTGGGATGTGTATGCCCAGACGCGAGTCCCTTGCTCACTGTGCCACTGGATTCAAGCTAGCCTTGCTGGTGAAGGGTAATACCCAGAAACCAGTCCCAGGATGCTTGTTCCCGGTCCAGGGAGGACCTGGCTTGGCAGTTCGGTCTGAACTGTTCCCATGAGGCACAGGGTCAAGCCTGATTTGCATATGGCTGGGTCTAAACTGGAGTGGCATGGTGAGCAAAAGAACAATAGATTTAACCCAGATCTCTTGACTGGGGGTGCATGTACGATTTATTCAGCATTCCGTCCATTATTTGTTTGCGTAGCACTTTTCTCCCTAAGTGGGATGGGTATGCCCAGACATGGGTCCCTTCCTCACCATGCCACTAGAGTCAAACTAGCCTGGCTGATGAAGGGTAATACCCAGAAACCGGTCCCAGAATGCTTGTTCCCAGTCCAGGGAGGACCTGGCTTATCAGTTCGGTCTGGACTGTTCCCATGATGCACCGGGTCAGGCCTAATTTGCATACGGCTGGGTCTAAACTGGGGTTGCATGGTGAGCAAAAGAACAATGGATTTAATCCAGCTCTCTTGACTGGTTGTGAATATACGATTTATTCAGCATTCCGTCCATCATTTGTTTGCATAGCACTTTTCACCCTAGGTGGGATGTGTATGCCCAGACGCGAGTCCCTTGCTCACTGTGCCACTGGATTCAAGCTAGCCTTGCTGATGAAGGGTAATACCCAGAAACCAGTCCCAGGATGCTTGTTCCCGGTCCAGGGAGGACCTGGCTTGGCAGTTCGGTCTGAACTGTTCCCATGAGGCACAGGGTCAAGCCTGATTTGCATATAGCTGGGTCTAAACTGAAGTGGCATGGTGAGCAAAAGAACAATAGATTTAACCCAGATCTCTTGACTGGGGGTGCATGTACGATTTATTCAGCATTCCGTCCATTATTTGTTTGCGTAGCACTTTTCTCCCTAAGTGGGATGGGTATGCCCAGACATGGGTCCCTTCCTCACCATGCCACTAGAGTCAAACTAGCCTGGCTGATGAAGGGTAATACCCAGAAACCGGTCCCAGAATGCTTGTTCCCGGTCCAGGGAGGACCTGGCTTGGCAGTTCGGTCTGGACTGTTCCCATGAGGCACATGGTCAAGCCTGATTTGCATATGCTGGGTCTAAATTGGGGTGGCATGGTGGGTAAAAGAACGATGGATTTAATCCAGATCTCTTGACTGGGGGTGAATGTACGATTTATTCAGCATTCTGTCCATCATTTGTTTACATAGCACTTTTCACCCTAGGTTGGATGTGTATGCCCAGACGCGAGTCCCTTGCTCACTGTGCCACTGGATTCAAGCTAGCCTTGCTGATAAAGGGTAATACCCAGAAACCAGTCCCAGGATGCTTGTTCCCGGTCCAGGGAGGACCTGGCTTGGCAGTTCGGTCTGAACTGTTCCCATGAGGCACAGGGTCAAGCCTGATTTGCATATGGCTGGGTCTAAACTGGAGTGGCATGGTGAGCAAAAGAACAATAGATTTAACCCAGATCTCTTGACTGGGGGTGCATGTACGATTTATTCAGCATTCCATCCATTATTTGTTTGCGTAGCACTTTTCTCCCTAAGTGGGATGGGTATGCCCAGACATGGGTCCCTTCCTCACCATGCCACTAGAGTCAAACTAGCCTGGCTGATGAAGAGTAATACCCAGAAACCAGTCCCAGAATGCTTGTTCCCAGTCCAGGGAGGACCTGGCTTATCAGTTCGGTCTGGACTGTTCCCATGATGCACTGGGTCAGGCCTAATTTGCATACGGCTGGGTCTAAACTGGGGTTGCATGTTGAGCAAAAGAACAATGGATTTAATCCAGCTCTCTTGACTGGCGGTGAATATACGATTTATTCAGCATTCCGTCCATAATTTGTTTGCATAGCACTTTTCACCCTAAGTGGGATGGGTATGCCCAGATGTGTGTCCCTTGCTCACTGTGCCACTGGATTCAAGCAAGCCTGGCTGATGAAGGGTAATACCCACAAATGGGTCCTAGGATGCTTGTTCCCGGTCCAGGGATGACCTGGCTTATCAGTTCGGTCTAGACTGTTCCCATGAGGCACAGGGTCAAGTCTGATTTGCATACGGCTGGGTCTAAACTGGGGTTGCATGTTGAGCAAAAGAACAATGGATTTAATTCAGCTCTCTTGACTGGCGGTGAATATACGATTTATTCAGCATTCCTTCCATCATTTGTTTGAGTAGCACGTTTCATCCTAAATGGGATGGGTATGCCCAGACGTGGGTCCCTTTCTCACTGCGCTACTGTGTTCAAGCTAGCCTGGCTGATGAAGGGTAATACCCAGAAACTGGTCCCTGGATGCTTGTTTCAGGTTCAGGGAGGACCTGGCTTGGCAGTTCGGTCTGGACTGGTCCCATGAGGCACATGGTCCAGCTTGATTTGCATATGGCTGGGTCTAAACCGGGGTGGCATGGTGAGCAAAAGAACGAGAGATTTAACCCAGATCTCTTGACTGGGGGTGAACATAGGATTTATTCAGCATTCCGTCCCTCATTTGTTTGCGTAACACTTTTCACCCTAAGTGGGATGGGTATGCCCAGAGGTAGGTCCCTTGCTCACTGTGCCACTGGATTCAAGCTAGCCTGGCTGATGAAGGGTAATACACAGAAACCGGTACAAGTATGCTTGTTTCGGGACAAGGGAGTACCTGGCTTGGCAGTTCGGTCTGGACTGTTCCCATGAGGCACAGGGTCAAGCCTGATTTGCATATGGCTGGGTCTAAATTGGGGTGGCATGGTGAACAAAAGAACAATGGATTTAACCCAGATCTCTTGACTGGGTGTGAATGTATGATTTATTCAGCATTCCGTCCATCAATTGTTTTCGTAGTACTTTCAGCTTAAGTGGGATGGGTATGCCCAGACGTGGGTCCCTTGCTCACTGTGCCACTGGATTCAAGCTAGCCTGGCTGATGAAGGGTAATACCCAGAAACCGGTCCCATGATGCTTGTTTCCAGTCCAGGGAGGACCTGGCTTGGCAGTTCGGTCTGGACTGTTCCCATGAGGCACAGGGTCAAGCCTGATTTGCATATGGCTGGGTCTAAATTGGGGTGGCATGGTGAGTAAAAGAACGATGGATTTAATCCAGACATCTTGACTGGGGGTGAATGTACGATTTATTCAGCATTCTGTCCATCATTTGTTTGCATAGCACTTTTCACCCTAGGTGGGATGTGTATGCCCAGACGCGAGTCCCTTGCTCACTGTGCCACTGGATTCAAGCTAGCCTTGCTGGTGAAGGGTAATACCCAGAAACCAGTCCCAGGATGCTTGTTCCCGGTCCAGGGAGGACCTGGCTTGGCAGTTCGGTCTGAACTGTTGCCATGAGGCACAGGGTCAAGCCTGATTTGCATATGGCTGGGTCTAAACTGGAGTGGCATGGTGAGCAAAAGAACAATAGATTTAACCCAGATCTCTTGACTGGGGGTGCATGTACGATTTATTCAGCATTCCGTCCATTATTTGTTTGCGTAGCACTTTTCTCCCTAAGTGGGATGGGTATGCCCAGACATGGGTCCCTTCCTCACCATGCCACTAGAGTCAAACTAGCCTGGCTGATGAAGGGTAATACCCAGAAACCGGTCCCAGAATGCTTGTTCCCGGTCCATGGAGGACCTGGCTTATCAGTTCAGTCTGGACTGTTCCCATGATGCACCGGGTCAGGCCTAATTTGCATACGGCTGGGTCTAAACTGGGGTTGCATGGTGAGCAAAAGAACAATGGATTTAATCCAGCTCTCTTGACTGGCGGTGAATATACGATTTATTCAGCATTCCGTCCATCATTTGTTTGCATAGCACTTTCCACCCTAAGTGGGATGGGTATGCCCAGATGTGTGTCCGTTGCTCACTGTGCCACTGGATTCAAGCAAGCCTGGCTGATGAAGGGTAATACTCAGAAACCAGTCCCAGGATGCTTGTTCCCGGTCCAGGGAGGACCTGGCTTGGCAGTTCGGTCTGAACTGTTGCCATGAGGCACAGGGTCAAGCCTGATTTGCATATGGCTGGGTCTAAACTGGAGTGGCATGGTGAGCAAAAGAACAATAGATTTAACCCAGATCTATTGACTGGGGGTGCATGTACGATTTATTCAGCATTCCGTCCATTATTTGTTTGCGTAGCACTTTTCTCCCTAAGTGGGATGGGTATGCCCAGACATGGGTCCCTTCCTCACCATGCCACTAGAGTCAAACTAGCCTGGCTGATGAAGGGTAATACCCAGAAACCGGTCCCAGAATGCTTGTTCCCGGTCCATGGAGGACCTGGCTTATCAGTTCGGTCTGGACTGTTCCCATGATGCACCGGGTCAGGCCTAATTTGCATACGGCTGGGTCTAAACTGGGGTTGCATGGTGAGCAAAAGAACAATGGATTTAATCCAGCTCTCTTGACTGGCGGTGAATATACGATTTATTCAGCATTCCGTCCATCATTTGTTTGCATAGCACTTTCCACCCTAAGTGGGATGGGTATGCCCAGATGTGTGTCCGTTGCTCACTGTGCCACTGGATTCAAGCAAGCCTGGCTGATGAAGGGTAATACTCAGAAACCAGTCCCAGGATGCTTGTTCCCGGTCCAGGGAGGACCAAGTTTCGCAGTTCGGCCTGGACTGTTTCCATGAGGCACAGGGTCAAGCCTGATTTGCATATGGCTGTGTCTAAACTGGGTGGCATGGTGAGCAAAAGACTGATGGATTTAACCCAGATCTCTTGTCCGGGGGTGAATGTATGGTTTATTCAGCATTCCCTCCATCATTTGTTTGCATAGCACTTTTCACCCTAATTGGGATGGGTATGCCCATACATGGGTCCCTTCCTCACCGTGCCACTGGATTCAAGCTAGCCTGGCTGATGAAGAGTAATACCCACAAATGGGTCCTAGGATGCTTGTTCCCGGTCCAGGGATGACCTGGCTTATCAGTTCGGTCTAGACTGTTCCCATGAGGCACAGGGTCAAGCCTGATTTGCATACGGCTGGGTCTAAACTGGGGTGGCATGGTGAGCAAATGAGCAATGGATTTAATTCAGCTCTCTTGACTGGCGGTGAATATACGATTTATTCAGCATTCCTTCCATCATTTGTTTGAGTAGCACGTTTCATCCTAAATGGGATGGGTATGCCGAGACGTGGGTCCCTTTCTCACTGCGCTACTGTGTTCAAGCTAGCCTGGCTGATGAAGGGTAATACCCAGAAACTGGTCCCTGGATGCTTGTTTCAGGTTCAGGGAGGACCTGGCTTGGCAGTTCAGTCTGGACTGGTCCCATGAGGCACATGGTCCAGCTTGATTTGCATATGGCTGGGTCTAAACCGGGGTGGCATGGTGAGCAAAAGAACGAGAGATTTAACCCAGATCTCTTGACTGGGGGTGAACGTAGGATTTATTCAGCATTCCGTCCCTCATTTGTTTGCGTAACACTTTTCACCCTAAGTGGGATGGGTATGCCCAGACGTAGGTCCCTTGCTCACTGTGCCACTGGATTCAAGCTAGCCGGGCTGATGAAGGGTAATACACAGAAACCAGTACTAGGATGCTTGTTTCGGGACAAGGGAGTACCTGGCTTGGCAGTTCGGTCTGGACTGTTCCCATGAGGCACAGGGTCAAGCCTGATTTGCTTATGGCTGGGTCTAAATTGGGGTGGCAAGGTGAACAAAAGAACAATGGATTTAACCCAGATCTCTTGACTGGGTGTGAATGTATGATTTATTCAGCATTCCGTCCATCAATTGTTTTCGTAGTACTTTCAGCTTAAGTGGGATGGGTATGCCCAGACGTGGGTCCCTTGCTCACTGTGCCACTGGATTCAAGCTAGCCTCTCTGATGAAGGGTAATACCCAGAAACCGGTCCCAGGATGCTTGTTTCCAGTCCAGGGAGGACCTGGCTTGGCAGTTCGGTCTGGACTGTTCCCATGAGGCACAGGGTCAAGCCTGATTTGCATATGGCTGGGTCTAAATTGGGGTGGCATGGTGAGTAAAAGAACGATGGATTTAATCCAGATCTCTTGACTGGGGGTGAATGTACGATTTATTCAGCATTCTGTCCATCATTTGTTTGCATAGCACTTTTCACCCTAGGTGGGATGTGTATGCCCAGACGCGAGTCCCTTGCTCACTGTGCCACTGGATTCAAGCTAGCCTTGCTGGTGAAGGGTAATACCCAGAAACCAGTCCCAGGATGCTTGTTCCCGGTCCAGGGAGGACCTGGCTTGGCAGTTCGGTCTGAACTGTTCCCATGAGGCACAGGGTCAAGCCTGATTTGCATATGGCTGGGTCTAAACTGGAGTGGCATGGTGAGCAAAAGAACAATAGATTTAACCCAGATCTCTTGACTGGGGGTGCATGTACGATTTATTCAGCATTCCGTCCATTATTTGTTTGCGTAGCACTTTTCTCCCTAAGTGGGATGGGTATGCCCAGACATGGGTCCCTTCCTCACCATGCCACTAGAGTCAAACTAGCCTGGCTGATGAAGGGTAATACCCAGAAACCGGTCCCAGAATGCTTGTTCCCAGTCCAGGGAGGACCTGGCTTATCAGTTCGGTCTGGACTGTTCCCATGATGCACCGGGTCAGGCCTAATTTGCATACGGCTGGGTCTAAACTGGGGTTGCATGGTGAGCAAAAGAACAATGGATTTAATCCAGCTCTCTTGACTGGTTGTGAATATACGATTTATTCAGCATTCCGTCCATCATTTGTTTGCATAGCACTTTTCACCCTAGGTGGGATGTGTATGCCCAGACGCGAGTCCCTTGCTCACTGTGCCACTGGATTCAAGCTAGCCTTGCTGATGATGGGTAATACCCAGAAACCAGTCCCAGGATGCTTGTTCCCGGTCCAGGGAGGACCTGGCTTGGCAGTTCGGTCTGAACTGTTCCCATGAGGCACAGGGTCAAGCCTGATTTGCATATGGCTGGGTCTAAACTGAAGTGGCATGGTGAGCAAAAGAACAATAGATTTAACCCAGATCTCTTGACTGGGGGTGCATGTACGATTTATTTAGCATTCCGTCCATTATTTGTTTGCGTAGCACTTTTCTCCCTAAGTGGGATGGGTATGCCCAGACATGGGTCCCTTCCTCACCATGCCACTAGAGTCAAACTAGCCTGGCTGATGAAGGGTAATACCCAGAAACCAGTCCCAGAATGCTTGTTCCCGGTCCAGGGAGGACCTGGCTTGGCAGTTCGGTCTGGACTGTTCCCATGAGGCACATGGTCAAGCCTGATTTGCATATGCTGGGTCTAAATTGGGGTGGCATGGTGAGTAAAAGAACGATGGATTTAATCCAGATCTCTTGACTGGGGGTGAATGTACGATTTATTCAGCATTCTGTCCATCATTTGTTTACATAACACTTTTCACCCTAGGTTGGATGTGTATGCCCAGACGCGAGTCCCTTGCTCACTGTGCCACTGGATTCAAGCTAGCCTTGCTGATAAAGGGTAATACCCATAAACCAGTCCCAGGATGCTTGTTCCCGGTCCAGGGAGGACCTGGCTTGGCAGTTCGGTCTGAACTGTTCCCATGAGGCACAGGGTCAAGCCTGATTTGCATATGGCTGGGTCTAAACTGGAGTGGCATGGTGAGCAAAAGAACAATAGATTTAACCCAGATCTCTTGACTGGGGGTGCATGTACGATTTATTCAGCATTCCATCCATTATTTGTTTGCGTAGCACTTTTCTCCCTAAGTGGGATGGGTATGCCCAGACATGGGTCCCTTCCTCACCATGCCACTAGAGTCAAACTAGCCTGGCTGATGAAGAGTAATACCCAGAAACCAGTCCCAGAATGCTTGTTCCCAGTCCAGGGAGGACCTGGCTTATCAGTTCGGTCTGGACTGTTCCCATGATGCACTGGGTCAGGCCTAATTTGCATACGGCTGGGTCTAAACTGGGGTTGCATGTTGAGCAAAAGAACAATGGATTTAATCCAGCTCTCTTGACTGGCGGTGAATATACGATTTATTCAGCATTCCGTCCATAATTTGTTTGCATAGCACTTTTCACCCTAAGTGGGATGGGTATGCCCAGATGTGTGTCCCTTGCTCACTGTGCCACTGGATTCAAGAAAGCCTGGCTGATGAAGGGTAATACCCACAAATGGGTCCTAGGATGCTTGTTCCCGGTCCAGGGATGACCTGGCTTATCAGTTCGGTCTAGACTGTTCCCATGAGGCACAGGGTCAAGTCTGATTTGCATACGGCTGGGTCTAAACTGGGGTTGCATGTTGAGCAAAAGAACAATGGATTTAATTCAGCTCTCTTGACTGGCGGTGAATATACGATTTATTCAGCATTCCTTCCATCATTTGTTTGAGTAGCACGTTTCATCCTAAATGGGATGGGTATGCCCAGACGTGGGTCCCTTTCTCACTGCGCTACTGTGTTCAAGCTAGCCTGGCTGATGAAGGGTAATACCCAGAAACTGGTCCCTGGATGCTTGTTTCAGGTTCAGGGAGGACCTGGCTTGGCAGTTCGGTCTGGACTGGTCCCATGAGGCACATGGTCCAGCTTGATTTGCATATGGCTGGGTCTAAACCGGGGTGGCATGGTGAGCAAAAGAACGAGAGATTTAACCCAGATCTCTTGACTGGGGGTGAACATAGGATTTATTCAGCATTCCGTCCCTCATTTGTTTGCGTAACACTTTTCACCCTAAGTGGGATGGGTATGCCCAGAGGTAGGTCCCTTGCTCACTGTGCCACTGGATTCAAGCTAGCCTGGCTGATGAAGGGTAATACACAGAAACCGGTACAAGTATGCTTGTTTCGGGACAAGGGAGTACCTGGCTTGGCAGTTCGGTCTGGACTGTTCCCATGAGGCACAGGGTCAAGCCTGATTTGCATATGGCTGGGTCTAAATTGGGGTGGCATGGTGAACAAAAGAACAATGGATTTAACCCAGATCTCTTGACTGGGTGTGAATGTATGATTTATTCAGCATTCCGTCCATCAATTGTTTTCGTAGTACTTTCAGCTTAAGTGGGATGGGTATGCCCAGACGTGGGTCCCTTGCTCACTGTGCCACTGGATTCAAGCTAGCCTGGCTGATGAAGGGTAATACCCAGAAACCGGTCCCAGGATGCTTGTTTCCAGTCCAGGGAGGACCTGGCTTGGCAGTTCGGTCTGGACTGTTCCCATGAGGCACAGGGTCAAGCCTGATTTGCATATGGCTGGGTCTAAATTGGGGTGGCATGGTGAGTAAAAGAACGATGGATCTAATCCAGACATCTTGACTGGGGGTGAATGTACGGTTTATTCAGCATTCTGTCCATCATTTGTTTGCATAGCACTTTTCACCCTAGGTGGGATGTGTATGCCCAGACGCGAGTCCCTTGCTCACTGTGCCACTGGATTCAAGCTAGCCTTGCTGGTGAAGGGTAATACCCAGAAACCAGTCCCAGGATGCTTGTTCCCGGTCCAGGGAGGACCTGGCTTGGCAGTTCGGTCTGAACTGTTGCCATGAGGCACAGGGTCAAGCCTGATTTGCATATGGCTGGGTCTAAACTGGAGTGGCATGGTGAGCAAAAGAACAATAGATTTAACCCAGATCTCTTGACTGGGGGTGCATGTACGATTTATTCAGCATTCCGTCCATTATTTGTTTGTGTAGCACTTTTCTCCCTAAGTGGGATGGGTATGCCCAGACATGGGTCCCTTCCTCACCATGCCACTAGAGTCAAACTAGCCTGGCTGATGAAGGGTAATACCCAGAAACCGGTCCCAGAATGCTTGTTCCCGGTCCATGGAGGACCTGGCTTATCAGTTCGGTCTGGACTGTTCCCATGATGCACCGGGTCAGGCCTAATTTGCATACGGCTGGGTCTAAACTGGGGTTGCATGGTGAGCAAAAGAACAATGGATTTAATCCAGCTCTCTTGACTGGCGGTGAATATACGATTTATTCAGCATTCCTTCCATCATTTGTTTGAGTAGCACGTTTCATCCTAAATGGGATGGGTATGCCCAGACGTGGGTCCCTTTCTCACTGCGCTACTGTGTTCAAGCTAGCCTGGCTGATGAAGGGTAATACCCAGAAACTGGTCCCTGGATGCTTGTTTCAGGTTCAGGGAGGACCTGGCTTGGCAGTTCGGTCTGGACTGGTCCCATGAGGCACATGGTCCAGCTTGATTTGCATATGGCTGGGTCTAAACCGGGGTGGCATGGTGAGTAAAAGAACGATGGATTTAATCCAGACCTCTTGACTGGGGGCGAATGTACGATTTATTCAGCATTCCGTCCCTCATTTGTTTGCGTAACACTTTTCACCCTACGTGGGATGGGTATGCCCAGACGTAGGTCCCTTGCTCACTGTGCCACTGGATTCAAGCTAGCCTGGCTGATGAAGGGTAATACCCAGAAACCGGTCCCAGGATGCTTGTTTCCAGTCCAGGGAGGACCTGGCTTGGCAATTCGGTCTGGACTGTTCCCATGAGGCACAGGGTCAAGCCTGATTTGCATATGGCTGGGTCTAAATTGGGGTGGCATGGTGAGTAAAAGAACGATGGATTTAATCCAGACCTCTTGACTGGGGGTGAATGTACGATTTATTCAGCATTCTGTCCATCATTTGTTTGCATAGCACTTTTCACCCTAGGTGGGATGTGTGTGCCCAGACGCGAGTCCCTTGCTCACTGTGCCACTGGATTCAAGCTAGCCTTGCTGGTGAAGGGTAATACCCAGAAACCAGTCCCAGGATGCTTGTTCCCGGTCCAGGGAGGACCTGGCTTGGCAGTTCGGTCTGAACTGTTCCCATGAGGCACAGGGTCAAGCCTGATTTGCATATGGCTGGGTCTAAACTGGAGTGGCATGGTGAGCAAAAGAACAATAGATTTAACCCAGATCTCTTGACTGGGGGTGCATGTATGATTTATTCAGCATTCCGTCCATTATTTGTTTGCGTATCACTTTTCTCCCTAAGTGGGATGGGTATGCCCAGATGTGTGTCCGTTGCTTACTGTGCCACTGGATTCAAGCAAGCCTGGCTGATGAAGGGTAATACTCAGAAACCAGTCCCAGGATGCTTGTTCCCGGTCCAGGGAGGACCTGGTTTCGCAGTTCGGTCTGGACTGTTTCCATGAGGCACAGGGTCAAGCCTGATTTGCATATGGCTGTGTCTAAACTGGGTGGCATGGTGAGCAAAAGACTGATGGATTTAACCCAGATCTCTTGTCCGGGGGTGAATGTATGGTTTATTCAGCATTCCCTCCATCATTTGTTTGCATAGCACTTTTCACCCTAATTGGGATGGGTATGCCCATACATGGGTCCCTTCCTCACCGTGCCACTGGATTCAAGCTAGCCTGGCTGATGAAGGGTAATACCCACAAATGGGTCCTAGGATGCTTGTTCCCGGTCCAGGGATGACCTGGCTTATCAGTTCGATCTAGACTGTTCCCATGAGGCACAGGGTCAAGCCTGATTTGCATACGGCTGGGTCTAAACTGGGGTGGCATGGTGAGCAAATGAACAATGGATTTAATTCAGCTCTCTTGACTGGCGGTGAATATACGATTTATTCAGCATGCCTTCCATCATTTGTTTGAGTAGCACGTTTCATCCTAAATGGGATGGGTATACCCAGACATGGGTCCCTTTCTCACTGCGCTACTGTGTTCAAGCTAGCCTGGCTGATGAAGGGTAATAGCCAGAAACTGGTCCCTGGATGCTTGTTTCAGGTTCACGGAGGACCTGGCTTGGCAGTTCGGTCTGGACTGGTCCTATGAGGCACATGGTCCAGCTTGATTTGCATATGGCTGGGTCTAAACCGGGGTGGCATGGTGAGCAAAAGAACGAGATTTAACCCAGATCTCTTGACTGGGGGTGAACGTAGGATTTATTCAGCATTCCGTCCCTCATTTGTTTGCGTAACACTTTTCACCCTAAGTGGGATGGGTATGCCCAGACGTAGGTCCCTTGCTCACTGTGCCACTCGATTCAAGCTAGCCGGGCTGATGAAGGGTAATACACAGAAACCAGTACTAGGATGCTTGTTTCGGGACAAGGGAGTACCTGGCTTGGCAGTTCGGTCTGGACTGTTCCCATGAGGCACAGGGTCAAGCCTGATTTGCTTATGGCTGGGTCTAAATTGGGGTGGCATGGTGAACAAAAGAACAATGGATTTAACCCAGATCTCTTGACTGGGTGTGAATGTATGATTTATTCAGCATTCCGTCCATCAATTGTTTTCGTAGTACTTTCAGCTTAAGTGGGATGGGTATGCCCAGACGTGGGTCCCTTGCTCACTGTGCCACTGGATTCAAGCTAGCCTCTCTGATGAAGGGTAATACCCAGAAACCGGTCCCAGGATGCTTGTTTCCAGTCCAGGGAGGACCTGGCTTGGCAGTTCGGTCTGGACTGTTCCCATGAGGCACAGGGTCAAGCCTGATTTGCATATGGCTGGGTCTAAATTGGGGTGGCATGGTGAGTAAAAGAACGATGGATTTAATCCAGATCTCTTGACTGGGGTTGAATGTACGATTTATTCAGCATTCTGTCCATCATTTGTTTGCATAGCACTTTTCACCCTAGGTGGGATGTGTATGCCCAGACGCGAGTCCCTTGCTCACTGTGCCACTGGATTCAAGCTAGCCTTGCTGGTGAAGGGTAATACCCAGAAACCAGTCCCAGGATGCTTGTTCCCGGTCCAGGGAGGACCTGGCTTGGCAGTTCGGTCTGAACTGTTCCCATGAGGCACAGGGTCAAGCCTGATTTGCATATGGCTGGGTCTAAACTGGAGTGGCATGGTGAGCAAAAGAACAATAGATTTAACCCAGATCTCTTGACTGGGGGTGCATGTACGATTTATTCAGCATTCCATCCATTATTTGTTTGCGTAGCACTTTTCTCCCTAAGTGGGATGGGTATGCCCAGACATGGGTCCCTTCCTCACCATGCCACTAGAGTCAAACTAGCCTGGCTGATGAAGGGTAATACCCAGAAACCGGTCCCAGAATGCTTGTTCCCAGTCCAGGGAGGACCTGGCTTATCAGTTCGGTCTAGACTGTTCCCATGATGCACCGGGTCAGGCCTAATTTGCATACAGCTGGGTCTAAACTGGGGTTGCATGGTGAGCAAAAGAACAATGGATTTAATCCAGCTCTCTTGACTGGTTGTGAATATACGATTTATTCAGCATTCCGTCCATCATTTGTTTGCATAGCACTTTTCACCCTAGGTGGGATGTGTATGCCCAGACGCGAGTCCCTTGCTCACTGTGCCACTGGATTCAAGCTAGCCTGGCTGATGAAGGGTAATACCCAGAAACCGGTCCCAGAATGCTTGTTCCCGGTCCAGGGAGGACCTGGCTTGGCAGTTCGGTCTGGACTGTTCCCATGAGGCACATGGTCAAGCCTGATTTGCATATGCTGGGTCTAAATTGGGGTGGCATGGTGAGTAAAAGAACGATGGATTTAATCCAGATCTCTTGACTGGGGGTGAATGTACGATTTATTCAGCATTCTGTCCATCATTTGTTTACATAGCACTTTTCACCCTAGGTTGGATGTGTATGCCCAGACGCGAGTCCCTTGCTCACTGTGCCACTGGATTCAAGCTAGCCTTGCTGATAAAGGGTAATACCCAGAAACCAGTCCCAGGATGCTTGTTCCCGGTCCAGGGAGGACCTGGCTTGGCAGTTCGGTCTGAACTGTTCCCATGAGGCACAGGGTCAAGCCTGATTTGCATATGGCTGGGTCTAAACTGGAGTGGCATGGTGAGCAAAAGAACAATAGATTTAACCCAGATCTCTTGACTGGGGGTGCATGTACGATTTATTCAGCATTCCATCCATTATTTGTTTGCGTAGCACTTTTCTCCCTAAGTGGGATGGGTATGCCCAGACATGGGTCCCTTCCTCACCATGCCACTAGAGTCAAACTAGCCTGGCTGATGAAGAGTAATACCCAGAAACCGGTCCCAGAATGCTTGTTCCCAGTCCAGGGAGGACCTGGCTTATCAGTTCGGTCTGGACTGTTCCCATGATGCACTGGGTCAGGCCTAATTTGCATACGGCTGGGTCTAAACTGGGGTTGCATGTTGAGCAAAAGAACAATGGATTTAATCCAGCTCTCTTGACTGGCGGTGAATATACGATTTATTCAGCATTCCGTCCATAATTTGTTTGCATAGCACTTTTCACCCTAAGTGGGATGGGTATGCCCAGATGTGTGTCCCTTGCTCACTGTGCCACTGGATTCAAGCAAGCCTGGCTGATGAAGGGTAATACCCACAAATGGGTCCTAGGATGCTTGTTCCCGGTCCAGGGATGACCTGGCTTATCAGTTCGGTCTAGACTGTTCCCATGAGGCACAGGGTCAAGTCTGATTTGCATACGGCTGGGTCTAAACTGGGGTTGCATGTTGAGCAAAAGAACAATGGATTTAATTCAGCTCTCTTGACTGGCGGTGAATATACGATTTATTCAGCATTCCTTCCATCATTTGTTTGAGTAGCACGTTTCATCCTAAATGGGATGGGTATGCCCAGACGTGGGTCCCTTTCTCACTGCGCTACTGTGTTCAAGCTAGCCTGGCTGACGAAGGGTAATACCCAGAAACTGGTCCCTGGATGCTTGTTTCAGGTTCAGGGAGGACCTGGCTTGGCAGTTCGGTCTGGACTGGTCCCATGAGGCACAAGGTCCAGCTTGATTTGCATATGGCTGGGTCTAAACCGGGGTGGCATGGTGAGCAAAAGAACGAGAGATTTAACCCAGATCTCTTGACTGGGGGTGAACATAGGATTTATTCAGCATTCCGTCCCTCATTTGTTTGCGTAACACTTTTCACCCTAAGTGGGATGGGTATGCCCAGACGTAGGTCCCTTGCTCACTGTGCCACTGGATTCAAGCTAGCCTGGCTGATGAAGGGTAATACACAGAAACCGGTACAAGTATGCTTGTTTCGGGACAAGGGAGTACCTGGCTTGGCAGTTCGGTCTGGACTGTTCCCATGAGGCACAGGGTCAAGCCTGATTTGCATATGGCTGGGTCTAAATTGGGGTGGCATGGTGAACAAAAGAACAATGGATTTAACCCAGATCTCTTGACTGGGTGTGAATGTATGATTTATTCAGCATTCCGTCCATCAATTGTTTTCGTAGTACTTTCAGCTTAAGTGGGATGGGTATGCCCAGACGTGGGTCCCTTGCTCACTGTGCCACTGGATTCAAGCTAGCCTGGCTGATGAAGGGTAATACCCAGAAACCGGACCCAGGATGCTTGTTTCCAGTCCAGGGAGGACCTGGCTTGGCAGTTCGGTCTGGACAGTTCCCATGAGGCACAGGGTCAAGCCTGATTTGCATATGGCTGGGTCTAAATTGGGGTGGCATGGTGAGTAAAAGAACGATGGATTTAATCCAGACATCTTGACTGGGGGTGAATGTACGATTTATTCAGCATTCTGTCCATCATTTGTTTGCATAGCACTTTTCACCCTAGGTGGGATGTGTATGCCCAGACGCGAGTCCCTTGCTCACTGTGCCACTGGATTCAAGCTAGCCTTGCTGGTGAAGGGTAATACCCAGAAACCAGTCCCAGGATGCTTGTTCCCGGTCCAGGGAGGACCTGGCTTGGCAGTTCGGTCTGAACTGTTGCCATGAGGCACAGGGTCAAGCCTGATTTGCATATGGCTGGGTCTAAACTGGAGTGGCATGGTGAGCAAAAGAACAATAGATTTAACCCAGATCTCTTGACTGGGGGTGCATGTACGATTTATTCAGCATTCCGTCCATTATTTGTTTGCGTAGCACTTTTCTCCCTAAGTGGGATGGGTATGCCCAGACATGGGTCCCTTCCTCACCATGCCACTAGAGTCAAACTAGCCTGGCTGATGAAGGGTAATACCCAGAAACCGGTCCCAGAATGCTTGTTCCCGGTCCATGGAGGTCCTGGCTTATCAGTTCGGTCTGGACTGTTCCCATGATGCACCGGGTCAGGCCTAATTTGCATACGGCTGGGTCTAAACTGGGGTTGCATGGTGAGCAAAAGAACAATGGATTTAATCCAGCTCTCTTGACTGGCGGTGAATATACGATTTATTCAGCATTCCGTCCATCATTTGTTTGCATAGCACTTTCCACCCTAAGTGGGATGGGTATGGCCAGATGTGTGTCCGTTGCTCACTGTGCCACTGGATTCAAGCAAGCCTGGCTGATGAAGGGTAATACTCAGAAACCAGTCCCAGGATGCTTGTTCCCGGTCCAGGGAGGACCTGGTTTCGCAGTTCGGCCTGGACTGTTTCCATGAGGCACAGGGTCAAGCCTGATTTGCATATGGCTGTGTCTAAACTGGGTGGCATGGTGAGCAAAAGACTGATGGATTTAACCCAGATCTCTTGTCCGGGGGTGAATGTATGGTTTATTCAGCATTCCCTCCATCATTTGTTTGCATAGCACTTTTCACCCTAATTGGGATGGGTATGCCCATACATGGGTCCCTTCCTCACCGTGCCACTGGATTCAAGCTAGCCTGGCTGATGAAGAGTAATACCCACAAATGGGTCCTAGGATGCTTGTTCCCGGTCCAGGGATGACCTGGCTTATCAGTTCGGTCTAGACTGTTCCCATGAGGCACAGGGTCAAGCCTGATTTGCCTACGGCTGGGTCTAAACTGGGGTGGCATGGTGAGCAAATGAACAATGGATTTAATTCAGCTCTCTTGACTGGCGGTGAATATACGATTTATTCAGCATTCCTTCCATCATTTGTTTGAGTAGCACGTTTCATCCTAAATGGGATGGGTATGCCCAGACGTGGGTCCCTTTCTCACTGCGCTACTGTGTTCAAGCTAGCCTGGCTGATGAAGGGTAATACCCAGAAACTGGTCCCTGGATGCTTGTTTCAGGTTCAGGGAGGACCTGGCTTGGCAGTTCGGTCTGGACTGGTCCCATGAGGCACATGGTCCAGCTTGATTTGCATATGGCTGGGTCTAAACCGGGGTGGCATGGTGAGTAAAAGAACGATGGATTTAATCCAGACCTCTTGACTGGGGGTGAATGTACGATTTATTCAGCATTCCGTCCCTCATTTGTTTGCGTAACACTTTTCACCCTAAGTGGGATGGGTATGCCCAGACGTAGGTCCCTTGCTCACTGTGCCACTGGATTCAAGCTAGCCTGGCTGATGAAGGGTAATACCCAGAAACCGGTCCCAGGATGCTTGTTTCCAGTCCAGGGAGGACCTGGCTTGGCAGTTCGGTCTGGACTGTTCCCATGAGGCACAGGGTCAAGCCTGATTTGCATATGGCTGGGTCTAAATTGGGGTGGCATGGTGAGTAAAAGAACGATGGATTTAATCCAGACCTCTTGACTGGGGGTGAATGTACGATTTATTCAGCATTCTGTCCATCATTTGTTTGCATAGCACTTTTCACCCTAGGTGGGATGTGTGTGCCCAGACGCGAGTCCCTTGCTCACTGTGCCACTGGATTCAAGCTAGCCTTGCTGGTGAAGGGTAATACCCAGAAACCAGTCCCAGGATGCTTGTTCCCGGTCCAGGGAGGACCTGGCTTGGCAGTTCGGTCTGAACTGTTCCCATGAGGCACAGGGTCAAGCCTGATTTGCATATGGCTGGGTCTAAACTGGAGTGGCATGGTGAGCAAAAGAACAATAGATTTAACCCAGATCTCTTAACTGGGGGTGCATGTATGATTTATTCAGCATTCCGTCCATTATTTGTTTGCGTAGCACTTTTCTCCCTAAGTGGGATGGGTATGCCCAGATGTGTGTCTGTTGCTTACTGTGCCACTGGATTCAAGCAAGCCTGGCTGATGAAGGGTAATACTCAGAAACCAGTCCCAGGATGCTTGTTCCCGGTCCAGGGAGGACCTGGTTTCGCAGTTCGGTCTGGACTGTTTCCATGAGGCACAGGGTCAAGCCTGATTTGCATATGGCTGTGTCTAAACTGGGTGGCATGGTGAGCAAAAGACTGATGGATTTAACCCAGATCTCTTGTCCGGGGGTGAATGTATGGTTTATTCAGCATTCCCTCCATCATTTGTTTGCATAGCACTTTTCACCCTAATTGGGATGGGTATGCCCATACATGTGTCCCTTCCTCACCGTGCCACTGGATTCAAGCTAGCCTGGCTGATGAAGGGTAATACCCACAAATGGGTCCTAGGATGCTTGTTCCCGGTCCAGGGATGACCTGGCTTATCAGTTCGATCTAGACTGTTCCCATGAGGCACAGGGTCAAGCCTGATTTGCATACGGCTGGGTCTAAACTGGGGTGGCATGGTGAGCAAATGAACAATGGATTTAATTCAGCTCTCTTGACTGGCGGTGAATATACGATTTATTCAGCATGCCTTCCATCATTTGTTTGAGTAGCACGTTTCATCCTAAATGGGATGGGTATGCCCAGACATGGGTCCCTTTCTCACTGCGCTACTGTGTTCAAGCTAGCCTGGCTGATGAAGGGTAATACCCAGAAACTGGTCCCTGGATGCTTGTTTCAGGTTCACGGAGGACCTGGCTTGGCAGTTCGGTCTGGACTGGTCCTATGAGGCACATGGTCCAGCTTGATTTGCATATGGCTGGGTCTAAACCGGGGTGGCATGGTGAGCAAAAGAACGAGATTTAACCCAGATCTCTTGACTGGGGGTGAACGTAGGATTTATTCAGCATTCCGTCCCTCATTTGTTTGCGTAACACTTTTCACCCTAAGTGGGATGGGTATGCCCAGACGTAGGTCCCTTGCTCACTGTGCCACTGGATTCAAGCTAGCCGGGCTGATGAAGGGTAATACACAGAAACCAGTACTAGGATGCTTGTTTCGGGACAAGGGAGTACCTGGCTTGGCAGTTCGGTCTGGACTGTTCCCATGAGGCACAGGGTCAAGCCTGATTTGCTTATGGCTGGGTCTAAATTGGGGTGGCATGGTGAACAAAAGAACAATGGATTTAACCCAGATCTCTTGACTGGGTGTGAATGTATGATTTATTCAGCATTCCGTGCATCAATTGTTTTCGTAGTACTTTCAGCTTAAGTGGGATGGGTATGCCCAGACGTGGGTCCCTTGCTCACTGTGCCACTGGATTCAAGCTAGCCTCTCTGATGAAGGGTAATACCCAGAAACCGGTCCCAGGATGCTTGTTTCCAGTCCAGGGAGGACCTGGCTTGGCAGTTCGGTCTGGACTGTTCCCATGAGGCACAGGGTCAAGCCTGATTTGCATATGGCTGGGTCTAAATTGGGGTGGCATGGTGAGTAAAAGAACGATGGATTTAATCCAGATCTCTTGACTGGGGGTGAATGTACGATTTATTCAGCATTCTGTCCATCATTTGTTTGCATAGCACTTTTCACCCTAGGTGGGATGTGTATGCCCAGACGCGAGTCCCTTGCTCACTGTGCCACTGGATTCAAGCTAGCCTTGCTGGTGAAGGGTAATACCCAGAAACCAGTCCCAGGATGCTTGTTCCCGGTCCAGGGAGGACCTGGCTTGGCAGTTCGGTCTGAACTGTTCCCATGAGGCACAGGGTCAAGCCTGATTTGCATATGGCTGGGTCTAAACTGGAGTGGCATGGTGAGCAAAAGAACAATAGATTTAACCCAGATCTCTTGACTGGGGGTGCATGTACGATTTATTCAGCATTCCGTCCATTATTTGTTTGCGTAGCACTTTTCTCCCTAAGTGGGATGGGTATGCCCAGACATGGGTCCCTTCCTCACCATGCCACTAGAGTCAAACTAGCCTGGCTGATGAAGGGTAATACCCAGAAACCGGTCCCAGAATGCTAGTTCCCAGTCCAGGGAGGACCTGGCTTATCAGTTCGGTCTGGACTGTTCCCATGATGCACCGGGTCAGGCCTAATTTGCATACGGCTGGGTCTAAACTGGGGTTGCATGGTGAGCAAAAGAACAATGGATTTAATCCAGCTCTCTTGACTGGTTGTGAATATACGATTTATTCAGCATTCCGTCCATCATTTGTTTGCATAGCACTTTTCACCCTAGGTGGGATGTGTATGCCCAGACGCGAGTCCCTTGCTCACTGTGCCACTGGATTCAAGCTAGCCTGGCTGATGAAGGGTAATACCCAGAAACCGGTCCCAGAATGCTTGTTCCCGGTCCAGGGAGGACCTGGCTTGGCAGTTCGGTCTGGACTGTTCCCATGAGGCACATGGTCAAGCCTGATTTGCATATGCTGGGTCTAAATTGGGGTGGCATGGTGAGTAAAAGAACGATGGATTTAATCCAGATCTCTTGACTGGGGGTGAATGTACGATTTATTCAGCATTCTGTCCATCATTTGTTTACATAGCACTTTTCACCCTAGGTTGGATGTGTATGCCCAGACGCGAGTCCCTTGCTCACTGTGCCACTGGATTCAAGCTAGCCTTGCTGATAAAGGGTAATACCCAGAAACCAGTCCCAGGATGCTTGTTCCCGGTCCAGGGAGGACCTGGCTTGGCAGTTCGGTCTGAACTGTTCCCATGAGGCACAGGGTCAAGCCTGATTTGCATATGGCTGGGTCTAAACTGGAGTGGCATGGTGAGCAAAAGAACAATAGATTTAACCCAGATCTCTTGACTGGGGGTGCATGTACGATTTATTCAGCATTCCATCCATTATTTGTTTGCGTAGCACTTTTCTCCCTAAGTGGGATGGGTATGCCCAGACATGGGTCCCTTCCTCACCATGCCACTAGAGTCAAACTAGCCTGGCTGATGAAGAGTAATACCCAGAAACCGGTCCCAGAATGCTTGTTCCCAGTCCAGGGAGGACCTGGCTTATCAGTTCGGTCTGGATTGTTCCCATGATGCACTGGGTCAGGCCTAATTTGCATACGGCTGGGTCTAAACTGGGGTTGCATGTTGAGCAAAAGAACAATGGATTTAATCCAGCTCTCTTGACTGGCGGTGAATATACGATTTATTCAGCATTCCGTCCATAATTTGTTTGCATAGCACTTTTCACCCTAAGTGGGATGGGTATGCCCAGATGTGTGTCCCTTGCTCACTGTGCCACTGGATTCAAGCAAGCCTGGCTGATGAAGGGTAATACCCACAAATGGGTCCTAGGATGCTTCTTCCCGGTCCAGGGATGACCTGGCTTATCAATTCGGTCTAGACTGTTCCCATGAGGCACAGGGTCAAGTCTGATTTGCATACGGCTGGGTCTAAACTGGGGTTGCATGTTGAGCAAAAGAACAATGGATTTAATTCAGCTCTCTTGACTGGCGGTGAATATACGATTTATTCAGCATTCCTTCCATCATTTGTTTGAGTAGCACGTTTCATCCTAAATGGGATGGGTATGCCCAGACGTGGGTCCCTTTCTCACTGCGCTACTGTGTTCAAGCTAGCCTGGCTGATGAAGGGTAATACCCAGAAACTGGTCCCTGGATGCTTGTTTCAGGTTCAGGGAGGACCTGGCTTGGCAGTTCGGTCTGGACTGGTCCCATGAGGCACATGGTCCAGCTTGATTTGCATATGGCTGGGTCTAAACCGGGGTGGCATGGTGAGCAAAAGAACGAGAGATTTAACCCAGATCTCTTGACTGGGGGTGAACATAGGATTTATTCAGCATTCCGTCCCTCATTTGTTTGCGTAACACTTTTCACCCTAAGTGGGATGGGTATGCCCAGACGTAGGTCCCTTGCTCACTGTGCCACTGGATTCAAGCTAGCCTGGCTGATGAAGGGTAATACACAGAAACCGGTACAAGTATACTTGTTTCGGGACAAGGGAGTACCTGGCTTGGCAGTTCGGTCTGGACTGTTCCCATGAGGCACAGGGTCAAGCCTGATTTGCATATGGCTGAGTCTAAATTGGGGTGGCATGGTGAACAAAAGAACAATGGATTTAACCCAGATCTCTTGACTGGGTGTGAATGTATGATTTATTCAGCATTCCGTCCATCAATTGTTTTCGTAGTACTTTCAGCTTAAGTGGGATGGGTATGCCCAGACGTGGGTCCCTTGCTCACTGTGCCACTGGATTCAAGCTAGCCTGGCTGATGAAGGGTAATACCCAGAAACCGGTCCCAGGATGCTTGTTTCCAGTCCAGGGAGGACCTGGCTTGGCAGTTCGGTCTGGACTGTTCCCATGAGGCACAGGGTCAAGCCTGATTTGCATATGGCTGGGTCTAAATTGGGTGGCATGGTGAGTAAAAGAACGATGGATTTAATCCAGACATCTTGACTGGGGGTGAATGTACGATTTATTCAGCATTCTGTCCATCATTTGTTTGCATAGCACTTTTCACCCTAGGTGGGATGTGTATGCCCAGACGTGAGTCCCTTGCTCACTGTGCCACTGGATTCAAGCTAGCCTTGGTGGTGAAGGGTAATACCCAGAAACCAGTCCCAGGATGCTTGTTCCCGGTCCAGGGAGGACCTGGCTTGGCAGTTCGGTCTGAACTGTTGCCATGAGGCACAGGGTCAAGCCTGATTTGCATATGGCTGGGTCTAAACTGGAGTGGCATGGTGAGCAAAAGAACAATAGATTTAACCCAGATCTCTTGACTGGGGGTGCATGTACGATTTATTCAGCATTCCGTCCATTATTTGTTTGCGTAGCACTTTTCTCCCTAAGTGGGATGGGTATGCCCAGACATGGGTCCCTTCCTCACCATGCCACTAGAGTCAAACTAGCCTGGCTGATGAAGGGTAATACCCAGAAACCGGTCCCAGAATGCTTGTTCCCGGTCCATGGAGGACCTGGCTTATCAGTTCGGTCTGGACTGTTCCCATGATGCACCGGGTCAGGCCTAATTTGCATACGGCTGGGTCTAAACTGGGGTTGCATGGTAGGCAAAAGAACAATGGATTTAATCCAGCTCTCTTGACTGGCGGTGAATATACGATTTATTCAGCATTCCGTCCATCATTTGTTTGCATAGCACTTTCCACCCTAAGTGGGATGGGTATGCCCAGATGTGTGTCCGTTGCTCACTGTGCCACTGGATTCAAGCAAGCCTGGCTGATGAAGGGTAATACTCAGAAACCAGTCCCAGGATGCTTGTTCCCGGTCCAGGGAGGACCTGGTTTCGCAGTTCGGCCTGGACTGTTTCCATGAGGCACAGGGTCAAGCCTGATTTGCATATGGCTGTGTCTAAACTGGGTGGCATGGTGAGCAAAAGACTGATGGATTTAACCCAGATCTCTTGTCCGGGGGTGAATGTATGGTTTATTCAGCATTCCCTCCATCATTTGTTTGCATAGCACTTTTCACCCTAATTATGATGGGTATGCCCATACATGGGTCCCTTCCTCACCGTGCCACTGGATTCAAGCTAGCCTGGCTGATGAAGAGTAATACCCACAAATGGGTCCTAGGATGCTTGTTCCCGGTCCAGGGATGACCTGGCTTATCAGTTCGGTCTAGACTGTTCCCATGAGGCACAGGGTCAAGCCTGATTTGCCTACGGCTGGGTCTAAACTGGGGTGGCATGGTGAGCAAATGAACAATGGATTTAATTCAGCTCTCTTGACTGGCGGTGAATATACGATTTATTCAGCATTCCTTCCATCATTTGTTTGAGTAGCACGTTTCATCCTAAATGGGATGGGTATGCCCAGACGTGGGTCCCTTTCTCACTGCGCTACTGTGTTCAAGCTAGCCTGGCTGATGAAGGGTAATACCCAGAAACTGGTCCCTGGATGCTTGTTTCAGGTTCAGGGAGGACCTGGCTTGGCAGTTCGGTCTGGACTGGTCCCATGAGGCACAGGGTCAAGCCTGATTTGCTTATGGCTGGGTCTAAATTGGGGTGGCATGGTGAACAAAAGAACAATGGATTTAACCCAGATCTCTTGACTGGGTGTGAATGTATGATTTATTCAGCATTCCGTGCATCAATTGTTTTCGTAGTACTTTCAGCTTAAGTGGGATGGGTATGCCCAGACGTGGGTCCCTTGCTCACTGTGCCACTGGATTCAAGCTAGCCTCTCTGATGAAGGGTAATACCCAGAAACCGGTCCCAGGATGCTTGTTTCCAGTCCAGGGAGGACCTGGCTTGGCAGTTCGGTCTGGACTGTTCCCATGAGGCACAGGGTCAAGCCTGATTTGCATATGGCTGGGTCTAAATTGGGGTGGCATGGTGAGTAAAAGAACGATGGATTTAATCCAGATCTCTTGACTGGGGGTGAATGTACGATTTATTCAGCATTCTGTCCATCATTTGTTTGCATAGCACTTTTCACCCTAGGTGGGATGTGTATGCCCAGACGCGAGTCCCTTGCTCACTGTGCCACTGGATTCAAGCTAGCCTTGCTGGTGAAGGGTAATACCCAGAAACCAGTCCCAGGATGCTTGTTCCCGGTCCAGGGAGGACCTGGCTTGGCAGTTCGGTCTGAACTGTTCCCATGAGGCACAGGGTCAAGCCTGATTTGCATATGGCTGGGTCTAAACTGGAGTGGCATGGTGAGCAAAAGAACAATAGATTTAACCCAGATCTCTTGACTGGGGGTGCATGTACGATTTATTCAGCATTCCGTCCATTATTTGTTTGCGTAGCACTTTTCTCCCTAAGTGGGATGGGTATGCCCAGACATGGGTCCCTTCCTCACCATGCCACTAGAGTCAAACTAGCCTGGCTGATGAAGGGTAATACCCAGAAACCGGTCCCAGAATGCTTGTTCCCAGTCCAGGGAGGACCTGGCTTATCAGTTCGGTCTGGACTGTTCCCATGATGCACCGGGTCAGGCCTAATTTGCATACGGCTGGGTCTAAACTGGGGTTGCATGGTGAGCAAAAGAACAATGGATTTAATCCAGCTCTCTTGACTGGTTGTGAATATACGATTTATTCAGCATTCCGTCCATCATTTGTTTGCATAGCACTTTTCACCCTAGGTGGGATGTGTATGCCCAGACGCAAGTCCCTTGCTCACTGTGCCACTGGATTCAAGCTAGCCTGGCTGATGAAGGGTAATACCCAGAAACCGGTCCCAGAATGCTTGTTCCCGGTCCAGGGAGGACCTGGCTTGGCAGTTCGGTCTGGACTGTTCCCATGAGGCACAGGGTCAAGCCTGATTTGCATATGGCTGGGTCTAAATTGGGTGGCATGGTGAGTAAAAGAACGATGGATTTAATCCAGACATCTTGACTGGGGGTGAATGTACGATTTATTCAGCATTCTGTCCATCATTTGTTTGCATAGCACTTTTCACCCTAGGTGGGATGTGTATGCCCAGACGTGAGTCCCTTGCTCACTGTGCCACTGGATTCAAGCTAGCCTTGCTGGTGAAGGGTAATACCCAGAAACCAGTCCCAGGATGCTTGTTCCCGGTCCAGGGAGGACCTGGCTTGGCAGTTCGGTCTGAACTGTTGCCATGAGGCACAGGGTCAAGCCTGATTTGCATATGGCTGGGTCTAAACTGGAGTGGCATGGTGAGCAAAAGAACAATAGATTTAACCCAGATCTCTTGACTGGGGGTGCATGTACGATTTATTCAGCATTCCGTCCATTATTTGTTTGCGTAGCACTTTTCTCCCTAAGTGGGATGGGTATGCCCAGACATGGGTCCCTTCCTCACCATGCCACTAGAGTCAAACTAGCCTGGCTGATGAAGGGTAATACCCAGAAACCGGTCCCAGAATGCTTGTTCCCGGTCCATGGAGGACCTGGCTTATCAGTTCGGTCTGGACTGTTCCCATGATGCACCGGGTCAGGCCTAATTTGCATACGGCTGGGTCTAAACTGGGGTTGCATGGTAGGCAAAAGAACAATGGATTTAATCCAGCTCTCTTGACTGGCGGTGAATATACGATTTATTCAGCATTCCGTCCATCATTTGTTTGCATAGCACTTTCCACCCTAAGTGGGATGGGTATGCCCAGATGTGTGTCCGTTGCTCACTGTGCCACTGGATTCAAGCAAGCCTGGCTGATGAAGGGTAATACTCAGAAACCAGTCCCAGGATGCTTGTTCCCGGTCCAGGGAGGACCTGGTTTCGCAGTTCGGCCTGGACTGTTTCCATGAGGCACAGGGTCAAGCCTGATTTGCATATGGCTGTGTCTAAACTGGGTGGCATGGTGAGCAAAAGACTGATGGATTTAACCCAGATCTCTTGTCCGGGGGTGAATGTATGGTTTATTCAGCATTCCCTCCATCATTTGTTTGCATAGCACTTTTCACCCTAATTATGATGGGTATGCCCATACATGGGTCCCTTCCTCACCGTGCCACTGGATTCAAGCTAGCCTGGCTGATGAAGAGTAATACCCACAAATGGGTCCTAGGATGCTTGTTCCCGGTCCAGGGATGACCTGGCTTATCAGTTCGGTCTAGACTGTTCCCATGAGGCACAGGGTCAAGCCTGATTTGCCTACGGCTGGGTCTAAACTGGGGTGGCATGGTGAGCAAATGAACAATGGATTTAATTCAGCTCTCTTGACTGGCGGTGAATATACGATTTATTCAGCATTCCTTCCATCATTTGTTTGAGTAGCACGTTTCATCCTAAATGGGATGGGTATGCCCAGACGTGGGTCCCTTTCTCACTGCGCTACTGTGTTCAAGCTAGCCTGGCTGATGAAGGGTAATACCCAGAAACTGGTCCCTGGATGCTTGTTTCAGGTTCAGGGAGGACCTGGCTTGGCAGTTCGGTCTGGACTGGTCCCATGAGGCACAGGGTCAAGCCTGATTTGCTTATGGCTGGGTCTAAATTGGGGTGGCATGGTGAACAAAAGAACAATGGATTTAACCCAGATCTCTTGACTGGGTGTGAATGTATGATTTATTCAGCATTCCGTGCATCAATTGTTTTCGTAGTACTTTCAGCTTAAGTGGGATGGGTATGCCCAGACGTGGGTCCCTTGCTCACTGTGCCACTGGATTCAAGCTAGCCTCTCTGATGAAGGGTAATACCCAGAAACCGGTCCCAGGATGCTTGTTTCCAGTCCAGGGAGGACCTGGCTTGGCAGTTCGGTCTGGACTGTTCCCATGAGGCACAGGGTCAAGCCTGATTTGCATATGGCTGGGTCTAAATTGGGGTGGCATGGTGAGTAAAAGAACGATGGATTTAATCCAGATCTCTTGACTGGGGGTGAATGTACGATTTATTCAGCATTCTGTCCATCATTTGTTTGCATAGCACTTTTCACCCTAGGTGGGATGTGTATGCCCAGACGCGAGTCCCTTGCTCACTGTGCCACTGGATTCAAGCTAGCCTTGCTGGTGAAGGGTAATACCCAGAAACCAGTCCCAGGATGCTTGTTCCCGGTCCAGGGAGGACCTGGCTTGGCAGTTCGGTCTGAACTGTTCCCATGAGGCACAGGGTCAAGCCTGATTTGCATATGGCTGGGTCTAAACTGGAGTGGCATGGTGAGCAAAAGAACAATAGATTTAACCCAGATCTCTTGACTGGGGGTGCATGTACGATTTATTCAGCATTCCGTCCATTATTTGTTTGCGTAGCACTTTTCTCCCTAAGTGGGATGGGTATGCCCAGACATGGGTCCCTTCCTCACCATGCCACTAGAGTCAAACTAGCCTGGCTGATGAAGGGTAATACCCAGAAACCGGTCCCAGAATGCTTGTTCCCAGTCCAGGGAGGACCTGGCTTATCAGTTCGGTCTGGACTGTTCCCATGATGCACCGGGTCAGGCCTAATTTGCATACGGCTGGGTCTAAACTGGGGTTGCATGGTGAGCAAAAGAACAATGGATTTAATCCAGCTCTCTTGACTGGTTGTGAATATACGATTTATTCAGCATTCCGTCCATCATTTGTTTGCATAGCACTTTTCACCCTAGGTGGGATGTGTATGCCCAGACGCGAGTCCCTTGCTCACTGTGCCACTGGATTCAAGCTAGCCTGGCTGATGAAGGGTAATACCCAGAAACCGGTCCCAGAATGCTTGTTCCCGGTCCAGGGAGGACCTGGCTTGGCAGTTCGGTCTGGACTGTTCCCATGAGGCACATGGTCAAGCCTGATTTGCATATGCTGGGTCTAAATTGGGGTGGCATGGTGAGTAAAAGAACGATGGATTTAATCCAGATCTCTTGACTGGGGGTGAATGTACGATTTATTCAGCATTCTGCCCATCATTTGTTTACATAGCACTTTTCACCCTAGGTTGGATGTGTATGCCCAGACGCGAGTCCCTTGCTCACTGTGCCACTGGATTCAAGCTAGCCTTGCTGATAAAGGGTAATACCCAGAAACCAGTCCCAGGATGCTTGTTCCCGGTCCAGGGAGGACCTGGCTTGGCAGTTCGGTCTGAACTGTTCCCTTGAGGCACAGGGTCAAGCCTGATTTGCATATGGCTGGGTCTAAACTGGAGTGGCATGGTGAGCAAAAGAACAATAGATTTAACCCAGATCTCTTGACTGGGGGTGCATGTACGATTTATTCAGCATTCCATCCATTATTTGTTTGCGTAGCACTTTTCTCCCTAAGTGGGATGGGTATGCCCAGACATGGGTCCCTTCCTCACCATGCCACTAGAGTCAAACTAGCCTGGCTGATGAAGAGTAATTCCCAGAAACCGGTCCCAGAATGCTTGTTCCCAGTCCAGGGAGGACCTGGCTTATCAGTTCGGTCTGGACTGTTCCCATGATGCACTGGGTCAGGCCTAATTTGCATACGGCTGGGTCTAAACTGGGGTTGCATGTTGAGCAAAAGAACAATGGATTTAATCCAGCTCTCTTGACTGGCGGTGAATATACGATTTATTCAGCATTCCGTCCATAATTTGTTTGCATAGCACTTTTCACCCTAAGTGGGATGGGTATGCCCAGATGTGTGTCCCTTGCTCACTGTGCCACTGGATTCAAGCAAGCCTGGCTGATGAAGGGTAATACCCACAAATGGGTCCTAGGATGCTTGTTCCCGGTCCAGGGATGACCTGGCTTATCAGTTCGGTCTAGACTGTTCCCATGAGGCACAGGGTCAAGTCTGATTTGCATACGGCTGGGTCTAAACTGGGGTTGCATGTTGAGCAAAAGAACAATGGATTTAATTCAGCTCTCTTGACTGGCGGTGAATATACGATTTATTCAGCATTCCTTCCATCATTTGTTTGAGTAGCACGTTTCATCCTAAATGGGATGGGTATGCCCAGACGTGGGTCCCTTTCTCACTGCGCTACTGTGTTCAAGCTAGCCTGGCTGATGAAGGGTAATACCCAGAAACTGGTCCCTGGATGCTTGTTTCAGGTTCAGGGAGGACCTGGCTTGGCAGTTCGGTCTGGACTGGTCCCATGAGGCACATGGTCCAGCTTGATTTGCATATGGCTGCTTCTAAACCGGGGTAGCATGGTGAGCAAAAGAACGAGAGATTTAACCCAGATCTCTTGACTGGGGGTGAACATAGGATTTATTCAGCATTCCGTCCCTCATTTGTTTGCGTAACACTTTTCACCCTAAGTGGGATGGGTATGCCCAGACGTAGGTCCCTTGCTCACTGTGCCACTGGATTCAAGCTAGCCTGGCTGATGAAGGGTAATACACAGAAACCGGTACAAGTATACTTGTTTCGGGACAAGGGAGTACCTGGCTTGGCAGTTCGGTCTGGACTGTTCCCATGAGGCACAGGGTCAAGCCTGATTTGCATATGGCTGAGTCTAAATTGGGGTGGCATGGTGAACAAAAGAACAATGGATTTAACCCAGATCTCTTGACTGGGTGTGAATGTATGATTTATTCAGCATTCCGTCCATCAATTGTTTTCGTAGTACTTTCAGCTTAAGTGGGATGGGTATGCCCAGACGTGGGTCCCTTGCTCACTGTGCCACTGGATTCAAGCTAGCCTGGCTGATGAAGGGTAATACCCAGAAACCGGTCCCAGGATGCTTGTTTCCAGTCCAGGGAGGACCTGGCTTGGCAGTTCGGTCTGGACTGTTCCCATGAGGCACAGGGTCAAGCCTGATTTGCATATGGCTGGGTCTAAATTGGGTGGCATGGTGAGTAAAAGAACGATGGATTTAATCCAGACATCTTGACTGGGGGTGAATGTACGATTTATTCAGCATTCTGTCCATCATTTGTTTGCATAGCACTTTTCACCCTAGGTGGGATGTGTATGCCCAGACGTGAGTCCCTTGCTCACTGTGCCACTGGATTCAAGCTAGCCTTGGTGGTGAAGGGTAATACCCAGAAACCAGTCCCAGGATGCTTGTTCCCGGTCCAGGGAGGACCTGGCTTGGCAGTTCGGTCTGAACTGTTGCCATGAGGCACAGGGTCAAGCCTGATTTGCATATGGCTGGGTCTAAACTGGAGTGGCATGGTGAGCAAAAGAACAATAGATTTAACCCAGATCTCTTGACTGGGGGTGCATGTACGATTTATTCAGCATTCCGTCCATTATTTGTTTGCGTAGCACTTTTCTCCCTAAGTGGGATGGGTATGCCCAGACATGGGTCCCTTCCTCACCATGCCACTAGAGTCAAACTAGCCTGGCTGATGAAGGGTAATACCCAGAAACCGGTCCCAGAATGCTTGTTCCCGGTCCATGGAGGACCTGGCTTATCAGTTCGGTCTGGACTGTTCCCATGATGCACCGGGTCAGGCCTAATTTGCATACGGCTGGGTCTAAACTGGGGTTGCATGGTAGGCAAAAGAACAATGGATTTAATCCAGCTCTCTTGACTGGCGGTGAATATACGATTTATTCAGCATTCCGTCCATCATTTGTTTGCATAGCACTTTCCACCCTAAGTGGGATGGGTATGCCCAGATGTGTGTCCGTTGCTCACTGTGCCACTGGATTCAAGCAAGCCTGGCTGATGAAGGGTAATACTCAGAAACCAGTCCCAGGATGCTTGTTCCCGGTCCAGGGAGGACCTGGTTTCGCAGTTCGGCCTGGACTGTTTCCATGAGGCACAGGGTCAAGCCTGATTTGCATATGGCTGTGTCTAAACTGGGTGGCATGGTGAGCAAAAGACTGATGGATTTAACCCAGATCTCTTGTCCGGGGGTGAATGTATGGTTTATTCAGCATTCCCTCCATCATTTGTTTGCATAGCACTTTTCACCCTAATTATGATGGGTATGCCCATACATGGGTCCCTTCCTCACCGTGCCACTGGATTCAAGCTAGCCTGGCTGATGAAGAGTAATACCCACAAATGGGTCCTAGGATGCTTGTTCCCGGTCCAGGGATGACCTGGCTTATCAGTTCGGTCTAGACTGTTCCCATGAGGCACAGGGTCAAGCCTGATTTGCCTACGGCTGGGTCTAAACTGGGGTGGCATGGTGAGCAAATGAACAATGGATTTAATTCAGCTCTCTTGACTGGCGGTGAATATACGATTTATTCAGCATTCCTTCCATCATTTGTTTGAGTAGCACGTTTCATCCTAAATGGGATGGGTATGCCCAGACGTGGGTCCCTTTCTCACTGCGCTACTGTGTTCAAGCTAGCCTGGCTGATGAAGGGTAATACCCAGAAACTGGTCCCTGGATGCTTGTTTCAGGTTCAGGGAGGACCTGGCTTGGCAGTTCGGTCTGGACTGGTCCCATGAGGCACAGGGTCAAGCCTGATTTGCTTATGGCTGGGTCTAAATTGGGGTGGCATGGTGAACAAAAGAACAATGGATTTAACCCAGATCTCTTGACTGGGTGTGAATGTATGATTTATTCAGCATTCCGTGCATCAATTGTTTTCGTAGTACTTTCAGCTTAAGTGGGATGGGTATGCCCAGACGTGGGTCCCTTGCTCACTGTGCCACTGGATTCAAGCTAGCCTCTCTGATGAAGGGTAATACCCAGAAACCGGTCCCAGGATGCTTGTTTCCAGTCCAGGGAGGACCTGGCTTGGCAGTTCGGTCTGGACTGTTCCCATGAGGCACAGGGTCAAGCCTGATTTGCATATGGCTGGGTCTAAATTGGGGTGGCATGGTGAGTAAAAGAACGATGGATTTAATCCAGATCTCTTGACTGGGGGTGAATGTACGATTTATTCAGCATTCTGTCCATCATTTGTTTGCATAGCACTTTTCACCCTAGGTGGGATGTGTATGCCCAGACGCGAGTCCCTTGCTCACTGTGCCACTGGATTCAAGCTAGCCTTGCTGGTGAAGGGTAATACCCAGAAACCAGTCCCAGGATGCTTGTTCCCGGTCCAGGGAGGACCTGGCTTGGCAGTTCGGTCTGAACTGTTCCCATGAGGCACAGGGTCAAGCCTGATTTGCATATGGCTGGGTCTAAACTGGAGTGGCATGGTGAGCAAAAGAACAATAGATTTAACCCAGATCTCTTGACTGGGGGTGCATGTACGATTTATTCAGCATTCCGTCCATTATTTGTTTGCGTAGCACTTTTCTCCCTAAGTGGGATGGGTATGCCCAGACATGGGTCCCTTCCTCACCATGCCACTAGAGTCAAACTAGCCTGGCTGATGAAGGGTAATACCCAGAAACCGGTCCCAGAATGCTTGTTCCCAGTCCAGGGAGGACCTGGCTTATCAGTTCGGTCTGGACTGTTCCCATGATGCACCGGGTCAGGCCTAATTTGCATACGGCTGGGTCTAAACTGGGGTTGCATGGTGAGCAAAAGAACAATGGATTTAATCCAGCTCTCTTGACTGGTTGTGAATATACGATTTATTCAGCATTCCGTCCATCATTTGTTTGCATAGCACTTTTCACCCTAGGTGGGATGTGTATGCCCAGACGCGAGTCCCTTGCTCACTGTGCCACTGGATTCAAGCTAGCCTGGCTGATGAAGGGTAATACCCAGAAACCGGTCCCAGAATGCTTGTTCCCGGTCCAGGGAGGACCTGGCTTGGCAGTTCGGTCTGGACTGTTCCCATGAGGCACAGGGTCAAGCCTGATTTGCATATGGCTGGGTCTAAATTGGGTGGCATGGTGAGTAAAAGAACGATGGATTTAATCCAGACATCTTGACTGGGGGTGAATGTACGATTTATTCAGCATTCTGTCCATCATTTGTTTGCATAGCACTTTTCACCCTAGGTGGGATGTGTATGCCCAGACGTGAGTCCCTTGCTCACTGTGCCACTGGATTCAAGCTAGCCTTGGTGGTGAAGGGTAATACCCAGAAACCAGTCCCAGGATGCTTGTTCCCGGTCCAGGGAGGACCTGGCTTGGCAGTTCGGTCTGAACTGTTGCCATGAGGCACAGGGTCAAGCCTGATTTGCATATGGCTGGGTCTAAACTGGAGTGGCATGGTGAGCAAAAGAACAATAGATTTAACCCAGATCTCTTGACTGGGGGTGCATGTACGATTTATTCAGCATTCCGTCCATTATTTGTTTGCGTAGCACTTTTCTCCCTAAGTGGGATGGGTATGCCCAGACATGGGTCCCTTCCTCACCATGCCACTAGAGTCAAACTAGCCTGGCTGATGAAGGGTAATACCCAGAAACCGGTCCCAGAATGCTTGTTCCCGGTCCATGGAGGACCTGGCTTATCAGTTCGGTCTGGACTGTTCCCATGATGCACCGGGTCAGGCCTAATTTGCATACGGCTGGGTCTAAACTGGGGTTGCATGGTAGGCAAAAGAACAATGGATTTAATCCAGCTCTCTTGACTGGCGGTGAATATACGATTTATTCAGCATTCCGTCCATCATTTGTTTGCATAGCACTTTCCACCCTAAGTGGGATGGGTATGCCCAGATGTGTGTCCGTTGCTCACTGTGCCACTGGATTCAAGCAAGCCTGGCTGATGAAGGGTAATACTCAGAAACCAGTCCCAGGATGCTTGTTCCCGGTCCAGGGAGGACCTGGTTTCGCAGTTCGGCCTGGACTGTTTCCATGAGGCACAGGGTCAAGCCTGATTTGCATATGGCTGTGTCTAAACTGGGTGGCATGGTGAGCAAAAGACTGATGGATTTAACCCAGATCTCTTGTCCGGGGGTGAATGTATGGTTTATTCAGCATTCCCTCCATCATTTGTTTGCATAGCACTTTTCACCCTAATTATGATGGGTATGCCCATACATGGGTCCCTTCCTCACCGTGCCACTGGATTCAAGCTAGCCTGGCTGATGAAGAGTAATACCCACAAATGGGTCCTAGGATGCTTGTTCCCGGTCCAGGGATGACCTGGCTTATCAGTTCGGTCTAGACTGTTCCCATGAGGCACAGGGTCAAGCCTGATTTGCCTACGGCTGGGTCTAAACTGGGGTGGCATGGTGAGCAAATGAACAATGGATTTAATTCAGCTCTCTTGACTGGCGGTGAATATACGATTTATTCAGCATTCCTTCCATCATTTGTTTGAGTAGCACGTTTCATCCTAAATGGGATGGGTATGCCCAGACGTGGGTCCCTTTCTCACTGCGCTACTGTGTTCAAGCTAGCCTGGCTGATGAAGGGTAATACCCAGAAACTGGTCCCTGGATGCTTGTTTCAGGTTCAGGGAGGACCTGGCTTGGCAGTTCGGTCTGGACTGGTCCCATGAGGCACATGGTCCAGCTTGATTTGCCTATGGCTGGGTCTAAACCGGGGTGGCATGGTGAGTAAAAGAACGATGGATTTAATCCAGACCTCTTGACTGGGGGTGAATGTACGATTTATTCAGCATTCCGTCCCTCATTTGTTTGCGTAACACTTTTCACCCTAAGTGGGATGGGTATGCCCAGACGTAGGTCCCTTGCTCACTGTGCCACTGGATTCAAGCTAGCCTGGCTGATGAAGGGTAATACCCAGAAACCGGTCCCAGGATGCTTGTTTCCAGTCCAGGGAGGACCTGGCTTGGCAGTTCGGTCTGGACTGTTCCCATGAGGCACATGGTCAAGCCTGATTTGCATATGCTGGGTCTAAATTGGGGTGGCATGGTGAGTAAAAGAACGATGGATTTAATCCAGATCTCTTGACTGGGGGTGAATGTACGATTTATTCAGCATTCTGTCCATCATTTGTTTACATAGCACTTTTCACCCTAGGTTGGATGTGTATTCCCAGACGCGAGTCCCTTGCTCACTGTGCCACTGGATTCAAGCTAGCCTGGCTGATGAAGGGTAATACCCAGAAACCGGTCCCAGGATGCTTGTTTCCAGTCCAGGGAGGACCTGGCTTGGCAGTTCGGTCTGGACTGTTCCTATGAGGCACAGGGTCAAGCCTGATTTGCATATGGCTGGGTCTAAACTGGAGTGGCATGGTGAGCAAAAGAACAATAGATTTAACCCAGATCTCTTGACTGGGGGTGCATGTACGATTTATTCAGCATTCCATCCATTATTTGTTTGCGTAGCACTTTTCTCCCTAAGTGGGATGGGTATGCCCAGACATGGGTCCCTTCCTCACCATGCCACTAGAGTCAAACTAGCCTGGCTGATGAAGAGTAATACCCAGAAACCAGTCCCAGAATGCTTGTTCCCAGTCCAGGGAGGACCTGGCTTATCAGTTCGGTCTGGACTGTTCCCATGATGCACTGGGTCAGGCCTAATTTGCATACGGCTGGGTCTAAACTGGGGTTGCATGTTGAGCAAAAGAACAATGGATTTAATCCAGCTCTCTTGACTGGCGGTCAAATATACGATTTATTCAGCATTCCGTCCATAATTTGTTTGCATAATACTTTTCACCCTAAGTGGGATGGGTATGCCCAGATGTGTGTCCCTTGCTCACTGTGCCACTGGATTCAAGCAAGCCTGGCTGATGAAGGGTAATACCCACAAATGGGTCCTAGGATGCTTGTTCCCGGTCCAGGGATGACCTGGCTTATCAGTTCGGTCTAGACTGTTCCCATGAGGCACAGGGTCAAGTCTGATTTGCATACGGCTGGGTCTAAACTGGGGTTGCATGTTGAGCAAAAGAACAATGGATTTAATTCAGCTCTCTTGACTGGCGGTGAATATACGATTTATTCAGCATTCCTTCCATCATTTGTTTGAGTAGCACGTTTCATCCTAAATGGGATGGGTATGCCCAGACGTGGGTCCCTTTCTCACTGCGCTACTGTGTTCAAGCTAGCCTGGCTGATGAAGGGTAATACCCAGAAACTGGTCCCTGGATGCTTGTTTCAGGTTCAGGGAGGACCTGGCTTGGCAGTTCGGTCTGGACTGGTCCCATGAGGCACATGGTCCAGCTTGATTTGCATATGGCTGGGTCTAAACCGGGGTGGCATGGTGAGCAAAAGAACGAGAGATTTAACCCAGATCTCTTGACTGGGGGTGAACATAGGATTTATTCAGCATTCCGTCCCTCATTTGTTTGCGTAACACTTTTCACCCTAAGTGGGATGGGTATGCCCAGACGTAGGTCCCTTGCTCACTGTGCCACTGGATTCAAGCTAGCCTGGCTGATGAAGGGTAATACACAGAAACCGGTACAAGTATGCTTGTTTCGGGACAAGGGAGTACCTGGCTTGGCAGTTCGGTCTGGACTGTTCCCATGAGGCACAGGGTCAAGCCTGATTTGCATATGGCTGGGTCTAAATTGGGGTGGCATGGTGAACAAAAGAACAATGGATTTAACCCAGATCTCTTGACTGGGTGTGAATGTATGATTTATTCAGCATTCCGTCCATCAATTGTTTTCGTAGTACTTTCAGCTTAAGTGGGATGGGTATGCCCAGACGTGGGTCCCTTGCTCACTGTGCCACTGGATTCAAGCTAGCCTGGCTGATGAAGGGTAATACCCAGAAACCGGTCCCAGGATGCTTGTTTCCAGTCCAGGGAGGACCTGGCTTGGCAGTTCGGTCTGGACTGTTCCCATGAGGCACAGGGTCAAGCCTGATTTGCATATGGCTGGGTCTAAATTGGGGTGGCATGGTGAGTAAAAGAACGATGGATTTAATCCAGACATCTTGACTGGGGGTGAATGTACGATTTATTCAGCATTCTGTCCATCATTTGTTTGCATAGCACTTTTCACCCTAGGTGGGATGTGTATGCCCAGACGCGAGTCCCTTGCTCACTGTGCCACTGGATTCAAGCTAGCCTTGCTGGTGAAGGGTAATACCCAGAAACCAGTCCCAGGATGCTTGTTCCCGGTCCAGGGAGGACCTGGCTTGGCAGTTCGGTCTGAACTGTTGCCATGAGGCACAGGGTCAAGCCTGATTTGCATATGGCTGGGTCTAAACTGGAGTGGCATGGTGAGCAAAAGAACAATAGATTTAACCCAGATCTCTTGACTGGGGGTGCATGTACGATTTATTCAGCATTCCGTCCATTATTTGTTTGCGTAGCACTTTTCTCCCTAAGTGGGATGGGTATGCCCAGACATGGGTCCCTTCCTCACCATGCCACTAGAGTCAAACTAGCCTGGCTGATGAAGGGTAATACCCAGAAACCGGTCCCAGAATGCTTGTTCCCGGTCCATGGAGGACCTGGCTTATCAGTTCGGTCTGGACTGTTCCCATGATGCACCGGGTCAGGCCTAATTTGCATACGGCTGGGTCTAAACTGGGGTTGCATGGTGAGCAAAAGAACAATGGATTTAATCCAGCTCTCTTGACTGGCGGTGAATATACGATTTATTCAGCATTCCGTCCATCATTTGTTTGCATAGCACTTTCCACCCTAAGTGGGATGGGTATGCCCAGATGTGTGTCCGTTGCTCACTGTGCCACTGGATTCAAGCAAGCCTGGCTGATGAAGGGTAATACTCAGAAACCAGTCCCAGGATGCTTGTTCCCGGTCCAGGGAGGACCTGGTTTCGCAGTTCGGCCTGGACTGTTTCCATGAGGCACAGGGTCAAGCCTGATTTGCATATGGCTGTGTCTAAACTGGGTGGCATGGTGAGCAAAAGACTGATGGATTTAACCCAGATCTCTTGTCCGGGGGTGAATGTATGGTTTATTCATCATTCCCTCCATCATTTGTTTGCATAGCACTTTTCACCCTAATTGGGATGGGTATGCCCATACATGGATCCCTTCCTCACCGTGCCACTGGATTCAAGCTAGCCTGGCTGATGAAGAGTAATACCCACAAATGGGTCCTAGGATGCTTGTTCCCGGTCCAGGGATGACCTGGCTTATCAGTTCGGTCTAGACTGTTCCCATGAGGCACAGGGTCAAGCCTGATTTGCCTACGGCTGGGTCTAAACTGGGGTGGCATGGTGAGCAAATGAACAATGGATTTAATTCAGCTCTCTTGACTGGCGGTGAATATACGATTTATTCAGCATTCCTTCCATCATTTGTTTGAGTAGCACGTTTCATCCTAAATGGGATGGGTATGCCCAGACGTGGGTCCCTTTCTCACTGCGCTACTGTGTTCAAGCTAGCCTGGCTGATGAAGGGTAATACCCAGAAACTGGTCCCTGGATGCTTGTTTCAGGTTCAGGGAGGACCTGGCTTGGCAGTTCGGTCTGGACTGGTCCCATGAGGCACATGGTCCAGCTTGATTTGCATATGGCTGGGTCTAAACCGGGGTGGCATGGTGAGTAAAAGAACGATGGATTTAATCCAGACCTCTTGACTGGGGGTGAATGTACGATTTATTCAGCATTCCGTCCCTCATTTGTTTGCGTAACACTTTTCACCCTAAGTGGGATGGGTATGCCCAGACGTAGGTCCCTTGCTCACTGTGCCACTGGATTCAAGCTAGCCTGGCTGATGAAGGGTAATACCCAGAAACCGGTCCCAGGATGCTTGTTTCCAGTCCAGGGAGGACCTGGCTTGGCAGTTCGGTCTGGACTGTTCCCATGAGGCACAGGGTCAAGCCTGATTTGCATATGGCTGGGTCTAAATTGGGGTGGCATGGTGAGTAAAAGAACGATGGATTTAATCCAGACCTCTTGACTGGGGGTGAATGTACGATTTATTCAGCATTCTGTCCATCATTTGTTTGCATAGCACTTTTCACCCTAGGTGGGATGTGTGTGCCCAGACGCGAGTCCCTTGCTCACTGTGCCACTGGATTCAAGCTAGCCTTGCTGGTGAAGGGTAATACCCAGAAACCAGTCCCAGGATGCTTGTTCCCGGTCCAGGGAGGACCTGGCTTGGCAGTTCGGTCTGAACTGTTCCCATGAGGCACAGGGTCAAGCCTGATTTGCATATGGCTGGGTCTAAAGTGGAGTGGCATGGTGAGCAAAAGAACAATAGATTTAACCCAGATCTCTTGACTGGGGGTGCATGTATGATTTATTCAGCATTCCGTCCATTATTTGTTTGCGTAGCACTTTTCTCCCTAAGTGGGATGGGTATGCCCAGATGTGTGTCCGTTGCTTACTGTGCCACTGGATTCAAGCAAGCCTGGCTGATGAAGGGTAATACTCAGAAACCAGTCCCAGGATGCTTGTTCCCGGTCCAGGGAGGACCTGGTTTCGCAGTTCGGTCTGGACTGTTTCCATGAGGCACAGGGTCAAGCCTGATTTGCATATGGCTGTGTCTAAACTGGGTGGCATGGTGAGCAAAAGACTGATGGATTTAACCCAGATCTCTTGTCCGGGGGTGAATGTATGGTTTATTCAGCATTCCCTCCATCATTTGTTTGCATAGCACTTTTCACCCTAATTGGGATGGGTATGCCCATACATGGGTCCCTTCCTCACCGTGCCACTGGATTCAAGCTAGCCTGGCTGATGAAGGGTAATACCCACAAATGGGTCCTAGGATGCTTGTTCCCGGTCCAGGGATGACCTGGCTTATCAGTTCGGTCTAGACTGTTCCCATGAGGCACAGGGTCAAGCCTGATTTGCATACGGCTGAGTCTAATCTGGGGTGGCATGGTGAGCAAATGAACAATGGATTTAATTCAGCTCTCATGACTGGCGGTGAATATACGATTTATTCAGCATTCCTTCCATCATTTGTTTGAGTAGCACGTTTCATCCTAAATGGGATGGGTATGCCCAGACATGGGTCCCTTTCTCACTGCGCTACTGTGTTCAAGCTAGCCTGGCTGATGAAGGGTAATACCCAGAAACTGGTCCCTGGATGCTTGTTTCAGGTTCACGGAGGACCTGGCTTGGCAGTTCGGTCTGGACTGGTCCTATGAGGCACATGGTCCAGCTTGATTTGCATATGGCTGGGTCTAAACCGGGGTGGCATGGTGAGCAAAAGAACGAGATTTAACCCAGATCTCTTGACTGGGGGTGAACGTAGGATTTATTCAGCATTCCGTCCCTCATTTGTTTGCGTAACACTTTTCACCCTAAGTGGGATGGGTATGCCCAGACGTAGGTCCCTTGCTCACTGTGCCACTGGATTCAAGCTAGCCTGGCTGATGAAGGGTAATACACAGAAACCGGTACTAGGATGCTTGTTTCGGGACAAGGGAGTACATGGCTTGGCAGTTCGGTCTGGACTGTTCCCATGAGGCACAGGGTCAAGCCTGATTTGCATATGGCTGGGTCTAAATTGGGGTGGCATGGTGAACAAAAGAACAATGGATTTAACCCAGATCTCTTGACTGGGTGTGAATGTATGATTTATTCAGCATTCCGTCCATCAATTGTTTTCGTAGTACTTTCAGCCTAAGTGGGATGGGTATGCCCAGACGTGGGTCCCTTGCACACTGTGCCACTGGATTGAAGATAGCCTGGCTGATGAAGGGTAATAACAAGAAACCGGTCCCAGGATGCTTGTTTCTGGTCCAGGGCGGACCTGGCTTGGCAGTTCGGTCTGGACTGTTTCCAGGAGGCACCGGGTCAAGACTGATTTGCATATGGCTGGGTCCAAACTGGGCTGGCATGGTGAGCAAAAGAACAATGGATTTAACCCAGATCTCTTGACTGGGGATGAATGTATGATTTATTCAGCACTCCATCCATCATTTGTTTGCTTAGCACTTTTCACCCTAAGTGGGATGGGTATGCCCAGACGTGGGTTCCTTGCTCACTGCACCACTGGATTCAAGTTAGCTTGGCTGATGAATGGTAATACACAGAAACCGGTCCCAGGATGCTTGTTTCCGGTCCAGGGAGGACCTGGCCTGGCAGTTCGGTCTAGACTTCCCATGAGGCACAGGGTTAATACTGATTTGCTTATGGCTGGGTCTAAACTGGGGTGGCATGGTGAGCAAAAGAACAATGGATTGAACCTAGATCTCTTGACTGGGGGTGGATGTATGATTTATTCAGCATTCCTTCCAACATTTGTTTGCATAGCACTTTTCACCTTAAGTGGGATGGGTATGCTCAGACATGGGTCCCTTCCTCACCGTGCCACTAGAGTCAAACTAGCCTGGCTGATGAAGGGTAATACCCAGAAACCGGTCCCAGAACGCTTGTTCCCTGTCCAGGGAGGACCTGGCTTATCAGTTCGGTCTGGGCTGTTCCCATGAGGCACAAGGTCAAGACTGATGTGCCTATGGCTGGGTCTAAACTGGGGTGGTATTTTCAGCGAAAGAACGATGGATTTAAACCAGATCTTTTGACGGGGGTGAATGTATGATTGATTAAGCATTCCGTCCATCATTTGTTTGCACAGCACTTTTTATCCTAAGTGGGATGCGTATGCCCAGACGTGGGTCCCTTTCTCACTGCGCTACTGTGTTCAAGCTAGCCTGGCTGATGAAGGGTAATACCCAGAAACCGGTCCCTGGATGCTTGTTTCAGGTTCAGGGAGGACCTGGCTTGGCAGTTCGGTCTGGACTGGTCCCATGAGGCACATGGTCCAGCTTGATTTGCATATGGCTGGGTCTAAACCGGGATGGCATGGTGAGCAAAAGAACGAGAGATTTAACCCAGATCTCTTGACTGGGGGTGAATGTAGGATTTATTCAGCATTCCGTCCATCATTTGTTTGCGTAGCACTTTTAACCTTAAGTGGGATGGGTATGCCCAGACATGGGTCCCTTCCTCACCGTGCCACTAGAGTCAAACTAGCCTGGCTGATGAAGGGTAATACCCAGAAACCGGTCCCAGAACGCTTGTTCCCGGTCCAGGGAGGACCTGGCTTATCAGTTCGGTCTGGACTGTTCCCATGATGCACCGGGTCGGACCTGATTTGCATATGGCTGGGTCTAAACTGAGGTGGCATGGTGAGCAAAAGAACAATGGATTTAACCCTGATCTATTTACTGGGGGTGAATGTATGATTTATTCAGCATTCCGTCCATCATTTGTTGGCGTAGCACTTCTCACCCTAAGTCGGCTGGTTATGCCCAGACGTGGGTCCCTTGCTCACTGCGCCACTGGATTCAAGCTAGCTTGGCTGATGAAGGGTAATAACAAGAAACCGGTCCAGGGATGCTTGTTCCCGGTCCAGGGCGGACCTGGCTTGGCAGTTCGGTCTGGACTGTTTCCAAGAGGCACCGGGTCAAGACTGATTTGCATGTGGCTGGGTCTAAACTGGGCTGGCATGGTGACCAAAAGAACGATGGATTTAACCCAGATCTCTTGACCGGGGTGAATATATGATTCATGCACCATTCCGTCCCTCATTTGTTTGCGTAGCACTTTCCCCCTAAGTGGGATGGGTATGCCCAGACGGTGGCCCCTTCCTCACTGTGCCATTGGTTTCAAGCTAGACTGGCTGATGGAGGGTAATACCCAGAAACCCGTCCCAGGATGCTTGTTCCTGGTCCAGGGAGGACCTGGCTTGGAAGTTCAATCTGGACTCTTCCCATGAGGCACAGGGTCAAGACTGATTTGTCTAGGGCTGGGTCTAAACTGGGATGGCATGGTGAGCAAAAGAACAATGGATTTAACCCTGATCTCTTTACTGGGGTGAATGTATGATTTATTCAGCATTCTGTCCATCATTTGTTTGCGTAGCACTTCTCACCCTAAGTCGGCTGGTTATACCCAGACGTGAGTCCCTTGCTCACTGCGCCACTTGATTCAAGCTAGCTTGGCTGATGATGGGTAATAACAAGAAACCAGTCCCAGGATGCTTGTTTCCGGTCCAGGGTGGACCTGGCTTGGCAGTTCGGTCTGGACTGTTTCCAAGAGGAACCGGGTCAAGACTGATTTGCATATGGCTGGTTCTAAACTGGGCTGGCATGGTGAGCAAAAGAACAATGGATTTAACCCAGATCTCTTTACTGCGGGGGGAATGTATGATTTATTCAGCATTACGTCCATCATTTGTTTGTGTAGCAATTTTCACCCTAATTGGGATAGGTATTCCCAGAAGTGGGTCCCTTGCTCACTGTGCCACTGTTTTCAAGCTAGCCTGGCTGATGAAGGGTAATTCCCAGAAACAGGTCCCAGAATGCTTGTTCCCGGTCCAAGAAGAACCTCGCTTGGCAGTTCGGTCAAGACTGTTCCCATGAGCCAAAGGGTCAGGACTGATTTGCATATGGCTGGGTCTAAACTGGGGTGCCATGGTAAGCAAAAGAACAATGGATTTAACCCAGATCTCGGGACTGGGGTGAATGCCAGATTTATTCAGCACTCCATCCATCATTTGTTTGCTTAGCACTTTGCACCCTAAGTGAGATGGGTATGCCCAGACGTGGGTTCCTTGCTCACTGCACCACTGGATTCAAGTTAGCTTGGCTGATGAATGGTAATACACAGAAACCGGTCCCAGGATGCTTGTTTACGGTCCAGGGAGGACCTGGCCTGGCAGTTCGGTCTGGACTTCCCATGAGGCACAGGGTTAATACTGATTTGCTTATGGCTGGGTCTCAACTGGGGTGGCATGGTGGGCAAATGAACAATGGATGTAATCCAGCTCTCTTGACTGGGGGTGAATGTACGATTTATTCAGCATTCCGTCCATCATTTGTTTGCGTAGCATGGGTATTCCCAGACGTGGGTCCCTTGCTGACTGTGCCACTGGATTCAAGCTAGCCTGGCTGATGAAGGGAAATATCCAGAAACCGGTCCCAGGATGCTTGTTCCTGGTCCAGGGAGGACCTGGCTTCGCAGTTAAGTCTGGACTATTCCCATGAGGCACAGGGTCAAGCCTGATTTGCATATGGCTAGGTCTAAACTGAGGTAGCATGTTGAGCTAAAGAATGAGGGATTTAACCTAGATCTCTTGACTGGGGGTGAACATATGATTTATTCAGCATTCCGTCCCTTATTTGATTGCGTAGCACTTTTCACCCTAAGTGGGATGGGTATGCCCAGACGTTGGTCAAATGCTCACTGTGGCACTGGATTCAAGCTAGCCTGGCGGATGGAGGGTAATACCCAGAAACCGGTCCCAGGATGCTTGTTCCCGGTACAGGGAGGACCTGGCTTGACGGTTCGGTCTGGACTGTTTTCATGAGGCACCAGGGTCAACCCTGATTTGCATATGGCTAGGTCTAAACTGGGGTGGCATGGTGAGCAAAAGACCAATGGATTTAACCCAGATCTCTTGACTGGGGGTGAATGTATGATTTATTCAGCATTCCGTCCATCATTAGTTTGCTTAGCATTTTTCACCCTAAGTGGGATGGGTATGCCCAGACTTGGGTCCCTTGCTCACTGTGCCACTGGGTTCAAGCTAGCCTGGCTCATGAAGGATAATACCCAGAAACCGGTCCCAGGATGCGTGTTTCCGGTCCAGAGAGGACCTGGCTTGGCAGTTCGGTCTGGACTGTTCCCATGAAGCAGAGTCAAGCCTGATATTTATATGGCTGGGTCTAAACTGAGGTGGCATGTTGATCAAAAGAACGTTGGATTGAACCCAGATCTCTTGACTAGGGGTGAATGTAAGAAGTATTCATCATTCCATCCATCATTTGTTTGAGTAGCACTTTTCTCTATAAATGAGATGGGTATGTCCATACGTGGGACTCTTGCTCACTGTGCCACTGGATTCAAGCTAGTCTGGCTGATGAAGGGTTATACCCAGAAACCAGCCCCAGGATGATTGTTTTCGGTCCCGGGAGGACCTGGCATGGCAGTTTGGTGTGGACTGTTCCCATGAGGCACAGGGTCAAGACTGATTTGCATGTGTCTGGGTCTAAACTGAGGTGGCATGGTACGCAAAAGAACAATGGATTTAACCCAGATCGCTTGATTGGGGGTGAATATATGATTTATTCAGCATTCCGTCGCTCATTTGTTTGCGTAGCACTTTTCACCCTAAGTGGGATGGGTATGCCCAGATGTGAGTCCCTTTCTCACTGTGCCTCTGTATTCAAGCTATCTTGGCTGATGAAGGGTAATACCCAGTGACCGGTCCCAGGATGCTTTGTTCCGTTCAAGGGAGGACCTTGCTTGGCAGTTCTGTCTGGACTGTTCCCATGAGGAACAGGGTCAAGCCTGATTTGCATATGGATGGGTCCAAACTGGGGTGGAATGGTGTGCAAAAGAACAATGGATTTACCAGATCTCTTGACTGGGGGTGAATGTACAATTTATTCAGCATTCCGTCCATCATTGTTTTTTGTAGCACTTGCCCCCTAAGTGGGATGGGTATGCCCAGATGTGGGTTCCTTGCTCACTGTGCCACTGGATTTAAGCTAGCCTGGCTGATGAAGGGTAATACCCAGAAACCAGTCCCAGGATGCTTAGTTCTGGTCCAGGGAGGACCTAGCTTGGCAGTTCGGTCTGGACTGTTCCCATGAGGCATAGGGTTAAGCCTGATTTGCATATGGCTGGGTCCAAATTGGGGTGGCATGGTGAGCAAAAGTACGATGGATTTAACCAGATCTCTTGACTGGGGGTGAATGTATGATTTATTCAGCATTCCGTCCCTCATTTGTTTGCGTAGCACTTTTCACCCTAAGTGGGATGGGTATGCCCAGATGTGAGTCCCTTGCTCACTGTGCCACTGTATTCAAGCTATCCTGGCTGATGAAGGGTAATACCCAGTGACCGGTCCCAGGATGCTTAGTTCCGTTCAAGGTAGGACCTGGCTTGGCAGTTCGGTCTGGACAGTTCCCATGATGAACAGGGTCAAGCCTGATTTGCATATAGATGGTTCCAAACTGGGGTGGCATGGTGAGCAAAAGAACAATGGATTTACCAGATCTCTTGACTGGGGGTGAATGTACAATTTATTCAGCATTCCGTCCATCATTTTTTTGCGTAGCACTTGCCCCTTAAGTGGGATGGGTATGCGCAGACGTGGAACCCTTGCTCACTGTGCCATTGGTTTCACGCTAGCCTGGCTGATGAAGTGTAATACCCAGAAACCCGTCCCAGGATGCTTGTTCCCGATCCAGGGAGGACCTGGCTTGGCAGTTCAGTCTGGACTCTTCCCATGAGGCACAGGGTCATGCCTGATTTGCATATGGCTGGGTCTAAACTGGGGTGGCATGGTGAGGAAAAGAACAATGGATTTAACCCAGATCTCTTGACTGGGGGTAAATGTACGATTTATTCAGCATTCTGTCCCTCATTTGTTTGCGTAGCACATTTTACCCTAAGTGGGATGGGTATGCCCAGATGTGGGTCCCTTGCTCACTGTGCCACTGGATTTAAGCTAGCCTGGCTGATGAAGGGTAATACCCAGAAACCGGTCCCAGGATGCTTAGTTCCGGTCCAGGAAGAACCTAGCTTGGCAGTTCAGTCTGGACTGTTCCCATGAGGCATAGGGTCAAGCCTGATTTGCATATGGCTGGGTCTAAACTGTGGTGGCATGGTGAGCAAAAGAGCGATGGCTTTAACCCAGATCTCATGACTTGGGGTGAATGTATGATTTATTCACCATTCCATCCATAATTTGTTTGCGTAGCACTTTTCACCCTAAGAGGGATGGGTATGCCCAGACGTGGGTCCCTAGCTCACTGTGCCACTGAATTCAAGCTAGCCTGGCTGATGAAGCGCAATACCCAGAACCGGTCCCAGGATGCGTGTTTCCGGTCCCGGGAGTACCTAGCTTGGCAGTTCGGTCCGAACTGTTCCCATGAGGCACCGGGTGAAGACTGATTTGCATATGGCTGGGTCTAAACTGGAGTGGCATGGTGAGCAAAAGAACGTTGGATTTAACCCAGATCTATTGACTGGGGGTGAATGTATGATTTATTCAGCATTCCGTCCATCATTTGTTTGCGTAGCACTTTTCACCTTAAGTGGGCTGGGTATGCCCAGACATGGGTCCCTTCCTCACCATGCCACTAGAGTCAAACTAGCCTGGCTGATGAAGGGTAATACCCAGAAACCGGTCCCAAAATGCTTGTTCCCGGTCCAGGGAGGACGTGGCTTATCAGTTCGGTCTGGACTGTTCCCATGATGCACCGGGTCGGGCCTGATTTGCATATGGCTGGGTCTAAACTGGGGTGGCATGGTGAGCGAAAGAACAGTGGATTTAATCCAGATGTCTTGACTGGGGGTGAATGTATGATTTATTCAGCATTCCTTCCATCATTTGCTTGCGTAGCACTTTTCACCTTAAGTGGGATGGGTATGCCCAGACGTGGGTCCCTTGCTCACTGTGCCACTGGATTGAAGATAGCCTGGCTGATGAAGGGTAATACCAGAAACTGGTCCCAGGATGCTTGTTTCCGGTCCAGGGTGGACCTGGCTTGGCAGTTCGGTCTGGGCTGTTCCCATGAGGCACAGGGTCAAGACTGATTTGCCTATGGCTGGGTCTAAACTGGGGTGGCATTTTCAGCAAAAGAACGATGGATTTAAACCAAATCTCTTGATTGGGGGTGAATGTACAATTTATTCAGCATTCCATCCATCATTTTTTTGCGTAGCACTTGCCCCCTAAGTGGGATGGGTATGCCCAGACGTGGGTCCCTTGCTCACTGTGCAACTGGATTTAAGCTAGCCTGGCTGATGAAGGGTAATACCGAGAAACCGGTCCCAGGATGCTTAGTTCCGGTCCAGGGAGGACCTGGCTTGGCAATTCAGTCTGGACTCTTCCCATGAGGCACAGGGTCATGCCTGATTTGCATATGGCTGGGTCTAAACTGGGGTGGCATGGTGAGCAAAAGAACAATGGATTAAACCCAGATCTCTTGACTGGGGGTAAATGTACAATTTATTCAGCATTCCGTCCCTCATTTGTTTGCGTAGCACATTTTACCCTAAGTGGGATGGGTATGCCCAGATGTGGGTCCCTTGCTCACTGTGCCACTAGATTTAAGCTAGCCTGGCTGATGAAGGGTAATACCCAGAAACCGGTCCCAGGATGCTTAGTTCCGGTCCAGGGAGGACCTAGATTGGCAGTTCAGTCTGGACTGTTCCCATGAGGCATAGGGTCAAGGCTGATTTGCACATGGCTGGGTCCAAACTGGGGTGGCATGGTGAGCAAAAGAACGATGGATTTAACCAGATCCCTTGACTGGGGTAGAAAGTATGATTTATTTAGCATTCCGTCCATCATTTGCTTGCATAGCACTTTCACCTTAAGTGGGATGGAGATACCCAGACGTGGGTCCCTTGCTCACTGCGCCATTGGTTTTAAGCTAGCCTGGCTGATGAAGGGTAATACCCAGAAACCCATCCCAGGAGGCTTATTCCCGGGCCAGGGAGGACCAGGCTTGGCAGTTCAGTCTGGACTCTTCCCATGAGGCATAGGGTCAAGCCTGATTTGCGTCTTCATTTGGAAGCAGATAACTCCCCAACTAAAAAAAAATTCTGGAAGCTTTAGAAATGCTAGGACTAAAGCAGCTGTTAACAGGCCCTACACATGAGGCTGCACATACCCTAGATGGAATCTATACAAATTCCAACAAACGTACAGTGGATACTCCGGTCACACTAACTTGGTCTGACCATACGTTCATCCCTTTCGGGATCACAGACATCACTACATATGCAGTGAAACAAAATCCCGACCAACTCTGTAAAATTATCAAGAGGAAATGGAACAAAATGTTAACAAATCCTAATTTGCACACTTTGGCAGAATTAAGTAAACCCACACTAACAGGGGACCCTGTACTTGACGCGAATATTTTTAATGATTGGATGACCGTGTTAGCCAAAAAAATGGCACCGGTAGCCACACATAGTAGAACATCCCTGGGAAAACCTCAGCTCCTTGGTTCACCCCTCAGCTCAAAGAGCTACAAGGCAAATGCAGGAAGCACAAGCGAAAATGGAGGGTGCACTATAATAACAATGATCTTATTATCTTCAGAGCAGCACTGAAAGAATATCATAGGAAGATCAAACGTGAAAAGAAAGTTCACTACACTAACCTTATTAAGCAGGCAGCGTCTGATCAAAAAATGATTTTTAAAATTGTAGAGTCCTTTACCCACCCTAAGATGTTAAATCATGAAATTCCCCCGTCACAAAAACTATGTGACAAGATAGCAGACTACTTTGATGAAAAGGTCAGAGACCTTAGAAAGGATTTTAAATTAACAGATACACCATCTACAGAAGGTTCAAATCAGAATCTAGATAATAGACCGATGCTAAACCATTTTAAAGAGATCACCCTCGAACAGTCCAGACAGGCTATCGTGACATTCAAATCAGGCTCTCCAGGCGATCCCTGCCCCCCAAAAATTCTACATGCACTGATTGATACTATTAATCCAATTATTAATCAGATCATCAACTCTTCACTTTGACAGGTTGTAGTACCAGACAGCTGGAAAAATGCCTCGGTTAAACCACTTCAAAAGAAGCACCTCCCGGATCCAACTACCTTGACCAATATTAAACCCATCTCTTTACTGCCTTGCTTAAGCAAGATAACGGAGAAACTTGTAAACAAGCAATTAAATGACTTTCTCCTATTAAAAAACATGTTACACACCAGGCAATCAGGTTTCAGGGCCGGGCATTCAATGGAGTCAGCACTGCTACACACTGCGGAGACGCTAAAATTCGCACTGGATCAAGGAAAGTTGGCAGTGCAGATTCTGTTGGATGTCTCAGCCGCATTCAACACTGTTTCCCATGTTGTTATGGGTAAACAGCTAAGAAGAGCAGGGATCTCACAGAAAGCATTGGCTTGGCTAACTTCATTCCTGGGGAACAGAAGACAATCAGTAACACTCGGCAATTACACTTCAACAGAGAAGCAGCTGCTTTTGGGTGTGCTTCAGGGCTCAATTTTGAGTCCCACATCTTTTAACATATAAATGGTGCCTCTGCTAGACCTGGTATCATCCTTTGAGATCGAGACTGTGTCTTACGCTGATGATACACAGCTCATCCTTACCCTGGATAAAGAATCCACAGCAGCAGAAGAAAATTTCCAACAATGTCTCTCTGCTGTCTTCGAATGGATGAAGACCAATCACCTTAAGTGCAACAGTCAAAAGACGGAGATTCTGTTGCTGGGAAAATGTAATATCTTCACACCCAAAATGTGGTGGCCAACAGACGCATCCCAACCCCCTAATACAGTGGACACTGCTAAAAATCTAGGAGTCCGATTTGATACTTCACTCTCCTTTCATCGGCAGGCATTGTCGGTAGCAGGAACCTATTTTCATTGGATAAAAACTCTGATATTTTTTTTTTACCTCCTTCCAGCTATAGCTCGCAAGTCCGTGGCAGTAGCTTTGATCTTGTCACACCTAGATTATTGTAACAGTCTCTATGCAGGAGTAAAGAAGAGTACTCTGTATAAGCTGCAGACGTTACAAAATGCAGCAGCCCGAATGGTACTGAAATTACCAAAGGGGTCATACGCCTCTGAGGCCCTCCAAATCCTGCACTGGCTACCAATACACAAGAGAATTATCTTCAAAACCCTTGTGATACCCTTCAGAGCTGTAAAACAAAGCGGCCCCAAATACCTCATGACCAGATTAAAAGCCTAGGTACCTGCACGTAATTTGACATTCTCCACGGAAAATCTGCTAGTAACCCCCCCATTTCTGTCTGAGGTCCAGAGGAGGAAAATCTATGGCTGTACTGGGAACAAAAGCTTGGAACTATTTACCCACCCAACTGAGAGTTACACATTTGGAGTTCATGTTTAAGAAAAGACTGAAAACCTGGATCTTCACAGTTCCAGATAGTCTGGCCCAGGCCCTTATCTGGCCATGGCGACATTAGAGATCACACTCTTTGACACTCAGTCTACCCGTTTCCTGTGCCAAGATGCTCCATTGGAGTGAAAGCCAGCGCATTACAAAGACATCATTCATTCATTCATTCATGGCTGGGTCTAAACTGGGGTGGCATAGTGTGCAAAGGAACAATGGATTTAACCCAGACCTCTTGACTGGGGGTGAATGTATGATTTATTCAGCATTACGTCCATCATTTGTTTGCGTAGCACTTTTCACAATAAGTGGGATGGGTATGCCCAGATGTAGGTCCCTTCCTCACTCTGCCACTGGATTCAAGCTAGCCAGGCTGATGAAGGGTAATACCCAGAAACCGGTCTCAGGATGCTTGTTTCCGGTCCAGGGAGGACCTGGCTTGGTAGTTCGGTCTGGACTGGTCCCATGAGGCACAGGGTCAAGCCTGATTTGCATATGGCTGGGTCTAAACTGTGGTGGCATGGTGAGCAAAAGAACGATGGCTTTAACCCAGATCTCATGACTTGGGGTGAATGTATGATTTATTCACCATTCCGTCCATAATTTGTTTGCGTAGCACTTTTCACCCTAAGTGGGATGGGTATGCCCAGACGTGGGTCCCTAGCTCACTGTGCCACTGGATTCAAGCTAGCCTGGCTGATGAAGCGCAATACCCAGAACCGGTCCCAGGATGCGTGTTTCCGGTCCTGGGAGTACCTAGCTTGGCAGTTCGGTCTGAACTGTTCCCATGAGGCACCGGGTGAAGACTGATTTGCATATGGCTGGGTCTAAACTGGAGTGGCATGGTGAGCAAAAGAACGTTGGATTTAACCCAGATCTCTTGACTGGGGGTGAATGTATGATTTATTCAGCATTCCGTCCATCATTTGTTTGCGTAGCATTTTTCACCTTAAGTGGGATGGGTATGCCCAGACATGGGTCCCTTCCTCACCGTGCCACTAGAGTCAAACTAGCCTGGCTGATGAAGGGTAATACCCAGAAACCGGTCCCAGAATGCTTGTTCCCGGTCGAGGGAGGACCTGGCTTATCAGTTCGGTCTGGACTGTTCTCATGATGCACCAGGTCGGGCCTGATTTGCATATGGCTGGGTCTAAACTGGGTTGGCATGGTGAGCGAAAGAACAGTGGATTTAATCCAGATGTCTTGACTGGGGGTGAATGTATGATTTATTCAGCATTCCTTCCATCATTTGCTTGCGTAGCACTTTTCACCTTAAGTGGGATGGGTATGCCCAGACGTGGGTCCCTTGCTCACTGTGCCACTGGATTGAAGATAGCCTGGCTGATGAAGGGTAATATCAGAAACTGGTCCCAGGATGCTTGTTTCCGGTCCAGGGTGGACCTGGCTTGGCAGTTCGGTCTGGGCTGTTCCCATGAGGCACAGGGTCAAGACTGATTTGCCTATGGCTGGGTCTAAACTGGGGTGGAATTTTCAGCAAAAGAACGATGGATTTAAACCAGATCTCTTGATTGGGGGTGAATATATGATTTATTCAGCATTCCGTCCCTCATTTGTTTGCATAGCACTTTTCACCCTAAGTGGGATGGGTATGCCCAGATGTGAGTCCCTTGCTCACTGTGCCTCTGTATTCAAGCTATCCTGGCTGATGAAGGGTAATACCCAGTGACCGGTCCCAGGATGCTTAGTTCCGTTCAAGGGAGGACCTGGCTTGGCAGTTCAGTCTGGACTGTTCCCATGAGGAACAGGGTCAAGCCTGATTTGCATATGGATGGGTCCAAACTGGGGTGGCATGGTGAGCAAAAGAACAATGGATTTACCAGATCTCTTGACTGGGGGTGAATGTACAATTTATTCAGCATTCCGTCCATCATTTTTTTGCGTATTACTTGCCCCCTAAGTGGGATGGGTATGCCCAGACGTGGGTCCCTTGCTCACTGTGCCATTGGTTTCAAGCTAGCCTGGCTGATGAAGTGTAATACTCAGAAACCCGTCCCAGGATGCTTGTTCCCATTCCAGGGACCTCTTGACTGGGGGTGAATGTATGATTTATTCAGCATTACGTCCATCATTTGTTTGCGTAGCACTTTTCACAATAAGTGGGATGGGTATGCCCAGATGTAGGTCCCTTCCTCACTCTGCCACTGGATTCAAGCTATCCTGGCTGATGAAGGGTAATACCCAGTGACCGGTCCCAGGATGCTTAGTTCCGTTCAAGGGAGGACCTGGCCTGGCAGTTCAGTCTGGACTCTTCCCATGAGGCATAGGGTTAAGCCTGATTTGCATATGGCTGGGTCCAAACTGGGGTGGCATGGTGAGCAAAAGAACGATGGATTTAACCCAGATCTCTTGACTGGGGGTTAATGTACGATTTATTCAGCATTCCGTCCCTCATTTTTTTACGTAGCACATTTTACCCTAAGTGGGATGGGTATGCCCAGATGTGGGTCTCTTGCTCACTGTGCCACTGGATTTAAGCTAGCCTGGCTGATGAAGGGTAATACCCAGAAACAGGTCCCAGGATGCTTAGTTCCGGTCCAGGGAGGACCTAGCTTGGCAGTTCGGTCTGGACTGTTCCCATGAGGCATAGGGTTAAGCCTGATTTGCATATGGCTGGGTCCAAACTGGGGTGGCAGGGTGAGCAAAAGTACGATGGATTTAACCAGATCTCTTGACTGGGGCTGAATGTATGATTTATTCAGCATTCCGTCCCTCATTTGTTTGCGTAGCACTTTTCACCCTAAGTGGGATGGGTATGCCCAGCTGTGAGTCCCTTGCTCACTGTGCCACTGTATTCAAGCTATCCTGGCTGATGAAGGGTAATACCCAGTGACCGGTCCCAGGATGCTTAGTTCCGTTCAAGGGAGGACCTGGCTTGGCAGTTCGGTCTGGACTGTTCCCATGAGGCACTAGGTCAAGCCTGAATTGCATATGGCTGGGTCTAAACTGGGGTGGCATGGTGAGCAAAAGAACGATGGATTTAACCCAGATCTCTTGACTGGGGGTGAATGTATGATTTATTCAGCATTCCGTCCAGAATATGTTTGCATAGCACTTTTCACCCTAAGTGGGATGGGTATGCCCAGACGTGGGTCCCTTGCTCACTGTGCCACTGGATTAAAACTAGCCTGGCTGATGAAGGGTAATACCCAGAAACCAGTCTCAGGATGCTTGTTTCCGGGCCCGGGAGGACCTGGCTTGGCAGTTCAGTCTGGAATGTTCCCATGAGGCAGAGGGTGAAGACGGATTTGCATATGGCTGGGTCTAAACTGGGATGGCATGGTGAGCAAAAGAACGATAGATTTTAACCAGATCTCTTGACTGGGGGTGAATGTATGATTTATTCCGCATTCCGTCCATCATTTGTTTGAGTAGCACTTTTCACCCTAAGTGGGATGGGAATGCCCAGACGTGGGTCCCTTGCTCATGTGCCAATGGATTCAAGCAAGTCTGGCTGATGAAGGGTAATACCCAGAAACCGGTCCCAGGCAGCATGTTTCCAGTCCAGGGAGGAAATGGTTTGGCAGTTCGATCTGGACTTCTCCCATGAGGTACAGGGTCAAGCCTGATTTGCATATAGCTTTGTCTAAACTGAGGTAGCATGGTGAGAAAAAGAAAGATGGATTTAACCCAGATCTCTTGACTGGGGGTGAATGAATGATTTATTCAGCATTCCGTCCATCATTTGTTTGCGTAGCACTTTTCACCCTAAGTGGGATGGGTATGCCCAGATGTGGGACCCATGCTCACTTATCCACTGGATTCAAGCTAGTCTGGCTGATGAAAGGTAATACCCAGAAACCGGTCCCAGGATGCTTGTTTCCAGTCGAGGGAGGATCTGGCTTAGCAGTTCGGTCTGGACAGTTCCCATGAGGCACAGGGTCAAGACTGATTTGTATATGGCTGGGTCTAAACTGGAGTGGCATGGTGAGCAAAAGAACGTTGGATTTAACCCAGATCTCTTGACTGGGGGTGAAAGTATGATTTATTCAGCATTCCGTCCATCATTTGTTTGCGCAGCACTTTTCACCCTAAGTGGGATGGGTATGCTCAGTCGTGGGTCCCTTGCTCACTGTGCCACTGGATTCAAGCAAGCCTGGCTAATGAAGGGTAATACCCAGAAATCGGTCCCAGGATGCTTGTTTTCGGTTGCGGGATGGACCTTGCTTGGCAGTTCGGTCTGGACTGTTCCCATGAGGCACAAGGTCAAGACTGATTTGCATATGGCTGGGTCTAAACTGGGGTGGCATGGTGAGAAAAAGAAAGATGGATTTAACCCAGATCTCTTGACTGGGGGTGAATGAATGATTTATTCAGCATTCCGTCCATCATTTGTTTGCCTAGCACTTTTCACCCTAAGTGGCATGGGTATGCCCAGATGTGGGTCTCTTGCTCACTTAGCCACTGGATTCAAACTAGTCTGGCTGATGAAGGGTAATACCCAGAAACCGGTCTCAGGATGCTTGTTTCCGGTAGAGGGAGGACCTGGCTTGGCAGCTAGGTCTGGACAGTTCCCATGAGGCACAGGGTCAAGACTGATTTGCATATGGCTGGGTCTAAACTGGAGTGGCATGGTGAGCAAAAGAACGTTGGATTTAACCCAGATCTCTTGACTGGGGGTGAAAGTATGATTTATTCAGCATTCCGTCCATCATTTTTTTGCGCAGCACTTTTCACGCTAATTGGGATGGGTATGCCCAGACGTGGGTCCCGTACTCACTGTGCCACTGGATTCAAGCTACCCTGGCTGATGAAGGGTTATACTCAGAAACCGGTATGAAGATGCGTCTTTCCGGTCCATGGAGGACCTGGCTTTGCAGTTCGGTCTGGACTGTTCCCATGAGGCACAGGGTCAAGCCTGATTTCCATATGGCTGGGACTAAACTGGAGTGGCAAGGTGAGCAAAAGAACGTTGGATTTAACCCAGATCTCTTGACTGGGGATGAATGTTTGATTTATTCAGCATTCCATCCATCATTTGTTTGCGTAGCACTTTTCACCTTAAGGGGATGTGTATGCCCAGGCGTGGGTCCCTTCCTCACTGTGCCACTGAATTCAAGCTAGCCTGCCTGATGAAGGGTAATACCCAGAAACCAGTCCCAGGATGCTTGTTTCCAGTCGAGGGAGGATCTGGCTTAGCAGTTCGGTCTGGACAGTTCCCATGAGGCACAGGGTCAAGACTGATTTGTATATGGCTGGGTCTAAACTGGAGTGGCATGGTGAGCAAAAGAACGTTGGATTTAACCCAGATCTCTTGACTGGGGGTGAAAGTATGATTTATTCAGCATTCCGTCCATCATTTGTTTGCGCAGCACTTTTCACCCTAAGGGGATGTGTATGCCCAGGAGTGGGTCCTTTGCTCACTGTGCCACTGGATTCAAGCTAGCCTGGCTGATGAAGGGTAATGCCCAGAAACCGGTCCCAGGATGCATGTTTATGGTCCAGGGAGGACCTGGCTTGGCAATTCCGTCAGGACTGTTCCCATGAGGCACAGGGTCAAGACTGATTTGCATATGGCTGCGTCTAAACTGGGGTGGCATGGTGAGTAAAAGAACAATGGATTTAACCCAGATCTCTTGACTGGGGTGAATGTATGATTTATTCAGCATTTCGTCCATCGTTTGTTTGCTTAGCACTTTTCATCCTAAGTGGGATGGGTATACCCAGACGTGGGTCTCTTGCTCATGGTACCACTGGATTCAAGCTAGCCTGCCTGATGAAGGGTAATACCTAGAAACCGGTCCCAGGAAGCTTGTTTATGGTCCGGGGAGGACCTGGCTTGGCAATTCCGTCAGGACTGATCCCATGAGGCACAGGGTCAAGACTGATTTGCATATGGCTGCGTCTAAACTGGGGTGGCATGGTGACTAAAAGAACCATGGATTTAACCCAGATCTCTTGACTGGGGGTGAATGTATGATTTATTCAGCAGTTCGTCCATCGTTTGTTTGCTTAGCACTTTTCATCCTAAGTGGGATGGGAATGCCCAGACGTGGGTCCCTTGCTCATGTGCCAATGGATTTAAGCTAGCCTGGCTGATGAAGGGTAATACCCAGAAACCGGTCCCAGGATGCGTGTTTCCAGTCCAGGGAGGACCTGGTTTGGCAGTTCGATCTGGACTGCTCCCATGAGGCACAGGGTCAAGTCTGATTTGCATATGGCTGGGTCTAAACTGAGGTAGGATGGTGAGCAAATGAACGTTGGATTTCACCCAGATCTCTTGACGCGGGGTGAATGTAGGATTTATTCAGCATTCCATCCATCATTTGTTTGCATAGCACTTTTCACCCTAAGTGGGATGGGTATGCCCAGACATGGGTCCCTTGCTCACTGTGCCACTGGATTCAAGCTAGCCTGGCTGATGAAGGGTAATACCCAGAGATCGGTCCCGGGATGCTTGTTTCCGGTTGCAAGATGGACCTCGCTTGGCAGTTCGGTCTGGACTGTTCCCATGAGGCACAGGGTCAACACTGATTTGCATATGGCTGGGTCTAAACTGGGGTGGCATGGTGAGAAAAAGAAAGATGGATTTAACCAAGATCTCTTGAGTGGGGTGAATGAATGATTTATTCAGCATTCGGTCCATCATTTGTTTGCTTAGGACTTTTCACCCTAAGTGGGATGGGTATGCCCAGATGTGGGTCCCATGCTCACTTATCCACTGGATTCAAGCTAGTCTGGCTGATGAAAGGTAATACCCAGAAACCGGTCCCAGGATGCTTGTTCCCGGTCGAGGGAGGATCTGGCTTAGCAGTTTGGTCTGGACAGTTCCCATGAGGCACAGGGTCAAGACTGATTTGCATATGGCTGGGGCTAAAATGGGGTGGCATGGTGAGCAAAAGAACGATGGATTTAACCGTGATCTCTTGACTGGGGGTGAATGTATGATTTATTCAGCATTCCATCCATCATTTTTTTGCATAGCACTTTTCACCCTAAGTGGGATGGGTATGCCCAGACGTGGGTCCCTTGCTCACTGCGCCACTGGATTCAAGCTAGCCTGGCTGATGAAGGGTAATACCCAGAAACCAGTCCCAGGATGCTTGTTTCCGGTCGAGGGAGGACCTGGCTTGAAGGTTCGGTCTGTATTGTTCCCATGAGGCACTGGATCAAGCCTGATTTGCATATGGATGGGTCTAAACTGGAGTGGCATGGTGAGCAAAAGTATGTTGGATTTAACCCAGATCTTTTGACTGGGGGTGAATGTATGATTTATTGAGCATTCCGTCCATCATTTGTTTGCGTAGCACGTTTCACCCTAAGGGGATGTGTATGCCCAGGGGTGGGTCCCTTGCTCACTGTGCCACTGGATTCAAGCTAGCCTGGCTGATAAAGGGTAATACCCAGAAACCGGTCCCAGGATTCTTGTTTCCGGTCCAGGGAAGACCTGGCTTGGCAGTTCGGTCTGGACTGTTCCCATCAAGCACAGGGTCAAGACTGATTTGCATATGGCTGGATCTAAACTGCAGTGGCATGGTGAGCAAAAGAACGTTGGATTTAACCCAGCTCTCTTGACTGGGGGTGAATGTACGATTTATTCAGCATTCCGTCCGTCATTTGTTTGCGTAGCATTTTTCACCCTAAGTGGGATGAGTATGCCCAGAAGTGGGTCTCTTGCTCACTGCGCCACTGGATTCAAGCTAGCCTGGCTGATGAAAGGCAATACCCAGAAACCGGTCTCAGGATGCTTGTTTCCGGTCGAGGGAGGATCTGGCTTAGCAGTTCGGTCTGGACAGTTCCCATGAGGCACAGTGTCAGGACTGATTTGCATATGGCTGGGTCTAAACCGGAGTGCATGGTGAGCAAAAGAACGTGGGATTTAACCCTGATCTCTTGACTGGGGGTGAATGTATGATTTATTCAGCATTCCATCCATCATTTGTTTGCATAGCACTTTTCACCCTAAGTGGGATGGGTATGCCCAGATGTGGGTCCCTTGCTCACTGTGCCACTGGATTCAAGCTAGCCTGGCTGATGAAGGGTAATACCCAGAAACCGGTCCCAGGATGCTTGTTTCCGGTCGAGGGAGGACCTGGCTTGAGGGTTTGGTCTGGATTGTTCCCATGAGGCACTAGGTCAAGCCTGAATTGCATATGGCTGGGTCTAAACTGGGGTGGCATGGTGAGCAAAAGAACGATGGATTTAACCCAGATCTCTTGACTGGGGGTGAATGTATGATTTATTCAGCATTCCGTCCAGAATATGTTTGCATAGCACTTTTCACCCTAAGTGGGATGGGTATGCCCAGACGTGGGTCCCTTGCTCACTGTGCCACTGGATTAAAGCTAGCCTGGCTGATGAAGGGTAATACCCAGAAACCAGTCTCAGGATGCTTGTTTCCGGGCCCGGGAGGACCTGGCTTGGCAGTTCAGTCTGGAATGTTCCCATGAGGCAGAGGGTGAAGACGGATTTGCATATGGCTGGGTCTAAACTGGGATGGCATGGTGAGCAAAAGAACGATAGATTTTAACCAGATCTCTTGACTGGGGGTGAATGTATGATTTATTCCGCATTCCGTCCATCATTTGTTTGAGTAGCACTTTTCACCCTAAGTGGGATGGGAATGCCCAGACGTGGGTCCCTTGCTCATGTGCCAATGGATTCAAGCAAGTCTGGCTGATGAAGGGTAATACCCAGAAACCGGTCCCAGGATGCGTGTTTCCAGTCCAGGGAGGAAATGGTTTGGCAGTTCGATCTGGACTTCTCCCATGAGGTACAGGGTCAAGCCTGATTTGCATATAGCTTTGTCTAAACTGAGGTAGCATGGTGAGAAAAAGAAAGATGGATTTAACCCAGATCTCTTGACTGGGGGTGAATGAATGATTTCTTCAGCATTCCGTCCATCATTTGTTTGCGTAGCACTTTTCACCCTAAGTGGGATGGGTATGCCCAGATGTGGGACCCATGCTCACTTATCCACTGGATTCAAGCTAGTCTGGCTGATGAAAGGTAATACCCAGAAACCGGTCCCAGGATGCTTGTTTCCAGTCGAGGGAGGATCTGGCTTAGCAGTTCGGTCTGGACAGTTCCCATGAGGCACAGGGTCAAGACTGATTTGTATATGGCTGGGTCTAAACTGGAGTGGCATGGTGAGCAAAAGAACGTTGGATTTAACCCAGATCTCTTGACTGGGGGTGAAAGTATGATTTATTCAGCATTCCGTCCATCATTTGTTTGCGCAGCACTTTTCACCCTAAGTGGGATGGGTATGCTCAGTCGTGGGTCCCTTGCTCACTGTGCCACTGGATTCAAGCTAGCCTGGCTAATGAAGGGTAATACCCAGAAATCGGTCCCAGGATGCTTGTTTTCGGTTGCGGGATGGACCTTGCTTGCAGTTCGGTCTGGACTGTTCCCATGAGGCACAAGGTCAAGACTGATTTGCATATGGCTGGGTCTAAACTGGGGTGGCATGGTGAGAAAAAGAAAGATGGATTTAACCCAGATCTCTTGACTGGGGGTGAATGTATGATTTATTCAGCATTCCGTCCAGAATATGTTTGCATAGCACTTTTCACCCTAAGTGGGATGGGTATGCCCAGACGTGGGTCCCTTGCTCACTGTGCCACTGGATTAAAGCTAGCCTGGCTGATGAAGGGTAATACCCAGAAACCAGTCTCAGGATGCTTGTTTCCGGGCCCGGGAGGACCTGGCTTGGCAGTTCAGTCTGGAATGTTCCCATGAGGCAGAGGGTGAAGACGGATTTGCATATGGCTGGGTCTAAACTGGGATGGCATGGTGAGCAAAAGAACGATAGATTTTAACCAGATCTCTTGACTGGGGGTGAATGTATGATTTATTCCGCATTCCGTCCATCATTTGTTTGAGTAGCACTTTTCACCCTAAGTGGGATGGGAATGCCCAGACGTGGGTCCCTTGCTCATGTGCCAATGGATTCAAGCAAGTCTGGCTGATGAAGGGTAATACCCAGAAATCGGTCCCAGGATGCTTGTTTTCGGTTGCGGGATGGACCTTGCTTGGCACTTCGGTCTGGACTGTTCCCATGAGGCACAAGGTCAAGACTGATTTGCATATGGCTGGGTCTAAACTGGGGTGGCATGGTGAGAAAAAGAAAGATGGATTTAACCCAGATCTCTTGACTGGGGGTGAATGAATGATTTATTCAGCATTCCGTCCATCATTTGTTTGCCTAGCACTTTTCACCCTAAGTGGCATGGGTATGCCCAGATGTGGGTCTCTTGCTCACTTAGCCACTGGATTCAAACTAGTCTGGCTGATGAAGGGTAATACCCAGAAACCGGTCTCAGGATGCTTGTTTCCGGTAGAGGGAGGACCTGGCTTGGCAGCTAGGTCTGGACAGTTCCCATGAGGCACAGGGTCAAGACTGATTTGCATATGGCTGGGTCTAAACTGGAGTGGCATGGTGAGCAAAAGAACGTTGGATTTAACCCAGATCTCTTGACTGGGGGTGAAAGTATGATTTATTCAGCATTCCGTCCATCATTTTTTTGGGCAGCACTTTTCACGCTAATTGGGATGGGTATGCCCAGACGTGGGTCCCGTACTCACTGTGCCACTGGATTCAAGCTACCCTGGCTGATGAAGGGTTATACTCAGAAACCGGTATGAAGATGCGTCTTTCCGGTCCATGGAGGACCTGGCTTTGCAGTTCGGTCTGGACTGTTCCCATGAGGCACAGGGTCACGCCTGATTTCCATATGGCTGGGACTAAACTGGAGTGGCATGGTCAGCAAAAGAACGTTGGATTTAACCCAGATCTCTTGACTGGGGATGAATGTATGATTTATTCAGCATTCCATCCATCATTTGTTTGCGTAGCACTTTTCACCTTAAGGGGATGTGTATGCCCAGGCGTGGGTCCCTTCCTCACTGTGCCACTGAATTCAAGCTAGCCTGGCTGATGAAGGGTAATACCCAGAAACCAGTCCCAGGATGCTTGTTTCCAGTCGAGGGAGGATCTGGCTTAGCAGTTCGGTCTGGACAGTTCCCATGAGGCACAGGGTCAAGACTGATTTGTATATGGCTGGGTCTAAACTGGAGTGGCATGGTGAGCAAAAGAACGTTGGATTTAACCCAGATCTCTTGACTGGGGGTGAAAGTATGATTTATTCAGCATTCCGTCCATCATTTGTTTGCGCAGCACTTTTCACCCTAAGGGGATGTGTATGCCCAGGAGTGGGTCCTTTGCTCACTGTGCCACTGGATTCAAGCTAGCCTGGCTTATGAAGGGTAATGCCCAGAAACCGGTCCCAGGATGCATGTTTATGGTCCAGGGAGGACCTGGCTTGGCAATTCCGTCAGGACTGTTCCCATGAGGCACAGGGTCAAGACTGATTTGCATATGGCTGCGTCTAAACTGGGGTGGCATGGTGAGTAAAAGAACAATGGATTTAACCCAGATCTCTTGACTGGGGTGAATGTATGATTTATTCAGCATTTCGTCCATCGTTTGTTTGCTTAGCACTTTTCATCCTAAGTGGGATGGGTATACCCAGACGTGGGTCTCTTGCTCATGGTACCACTGGATTCAAGCTAGCCTGCCTGATGAAGGGTAATACCTAGAAACCGGTCCCAGGAAGCTTGTTTATGGTCCGGGGAGGACCTGGCTTGGCAATTCCGTCAGGACTGATCCCATGAGGCACAGGGTCAAGACTGATTTGCATATGGCTGCGTCTAAACTGGGGTGGCATGGTGACTAAAAGAACCATGGATTTAACCCAGATCTCTTGACTGGGGGTGAATGTATGATTTATTCAGCAGTTCGTCCATCGTTTGTTTGCTTAGCACTTTTCATCCTAAGTGGGATGGGAATGCCCAGACGTGGGTCCCTTGCTCATGTGCCAATGGATTTAAGCTAGCCTGGCTGATGAAGGGTAATACCCAGAAACCGGTCCCAGGATGCGTGTTTCCAGTCCAGGGAGGACCTGGTTTGGCAGTTCGATCTGGACTGCTCCCATGAGGCACAGGGTCAAGTCTGATTTGCATATGGCTGGGTCTAAACTGAGGTAGGATGGTGAGCAAATGAACGTTGGATTTCACCCAGATCTCTTGACGCGGGGTGAATGTAGGATTTATTCAGCATTCCATCCATCATTTGTTTGCATAGCACTTTTCACCCTAAGTGGGATGGGTATGCCCAGACATGGGTCCCTTGCTCACTGTGCCACTGGATTCAAGCTAGCCTGGCTGATGAAGGGTAATACCCAGAGATCGGTCCCGGGATGCTTGTTTCCGGTTGCAAGATGGACCTCGCTTGGCAGTTCGGTCTGGACTGTTCCCATGAGGCACAGGGTCAACACTGATTTGCATATGGCTGGGTCTAAACTGGGGTGGCATGGTGAGAAAAAGAAAGATGGATTTAACCAAGATCTCTTGAGTGGGGTGAATGAATGATTTATTCAGCATTCGGTCCATCATTTGTTTGCTTAGCACTTTTCACCCTAAGTGGGATGGGTATGCCCAGATGTGGGTCCCATGCTCACTTATCCACTGGATTCAAGCTAGTCTGGCTGATGAAAGGTAATACCCAGAAACCGGTCCCAGGATGCTTGTTCCCGGTCGAGGGAGGATCTGGCTTAGCAGTTTGGTCTGGACAGTTCCCATGAGGCACAGGGTCAAGACTGATTTGCATATGGCTGGGGCTAAAATGGGGTGGCATGGTGAGCAAAAGAACGATGGATTTAACCGTGATCTCTTGACTGGGGGTGAATGTATGATTTATTCAGCATTCCATCCATCATTTTTTTGCATAGCACTTTTCACCCTAAGTGGGATGGGTATGCCCAGACGTGGGTCCCTTGCTCACTGCGCCACTGGATTCAAGCTAGCCTGGCTGATGAAGGGTAATACCCAGAAACCGGTCCCAGGATTCTTGTTTCCGGTCCAGGGAAGACCTGGCTTGGCAGTTCGGTCTGGACTGTTCCCATGAAGCACAGGGTCAAGACTGATTTGCATATGGCTGGATCTAAACTGCAGTGGCATGGTGAGCAAAAGAACGTTGGATTTAACCCAGCTCTCTTGACTGGGGGTGAATGTACGATTTATTCAGCATTCCGTCCGTCATTTGTTTGCGTAGCATTTTTCACCCTAAGTGGGATGAGTATGCCCAGAAGTGGGTCTCTTGCTCACTGTGCCACTGGATTCAAGCTAGCCTGGCTGATGAAAGGCAATACCCAGAAACCGGTCCCAGGATGCTTGTTTCCGGTCGAGGGAGGATCTGGCTTAGCAGTTCGGTCTGGACAGTTCCCATGAGGCACAGTGTCAGGACTGATTTGCATATGGCTGGGTCTAAACCGGAGTGCATGGTGAGCAAAAGAACGTGGGATTTAACCCTGATCTCTTGACTGGGGGTGAATGTATGATTTATTCAGCATTCCATCCATCATTTGTTTGCATAGCACTTTTCACCCTAAGTGGGATGGGTATGCCCAGATGTGGGTCCCTTGCTCACTGTGCCACTGGATTCAAGCTAGCCTGGCTGATGAAGGGTAATACCCAGAAACCGGTCCCAGGATGCTTGTTTCCGGTCGAGGGAGGACCTGGCTTGAGGGTTTGGTCTGGATTGTTCCCATGAGGCACTAGGTCAAGCCTGAATTGCATATGGCTGGGTCTAAACTGGGGTGGCATGGTGAGCAAAAGAACGATGGATTTAACCCAGATCTCTTGACTGGGGGTGAATGTATGATTTATTCAGCATTCCGTCCAGAATATGTTTGCATAGCACTTTTCACCCTAAGTGGGATGGGTATGCCCAGACCTGGGTCCCTTGCTCACTGTGCCACTGGATTAAAGCTAGCCTGGCTGATGAAGGGTAATACCCAGAAACCAGTCTCAGGATGCTTGTTTCCGGGCCCGGGAGGACCTGGCTTGGCAGTTCAGTCTGGAATGTTCCCATGAGGCAGAGGGTGAAGACGGATTTGCATATGGCTGGGGCTAAACTGGGATGGCATGGTGAGCAAAAGAACGATAGATTTTAACCAGATCTCTTGACTGGGGGTGAAAGTATGATTTATTCCGCATTCCGTCCATCATTTGTTTGAGTAGCACTTTTCACCCTAAGTGGGATGGGAATGCCCAGACGTGGGTCCCTTGCTCATGTGCCAAAGGATTCAAGCAAGTCTGGCTGATGAAGGGTAATACCCAGAAACCGGTCCCAGGATGCGTGTTTCCAGTCCAGGGAGGAAATGGTTTGGCAGTTCGATCTGGACTTCTCCCATGAGGTACAGGGTCAAGCCTGATTTGCATATAGCTTTGTCTAAACTGAGGTAGCATGGTGAGAAAAAGAAAGATGGATTTAACCCAGATCTCTTGACTGGGGGTGAATGAATGATTTATTCAGCATTCCGTCCATCATTTGTTTGCGTAGCACTTTTCACCCTAAGTGGGATGGGTATGCCCAGATGTGGGACCCATGCTCACTTATCCACTGGATTCAAGCTAGTCTGGCAGATGAAAGGTAATACCCAGAAACCGGTCCCAGGATGCTTGTTTCCAGTCGAGGGAGGATCTGGCTTAGCAGTTCGGTCTGGACAGTTCCCATGAGGCACAGGGTCAAGACTGATTTGTATATGGCTGGGTCTAAACTGGAGTGGCATGGTGAGCAAAAGAACGTTGGATTTAACCCAGATCTCTTGACTGGGGGTGAAAGTATGATTTATTCAGCATTCCGTCCATCATTTGTTTGCGCAGCACTTTTCACCCTAAGTGGGATGGGTATGCTCAGTCGTGGGTCCCTTGCTCACTGTGCCACTGGATTCAAGCTAGCCTGGCTAATGAAGGTTAATACCCAGAAATCGGTCCCAGGATGCTTGTTTTCGGTTGCGGGATGGACCTTGCTTGGCAGTTCGGTCTGGACTGTTCCCATGAGGCACAAGGTCAAGACTGATTTGCATATGGCTGGGTCTAAACTGGGGTGGCATGGTGAGAAAAAGAAAGATGGATTTAACCCAGATCTCTTGACTGGGGTGAATGAATGATTTATTCAGCATTCCGTCCATCATTTGTTTGCCTAGCACTTTTCACCCTAAGTGGCATGGGTATGCCCAGATGTGGGTCTCTTGCTCACTTAGCCACTGGATTCAAACTAGTCTGGCTGATGAAGGGTAATACCCAGAAACCGGTCTCAGGATGCTTGTTTCCGGTAGAGGGAGGACCTGGCTTGGCAGCTAGGTCTGGACAGTTCCCATGAGGCACAGGGTCAAGACTGATTTGCATATGGCTGGGTCTAAACTGGAGTGGCATGGTGAGCAAAAGAACGTTGGATTTAACCCAGATCTCTTGACTGGGGGTGAAAGTATGATTTATTCAGCATTCCGTCCATCATTTTTTTGCGCAGCACTTTTCACGCTAATTGGGATGGGTATGCCCAGACGTGGGTCCCGTACTCACTGTGCCACTGGATTCAAGCTACCCTGGCTGATGAAGGGTTATACTCAGAAACCGGTATGAAGATGCGTCTTTCCGGTCCATGGAGGACCTGGCTTTGCAGTTCGGTCTGGACTGTTCCCATGAGGCACAGGGTCAAGCCTGATTTCCATATGGCTGGGACTAAACTGGAGTGGCATGGTGAGCAAAAGAACGTTGGATTTAACCCAGATCTCTTGACTGGGGATGAATGTATGATTTATTCAGCATTCCATCCATCATTTGTTTGCGTAGCACTTTTCACCTTAAGGGGATGTGTATGCCCAGGCGTGGGTCCCTTCCTCACTGTGCCACTGAATTCAAGCTAGCCTGGCTGATGAAGGGTAATACCCAGAAACCAGTCCCAGGATGCTTGTTTCCAGTCCAGGGAGGGCCTGGCTTGGCAGTTCGGTCTGGACTGTTCCCATGAAGCACCGCATCAAGACTGATTTGCATATGGCTTGATAAAAAACTGGGGTGGCATGGTGAGCAAAAGAACGTTGGATTTAACCCAGATCTCTTGACTGGGGGTGAATGTACGGTTTATTCAGCATTCCGTCCATCATTTGTTTGCGTAGCACTTTTCACCCTAGGTGGGATGGGTATGTCCAGATGTGGGTCCCTTGCTCACGGTGCCACTGGATTCAAGCTAGCCTGCCTGATGAAGGGTAATACCTAGAACCGGTCCCAGGATGCTTGTTTATGGTCCAGGGAGGACCTGGCTTGGCAGTTCCGTCAGGACTGTTCCCATGAGGCACAGGGTCAAGACTGATTTGCAAATGAAGGGGGCCAAAATGGAGTGGCATGGTGAGTAAAAGAACGGTGGATTTTACCCACATCTCTTGACTGGGGGGTGAATGTATGATTTATTCAGCATTTCGTCCATCGTTTGTTTGCTTAGCACTTTTCATCCTAAGTGGGATGTGTATGCCCAGTCGTGGGTCCCTTGCTCACTGTGCCACTGGATTCAAGCTAGCTTGGTTGAGTAAGGGTAATACCCAGAAATCTGTACCAGGATGTGTGTTTCCAGTCCAGGGAAGACCTGGCTTGGCAGTTCCATCTGGACTGCTCCCATGAGGCACAGGGTCAAGCCTGATTTGCATATGGCTGGGTCTAAACTGAGGTAGGATGGTGAGCAAAAGAACGTTGGATTTCACCCAGATCTTTTGACTCAGGGTGAATGTAGGATTTATTCAGCATTCCATCCATCATTTGTTTGCGTAGCACTTTTCACCCATAAGTGGGATGGGTATGTCCAGACATGGGTCCCTTGCTCACGGTGCCACAGGATTCAAGCTAGCCTGCCTAATTAAGGGTAATACCCAGAAACCAGTCCCAGGATGCTTGTATACGGTCCAGAGAGGACCTGGCTTGGCAATTCCGTCAGGACTGTTCCCATGAGGCACAGGGTCAAGGCTGATTTGCATATGGCTGCGTCTAAACTGGGGTGGCATGGTGAGTAAAAGAACGATGCATTTAACCCAGATCTCTTGACTGGGGTGAATGTATGATTTATTCAGCATTTCGTCCATCGTTTGTTTGCTTAGCACTTTTCATCCTAAGTGGGATGGGTATACCCAGACGTGGGTCTCTTGCTCATGGTACCACTGGATTCAAGCTAGCCTGCCTGATGAAGGGTAATACCTAGAAACTGGTCCCAGGAAGCTTGTTTATGGTCCGGGGAGGACCTGGCTTGGCAATTCCGTCAGGACTGATCCCATGAGGCACAGGGTCAAGACTGATTTGCATATGGCTGCGTCTAAACTGGGGTGGCATGGTGACTAAAAGAACCATGGATTTAACCCAGATCTCTTGACTGGGGGTGAATGTATGATTTATTCAGCAGTTCGTCCATCGTTTGTTTGCTTAGCACTTTTCATCCTAAGTGGGATGGTAATGCCCAGACGTGGGTCCCTTGCTCATGTGCCAATGGATTTAAGCTAGCCTGGCTGATGAAGGGTAATACCCAGAAACCGGTCCCAGGATGCGTGTTTCCAGTCCAGGGAGGACCTGGTTTGGCAGTTCGATCTGGACTGCTCCCATGAGGCACAGGGTCAAGTCTGATTTGCATATGGCTGGGTCTAAACTGAGGTAGGATGGTGAGCAAATGAACGTTGGATTTCACCCAGATCTCTTGACGCGGGGTGAATGTAGGATTTATTCAGCATTCCATCCATCATTTGTTTGCATAGCACTTTTCACCCTAAGTGGGATGGGTATGCCCAGACATGGGTCCCTTGCTCACTGTGCCACTGGATTCAAGCTAGCCTGGCTGATGAAGGGTAATACCCAGAGATCGGTCCCGGGATGCTTGTTTCCGGTTGCAAGATGGACCTCGCTTGGCAGTTCGGTCTGGACTGTTCCCATGAGGCACAGGGTCAACACTGATTTGCATATGGCTGGGTCTAAACTGGGGTGGCATGGTGAGAAAAAGAAAGATGGATTTAACCAAGATCTCTTGAGTGGGGTGAATGAATGATTTATTCAGCATTCGGTCCATCATTTGTTTGCTTAGCACTTTTCACCCTAAGTGGGATGGGTATGCCCAGATGTGGGTCCCATGCTCACTTATCCACTGGATTCAAGCTAGTCTGGCTGATGAAAGGTAATACCCAGAAACCGGTCCCAGGATGCTTGTTCCCGGTCGAGGGAGGATCTGGCTTAGCAGTTTGGTCTGGACAGTTCCCATGAGGCACAGGGTCAAGACTGATTTGCATATGGCTGGGGCTAAAATGGGGTGGCATGGTGAGCAAAAGAACGATGGATTTAACCGTGATCTCTTGACTGGGGGTGAATGTATGATTTATTCAGCATTCCATCCATCATTTTTTTGCATAGCACTTTTCACCCTAAGTGGGATGGGTATGCCCAGACGTGGGTCCCTTGCTCACTGCGCCACTGGATTCAAGCTAGCCTGGCTGATGAAGGGTAATACCCAGAAACCAGTCCCAGGATGCTTGTTTCCGGTCGAGGGAGGACCTGGCTTGAAGGTTCGGTCTGTATTGTTCCCATGAGGCACTGGATCAAGCCTGATTTGCATATGGATGGGTCTAAACTGGAGTGGCATGGTGAGCAAAAGTATGTTGGATTTAACCCAGATCTTTTGACTGGGGGTGAATGTATGATTTATTGAGCATTCCGTCCATCATTTGTTTGCGTAGCACGTTTCACCCTAAGGGGATGTGTATGCCCAGGGGTGGGTCCCTTGCTCACTGTGCCACTGGATTCAAGCTAGCCTGGCTGATAAAGGGTAATACCCAGAAACCGGTCCCAGGATTCTTGTTTCCGGTCCAGGGAAGACCTGGCTTGGCAGTTCGGTCTGGACTGTTCCCATCAAGCACAGGGTCAAGACTGATTTGCATATGGCTGGATCTAAACTGCAGTGGCATGGTGAGCAAAAGAACGTTGGATTTAACCCAGCTCTCTTGACTGGGGGTGAATGTACGATTTATTCAGCATTCCGTCCGTCATTTGTTTGCGTAGCATTTTTCACCCTAAGTGGGATGAGTATGCCCAGAAGTGGGTCTCTTGCTCACTGCGCCACTGGATTCAAGCTAGCCTGGCTGATGAAAGGCAATACCCAGAAACCGGTCTCAGGATGCTTGTTTCCGGTCGAGGGAGGATCTGGCTTAGCAGTTCGGTCTGGACAGTTCCCATGAGGCACAGTGTCAGGACTGATTTGCATATGGCTGGGTCTAAACCGGAGTGCATGGTGAGCAAAAGAACGTGGGATTTAACCCTGATCTCTTGACTGGGGGTGAATGTATGATTTATTCAGCATTCCATCCATCATTTGTTTGCATAGCACTTTTCACCCTAAGTGGGATGGGTATGCCCAGATGTGGGTCCCTTGCTCACTGTGCCACTGGATTCAAGCTAGCCTGGCTGATGAAGGGTAATACCCAGAAACCGGTCCCAGGATGCTTGTTTCCGGTCGAGGGAGGACCTGGCTTGAGGGTTTGGTCTGGATTGTTCCCATGAGGCACTAGGTCAAGCCTGAATTGCATATGGCTGGGTCTAAACTGGGGTGGCATGGTGAGCAAAAGAACGATGGATTTAACCCAGATCTCTTGACTGGGGGTGAATGTATGATTTATTCAGCATTCCGTCCAGAATATGTTTGCATAGCACTTTTCACCCTAAGTGGGATGGGTATGCCCAGACGTGGGTCCCTTGCTCACTGTGCCACTGGATTAAAGCTAGCCTGGCTGATGAAGGGTAATACCCAGAAACCAGTCTCAGGATGCTTGTTTCCGGGCCCGGGAGGACCTGGCTTGGCAGTTCAGTCTGGAATGTTCCCATGAGGCAGAGGGTGAAGACGGATTTGCATATGGCTGGGTCTAAACTGGGATGGCATGGTGAGCAAAAGAACGATAGATTTTAACCAGATCTCTTGACTGGGGGTGAATGTATGATTTATTCCGCATTCCGTCCATCATTTGTTTGAGTAGCACTTTTCACCCTAAGTGGGATGGGAATGCCCAGACGTGGGTCCCTTGCTCATGTGCCAATGGATTCAAGCAAGTCTGGCTGATGAAGGGTAATACCCAGAAACCGGTCCCAGGATGCGTGTTTCCAGTCCAGGGAGGAAATGGTTTGGCAGTTCGATCTGGACTTCTCCCATGAGGTACAGGGTCAAGCCTGATTTGCATATAGCTTTGTCTAAACTGAGGTAGCATGGTGAGAAAAAGAAAGATGGATTTAACCCAGATCTCTTGACTGGGGGTGAATGAATGATTTATTCAGCATTCCGTCCATCATTTGTTTGCGTAGCACTTTTCACCCTAAGTGGGATGGGTATGCCCAGATGTGGGACCCATGCTCACTTATCCACTGGATTCAAGCTAGTCTGGCTGATGAAAGGTAATACCCAGAAACCGGTCCCAGGATGCTTGTTTCCAGTCGAGGGAGGATCTGGCTTAGCAGTTCGGTCTGGACAGTTCCCATGAGGCACAGGGTCAAGACTGATTTGTATATGGCTGGGTCTAAACTGGAGTGGCATGGTGAGCAAAAGAACGTTGGATTTAACCCAGATCTCTTGACTGGGGGTGAAAGTATGATTTATTCAGCATTCCGTCCATCATTTGTTTGCGCAGCACTTTTCACCCTAAGTGGGATGGGTATGCTCAGTCGTGGGTCCCTTGCTCACTGTGCCACTGGATTCAAGCTAGCCTGGCTAATGAAGGGTAATACCCAGAAATCGGTCCCAGGATGCTTGTTTTCGGTTGCGGGATGGACCTTGCTTGGCAGTTCGGTCTGGACTGTTCCCATGAGGCACAAGGTCAAGACTGATTTGCATATGGCTGGGTCTAAACTGGGGTGGCATGGTGAGAAAAAGAAAGATGGATTTAACCCAGATCTCTTGACTGGGGGTGAATGTATGATTTATTCAGCATTCCGTCCAGAATATGTTTGCATAGCACTTTTCACCCTAAGTGGGATGGGTATGCCCAGACGTGGGTCCCTTGCTCACTGTGCCACTGGATTAAAGCTAGCCTGGCTGATGAAGGGTAATACCCAGAAACCAGTCTCAGGATGCTTGTTTCCGGGCCCGGGAGGACCTGGCTTGGCAGTTCAGTCTGGAATGTTCACATGAGGCAGAGGGTGAAGACGGATTTGCATATGGCTGGGTCTAAACTGGGATGGCATGGTGAGCAAAAGAACGATAGATTTTAACCAGATCTCTTGACTGGGGGTGAATGTATGATTTATTCCGCATTCCGTCCATCATTTGTTTGAGTAGCACTTTTCACCCTAAGTGGGATGGGAATGCCCAGACGTGGGTCCCTTGCTCATGTGCCAATGGATTCAAGCAAGTCTGGCTGATGAAGGGTTATACTCAGAAACCGGTATGAAGATGCGTCTTTCCGGTCCATGGAGGACCTGGCTTTGCAGTTCGGTCTGGACTGTTCCCATGAGGCACAGGGTCACGCCTGATTTCCATATGGCTGGGACTAAACTGGAGTGGCATGGTCAGCAAAAGAACGTTGGATTTAACCCAGATCTCTTGACTGGGGATGAATGTATGATTTATTCAGCATTCCATCCATCATTTGTTTGCGTAGCACTTTTCACCTTAAGGGGATGTGTATGCCCAGGCGTGGGTCCCTTCCTCACTGTGCCACTGAATTCAAGCTAGCCTGGCTGATGAAGGGTAATACCCAGAAACCAGTCCCAGGATGCTTGTTTCCAGTCGAGGGAGGATCTGGCTTAGCAGTTCGGTCTGGACAGTTCCCATGAGGCACAGGGTCAAGACTGATTTGTATATGGCTGGGTCTAAACTGGAGTGGCATGGTGAGCAAAAGAACGTTGGATTTAACCCAGATCTCTTGACTGGGGGTGAAAGTATGATTTATTCAGCATTCCGTCCATCATTTGTTTGCGCAGCACTTTTCACCCTAAGGGGATGTGTATGCCCAGGAGTGGGTCCTTTGCTCACTGTGCCACTGGATTCAAGCTAGCCTGGCTGATGAAGGGTAATGCCCAGAAACCGGTCCCAGGATGCATGTTTATGGTCCAGGGAGGACCTGGCTTGGCAATTCCGTCAGGACTGTTCCCGTGAGGCACAGGGTCAAGACTGATTTGCATATGGCTGCGTCTAAACTGGGGTGGCATGGTGAGTAAAAGAACAATGGATTTAACCCAGATCTCTTGACTGGGGTGAATGTATGATTTATTCAGCATTTCGTCCATCGTTTGTTTGCTTAGCACTTTTCATCCTAAGTGGGATGGGTATACCCAGACGTGGGTCTCTTGCTCATGGTACCACTGGATTCAAGCTAGCCTGCCTGATGAAGGGTAATACCTAGAAACCGGTCCCAGGAAGCTTGTTTATGGTCCGGGGAGGACCTGGCTTGGCAATTCCGTCAGGACTGATCCCATGAGGCACAGGGTCAAGACTGATTTGCATATGGCTGCGTCTAAACTGGGGTGGCATGGTGACTAAAAGAACCATGGATTTAACCCAGATCTCTTGACTGGGGGTGAATGTATGATTTATTCAGCAGTTCGTCCATCGTTTGTTTGCTTAGCACTTTTCATCCTAAGTGGGATGGGAATGCCCAGACGTGGGTCCCTTGCTCATGTGCCAATGGATTTAAGCTAGCCTGGCTGATGAAGGGTAATACCCAGAAACCGGTCCCAGGATGCGTGTTTCCAGTCCAGGGAGGACCTGGTTTGGCAGTTCGATCTGGACTGCTCCCATGAGGCACAGGGTCAAGTCTGATTTGCATATGGCTGGGTCTAAACTGAGGTAGGATGGTGAGCAAATGAACGTTGGATTTCACCCAGATCTCTTGACGCGGGGTGAATGTAGGATTTATTCAGCATTCCATCCATCATTTGTTTGCATAGCACTTTTCACCCTAAGTGGGATGGGTATGCCCAGACATGGGTCCCTTGCTCACTGTGCCACTGGATTCAAGCTAGCCTGGCTGATGAAGGGTAATACCCAGAGATCGGTCCCGGGATGCTTGTTTCCGGTTGCAAGATGGACCTCGCTTGGCAGTTCGGTCTGGACTGTTCCCATGAGGCACAGGGTCAACACTGATTTGCATATGGCTGGGTCTAAACTGGGGTGGCATGGTGAGAAAAAGAAAGATGGATTTAACCAAGATCTCTTGAGTGGGGTGAATGAATGATTTATTCAGCATTCGGTCCATCATTTGTTTGCTTAGCACTTTTCACCCTAAGTGGGATGGGTATGCCCAGATGTGGGTCCCATGCTCACTTATCCACTGGATTCAAGCTAGTCTGGCTGATGAAAGGTAATACCCAGAAACCGGTCCCAGGATGCTTGTTCCCGGTCGAGGGAGGATCTGGCTTAGCAGTTTGGTCTGGACAGTTCCCATGAGGCACAGGGTCAAGACTGATTTGCATATGGCTGGGGCTAAAATGGGGTGGCATGGTGAGCAAAAGAACGATGGAATTAACCGTGATCTCTTGACTGGGGGTGAATGTATGATTTATTCAGCATTCCATCCATCATTTTTTTGCATAGCACTTTTCACCCTAAGTGGGATGGGTATGCCCAGACGTGGGTCCCTTGCTCACTGCGCCACTGGATTCAAGCTAGCCTGGCTGATGAAGGGTAATACCCAGAAACCGGTCCCAGGATGCTTGTTTCCGGTCGAGGGAGGACCTGGCTTGAAGGTTCGGTCTGTATTGTTCCCATGAGGCACTGGATCAAGCCTGATTTGCATATGGATGGGTCTAAACTGGAGTGGCATGGTGAGCAAAAGTACGTTGGATTTAACCCAGATCTTTTGACTGGGGGTGAATGTATGATTTATTGAGCATTCCGTCCATCATTTGTTTGCGTAGCACGTTTCACCCTAAGGGGATGTGTATGCCCAGGGGTGGGTCCCTTGCTCACTGTGCCACTGGATTCAAGCTAGCCTGGCTGATAAAGGGTAATACCCAGAAACCGGTCCCAGGATTCTTGTTTCCGGTCCAGGGAAGACCTGGCTTGGCAGTTCGGTCTGGACTGTTCCCATGAAGCACAGGGTCAAGACTGATTTGCATATGGCTGGATCTAAACTGCAGTGGCATGGTGAGCAAAAGAACGTTGGATTTAACCCAGCTCTCTTGACTGGGGGTGAATGTACGATTTATTCAGCATTCCGTCCGTCATTTGTTTGCGTAGCATTTTTCACCCTAAGTGGGATGAGTATGCCCAGAAGTGGGTCTCTTGCTCACTGTGCCACTGGATTCAAGCTAGCCTGGCTGATGAAAGGCAATACCCAGAAACCGGTCCCAGGATGCTTGTTTGCGGTCGAGGGAGGATCTGGCTTAGCAGTTCGGTCTGGACAGTTCCCATGAGGCACAGTGTCAGGACTGATTTGCATATGGCTGGGTCTAAACCGGAGTGCATGGTGAGCAAAAGAACGTGGGATTTAACCCTGATCTCTTGACTGGGGGTGAATGTATGATTTATTCAGCATTCCATCCATCATTTGTTTGCATAGCACTTTTCACCCTAAGTGGGATGGGTATGCCCAGATGTGGGTCCCTTGCTCACTGTGCCACTGGATTCAAGCTAGCCTGGCTGATGAAGGGTAATACCCAGAAACCGGTCCCAGGATGCTTGTTTCCGGTCGAGGGAGGACCTGGCTTGAGGGTTTGGTCTGGATTGTTCCCATGAGGCACTAGGTCAAGCCTGAATTGCATATGGCTGGGTCTAAACTGGGGTGGCATGGTGAGCAAAAGAACGATGGATTTAACCCAGATCTCTTGACTGGGGGTGAATGTATGATTTATTCAGCATTCCGTCCCTCATTTGTTTGCGTAGCACTTTTCACCCTAAGTGGGATGGGTATGCCCAGCTGTGAGTCCCTTGCTCACTGTGCCACTGTATTCAAGCTATCCTGGCTGATGAAGGGTAATACCCAGTGACCGGTCCCAGGATGCTTAGTTCCGTTCAAGGGAGGACCTGGCTTGGCAGTTCGGTCTGGACTGTTCCCATGAGGCACTAGGTCAAGCCTGAATTGCATATGGCTGGGTCTAAACTGGGGTGGCATGGTGAGCAAAAGAACGATGGATTTAACCCAGATCTCTTGACTGGGGGTGAATGTATGATTTATTCAGCATTCCGTCCAGAATATGTTTGCATAGCACTTTTCACCCTAAGTGGGATGGGTATGCCCAGACGTGGGTCCCTTGCTCACTGTGCCACTGGATTAAAGCTAGCCTGGCTGATGAAGGGTAATACCCAGAAACCAGTCTCAGGATGCTTGTTTCCGGGCCCGGGAGGACCTGGCTTGGCAGTTCAGTCTGGAATGTTCCCATGAGGCAGAGGGTGAAGACGGATTTGCATATGGCTGGGTCTAAACTGGGATGGCATGGTGAGCAAAAGAACGATAGATTTTAACCAGATCTCTTGACTGGGGGTGAATGTATGATTTATTCCGCATTCCGTCCATCATTTGTTTGATTAGCACTTTTCACCCTAAGTGGGATGGGAATGCCCAGACGTGGGTCCCTTGCTCATGTGCCAAAGGATTCAAGCAAGTCTGGCTGATGAAGGGTAATACCCAGAAACCGGTCCCAGGATGCGTGTTTCCAGTCCAGGGAGGAAATGGTTTGGCAGTTCGATCTGGACTTCTCCCATGAGGTACAGGGTCAAGCCTGATTTGCATATAGCTTTGTCTAAACTGAGGTAGCATGGTGAGAAAAAGAAAGATGGATTTAACCCAGATCTCTTGACTGGGGGTGAATGAATGATTTATTCAGCATTCCGTCCATCATTTGTTTGCGTAGCACTTTTCACCCTAAGTGGGATGGGTATGCCCAGATGTGGGACCCATGCTCACTTATCCACTGGATTCAAGCTAGTCTGGCAGATGAAAGGTAATACCCAGAAACCGGTCCCAGGATGCTTGTTTCCAGTCGAGGGAGGATCTGGCTTAGCAGTTCGGTCTGGACAGTTCCCATGAGGCACAGGGTCAAGACTGATTTGTATATGGCTGGGTCTAAACTGGAGTGGCATGGTGAGCAAAAGAACGTTGGATTTAACCCAGATCTCTTGACTGGGGGTGAAAGTATGATTTATTCAGCATTCCGTCCATCATTTGTTTGCGCAGCACTTTTCACCCTAAGTGGGATGGGTATGCTCAGTCGTGGGTCCCTTGCTCACTGTGCCACTGGATTCAAGCTAGCCTGGCTAATGAAGGTTAATACCCAGAAATCGGTCCCAGGATGCTTGTTTTCGGTTGCGGGATGGACCTTGCTTGGCAGTTCGGTCTGGACTGTTCCCATGAGGCACAAGGTCAAGACTGATTTGCATATGGCTGGGTCTAAACTGGGGTGGCATGGTGAGAAAAAGAAAGATGGATTTAACCCAGATCTCTTGACTGGGGGTGAATGAATGATTTATTCAGCATTCCGTCCATCATTTGTTTGCCTAGCACTTTTCACCCTAAGTGGCATGGGTATGCCCAGATGTGGGTCTCTTGCTCACTTAGCCACTGGATTCAAACTAGTCTGGCTGATGAAGGGTAATACCCAGAAACCGGTCTCAGGATGCTTGTTTCCGGTAGAGGGAGGACCTGGCTTGGCAGCTAGGTCTGGACAGTTCCCATGAGGCACAGGGTCAAGACTGATTTGCATATGGCTGGGTCTAAACTGGAGTGGCATGGTGAGCAAAAGAACGTTGGATTTAACCCAGATCTCTTGACTGGGGGTGAAAGTATGATTTATTCAGCATTCCGTCCATCATTTTTTTGCGCAGCACTTTTCACGCTAATTGGGATGGGTATGCCCAGACGTGGGTCCCGTACTCACTGTGCCACTGGATTCAAGCTACCCTGGCTGATGAAGGGTTATACTCAGAAACCGGTATGAAGATGCGTCTTTCCGGTCCATGGAGGACCTGGCTTTGCAGTTCGGTCTGGACTGTTCCCATGAGGCACAGGGTCAAGCCTGATTTCCATATGGCTGGGACTAAACTGGAGTGGCATGGTGAGCAAAAGAACGTTGGATTTAACCCAGATCTCTTGACTGGGGATGAATGTATGATTTATTCAGCATTCCATCCATCATTTGTTTGCGTAGCACTTTTCACCTTAAGGGGATGTGTATGCCCAGGCGTGGGTCCCTTCTTCACTGTGCCACTGAATTCAAGCTAGCCTGGCTGATGAAGGGTAATACCCAGAAACCAGTCCCAGGATGCTTGTTTCCAGTCCAGGGAGGGCCTGGCTTGGCAGTTCGGTCTGGACTGTTCCCATGAAGCACCGCATCAAGACTGATTTGCATATGGCTTGATAAAAAACTGGGGTGGCATGGTGAGCAAAAGAACGTTGGATTTAACCCAGATCTCTTGACTGGGGGTGAATGTACGGTTTATTCAGCATTCCGTCCATCATTTGTTTGCGTAGCACTTTTCACCCTAGGTGGGATGGGTATGTCCAGATGTGGGTCCCTTGCTCACGGTGCCACTGGATTCAAGCTAGCCTGCCTGATGAAGGGTAATACCTAGAACCGGTCCCAGGATGCTTGTTTATGGTCCAGGGAGGACCTGGCTTGGCAGTTCCGTCAGGACTGTTCCCATGAGGCACAGGGTCAAGACTGATTTGCAAATGAAGGGGGCCAAAATGGAGTGGCATGGTGAGTAAAAGAACGGTGGATTTTACCCACATCTCTTGACTGGGGGGTGAATGTATGATTTATTCAGCATTTCGTCCATCGTTTGTTTGCTTAGCACTTTTCATCCTAAGTGGGATGTGTATGCCCAGTCGTGGGTCCCTTGCTCACTGTGCCACTGGATTCAAGCTAGCTTGGTTGAGTAAGGGTAATACCCAGAAATCTGTACCAGGATGTGTGTTTCCAGTCCAGGGAAGACCTGGCTTGGCAGTTCCATCTGGACTGCTCCCATGAGGCACAGGGTCAAGCCTGATTTGCATATGGCTGGGTCTAAACTGGGGTGGCATGGTGAGCAAAAGAAAGATGGATTTAACCCAGATCTCTTGACTGGGGGTGAATTAATGATTTATTCAGCATTCCGTCCATCATTTGTTTGCACAGCACTTTTCACCCTAAGTGGGATGGGTATGCCCAGACGTGGGTCACTTGCTCACTGTGCCACTGGATTCAAGCTAGATTGGCTGATGAAGGGTTATACTCAGAAACCGGTATGAAGATGCGTCTTTCTGGTCCATGGAGGACCTGGCTTGGCAGTTCCGTCAGGACTGCTCCCATGAGGCACAGGGTCAAGATTGATTTGCATATGGCTGCGTCTAAACTGAGGTAGCATGGTGAGCAAAAGAACGTTGGATTTAACCCAGATCTCTTGACTCGGGGTGAATGTAGGATTTATTCAGCATTCCATCCATCATTTGTTTGCGTAGCACTTTTCACCCTAAGTGGAATGGGTATGGCCAGACATGGGTCCCTTGCTCACTGTGCCACTGGATTCAAGCTAGCATGGTTGATGAACGGTAACACCCAGAATCCGGTCCCAGGATGCTTGTTGACGGTCCAGGGAGGACCTGCCTTGGCAGTTCGGTCCGGACTGTTCCCATGAGGCACAGGGTCAAGACTGATTTGCATATGGCTGTGTCTAAACTGGGGTGGCATGGTGAGCAAAAGAACGTTGGATTTAACCCAGATCTCTTGACTGGGGGTGAATGTACAATTTATTCAGCATTCCGTCCATCATTTGTTTGCGTAGCACTTTTCATCCTAAGTGGGATGAGTATGCCCAGATGTGGGTCCCTTGCTCACGGTGGCACAGGATTCAAGCTAGCCTGCCTAATGAAGGGTAATACCTAGAAACCAGTCCAAGAATGCTTGTTTATGGTCCAGGGAGGACCTGGCTTTGCAGTTCGGTCTGGACAGTTCCCATGAGGCACAGGGTCAAGCCTGATTTGCATATGGCTGGGTCTATACTGGAGTGGCATGGTGAGTAAAAGAACGATGGATTTAACCCAGATCTCTTGACTGGGGGTGAATGTATGGTTTATTCAGCATTTTGTCCATCGTTTGTTTGCTTAGCACTTTTAATCCTAAATTGGATGGGTATGCCAAGACATGGGTCTCTTGCTCACTGTGCCACTGGAATCAAGCTAGCCTGGCTAATGAAAGGTAATACCTAGAAACCGGTCCCAGGATGCTTGTTTATGGTCCAGGGAGGACCTGGCTTGGCAATTCCGTCAGGACTGTTCCCATGAGGCACAGGGTCAAGATTGATTTGCATATGGCTACGTCTAAACTGGGGTGGCATGGTGAGTAAAAGAACGATGGAATTAACCCAGATATCTTGACTGGGGGTGAATGTATGATTTATTCAACATTTCGTCCATCGTTTGTTCGCTTAGCACTTTTCATCCTAAGTGGGATGGGTATGCCCAGTCGTGGGTCCCTTGCTCACTGTGCCACGGGATTAAAGCTAGCCTGGCTGATGAAGGGTAATACCCAGAAATCGGTCCCAGGATGCTCGTTTACGGTCGAGGGAGAACCTCGCTTGGCAGTTCGGTCTGGACTGTTCCCATGAGGCACAGGGTCAAGACTGATTTGCATATGGCTGGGTCTAAACTGAGGTAGCATGGTGAGTAAAAGAACGTTGGATTTAACCCAGATCTCTTGACTCAGGGTGAATGTAGGATTTATTCAGCATTCCATCCATCATTTGTTTGCGTAACACTGTTCACCCTAAGTGGGATGGGTATGCCCAGACATGGGTCCCTTGCTCACTGTGCCACTGGATTTAAGCTAGCCTGGCTGATGAAAGGTAATACCCAGAAACCAGTCCCAGGATGCTTGTTTACGGTCCAGGGAGGACCTGGCTTGGCAATTCCGTCAGGACTGTTCCCATGAGGCACAGGGTCAAGGCTGATTTGCATATGGCTGCATCTAAACTGGGGTGGCATGGTGAGTAAAAGAACGATGCATTTAACCCAGATCTCTTGACTGGGGGTGAATGTATGATTTATTCAGCATTTCGTCCATCGTTTGTTTGCTTAGCACTTTTCATCATAAGTGGGATGGGTATGCCCAGTCGTGGGTCCCTTGCTCACTGCGCCACTGGATTCAAGCTAGCCTGGCTGGTGAAGGGTAATACCCACAAATCGGTCCCAGGATGCTTGTTTCCGGTCGAGGGAGGACCTCGCTTGGCAGTTCGGTCTGGACTGTTCCCTTGAGACACAGAGTCAAGACTGATTTGCATATGGCTGGGTCTAAACTGGAGTGGCATGGTGAGCAAAAGAACGTTGGATTTAACCCAGATCTCTTGACTGGGGTTGAAAGTATGATTTATTCAGCATTCCGTCCATCATTTGTTTGCTTAGCACTTTTCATCCTAAGTGGGATGGGTATGCCCAGTCGTGGGTCCCTTGCTCACTGTGCCACTGGGTTCAAGCTAGCCTGGCTGATGAATGGTAATACCCAGAAATCGGTCCCAGGATGCTTGTTTCCAGTTGAGGGATGGACCTCGCTTGGCAGTTCGGTCTGGACTGTTCCCATGAGGCACAGGGTCAAGACTGATTTTCATATGGCCGGGTCTAAACTGGGGTGACATGGTGAGAAAAAGGAAGATGGATTTAACCCAGATCTTTTGACTGGGGGTAAATGTATGATTTATTGAGCATTCCGTCCATCATTTGTTTGTGTAGCACTTTTCACCCTAAGGGGATGTGTGTGCCCAGGGCTGGGTCCCTTGCTCACTGTGCCACTGGATTCAAGCTAGCCTGGCTGATGAAGGGTAATACCCAGAAACCGGTCCCAGGATGCTTGTTTCCGGTCCAGGGAAGACCTGGCTTGGCAGTTCGGTCTGGAAAGTTTCCATGAGGCACAGGGTCAAGCCTGATTTGAATATGGCTGGGTCTAAACTGGAGTGGCATGGTGAGTAAAAGAACAATGGATTTAACCCAGATCTCTTGACTGGGGGTGAATGTATGATTTATTCAGCATTTCGTCCATCGTTTGTTTGCTTAGCACTTTTAATCCTAAATTGGATTGGTATGCCCAGTCATGGGTCCCTTGCTCATTGTGCCACTGGATTCAAGCTAGCCTGGCTGAGGAAGGGTAATACCCAGAAATCGGTCAGAGGATGCGTGTTTCCAGTCCAGGGAGGACCTGGTTTGGCAGTTCGATATGGACTGCTCCCATGATGCACAGGGTCAAGCCTGATTTGCATATGGCTGGGTCTAAACTGAGGTAGCATGGTGAGCAAAAGAACGTTGGATTTAACCCAGATCTCTTGACTAGGGGTGAATGTAGGATTTATTCAGCATTCCATCCATCATTTGTTTGCGTAGCACTTTTCACCCAAAGTGGGATGGGTATGTCCAGACATGCGTCCCTTGCTCACTGTGCCACTGGAATCAAGCTAGCCTGGCTGATGAAAGGTAATACCTAGAAACCGGTCCCAGGATGCTTGTTTATGGTCCAGGGAGGACCTGGCTTGGAAATTCCGTCAGGACTGTTCCCATGAGGCACAGGGTCAAGATTGATTTGCATATGGCTGCGTCTCAACTGGGGTGGCATGGTGAGTAAACGAACGATGGATTTAACCCAGATATCTTGACTGGGGGTGAATGTATGATTTATTCAACATTTCGTCCATCGTTTGTTTGCTTAGTACTTTTCATCCTAAGTGGGATGGGTATGCCCAGTCGTGGGTCCCTTGCTCACTGCGCCACAGGATTCAAGCTAGCCTGGCTGATGAAGGGTAATACCCAGAAATCGGTCCCAGGATGCTTGTTTCCGGTTGAGGGAGGACCTCGCTTGGCAGTTCGGTCTGGACTGTTCCCTTGAGGCACAGGGTCAAGACTGATTTACATATGGCTGGGTCTAAACTGGAGTGGCATGGTGAGCAAAAGAACGTTGGATTTAACCCAGATCTCTTGACTGGGGTTGAAAGTATGATTTATTCAGCATTCCGTCCATCATTTGTTTGCGCATCACTTTTCACCCTAAGTGGGATGGGTATGCCCAGACGTGGGTCCCTTGCTCACTGTGCCCCGGGATTCAAGCTAGCCTGGCTGATGAAGGGTAATACCCAGAAACCGGTCCCAGGATGCTTGTTTCCGGTCCAAGGAAGACCTGGCTTGGCAGTTCGGTATGGACTGTTCCCATGAAGCAACGGGTCAAGACTGATTTGCATATGGCTGTGTTTAAACTGGGGTGGCATGGTGAGTAAACGAACGATGGATTTAACCCAGATATCTTGACTGGGGGTGAATGTATGATTTATTCAACATTTCGTCCATCGTTTGTTTGCTTAGTACTTTTCATCCTAAGTGGGATGGGTATGCCCAGTCGTGGGTCCCTTGCTCACTGCGCCACAGGATTCAAGCTAGCCTGGCTGATGAAGGGTAATACCCAGAAATCGGTCCCAGGATGCTTGTTTCCGGTTGAGGGAGGACCTCGCTTGGCAGTTCGGTCTGGACTGTTCCCTTGAGGCACAGGGTCAAGACTGATTTACATATGGCTGGGTCTAAACTGGAGTGGCATGGTGAGCAAAAGAATGTTGGATTTAACCCAGATCTCTTGACTGGGGTTGAAAGTATGATTTATTCAGCATTCCGTCCATCATTTGTTTGCGCATCACTTTTCACCCTAAGTGGGATGGGTATGCCCAGACATGGGTCCCTTGCTCACTGTGCCACGGGATTCAAGCTAGCCTGGCTGATGAAGGGTAATACCCAGAAACCGGTCCCAGGATGCTTGTTTCCGGTCCAAGGAAGACCTGGCTTGGCAGTTCGGTATGGACTGTTCCCATGAAGCAACGGGTCAAGACTGATTTGCATATGGCTGGGTCTAAACTGGGGTGGCATGGTGAGAAAAAGGAAGATGGATTTAACCCAGATCTCTTGACTGGGGGTGAATGAATGATTTATTCAGCATTCCATCCATCATTTGTTTGCGTAGCACTTTTCACCCTAAGTGGGATGGGTATGCCCAGATGTGGATCCCATGCTCACTTATCCACTGGATTCAAGCTAGTCTGGCTGATGAATGGTAATACCCAAAAATCGGTCCCAGGATGCTTGTTTCCGGTCAAAGGAGGATCTGGCTTAGCAGTTCGGTCTGGACATTTCCTATGAGGCACAGGGTCAAGACTGATTTGCATATGGCTGGGTCTAAACTGGAGTGGCATGGTGAGCAAAATAACCTTGGATTTAACCCAGATCTCTTGACTGGGGGTGAAAGTATGATTTATTCAGCATTCCGTCCATCATTTGTTTCGGCAGCACTTTTCTCCCTAAGTGGGATGGGTATGCCCAGACATGGGTCCCTTGCTCACTGTGCCACCGAATTCAAGCTAGCCTGGCTGATGAAGGGTTATACTCAGAAACCGGTACAAAGATGCGTCTTTCGGGTCCAGGGAGGACCTGGCTTTGCAGTTCGGTCTGGACTGTTCCCATGATGCACAGGGTCAAGACTGATTTGCATATGGCTGTGTCTAAACTGGAGTGGCATGGTGAGCAAAATAACCTTGGATTTAACCCAGATCTCTTGACTGGGGTTGAAAGTATGATTTATTCAGCATTCCGTCCATCATTTGTTTACTTAGCACTTTTCATCCAAAGTGTGATGGGTATGCCCAGTCGTGGGTCCCTTGCTCACTGTGCCACTGGATTCAAGCTAGCCTGGCTGATGAATGGATTTAACCCAGATCTTTTGACTGGGGGGGAAAAGTGCTACACAAACAAATGATGGACGGAATGCTCATTGACGGATTTATTGAGCATTCCGTCCATCATTTGTTTGTGTAGCACTTTTCACCCTAAGGGGATGTGTGTGCCCAGGGCTGGGTCCCTTGCTCACTGTGCCACTGGATTCAAGCTAGCCTGGCTGATGAAGGGTAATACCCAGAAACCGGTCCCAGGATGCTTGTTTCCGGTCCAGGGAAGACCTGGCTTGGCAGTTCGGTCTGGACTGTTCCCATGAAGCACCGTGTCAAGACTGATTTGCATATGGCTGGATGTAAACTGGGGTGGCATGGTGAGCAAAAGAACATTGGATTTAACCCAGATCTCTTGACTGGGGGTGAATGTACGATTTATTCAGCATTCCGTCCATTATTTGTTTGCGTAGCACTTGTCACCCTAAGTGGGATGAGAATGCCCAGACGTGGGTCCCTTGCTCACGGTGCCACAGTATTCAAGCTAGCCTGCCTAATGAAGGGTAATACCTAGAAACCGGTCCAAGAATGCTTGTTTATGGTCCAGGGAGGACCTGGCTTTGCAGTTCGGTCTGGAAAGTTTCCATGAGGCACAGGGTCAAGCCTGATTTGAATATGGCTGGGTCTAAACTGGAGTGGCATGGTGAGTAAAAGAACAATGGATTTAACCCAGATCTCTTGACTGGGGGTGAATGTATGATTTATTCAGCATTTCGTCCATCGTTTGTTTGCTTAGCACTTTTAATCCTAAATTGGATTGGTATGCCCAGTCATGGGTCCCTTGCTCATTGTGCCACTGGATTCAAGCTAGCCTGGCTGAGGAAGGGTAATACCCAGAAATCGGTCAGAGGATGCGTGTTTCCAGTCCAGGGAGGACCTGGTTTGGCAGTTCGATATGGACTGCTCCCATGATGCACAGGGTCAAGCCTGATTTGCATATGGCTGGGTCTAAACTAAGGTAGCATGGTGAGCAAAAGAACGTTGGATTTAACCCAGATCTCTTGACTAGGGGTGAATGTAGGATTTATTCAGCATTCCATCCATCATTTGTTTGCGTAGCACTTTTCACCCAAAGTGGAATGGGTTTTCCAGACATGCGTCCCTTGCTCACTGTGCCACTGGAATCAAGCTAGCCTGGCTGATGAAAGGTAATACCTAGAAACCGGTCCCAGGATGCTGGTTTATGGTTCAGGGAGGACCTGGCTTGGAAATTCCATCAGGACTGTTCCCATGAGGCACAGGGTCAAGATTGATTTGCATATGGCTGCGTCTCAACTGGGGTGGCATGGTGAGTAAAAGAACGATGGATTTAACCCAGATATCTTGACTGGGGGTGAATGTATGATTTATTCAACATTTCGTCCATCGTTTGTTTGCTTAGCACTTTACATCCTAAGTGGGATGGGTATGCCCAGTCGTGGGCCCCTTGCTCACTGTGCCACTGGATTCAAGCTAGCCTGGCTGATGAAGGGTAATACCCAGAAACCAGTCCCAGGATTCTTGTTTCCGGTCCAGGGAAGACCTGGCTTGGCAGTTCGGTATGGACTGTTCCCATGAAGCACCGGGTCAAGACTGATTTGCATATGGCTGTGTCTAAACTGGGGTGGCATGGTGAGTAAAAGAACGATGGATTTAACCCAGATCTCTTGACTGGGGGTGAATGTATGATTTATTCAGCATTTCGTCCATTGTTTGTTTGCTTAGCACTTCTCATCCTAAGTGGGATGGGTATGCCCAGTCGTGGGTCCCTTGCTCACTGTGCCACTGGATTGAAGCTAGCCTGGCTGATGAATGGTAATACCCAGAAATCGGTCCCAGGATGCTTGTTTCCAGTTGAGGGATGGACCTCGCTTGGCAGTTCGGTCTGGACTGTTCCCATGAGGCACAGGGTCAAGACTGATTTGCATATGGCTGGGTCTAAACTGGGGGGACATGGTGAGAAAAAGGAAGATCGATTTAACCCAGATCTCTTGACTGGGGGTGAATGAATGATTTATTCAGCATTCCATCCATCATTTGTTTGCGTAGCACTTTTCACCCTAAGTGGGATGGGTATGCCCAGATGTGGATCCCATGCTTACTTATCCACTGGATTCAAGCTAGTCTGGCTGATGAAAGGTAATACCCAGAAAACAGTCCCAGGATGCTTGTTTCCGGTCGAGGGAGGATCTGGCCTAGCAGTTCAGTCTGGACATTTCCCATGAGGCACAGGGTCAAGACTGATTTGCATATGGCTGGGTCTAAACTGGAGTGGCATGGTGAGCAAAAGAACGTTGGATTTAACCCAGATCTCTTGACTGGGGGTGAAAGTATGATTTATTCAGCATTCCGTCCATCATTTGTTTCGGGAGCACTTTTCACCCTAAGTGGGATGGATATGCCCAGACATGGGTCCCTTGCTCACTGTGCCACCGAATTCAAGCTAGCCTGGCTGATGAAGGGTTATACTCAGAAACCGGTACACAGATGCGTCTTTCTGGTCCAGGGAGGACCTGGCTTTGCAGTTCGGTCTGGACTGTTCCCATGAGGCACAGGGTCAAGCCTGATTTGCATATGGCTGGGTCTAAACTGGAGAGGCATGGTGAGCAAAAGAACGTTGGATTTAACCTAGATCTTTTGACAGGGGGTGAATTTATGATTTATTGAGCATTCCGTCCATCATTTGTTTGCGTAGCACTTTTCACCCTAAGGGGATGTGTGTGCCCAGGGGTATGTCCCTTGCTCACTGTGCCACTGGATTCAAGCTAGCCTGGCTGATGAAGGGTAATACCCAGAAACCTGTCCCAGGATGCTTGTTTCCAGTCGAGGGAGAACCTCGCTTGGCAGTTCGGTCTGGAGTGTTCCCATGAGGCACAGGGTCAAGACTGATTTGCATATGGCTGGGTCTAAACTGGGGTGGCATGGTGAGCAAAAGAAAGATGGATTTAACCCAGATCTCTTGACTGGGGGTGAATTAATGATTTATTCAGCATTCCGTCCATCATTTGTTTGCACAGCACTTTTCACCCTAAGTGGGATGGGTATGCCCAGACGTGGGTCCCTTGCTCACTGTGCCACTGGATTCAAGCTAGATTGGCTGATGAAGGGTTATACTCAGAAACCGGTATGAAGATGCGTCTTTCTGGTCCATGGAGGACCTGGCTTGGCAGTTCCGTCAGGACTGCTCCCATGAGGCACAGGGTCAAGATTGATTTGCATATGGCTGCGTCTAAACTGAGGTAGCATGGTGAGCAAAAGAACGTTGGATTTAACCCAGATCTCTTGACTCAGGGTGAATGTAGGATTTATTCAGCATTCCATCCATCATTTGTTTGCGTAGCACTTTTCACCCTAAGTGGAATGGGTATGGCCAGACATGGGTCCCTTGCTCACTGTGCCACTGGATTCAAGCTAGCATGGTTGATGAACGGTAACACCCAGAATCCGGTCCCAGGATGCTTGTTGACGGTCCAGGGAGGACCTGCCTTGGCAGTTCGGTCCGGACTGTTCCCATGAGGCACAGGGTCAAGACTGATTTGCATATGGCTGTGTCTAAACTGGGGTGGCATGGTGAGCAAAAGAACGTTGGATTTAACCCAGATCTCTTGACTGGGGGTGAATGTACAATTTATTCAGCATTCCGTCCATCATTTGTTTGCGTAGCACTTTTCATCCTAAGTGGGATGAGTATGCCCAGATGTGGGTCCCTTGCTCACGGTGGCACAGGATTCAAGCTAGCCTGCCTAATGAAGGGTAATACCTAGAAACCAGTCCAAGAATGCTTGTTTATGGTCCAGGGAGGACCTGGCTTTGCAGTTCGGTCTGGACAGTTCCCATGAGGCACAGGGTCAAGCCTGATTTGCATATGGCTGGGTCTATACTGGAGTGGCATGGTGAGTAAAAGAACGATGGATTTAACCCAGATCTCTTGACTGGGGGTGAATGTATGGTTTATTCAGCATTTTGTCCATCGTTTGTTTGCTTAGCACTTTTAATCCTAAATTGGATGGGTATGCCAAGACATGGGTCTCTTGCTCACTGTGCCACTGGAATCAAGCTAGCCTGGCTAATGAAAGGTAATACCTAGAAACCGGTCCCAGGATGCTTGTTTATGGTCCAGGGAGGACCTGGCTTGGCAATTCCGTCAGGACTGTTCCCATGAGGCACAGGGTCAAGATTGATTTGCATATGGCTACGTCTAAACTGGGGTGGCATGGTGAGTAAACGAACGATGGAATTAACCCAGATATCTTGACTGGGGGTGAATGTATGATTTATTCAACATTTCGTCCATCGTTTGTTCGCTTAGCACTTTTCATCCTAAGTGGGATGGGTATGCCCAGTCGTGGGTCCCTTGCTCACTGTGCCACGGGATTAAAGCTAGCCTGGCTGATGAAGGGTAATACCCAGAAATCGGTCCCAGGATGCTTGTTTACGGTCGAGGGAGAACCTCGCTTGGCAGTTCGGTCTGGACTGTTCCCATGAGGCACAGGGTCAAGACTGATTTGCATATGGCTGGGTCTAAACTGAGGTAGCATGGTGAGTAAAAGAACGTTGGATTTAACCCAGATCTCTTGACTCAGGGTGAATGTAGGATTTATTCAGCATTCCATCCATCATTTGTTTGCGTAACACTGTTCACCCTAAGTGGGATGGGTATGCCCAGACATGGGTCCCTTGCTCACTGTGCCACTGGATTTAAGCTAGCCTGGCTGATGAAAGGTAATACCCAGAAACCAGTCCCAGGATGCTTGTTTACGGTCCAGGGAGGACCTGGCTTGGCAATTCCGTCAGGACTGTTCCCATGAGGCACAGGGTCAAGATTGATTTGCATATGGCTGCGTCTCAACTGGGGTGGCATGGTGAGTAAACGAACGATGCATTTAACCCAGATCTCTTGACTGGGGGTGAATGTATGATTTATTCAGCATTTCGTCCATCGTTTGTTTGCTTAGCACTTTTCATCATAAGTGGGATGGGTATGCCCAGTCGTGGGTCCCTTGCTCACTGCGCCACTGGATTCAAGCTAGCCTGGCTGGTGAAGGGTAATACCCAGAAATCGGTCCCAGGATGCTTGTTTCCGGTCGAGGGAGGACCTCGCTTGGCAGTTCGGTCTGGACTGTTCCCTTGAGACACAGAGTCAAGACTGATTTGCATATGGCTGGGTCTAAACTGGAGTGGCATGGTGAGCAAAAGAACGTTGGATTTAACCCAGATCTCTTGACTGGGGTTGAAAGTATGATTTATTCAGCATTCCGTCCATCATTTGTTTGCGCATCACTTTTCACCCTAAGTGGGATGGGTATGCCCAGACGTGGGTCCTTTGCTCACTGTGCCACCGGATTCAAGCTAGCCTGGCTGATGAAGGGTAATACCCAGAAACCGGTCCCAGGATGCTTGTTTCCGGTCCAAGGAAGACCTGGCTTGGCAGTGCGGTATGGACTGTTCCCATGAAGCAACGGGTCAAGACTGATTTGCATATGGCTGTGTTTAAACTGGGGTGGCATGGTGAGTAAACGAACGATGGATTTAACCCAGATATCTTGACTGGGGGTGAATGTATGATTTATTCAACATTTCGTCCATCGTTTGTTTGCTTAGTACTTTTCATCCTAAGTGGGATGGGTATGCCCAGTCGTGGGTCCCTTGCTCACTGCGCCACAGGATTCAAGCTAGCCTGGCTGATGAAGGGTAATACCCAGAAATCGGTCCCAGGATGCTTGTTTCCGGTTGAGGGAGGACCTCGCTTGGCAGTTCGGTCTGGACTGTTCCCTTGAGGCACAGGGTCAAGACTGATTTACATATGGCTGGGTCTAAACTGGAGTGGCATGGTGAGCAAAAGAATGTTGGATTTAACCCAGATCTCTTGACTGGGGTTGAAAGTATGATTTATTCAGCATTCCGTCCATCATTTGTTTGCGCATCACTTTTCACCCTAAGTGGGATGGGTATGCCCAGACGTGGGTCCCTTGCTCACTGTGCCACGGGATTCAAGCTAGCCTGGCTGATGAAGGGTAATACCCAGAAACCGGTCCCAGGATGCTTGTTTCCGGTCCAAGGAAGACCTGGCTTGGCAGTTCGGTATGGACTGTTCCCATGAAGCAACGGGTCAAGACTGATTTGCATATGGCTGTGTTTAAACTGGGGTGGCATGGTGAGTAAAAGAACGATGGATTTAATCCAGATCTCTTGACTGGGGGTGAATGTATGATTTATTCAGCATTTCGTCCATCGTTTGTTTGCTTAGCACTTTTCATCCTAAGTGGGATGGGTATGCCCAGTCGTGGGTCCCTTGCTTACTGTGCCACTGGATTGAAGCTAGCCTGGCTGATGAATGGTAATACCCAGAAATCGGTCCCAGGATGCTTGTTTCCAGTTGAGGGATGGACCTCGCTTGGCAGTTCGGTCTGGACTGTTCCCATGAGGCACAGGGTCAAGACTGATTTGCATATGGCTGGGTCTAAACTGGGGTGGCATGGTGAGAAAAAAGGAAGATGGATTTAACCCAGATCTCTTGACTGGGGGTGAATGAATGATTTATTCAGCATTCCGTCCATCATTTGTTTGCGTAGCACTTTTCACCCTAAGTGGGATGGGTATGCCCAGATGTGGGTCCCATGCTCACTTATCCACTGGATTCAAGCTAGTCTGGCTTATAAAAGGTAATACCCAGAAAACGGTCCCAGGATGCTTGTTTCCGGTCGAGGGAGGACCTGGTTTGGCAGTTCGATATGGACTGCTCCCATGATGCACAGGGTCAAGCCTGATTTGCATATGGCTGGGTCTAAACTGAGGTAGCATGGTGAGCAAAAGAACGTTGGATTTAACCCAGATCTCTTGACTAGGGGTGAATGTAGGATTTATTCAGCATTCCATCCATCATTTGTTTGCGTAGCACTTTTCACCCAAAGTGGGATGGGTATGTCGAGACATGCGTCCCTTGCTCACTGTGCCACTGGAATCAAGCTAGCCTGGCTGATGAAAGGTAATACCTAGAAACCGGTCCCAGGATGCTTGTTTATGGTCCAGGGAGGACCTGGTTTGGAAATTCCGTCAGGACTGTTCCCATGAGGCACAGGGTCAAGATTGATTTGCATATGGCTGCGTCTCAACTGGGGTGGCATGGTGAGTAAAAGAACGATGGATTTAACTCAGATATCTTGACTGGGGGTGAATGTATGATTTATTCAACATTTCGTCCATCGTTTGTTTGCTTAGCACTTTTCATCCTAAGTGGGATGGGTATGCCAAGTCGTGGGTCCCTTGCTCACTGTGCCACTGGATTCAAGCTAGCCTGGCTGATGAATGGTAATACCCAGAAATCGGTCCCAGGATGCTTGTTTCCAGTTGAGGGATGGATCTCGCTTGGCAGTTCGGTCTGGACTGTTCCCATGAGGCACAGGGTCAAGACTGATTTCCATATGGCTGGGTCTAAACTGGGGTGGCATGGTGAGAAAAAGGAAGATGGATTTAACCCAGATCTCTTGACTGGGGGTGAATGAATGATTTATTCAGCATTCCATCCATCATTTGTTTGCGTAGCACTTTTCACCCTAAGTGGGATGGGTATGCCCAGATGTGGATCCCATGCTCACTTATCCACTGGATTCAAGCTAGTCTGGCTGATGAATGGTAATACCCAAAAATCGGTCCCAGGATGCTTGTTTCCGGTCAAAGGAGGATCTGGCTTAGCAGTTCGGTCTGGACATTTCCTATGAGGCACAGGGTCAAGACTGATTTGCATATGGCTGGGTCTAAACTGGAGTGGCATGGTGAGCAAAATAACCTTGGATTTAACCCAGATCTCTTGACTGGGGGTAAAAGTATGATTTATTCAGCATTCCGTCCATCATTTGTTTCGGCAGCACTTTTCACCCTAAGTGGGATGGGTATGCCCAGACATGGGTCCCTTGCTCACTGTGCCACCGAATTCAAGCTAGCCTGGCTGATGAAGGGTTATACTCAGAAACCGGTACAAAGATGCGTCTTTCGGGTCCAGGGAGGACCTGGCTTTGCAGTTCGGTCTGGACTGTTCCCATGATGCACAGGGTCAAGACTGATTTGCATATGGCTGTGTCTAAACTGGAGTGGCATGGTGAGCAAAAGAACGTTGGATTTAACCCAGATCTCTTGACTGGGGTTGAAAGTATGATTTATTCAGCATTCCGTCCATCATTTGTTTACTTAGCACTTTTCATCCAAAGTGTGATGGGTATGCCCAGTCGTGGGTCCCTTGCTCACTGTGCCACTGGATTCAAGCTAGCCTGGCTGATGAATGGTAATACCCAGAAATCGGTCCCAGGATGCTTGTTTCCAGTTGAAGGATGGACCTCGCTTGGCAGTTCGGTCTGGACTGTTCCCATGAGGCACAGGGTCAAGACTGATTTGCATATGGCTGGGTCTAAACTGGGGTGACATGGTGAGAAAAAGGAAGATGGATTTAACCCAGATCTTTTGACTGGGGGTGAATGTATGATTTATTGAGCATTCCGTCCATCATTTGTTTGTGTAGCACTTTTCACCCTAAGGGGATGTGTGTGCCCAGGGCTGGGTCCCTTGCTCACTGTGCCACTGGATTCAAGCTAGCCTGGCTGATGAAGGGTAATACCCAGAAACCGGTCCCAGGATGCTTGTTTCCGGTCCAGGGAAGACCTGGCTTGGCAGTTCGGTCTGGACTGTTCCCATGAAGCACCGTGTCAAGACTGATTTGCATATGGCTGGATGTAAACTGGGGTGGCATGGTGAGCAAAAGAACATTGGATTTAACCCAGATCTCTTGACTGGGGGTGAATGTACGATTTATTCAGCATTCCGTCCATTATTTGTTTGCGTAGCACTTGTCACCCTAAGTGGGATGAGAATGCCCAGACGTGGGTCCCTTGCTCACGGTGCCACAGTATTCAAGCTAGCCTGCCTAATGAAGGGTAATACCTAGAAACCGGTCCAAGAATGCTTGTTTATGGTCCAGGGAGGACCTGGCTTTGCAGTTCGGTCTGGAAAGTTTCCATGAGGCACAGGGTCAAGCCTGATTTGAATATGGCTGGGTCTAAACTGGAGTGGCATGGTGAGTAAAAGAACAATGGATTTAACCCAGATCTCTTGACTGGGGGTGAATGTATGATTTATTCAGCATTTCGTCCATCGTTTGTTTGCTTAGCACTTTTAATCCTAAATTGGATTGGTATGCCCAGTCATGGGTCCCTTGCTCATTGTGCCACTGGATTCAAGCTAGCCTGGCTGAGGAAGGGTAATGCCCAGAAATCGGTCAGAGGATGCGTGTTTCCAGTCCAGGGAGGACCTGGTTTGGCAGTTCGATATGGACTGCTCCCATGATGCACAGGGTCAAGCCTGATTTGCATATGGCTGGGTCTAAACTAAGGTAGCATGGTGAGCAAAAGAACGTTGGATTTAACCCAGATCTCTTGACTAGGGGTGAATGTAGGATTTATTCAGCATTCCATCCATCATTTGTTTGCGTAGCACTTTTCACCCAAAGTGGAATGGGTTTTCCAGACATGCGTCCCTTGCTCACTGTGCCACTGGAATCAAGCTAGCCTGGCTGATGAAAGGTAATACCTAGAAACCGGTCCCAGGATGCTTGTTTATGGTTCAGGGAGGACCTGGCTTGGAAATTCCATCAGGACTGTTCCCATGAGGCACAGGGTCAAGATTGATTTGCATATGGCTGCGTCTCAACTGGGGTGGCATGGTGAGTAAAAGAACGATGGATTTAACCCAGATATCTTGACTGGGGGTGAATGTATGATTTATTCAACATTTCGTCCATCGTTTGTTTGCTTAGCACTTTACATCCTAAGTGGGATGGGTATGCCCAGTCGTGGGCCCCTTGCTCACTGTGCCACTGGATTCAAGCTAGCCTGGCTGATGAAGGGTAATACCCAGAAACCAGTCCCAGGATTCTTGTTTCCGGTCCAGGGAAGACCTGGCTTGGCAGTTCGGTATGGACTGTTCCCATGAAGCACCGGGTCAAGACTGATTTGCATATGGCTGTGTCTAAACTGGGGTGGCATGGTGAGTAAAAGAACGATGGATTTAACCCAGATCTCTTGACTGGGGGTGAATGTATGATTTATTCAGCATTTCGTCCATTGTTTGTTTGCTTAGCACTTCTCATCCTAAGTGGGATGGGTATGCCCAGTCGTGGGTCCCTTGCTCACTGTGCCACTGGATTGAAGCTAGCCTGGCTGATGAATGGTAATACCCAGAAATCGGTCCCAGGATGCTTGTTTCCAGTTGAGGGATGGACCTCGCTTGGCAGTTCGGTCTGGACTGTTCCCATGAGGCACAGGGTCAAGACTGATTTGCATATGGCTGGGTCTAAACTGGGGGGACATGGTGAGAAAAAGGAAGATGGATTTAACCCAGATCTCTTGACTGGGGGTGAATGAATGATTTATTCAGCATTCCATCCATCATTTGTTTGCGTAGCACTTTTCACCCTAAGTGGGATGGGTATGCCCAGATGTGGATCCCATGCTTACTTATCCACTGGATTCAAGCTAGTCTGGCTGATGAAAGGTAATACCCAGAAAACAGTCCCAGGATGCTTGTTTCCGGTCGAGGGAGGATCTGGCCTAGCAGTTCAGTCTGGACATTTCCCATGAGGCACAGGGTCAAGACTGATTTGCATATGGCTGGGTCTAAACTGGAGTGGCATGGTGAGCAAAAGAACGTTGGATTTAACCCAGATCTCTTGACTGGGGGTGAAAGTATGATTTATTCAGCATTCCGTCCATCATTTGTTTCGGGAGCACTTTTCACCCTAAGTGGGATGGATATGCCCAGACATGGGTCCCTTGCTCACTGTGCCACCGAATTCAAGCTAGCCTGGCTGATGAAGGGTTATACTCAGAAACCGGTACAAAGATGCGTCTTTCTGGTCCAGGGAGGACCTGGCTTTGCAGTTCGGTCTGGACTGTTCCCATGAGGCACAGGGTCAAGCCTGATTTGCATATGGCTGGGTCTAAACTGGAGAGGCATGGTGAGCAAAAGAACGTTGGATTTAACCTAGATCTTTTGACAGGGGGTGAATGTATGATTTATTGAGCATTCCGTCCATCATTTGTTTGCGTAGCACTTTTCACCCTAAGGGGATGTGTGTGCCCAGGGGTATGTCCCTTGCTCACTGTGCCACTGGATTCAAGCTAGCCTTGCTGATGAAGGGTAATACCCATAAACCTGTCCCAGGATGCTTGTTTCCAGTCGAGGGAGAACCTCGCTTGGCAGTTCGGTCTGGAGTGTTCCCATGAGGCACAGGGTCAAGACTGATTTGCATATGGCTGGGTCTAAACTGGGGTGGCATGGTGAGCAAAAGAAAGATGGATTTAACCCAGATCTCTTGACTGGGGGTGAATTAATGATTTATTCAGCATTCCGTCCATCATTTGTTTGCACAGCACTTTTCACCCTAAGTGGGATGGGTATGCCCAGACGTGGGTCCCTTGCTCACTGTGCCACTGGATTCAAGCTAGATTGGCTGATGAAGGGTTATACTCAGAAACCGGTATGAAGATGCGTCTTTCTGGTCCATGGAGGACCTGGCTTGGCAGTTCCGTCAGGACTGCTCCCATGAGGCACAGGGTCAAGATTGATTTGCATATGGCTGCGTCTAAACTGAGGTAGCATGGTGAGCAAAAGAACGTTGGATTTAACCCAGATCTCTTGACTCAGGGTGAATGTAGGATTTATTCAGCATTCCATCCATCATTTGTTTGCGTAGCACTTTTCACCCTAAGTGGAATGGGTATGGCCAGACATGGGTCCCTTGCTCACTGTGCCACTGGATTCAAGCTAGCATGGTTGATGAACGGTAACACCCAGAATCCGGTCCCAGGATGCTTGTTGACGGTCCAGGGAGGACCTGCCTTGGCAGTTCGGTCCGGACTGTTCCCATGAGGCACAGGGTCAAGACTGATTTGCATATGGCTGTGTCTAAACTGGGGTGGCATGGTGAGCAAAAGAACGTTGGATTTAACCCAGATCTCTTGACTGGGGGTGAATGTACAATTTATTCAGCATTCCGTCCATCATTTGTTTGCGTAGCACTTTTCATCCTAAGTGGGATGAGTATGCCCAGATGTGGGTCCCTTGCTCACGGTGGCACAGGATTCAAGCTAGCCTGCCTAATGAAGGGTAATACCTAGAAACCAGTCCAAGAATGCTTGTTTATGGTCCAGGGAGGACCTGGCTTTGCAGTTCGGTCTGGACAGTTCCCATGAGGCACAGGGTCAAGCCTGATTTGCATATGGCTGGGTCTATACTGGAGTGGCATGGTGAGTAAAAGAACGATGGATTTAACCCAGATCTCTTGACTGGGGGTGAATGTATGGTTTATTCAGCATTTTGTCCATCGTTTGTTTGCTTAGCACTTTTAATCCTAAATTGGATGGGTATGCCAAGACATGGGTCTCTTGCTCACTGTGCCACTGGAATCAAGCTAGCCTGGCTAATGAAAGGTAATACCTAGAAACCGGTCCCAGGATGCTTGTTTATGGTCCAGGGAGGACCTGGCTTGGCAATTCCGTCAGGACTGTTCCCATGAGGCACAGGGTCAAGATTGATTTGCATATGGCTACGTCTAAACTGGGGTGGCATGGTGAGTAAAAGAACGATGGAATTAACCCAGATATCTTGACTGGGGGTGAATGTATGATTTATTCAACATTTCGTCCATCGTTTGTTCGCTTAGCACTTTTCATCCTAAGTGGGATGGGTATGCCCAGTCGTGGGTCCCTTGCTCACTGTGCCACGGGATTAAAGCTAGCCTGGCTGATGAAGGGTAATACCCAGAAATCGGTCCCAGGATGCTTGTTTACGGTCGAGGGAGAACCTCGCTTGGCAGTTCGGTCTGGACTGTTCCCATGAGGCACAGGGTCAAGACTGATTTGCATATGGCTGGGTCTAAACTGAGGTAGCATGGTGAGTAAAAGAACGTTGGATTTAACCCAGATATCTTGACTGGGGGTGAATGTATGATTTATTCAGCATTTCGTCCATCGTTTGTTTGCTTAGCACTTTTCATCATAAGTGGGATGGGTATGCCCAGTCGTGGGTCCCTTGCTCACTGCGCCACTGGATTCAAGCTAGCCTGGCTGGTGAAGGGTAATACCCAGAAATCGGTCCCAGGATGCTTGTTTCCGGTCGAGGGAGGACCTCGCTTGGCAGTTCGGTCTGGACTGTTCCCTTGAGACACAGAGTCAAGACTGATTTGCATATGGCTGGGTCTAAACTGGAGTGGCATGGTGAGCAAAAGAACGTTGGATTTAACCCAGATCTCTTGACTGGGGTTGAAAGTATGATTTATTCAGCATTCCGTCCATCATTTGTTTGCTTAGCACTTTTCATCCTAAGTGGGATGGGTATGCCCAGTCGTGGGTCCCTTGCTCACTGTGCCACTGGATTCAAGCAAGCCTGGCTGATGAATGGTAATACCCAGAAATCGGTCCCAGGATGCTTGTTTCCAGTTGAGGGATGGACCTCGCTTGGCAGTTCGGTCTGGACTGTTCCCATGAGGCACAGGGTCAAGACTGATTTGCATATGGCCGGGTCTAAACTGGGGTGACATGGTGAGAAAAAGGAAGATGGATTTAACCCAGATCTTTTGACTGGGGGTAAATGTATGATTTATTGAGCATTCCGTCCATCATTTGTTTGTGTAGCACTTTTCACCCTAAGGGGATGTGTGTGCCCAGGGCTGGGTCCCTTGCTCACTGTGCCACTGGATTCAAGCTAGCCTGGCTGATGAAGGGTAATACCCAGAAACCGGTCCCAGGATGCTTGTTTCCGGTCCAGGGAAGACCTGGCTTGGCAGTTCGGTCTGGACTGTTTCCATGAAGCACCGTGTCAAGACTGATTTGCATATGGCTGGATGTAAACTGGGGTGGCATGGTGAGCAAAAGAACATTGGATTTAACCCAGATCTCTTGACTGGGGGTGAATGTACGATTAATTCAGCATTCCGTCCATCATTTGTTTGTGTAGCACTTTTCACCCTAAGGGGATGTGTGTGCCCAGGGCTGGGTCCCTTGCTCACTGTGCCACTGGATTCAAGCTAGCCTGGCTGATGAAGGGTAATACCCAGAAACCGGTCCCAGGATGCTTGTTTCCGGTCCAGGGAAGACCTGGCTTGGCAGTTCGGTCTGGACTGTTTCCATGAAGCACCGTGTCAAGACTGATTTGCATATGGCTGGATGTAAACTGGGGTGGCATGGTGAGCAAAAGAACATTGGATTTAACCCAGATCTCTTGACTGGGGGTGAATGTACGATTAATTCAGCATTCCGTCCATTATTTGTTTGCGTAGCACTTGTCACCCTAAGTGGGATGAGAATGCCCAGACGTGGGTCCCTTGCTCACGGTGCCACAGTATTCAAGCTAGCCTGCCTAATGAAGGGTAATACCTAGAAACCGGTCCAAGAATGCTTGTTTATGGTCCAGGGAGGACCTGGCTTTGCAGTTCGGTCTGGAAAGTTTCCATGAGGCACAGGGTCAAGCCTGATTTGAATATGGCTGGGTCTAAACTGGAGTGGCATGGTGAGTAAAAGAACAATGGATTTAACCCAGATCTCTTGACTGGGGGTGAATGTATGATTTATTCAGCATTTCGTCCATCGTTTGTTTGCTTAGCACTTTTAATCCTAAATTGGATTGGTATGCCCAGTCATGGGTCCCTTGCTCATTGTGCCACTGGATTCAAGCTAGCCTGGCTGAGGAAGGGTAATACCCAGAAATCGGTCAGAGGATGCGTGTTTCCAGTCCAGGGAGGACCTGGTTTGGCAGTTCGATATGGACTGCTCCCATGATGCACAGGGTCAAGCCTGATTTGCATATGGCTGGGTCTAAACTGAGGTAGCATGGTGAGCAAAAGAACGTTGGATTTAACCCAGATCTCTTGACTAGGGGTGAATGTCGGATTTATTCAGCATTCCATCCATCATTTGTTTGCGTAGCACTTTTCACCCAAAGTGGGATGGGTATGTCCAGACATGCGTCCCTTGCTCACTGTGCCACTGGAATCAAGCTAGCCTGGCTGATGAAAGGTAATACCTAGAAACCGGTCCCAGGATGCTTGTTTATGGTCCAGGGAGGACCTGGCTTGGAAATTCCGTCAGGACTGTTCCCATGAGGCACAGGGTCAAGATTGATTTGCATATGGCTGCGTCTCAACTGGGGTGGCATGGTGAGTAAACGAACGATGGATTTAACCCAGATATCTTGACTGGTGTGAATGTATGATTTATTCAACATTTCGTCCATCGTTTGTTTGCTTAGTACTTTTCATCCTAAGTGGGATGGGTATGCCCAGTCGTGGGTCCCTTGCTCACTGCGCCACAGGATTCAAGCTAGCCTGGCTGATGAAGGGTAATACCCAGAAATCGGTCCCAGGATGCTTGTTTCCGGTTGAGGGAGGACCTCGCTTGGCAGTTCGGTCTGGACTGTTCCCTTGAGGCACAGGGTCAAGACTGATTTACATATGGCTGGGTCTAAACTGGAGTGGCATGGTGAGCAAAAGAACGTTGGATTTAACCCAGATCTCTTGACTGGGGTTGAAAGTATGATTTATTCAGCATTCCGTCCATCATTTGTTTGCGCATCACTTTTCACCCTAAGTGGGATGGGTATGCCCAGACGTGGGTCCTTTGCTCACTGTGCCACGGGATTCAAGCTAGCCTGGCTGATGAAGGGTAATACCCAGAAACCGGTCCCAGGATGCTTGTTTCCGGTCCAAGGAAGACCTGGCTTGGCAGTGCGGTATGGACTGTTCCCATGAAGCAACGGGTCAAGACTGATTTGCATATGGCTGTGTTTAAACTGGGGTGGCATGGTGAGTAAACGAACGATGGATTTAACCCAGATATCTTGACTGGGGGTGAATGTATGATTTATTCAACATTTCGTCCATCGTTTGTTTGCTTAGTACTTTTCATCCTAAGTGGGATGGGTATGCCCAGTCGTGGGTCCCTTGCTCACTGCGCCACAGGATTCAAGCTAGCCTGGCTGATGAAGGGTAATACCCAGAAATCGGTCCCAGGATGCTTGTTTCCGGTTGAGGGAGGACCTCGCTTGGCAGTTCGGTCTGGACTGTTCCCTTGAGGCACAGGGTCAAGACTGATTTACATATGGCTGGGTCTAAACTGGAGTGGCATGGTGAGCAAAAGAACGTTGGATTTAACCCAGATCTCTTGACTGGGGTTGAAAGTATGATTTATTCAGCATTCCGTCCATCATTTGTTTGCGCATCACTTTTCACCCTAAGTGGGATGGGTATGCCCAGACGTGGGTCCCTTGCTCACTGTGCCACGGGATTCAAGCTAGCCTGGCTGATGAAGGGTAATACCCAGAAACCGGTCCCAGGATGCTTGTTTCCGGTCCAAGGAAGACCTGGCTTGGCAGTTCGGTATGGACTGTTCCCATGAAGCAACGGGTCAAGACTGATTTGCATATGGCTGTGTTTAAACTGGGGTGGCATGGTGAGTAAAAGAACGATGGATTTAATCCAGATCTCTTGACTGGGGGTGAATGTATGATTTATTCAGCATTTCGTCCATCGTTTGTTTGCTTAGCACTTTTCATCCTAAGTGGGATGGGTATGCCCAGTCGTGGGTCCCTTGCTTACTGTGCCACTGGATTGAAGCTAGCCTGGCTGATGAATGGTAATACCCAGAAATCGGTCCCAGGATGCTTGTTTCCAGTTGAGGGATGGACCTCGCTTGGCAGTTCGGTCTGGACTGTTCCCATGAGGCACAGGGTCAAGACTGATTTGCATATGGCTGGGTCTAAACTGGGGTGGCATGGTGAGAAAAAAGGAAGATGGATTTAACCCAGATCTCTTGACTGGGGGTGAATGAATGATTTATTCAGCATTCCGTCCATCATTTGTTTGCGTAGCACTTTTCACCCTAAGTGGGATGGGTATGCCCAGATGTGGGTCCCATGCTCACTTATCCACTGGATTCAAGCTAGTCTGGCTTATAAAAGGTAATACCCAGAAAACGGTCCCAGGATGCTTGTTTCCGGTCGAGGGAGGACCTGGTTTGGCAGTTCGATCTGGACTGCTCCCATGATGCACAGGGTCAAGCCTGATTTGCATATGGCTGGGTCTAAACTGAGGTAGAATGGTGAGCAAAAGAACGTTGGATTTAACCCTGATCTCTTGACTCGGGGTGAATGTAGGATTTATTCAGCATTCCATCCATCATTTGTTTGCGTAGCACGTTTCACCCAAAGTGGGATGGGTATGTCCAGACATGGGTCCCTTGCTCACTGTGCCACCGAATTCAAGCTAGCCTGGCTGATGAAGGGTTATACTCAGAAACCGGTACAAAGATGCGTCTTTCTGGTCCAGGGAGGACCTGGCTTTGCAGTTCGGTCTGGACTGTTCCCATGAGGCACAGGGTCAAGCCTGATTTGCATATGGCTGGGTCTAAACTGGAGAGGCATGGTGAGCAAAAGAACGTTGGATTTAACCTAGATCTTTTGACAGGGGGTGAATGTATGATTTATTGAGCATTCCGTCCATCATTTGTTTGCGTAGCACTTTTCACCCTAAGGGGATGTGTGTGCCCAGGGGTATGTCCCTTGCTCACTGTGCCACTGGATTCAAGCTAGCCTGGCTGATGAAGGGTAATACCCAGAAACCTGTCCCAGGATGCTTGTTTCCAGTCGAGGGAGAACCTCGCTTGGCAGTTCGGTCTGGAGTGTTCCCATGAGGCACAGGGTCAAGACTGATTTGCATATGGCTGGGTCTAAACTGGGGTGGCATGGTGAGCAAAAGAAAGATGGATTTAACCCAGATCTCTTGACTGGGGGTGAATTAATGATTTATTCAGCATTCCGTCCATCATTTGTTTGCACAGCACTTTTCACCCTAAGTGGGATGGGTATGCCCAGACGTGGGTCCCTTGCTCACTGTGCCACTGGATTCAAGCTAGATTGGCTGATGAAGGGTTATACTCAGAAACCGGTATGAAGATGCGTCTTTCTGGTCCATGGAGGACCTGGCTTGGCAGTTCCGTCAGGACTGCTCCCATGAGGCACAGGGTCAAGATTGATTTGCATATGGCTGCGTCTAAACTGAGGTAGCATGGTGAGCAAAAGAACGTTGGATTTAACCCAGATCTCTTGACTCAGGGTGAATGTAGGATTTATTCAGCATTCCATCCATCATTTGTTTGCGTAGCACTTTTCACCCTAAGTGGAATGGGTATGGCCAGACATGGGTCCCTTGCTCACTGTGCCACTGGATTCAAGCTAGCATGGTTGATGAACGGTAACACCCAGAATCCGGTCCCAGGATGCTTGTTGACGGTCCAGGGAGGACCTGCCTTGGCAGTTCGGTCCGGACTGTTCCCATGAGGCACAGGGTCAAGACTGATTTGCATATGGCTGTGTCTAAACTGGGGTGGCATGGTGAGCAAAAGAACGTTGGATTTAACCCAGATCTCTTGACTGGGGGTGAATGTACAATTTATTCAGCATTCCGTCCATCATTTGTTTGCGTAGCACTTTTCATCCTAAGTGGGATGAGTATGCCCAGATGTGGGTCCCTTGCTCACGGTGGCACAGGATTCAAGCTAGCCTGCCTAATGAAGGGTAATACCTAGAAACCAGTCCAAGAATGCTTGTTTATGGTCCAGGGAGGACCTGGCTTTGCAGTTCGGTCTGGACAGTTCCCATGAGGCACAGGGTCAAGCCTGATTTGCATATGGCTGGGTCTATACTGGAGTGGCATGGTGAGTAAAAGAACGATGGATTTAACCCAGATCTCTTGACTGGGGGTGAATGTATGGTTTATTCAGCATTTTGTCCATCGTTTGTTTGCTTAGCACTTTTAATCCTAAATTGGATGGGTATGCCAAGACATGGGTCTCTTGCTCACTGTGCCACTGGAATCAAGCTAGCCTGGCTAATGAAAGGTAATACCTAGAAACCGGTCCCAGGATGCTTGTTTATGGTCCAGGGAGGACCTGGCTTGGCAATTCCGTCAGGACTGTTCCCATGAGGCACAGGGTCAAGATTGATTTGCATATGGCTACGTCTAAACTGGGGTGGCATGGTGAGTAAAAGAACGATGGAATTAACCCAGATATCTTGACTGGGGGTGAATGTATGATTTATTCAACATTTCGTCCATCGTTTGTTCGCTTAGCACTTTTCATCCTAAGTGGGATGGGTATGCCCAGTCGTGGGTCCCTTGCTCACTGTGCCACTGGAATCAAGCTAGCCTGGCTAATGAAAGGTAATACCTAGAAACCGGTCCCAGGATGCTTGTTTATGGTCCAGGGAGGACCTGGCTTGGCAATTCCGTCAGGACTGTTCCCATGAGGCACAGGGTCAAGATTGATTTGCATATGGCTACGTCTAAACTGGGGTGGCATGGTGAGTAAAAGAACGATGGAATTAACCCAGATATCTTGACTGGGGGTGAATGTATGATTTATTCAACATTTCGTCCATCGTTTGTTCGCTTAGCACTTTTCATCCTAAGTGGGATGGGTATGCCCAGTCGTGGGTCCCTTGCTCACTGTGCCACGGGATTAAAGCTAGCCTGGCTGATGAAGGGTAATACCCAGAAATCGGTCCCAGGATGCTTGTTTACGGTCGAGGGAGAACCTCGCTTGGCAGTTCGGTCTGGACTGTTCCCATGAGGCACAGGGTCAAGACTGATTTGCATATGGCTGGGTCTAAACTGAGGTAGCATGGTGAGTAAAAGAACGTTGGATTTAACCCAGATCTCTTGACTCAGGGTGAATGTAGGATTTATTCAGCATTCCATCCATCATTTGTTTGCGTAACACTGTTCACCCTAAGTGGGATGGGTATGCCCAGACATGGGTCCCTTGCTCACTGTGCCACTGGATTTAAGCTAGCCTGGCTGATGAAAGGTAATACCCAGAAACCAGTCCCAGGATGCTTGTTTACGGTCCAGGGAGGACCTGGCTTGGCAATTCCGTCAGGACTGTTCCCATGAGGCACAGGGTCAAGGCTGATTTGCATATGGCTGCATCTAAACTGGGGTGGCATGGTGAGTAAAAGAACGATGCATTTAACCCAGATCTCTTGACTGGGGGTGAATGTATGATTTATTCAGCATTTCGTCCATCGTTTGTTTGCTTAGCACTTTTCATCATAAGTGGGATGGGTATGCCCAGTCGTGGGTCCCTTGCTCACTGCGCCACTGGATTCAAGCTAGCCTGGCTGGTGAAGGGTAATACCCAGAAATCGGTCCCAGGATGCTTGTTTCCGGTCGAGGGAGGACCTCGCTTGGCAGTTCGGTCTGGACTGTTCCCTTGAGACACAGAGTCAAGACTGATTTGCATATGGCTGGGTCTAAACTGGAGTGGCATGGTGAGCAAAAGAACGTTGGATTTAACCCAGATCTCTTGACTGGGGTTGAAAGTATGATTTATTCAGCATTCCGTCCATCATTTGTTTGCTTAGCACTTTTCATCCTAAGTGGGATGGGTATGCCCAGTCGTGGGTCCCTTGCTCACTGTGCCACTGGATTCAAGCTAGCCTGGCTGATGAATGGTAATACCCAGAAATCGGTCCCAGGATGCTTGTTTCCAGTTGAGGGATGGACCTCGCTTGGCAGTTCGGTCTGGACTGTTCCCATGAGGCACAGGGTCAAGACTGATTTGCATATGGCCGGGTCTAAACTGGGGTGACATGGTGAGAAAAAGGAAGATGGATTTAACCCAGATCTTTTGACTGGGGGTAAATGTATGATTTATTGAGCATTCCGTCCATCATTTGTTTGTGTAGCACTTTTCACCCTAAGGGGATGTGTGTGCCCAGGGCTGGGTCCCTTGCTCACTGTGCCACTGGATTCAAGCTAGCCTGGCTGATGAAGGGTAATACCCAGAAACCGGTCCCAGGATGCTTGTTTCCGGTCCAGGGAAGACCTGGCTTGGCAGTTCGGTCTGGACTGTTTCCATGAAGCACCGTGTCAAGACTGATTTGCATATGGCTGGATGTAAACTGGGGTGGCATGGTGAGCAAAAGAACATTGGATTTAACCCAGATCTCTTGACTGGGGGTGAATGTACGATTTATTCAGCATTCCGTCCATTATTTGTTTGCGTAGCACTTGTCACCCTAAGTGGGATGAGAATGCCCAGACGTGGGTCCCTTGCTCACGGTGCCACAGTATTCAAGCTAGCCTGCCTAATGAAGGGTAATACCTAGAAACCGGTCCAAGAATGCTTGTTTATGGTCCAGGGAGGACCTGGCTTTGCAGTTCGGTCTGGAAAGTTTCCATGAGGCACAGGGTCAAGCCTGATTTGAATATGGCTGGGTCTAAACTGGAGTGGCATGGTGAGTAAAAGAACAATGGATTTAACCCAGATCTCTTGACTGGGGGTGAATGTATGATTTATTCAGCATTTCGTCCATCGTTTGTTTGCTTAGCACTTTTAATCCTAAATTGGATTGGTATGCCCAGTCATGGGTCCCTTGCTCATTGTGCCACTGGATTCAAGCTAGCCTGGCTGAGGAAGGGTAATACCCAGAAATCGGTCAGAGGATGCGTGTTTCCAGTCCAGGGAGGACCTGGTTTGGCAGTTCGATATGGACTGCTCCCATGATGCACAGGGTCAAGCCTGATTTGCATATGGCTGGGTCTAAACTGAGGTAGCATGGTGAGCAAAAGAACGTTGGATTTAACCCAGATCTCTTGACTAGGGGTGAATGTAGGATTTATTCAGCATTCCATCCATCATTTGTTTGCGTAGCACTTTTCACCCAAAGTGGGATGGGTATGTCCAGACATGCGTCCCTTGCTCACTGTGCCACTGGAATCAAGCTAGCCTGGCTGATGAAAGGTAATACCTAGAAACCGGTCCCAGGATGCTTGTTTATGGTCCAGGGAGGACCTGGCTTGGAAATTCCGTCAGGACTGTTCCCATGAGGCACAGGGTCAAGATTGATTTGCATATGGCTGCGTCTCAACTGGGGTGGCATGGTGAGTAAACGAACGATGGATTTAACCCAGATATCTTGACTGGTGTGAATGTATGATTTATTCAACATTTCGTCCATCGTTTGTTTGCTTAGTACTTTTCATCCTAAGTGGGATGGGTATGCCCAGTCGTGGGTCCCTTGCTCACTGCGCCACAGGATTCAAGCTAGCCTGGCTGATGAAGGGTAATACCCAGAAATCGGTCCCAGGATGCTTGTTTCCGGTTGAGGGAGGACCTCGCTTGGCAGTTCGGTCTGGACTGTTCCCTTGAGGCACAGGGTCAAGACTGATTTACATATGGCTGGGTCTAAACTGGAGTGGCATGGTGAGCAAAAGAACGTTGGATTTAACCCAGATCTCTTGACTGGGGTTGAAAGTATGATTTATTCAGCATTCCGTCCATCATTTGTTTGCGCATCACTTTTCACCCTAAGTGGGATGGGTATGCCCAGACGTGGGTCCTTTGCTCACTGTGCCACGGGATTCAAGCTAGCCTGGCTGATGAAGGGTAATACCCAGAAACCGGTCCCAGGATGCTTGTTTCCGGTCCAAGGAAGACCTGGCTTGGCAGTGCGGTATGGACTGTTCCCATGAAGCAACGGGTCAAGACTGATTTGCATATGGCTGTGTTTAAACTGGGGTGGCATGGTGAGTAAACGAACGATGGATTTAACCCAGATATCTTGACTGGGGGTGAATGTATGATTTATTCAACATTTCGTCCATCGTTTGTTTGCTTAGTACTTTTCATCCTAAGTGGGATGGGTATGCCCAGTCGTGGGTCCCTTGCTCACTGCGCCACAGGATTCAAGCTAGCCTGGCTGATGAAGGGTAATACCCAGAAATCGGTCCCAGGATGCTTGTTTCCGGTTGAGGGAGGACCTCGCTTGGCAGTTCGGTCTGGACTGTTCCCTTGAGGCACAGGGTCAAGACTGATTTACATATGGCTGGGTCTAAACTGGAGTGGCATGGTGAGCAAAAGAATGTTGGATTTAACCCAGATCTCTTGACTGGGGTTGAAAGTATGATTTATTTAGCATTCCGTCCATCATTTGTTTGCGCATCACTTTTCACCCTAAGTGGGATGGGTATGCCCAGACGTGGGTCCCTTGCTCACTGTGCCACGGGATTCAAGCTAGCCTGGCTGATGAAGGGTAATACCCAGAAACCGGTCCCAGGATGCTTGTTTCCGGTCCAAGGAAGACCTGGCTTGGCAGTTCGGTATGGACTGTTCCCATGAAGCAACGGGTCAAGACTGATTTGCATATGGCTGTGTTTAAACTGGGGTGGCATGGTGAGTAAAAGAACGATGGATTTAATCCAGATCTCTTGACTGGGGGTGAATGTATGATTTATTCAGCATTTCGTCCATCGTTTGTTTGCTTAGCACTTTTCATCCTAAGTGGGATGGGTATGCCCAGTCGTGGGTCCCTTGCTTACTGTGCCACTGGATTGAAGCTAGCCTGGCTGATGAATGGTAATACCCAGAAATCGGTCCCAGGATGCTTGTTTCCAGTTGAGGGATGGACCTCGCTTGGCAGTTCGGTCTGGACTGTTCCCATGAGGCACAGGGTCAAGACTGATTTGCATATGGCTGGGTCTAAACTGGGGTGGCATGGTGAGAAAAAAGGAAGATGGATTTAACCCAGATCTCTTGACTGGGGGTGAATGAATGATTTATTCAGCATTCCGTCCATCATTTGTTTGCGTAGCACTTTTCACCCTAAGTGGGATGGGTATGCCCAGATGTGGGTCCCATGCTCACTTATCCACTGGATTCAAGCTAGTCTGGCTTATAAAAGGTAATACCCAGAAAACGGTCCCAGGATGCTTGTTTCCGGTCGAGGGAGGACCTGGTTTGGCAGTTCGATCTGGACTGCTCCCATGATGCACAGGGTCAAGCCTGATTTGCATATGGCTGGGTCTAAACTGAGGTAGAATGGTGAGCAAAAGAACGTTGGATTTAACCCTGATCTCTTGACTCGGGGTGAATGTAGGATTTATTCAGCATTCCATCCATCATTTGTTTGCGTAGCACGTTTCACCCAAAGTGGGATGGGTATGTCCAGACATGGGTCCCTTGCTCACTGTGCCACAGGAATCAAGCTAGCCTGGCTGATGAAAGGTAATACCTAGAAACCGGTCCCAGGATGCTTGTTTATGGTCCAGGGAGGACCTGGCTTGGCAATTCCATCAGGACTGTTCCCATGAGGCACAGGGTCAAGATTGATTTGCATATGGCTGCGTCTAAACTGGGGTGGCATGGTGAGTAAAAGAACAATGGATTTAACCCAGATATCTTGACTGGGGGTGAATGTATGATTTATTCAACATTTCGTCCATCGTTTGTACGCTTAGCACTTTCCATCCTAAGTGGGATGGGTATGCCCAGTCGTGGGTCCCTTGCTCACTGTGCCACAGGATTCAAGCTAGCCTGGCTGATGAAGGGTAATACCCAGAAATCGGTCCCAGGATGCTTGTTTCCGGTCGAGGGATAACCTCGCTTGGCAGTTCGGTCTGGACTGTTCCCATGAGGCACAGGGTCAAGGCTGATTTGCATATGGCTGGGTCTAAACTGGGGTGGCATGGTGAGCAAAAGAAAGATGGATTTAACCCAGATCTCTTGACTGGGGGTGAATAAATGATTTATTCAGCATTCCGTCCATCATTTGTTTGCACAGCACTTTTCACCCTAAGTGGGATGGGTATGCCCAGACGTGGGTCCCTTGCTCACTGTGCCACTGGATTCAAGCTAGCCTGGCTGATGAAAGGTAATACCCAGACACCGGTCCCAGTATGCTTGTCACCGGTCCAAGGAAGACCTGGCTTGGCAGTTCGGTATGGACTGTTCCAATGAAGCACCGGGTCAAGACTGATTTGCATATGGCTGTGTCTAAACTGGGGTGGCATGGTGAGTAAAAGAATGATGGATTTAACCCAGATCTCTTGACTGGGGGTGAATGTATGATTTATTCAGCTTTTCGTCCATCGTTTGTTTGCTTAGCACTTTTCATCCTAAGTGGGATGGGTATGCCCAGTCGTGGGTCCCTTGCTCACTGTGTCACTGGATTCAAGCTAGCCTGGCTGATGAATGGTAATACCCAAAAATCGGTCCCAGGATGCTTGTTTCTAGTTGAGGGATGGACCTCGCTTGGCAGTTCGGTCTGGACTGTTCCCATGAGGCACAGGGTCAAGACTGATTTGCATATGGCTGGGTCTAAACTGGGGTGGCATGAGGAGAAAAAGGAAGATGGATTTAACCCAGATCTCTTGACTGGGGGTGAATGAATGATTTATTCAGCATTCCGTCCATCATTTTTTTGCGTAGCACTTTTCACCCTAAGTGGGATGGGTATGCCCAGATGTGGGTCCCATGCTCACTTATCCACTGGATTCAAGCTAGTCTGGCTGATGAAAGGTAATAACCAGAAAACGGTCCCAGGATGCTTGTTTCCGGTCAAAGGAGGATCTGGCTTAGCAGTTCGGTCTGGACATTTCCTATGAGGCACAGGGTCAAGACTGATTTGCATATGGCTGGGTCTAAACTGGAGTGGCATGGTGAGCAAAAGAACCTTGGATTTAACCCAGATCTCTTGACTGGGGGTGAAAGTATGATTTATTCAGCATTCCGTCCATCATTTGTTTCGGCAGCACTTTTCACCCTAAGTGGGATGGGTATGCCCAGACATGGGTCCCTTGCTCACTGTGCCACCGAATTCAAGCTAGCCTGGCTGATGAAGGGTTATACTCAGAAACCGGTACAAAGATGCGTCTTTCGGGTCCAGGGAGGACCTGGCTTTGCAGTTCGGTCTGGACTGTTCCCATGATGCACAGGGTCAAGACTGATTTGCATATGGCTGTGTCTAAACTGGAGTGGCATGGTGAGCAAAAGAACATTGGATTTAACCCAGATCTCTTGACTGGGGTTGAAAGTATGATTTATTCAGCATTCCGTCCATCATTTGTTTACTTAGCACTTTTCATCCAAAGTGTGATGGGTATGCCCAGTCGTGGGTCCCTTGCTCACTGTGCCACTGGATTCAAGCTAGCCTGGCTGATGAATGGTAATACCCAGAAATCGGTCCCAGGATGCTTGTTTGCAGTTGAGGGATGGACCTCGCTTGGCAGTTCGGTCTGGACTGTTCCCATGAGGCACAGGGTCAAGACTGATTTGCATATGGCTGGATGTAAACTGGGGTGGCATGGTGAGCAAAAGAACATTGGATTTAACCCAGATCTTTTGACTGGGGGTGAATGTACGATTTATTCAGCATTCCGTCCATTATTTGTTTGCGTAGCACTTGTCACCCTAAGTGGGATGAGAATGCCCAGACGTGGGTCCCTTGCTCACGGTGCCACAGTATTCAATCTAGCCTGCCTAATGAAGGGTAATACCTAGAAACCGGTCCAAGAATGCTTGTTTATGGTCCAGGGAGGACCTGGCTTTGCAGTTCGGTCTGGAAAGTTTCCATGAGGCACAGGGTCAAGCCTGATTTGAATATGGCTGGGTCTAAACTGGAGTGGCATGGTGAGTAAAAGAACAATGGATTTAACCCAGATCTCTTGACTGGGGGTGAATGTATGATTTATTCAGCATTTCGTCCATCGTTTGTTTGCTTAGCACTTTTAATCCTAAATTGGATTGGTATGCCCAGTCATGGGTCCCTTGCTCATTGTGCCACTGGATTCAAGCTAGCCTGGCTGAGGAAGGGTAATACCCAGAAATCGGTCAGAGGATGCGTGTTTCCAGTCCAGGGAGGACCTGGTTTGGCAGTTCGATATGGACTGCTCCCATGATGCACAGGGTCAAGCCTGATTTGCATATGGCTGGGTCTAAACTGAGGTAGCATGGTGAGCAAAAGAACGTTGGATTTAACCCAGATCTCTTGACTAGGGGTGAATGTAGGATTTATTCAGCATTCCATCCATCATTTGTTTGCGTAGCACTTTTCACCCAAAGTGGGATGGGTATGTCGAGACATGCGTCCCTTGCTCACTGTGCCACTGGAATCAAGCTAGCCTGGCTGATGAAAGGTAATACCTAGAAACCGGTCCCAGGATGCTTGTTTATGGTCCAGGGAGGACCTGGCTTGGAAATTCCGTCAGGACTGTTCCCATGAGGCACAGGGTCAAGATTGATTTGCATATGGCTGCGTCTCAACTGGGGTGGCATGGTGAGTAAAAGAACGATGGATTTAACCCAGATATCTTGACTGGGGGTGAATGTATGATTTATTCAACATTTCGTCCATCGTTTGTTTGCTTAGCACTTTTCATCCTAAGTGGGATGGGTATGCCAAGTCGTGGGTCCCTTGCTCAGTGTGCCACTGGATTCAAGCTAGCCTGGCTGATGAATGGTAATACCCAGAAATCGGTCCCAGGATGCTTGTTTCCAGTTGAGGGATGGATCTCGCTTGGCAGTTCGGTCTGGACTGTTCCCATGAGGCACAGGGTCAAGACTGATTTGCATATAGCTGGGTCTAAACTGGGGTGGCATGGTGAGAAAAAGGAAGATGGATTTAACCCAGATCTCTTGACTGGGGGTGAATGAATGATTTATTCAGCATTCCATCCATCATTTGTTTGCGTAGCACTTTTCACCCTAAGTGGGATGGGTATGCCCAGATGTGGATCCCATGCTCACTTATCCACTGGATTCAAGCTAGTCTGGCTGATGAATGGTAATACCCAAAAATCGGTCCCAGGATGCTTGTTTCCGGTCAAAGGAGGATCTGGCTTAGCAGTTCGGTCTGGACATTTCCTATGAGGCACAGGGTCAAGACTGATTTGCATATGGCTGGGTCTAAACTGGAGTGGCATGGTGAGCAAAAGAACCTTGGATTTAACCCAGATCTCTTGACTGGGGGTGAAAGTATGATTTATTCAGCATTCCGTCCATCATTTGTTTCGGCAGCACTTTTCACCCTAAGTGGGATGGGTATGCCCAGACATGGGTCCCTTGCTCACTGTGCCACCGAATTCAAGCTAGCCTGGCTGATGAAGGGTTATACTCAGAAACCGGTACAAAGATGCGTCTTTCGGGTCCAGGGAGGACCTGGCTTTGCAGTTCGGTCTGGACTGTTCCCATGATGCACAGGGTCAAGACTGATTTGCATATGGCTGTGTCTAAACTGGAGTGGCATGGTGAGCAAAAGAACCTTGGATTTAACCCAGATCTCTTGACTGGGGGTGAAAGTATGATTTATTCAGCATTCCGTCCATCATTTGTTTCGGCAGCACTTTTCATCCAAAGTGTGATGGGTATGCCCAGTCATGGGTCCCTTGCTCACTGTGCCACTGGATTCAAGCTAGCCTGGCTGATGAATGGTAATACCCAGATATCGGTCCCAGGATGCTTGTTTGCAGTTGAGGGATGGACCTCGCTTGGCAGTTCGGTCTGGACTGTTCCCATGAGGCACAGGGTCAAGACTGATTTGCATATGGCTGGGTCTAAACTGGGGTGACATGGTGAGAAAAAGGAAGATGGATTTAACCCAGATCTTTTGACTGGGGGTGAATGTATGATTTATTGAGCATTCCGTCCATCATTTGTTTGTGTAGCACTTTTCACCCTAAGTGGGATGGGTATGCCCAGACGTGGGTCCCTTGCTCACTGTGCCACTGGATTCAAGCTAGATTGGCTGATGAAGGGTTATACTCAGAAACCGGTATGAAGATGCGTCTTTCTGGTCCATGGAGGACCTGGCTTGGCAGTTCCGTCAGGACTGCTCCCATGAGGCACAGGGTCAAGATTGATTTGCATATGGCTGCGTCTAAACTGAGGTAGCATGGTGAGCAAAAGAACGTTGGATTTAACCCAGATCTCTTGACTCAGGGTGAATGTAGGATTTATTCAGCATTCCATCCATCATTTGTTTGCGTAGCACTTTTCACCCTAAGTGGAATGGGTATGGCCAGACATGGGTCCCTTGCTCACTGTGCCACTGGATTCAAGCTAGCATGGTTGATGAACGGTAACACCCAGAATCCGGTCCCAGGATGCTTGTTGACGGTCCAGGGAGGACCTGCCTTGGCAGTTCGGTCCGGACTGTTCCCATGAGGCACAGGGTCAAGACTGATTTGCATATGGCTGTGTCTAAACTGGGGTGGCATGGTGAGCAAAAGAACGTTGGATTTAACCCAGATCTCTTGACTGGGGGTGAATGTACAATTTATTCAGCATTCCGTCCATCATTTGTTTGCGTAGCACTTTTCATCCTAAGTGGGATGAGTATGCCCAGATGTGGGTCCCTTGCTCACGGTGGCACAGGATTCAAGCTAGCCTGCCTAATGAAGGGTAATACCTAGAAACCAGTCCAAGAATGCTTGTTTATGGTCCAGGGAGGACCTGGCTTTGCAGTTCGGTCTGGACAGTTCCCATGAGGCACAGGGTCAAGCCTGATTTGCATATGGCTGGGTCTATACTGGAGTGGCATGGTGAGTAAAAGAACGATGGATTTAACCCAGATCTCTTGACTGGGGGTGAATGTATGGTTTATTCAGCATTTTGTCCATCGTTTGTTTGCTTAGCACTTTTAATCCTAAATTGGATGGGTATGCCAAGACATGGGTCTCTTGCTCACTGTGCCACTGGAATCAAGCTAGCCTGGCTAATGAAAGGTAATACCTAGAAACCGGTCCCAGGATGCTTGTTTATGGTCCAGGGAGGACCTGGCTTGGCAATTCCGTCAGGACTGTTCCCATGAGGCACAGGGTCAAGATTGATTTGCATATGGCTACGTCTAAACTGGGGTGGCATGGTGAGTAAAAGAACGATGGAATTAACCCAGATATCTTGACTGGGGGTGAATGTATGATTTATTCAACATTTCGTCCATCGTTTGTTCGCTTAGCACTTTTCATCCTAAGTGGGATGGGTATGCCCAGTCGTGGGTCCCTTGCTCACTGTGCCACGGGATTAAAGCTAGCCTGGCTGATGAAGGGTAATACCCAGAAATCGGTCCCAGGATGCTTGTTTACGGTCGAGGGAGAACCTCGCTTGGCAGTTCGGTCTGGACTGTTCCCATGAGGCACAGGGTCAAGACTGATTTGCATATGGCTGGGTCTAAACTGAGGTAGCATGGTGAGTAAAAGAACGTTGGATTTAACCCAGATCTCTTGACTCAGGGTGAATGTAGGATTTATTCAGCATTCCATCCATCATTTGTTTGCGTAACACTGTTCACCCTAAGTGGGATGGGTATGCCCAGACATGGGTCCCTTGCTCACTGTGCCACTGGATTTAAGCTAGCCTGGCTGATGAAAGGTAATACCCAGAAACCAGTCCCAGGATGCTTGTTTACGGTCCAGGGAGGACCTGGCTTGGCAATTCCGTCAGGACTGTTCCCATGAGGCACAGGGTCAAGGCTGATTTGCATATGGCTGCATCTAAACTGGGGTGGCATGGTGAGTAAAAGAACGATGCATTTAACCCAGATCTCTTGACTGGGGGTGAATGTATGATTTATTCAGCATTTCGTCCATCGTTTGTTTGCTTAGCACTTTTCATCATAAGTGGGATGGGTATGCCCAGTCGTGGGTCCCTTGCTCACTGCGCCACTGGATTCAAGCTAGCCTGGCTGGTGAAGGGTAATACCCAGAAATCGGTCCCAGGATGCTTGTTTCCGGTCGAGGGAGGACCTCGCTTGGCAGTTCGGTCTGGACTGTTCCCTTGAGACACAGAGTCAATACTGATTTGCATATGGCTGGGTCTAAACTGGAGTGGCATGGTGAGCAAAAGAACGTTGGATTTAACCCAGATCTCTTGACTGGGGTTGAAAGTATGATTTATTCAGCATTCCGTCCATCATTTGTTTGCTTAGCACTTTTCATCCTAAGTGGGATGGGTATGCCCAGTCGTGGGTCCCTTGCTCACTGTGCCACTGGATTCAAGCTAGCCTGGCTGATGAATGGTAATACCCAGAAATCGGTCCCAGGATGCTTGTTTCCAGTTGAGGGATGGACCTCGCTTGGCAGTTCGGTCTGGACTGTTCCCATGAGGCACAGGGTCAAGACTGATTTGCATATGGCTGGATGTAAACTGGGGTGGCATGGTGAGCAAAAGAACATTGGATTTAACCCAGATCTCTTGACTGGGGGTGAATGTACGATTAATTCAGCATTCCGTCCATTATTTGTTTGCGTAGCACTTGTCACCCTAAGTGGGATGAGAATGCCCAGACGTGGGTCCCTTGCTCACGGTGCCACAGTATTCAAGCTAGCCTGCCTAATGAAGGGTAATACCTAGAAACCGGTCCAAGAATGCTTGTTTATGGTCCAGGGAGGACCTGGCTTTGCAGTTCGGTCTGGAAAGTTTCCATGAGGCACAGGGTCAAGCCTGATTTGAATATGGCTGGGTCTAAACTGGAGTGGCATGGTGAGTAAAAGAACAATGGATTTAACCCAGATCTCTTGACTGGGGGTGAATGTATGATTTATTCAGCATTTCGTCCATCGTTTGTTTGCTTAGCACTTTTAATCCTAAATTGGATTGGTATGCCCAGTCATGGGTCCCTTGCTCATTGTGCCACTGGATTCAAGCTAGCCTGGCTGAGGAAGGGTAATACCCAGAAATCGGTCAGAGGATGCGTGTTTCCAGTCCAGGGAGGACCTGGTTTGGCAGTTCGATATGGACTGCTCCCATGATGCACAGGGTCAAGCCTGATTTGCATATGGCTGGGTCTAAACTGAGGTAGCATGGTGAGCAAAAGAACGTTGGATTTAACCCAGATCTCTTGACTAGGGGTGAATGTAGGATTTATTCAGCATTCCATCCATCATTTGTTTGCGTAGCACTTTTCACCCAAAGTGGGATGGGTATGTCCAGACATGCGTCCCTTGCTCACTGTGCCACTGGAATCAAGCTAGCCTGGCTGATGAAAGGTAATACCTAGAAACCGGTCCCAGGATGCTTGTTTATGGTCCAGGGAGGACCTGGCTTGGAAATTCCGTCAGGACTGTTCCCATGAGGCACAGGGTCAAGATTGATTTGCATATGGCTGCGTCTCAACTGGGGTGGCATGGTGAGTAAACGAACGATGGATTTAACCCAGATATCTTGACTGGTGTGAATGTATGATTTATTCAACATTTCGTCCATCGTTTGTTTGCTTAGTACTTTTCATCCTAAGTGGGATGGGTATGCCCAGTCGTGGGTCCCTTGCTCACTGCGCCACAGGATTCAAGCTAGCCTGGCTGATGAAGGGTAATACCCAGAAATCGGTCCCAGGATGCTTGTTTCCGGTTGAGGGAGGACCTCGCTTGGCAGTTCGGTCTGGACTGTTCCCTTGAGGCACAGGGTCAAGACTGATTTACATATGGCTGGGTCTAAACTGGAGTGGCATGGTGAGCAAAAGAACGTTGGATTTAACCCAGATCTCTTGACTGGGGTTGAAAGTATGATTTATTCAGCATTCCGTCCATCATTTGTTTGCGCATCACTTTTCACCCTAAGTGGGATGGGTATGCCCAGACGTGGGTCCTTTGCTCACTGTGCCACGGGATTCAAGCTAGCCTGGCTGATGAAGGGTAATACCCAGAAACCGGTCCCAGGATGCTTGTTTCCGGTCCAAGGAAGACCTGGCTTGGCAGTGCGGTATGGACTGTTCCCATGAAGCAACGGGTCAAGACTGATTTGCATATGGCTGTGTTTAAACTGGGGTGGCATGGTGAGTAAACGAACGATGGATTTAACCCAGATATCTTGACTGGGGGTGAATGTATGATTTATTCAACATTTCGTCCATCGTTTGTTTGCTTAGTACTTTTCATCCTAAGTGGGATGGGTATGCCCAGTCGTGGGTCCCTTGCTCACTGCGCCACAGGATTCAAGCTAGCCTGGCTGATGAAGGGTAATACCCAGAAATCGGTCCCAGGATGCTTGTTTCCGGTTGAGGGAGGACCTCGCTTGGCAGTTCGGTCTGGACTGTTCCCTTGAGGCACAGGGTCAAGACTGATTTACATATGGCTGGGTCTAAACTGGAGTGGCATGGTGAGCAAAAGAACGTTGGATTTAACCCAGATCTCTTGACTGGGGTTGAAAGTATGATTTATTCAGCATTCCGTCCATCATTTGTTTGCGCATCACTTTTCACCCTAAGTGGGATGGGTATGCCCAGACGTGGGTCCCTTGCTCACTGTGCCACGGGATTCAAGCTAGCCTGGCTGATGAAGGGTAATACCCAGAAACCGGTCCCAGGATGCTTGTTTCCGGTCCAAGGAAGACCTGGCTTGGCAGTTCGGTATGGACTGTTCCCATGAAGCAACGGGTCAAGACTGATTTGCATATGGCTGTGTTTAAACTGGGGTGGCATGGTGAGTAAAAGAACGATGGATTTAATCCAGATCTCTTGACTGGGGGTGAATGTATGATTTATTCAGCATTTCGTCCATCGTTTGTTTGCTTAGCACTTTTCATCCTAAGTGGGATGGGTATGCCCAGTCGTGGGTCCCTTGCTTACTGTGCCACTGGATTGAAGCTAGCCTGGCTGATGAATGGTAATACCCAGAAATCGGTCCCAGGATGCTTGTTTCCAGTTGAGGGATGGACCTCGCTTGGCAGTTCGGTCTGGACTGTTCCCATGAGGCACAGGGTCAAGACTGATTTGCATATGGCTGGGTCTAAACTGGGGTGGCATGGTGAGAAAAAAGGAAGATGGATTTAACCCAGATCTCTTGACTGGGGGTGAATGAATGATTTATTCAGCATTCCGTCCATCATTTGTTTGCGTAGCACTTTTCACCCTAAGTGGGATGGGTATGCCCAGATGTGGGTCCCATGCTCACTTATCCACTGGATTCAAGCTAGTCTGGCTTATAAAAGGTAATACCCAGAAAACGGTCCCAGGATGCTTGTTTCCGGTCAAAGGAGTATCTGGCTTAGCAGTTCGGTCTGGACATTTCCTATGAGGCACAGGGTCAAGACTGATTTGCATATGGCTGGGTCTAAACTGGAGTGGCATGGTGAGCAAAAGAACCTTGGATTTAACCCAGATCTCTTGACTGGGGGTGAAAGTATGATTTATTCAGCATTCCGTCCATCATTTGTTTCGGCAGCACTTTTCACCCTAAGTGGGATGGGTATGCCCAGACATGGGTCCCTTGCTCACTGTGCCACCGAATTCAAGCTAGCCTGGCTGATGAAGGGTTATACTCAGAAACCGGTACAAAGATGCGTCTTTCGGGTCCAGGGAGGACCTGGCTTTGCAGTTCGGTCTGGACTGTTCCCATGATGCACAGGGTCAAGACTGATTTGCATATGGCTGTGTCTAAACTGGAGTGGCATGGTGAGCAAAAGAACATTGGATTTAACCCAGATCTCTTGACTGGGGTTGAAAGTATGATTTATTCAGCATTCCGTCCATCATTTGTTTACTTAGCACTTTTCATCCAAAGTGTGATGGGTATGCCCAGTCGTGGGTCCCTTGCTCACTGTGCCACTGGATTCAAGCTAGCCTGGCTGATGAATGGTAATACCCAGAAATCGGTCCCAGGATGCTTGTTTGCAGTTGAGGGATGGACCTCGCTTGGCAGTTCGGTCTGGACTGTTCCCATGAGGCACAGGGTCAAGACTGATTTGCATATGGCTGGGTCTAAACTGGGGTGACATGGTGAGAAAAAGGAAGATGGATTTAACCCAGATCTTTTGACTGGGGGTGAATGTATGATTTATTGAGCATTCCGTCCATCATTTGTTTGTGTAGCACTTTTCACCCTAAGGGGATGTGTGTGCCCAGGGCTGGGTCCCTTGCTCACTGTGCCACTGGATTCAAGCTAGCCTGGCTGATGAAGGGTAATACCCAGAAACCGGTCCCAGGATGCTTGTTTCCGGTCCAGGGAAGACCTGGCTTGGCAGTTCGGTCTGGACTGTTCCCATGAAGCACCGTGTCAAGACTGATTTGCATATGGCTGGATGTAAACTGGGGTGGCATGGTGAGCAAAAGAACATTGGATTTAACCCAGATCTCTTGACTGGGGGTGAATGTACGATTTATTCAGCATTCCGTCCATTATTTGTTTGCGTAGCACTTGTCACCCTAAGTGGGATGAGAATGCCCAGACGTGGGTCCCTTGCTCACGGTGCCACAGTATTCAATCTAGCCTGCCTAATGAAGGGTAATACCTAGAAACCGGTCCAAGAATGCTTGTTTATGGTCCAGGGAGGACCTGGCTTTGCAGTTCGGTCTGGAAAGTTTCCATGAGGCACAGGGTCAAGCCTGATTTGAATATGGCTGGGTCTAAACTGGAGTGGCATGGTGAGTAAAAGAACAATGGATTTAACCCAGATCTCTTGACTGGGGGTGAATGTATGATTTATTCAGCATTTCGTCCATCGTTTGTTTGCTTAGCACTTTTAATCCTAAATTGGATTGGTATGCCCAGTCATGGGTCCCTTGCTCATTGTGCCACTGGATTCAAGCTAGCCTGGCTGAGGAAGGGTAATACCCAGAAATCGGTCAGAGGATGCGTGTTTCCAGTCCAGGGAGGACCTGGTTTGGCAGTTCGATATGGACTGCTCCCATGATGCACAGGGTCAAGCCTGATTTGCATATGGCTGGGTCTAAACTGAGGTAGCATGGTGAGCAAAAGAACGTTGGATTTAACCCAGATCTCTTGACTAGGGGTGAATGTAGGATTTATTCAGCATTCCATCCATCATTTGTTTGCGTAGCACTTTTCACCCAAAGTGGGATGGGTATGTCGAGACATGCGTCCCTTGCTCACTGTGCCACTGGAATCAAGCTAGCCTGGCTGATGAAAGGTAATACCTAGAAACCGGTCCCAGGATGCTTGTTTATGGTCCAGGGAGGACCTGGCTTGGAAATTCCGTCAGGACTGTTCCCATGAGGCACAGGGTCAAGATTGATTTGCATATGGCTGCGTCTCAACTGGGGTGGCATGGTGAGTAAAAGAACGATGGATTTAACCCAGATATCTTGACTGGGGGTGAATGTATGATTTATTCAACATTTCGTCCATCGTTTGTTTGCTTAGCACTTTTCATCCTAAGTGGGATGGGTATGCCAAGTCGTGGGTCCCTTGCTCACTGTGCCACTGGATTCAAGCTAGCCTGGCTGATGAATGGTAATACCCAGAAATCGGTCCCAGGATGCTTGTTTCCAGTTGAGGGATGGATCTCGCTTGGCAGTTCGGTCTGGACTGTTCCCATGAGGCACAGGGTCAAGACTGATTTGCATATGGCTGGGTCTAAACTGGGGTGGCATGGTGAGAAAAAGGAAGATGGATTTAACCCAGATCTCTTGACTGGGGGTGAATGAATGATTTATTCAGCATTCCATCCATCATTTGTTTGCGTAGCACTTTTCACCCTAAGTGGGATGGGTATGCCCAGATGTGGATCCCATGCTCACTTATCCACTGGATTCAAGCTAGTCTGGCTGATGAATGGTAATACCCAAAAATCGGTCCCAGGATGCTTGTTTCCGGTCAAAGGAGGATCTGGCTTAGCAGTTCGGTCTGGACATTTCCTATGAGGCACAGGGTCAAGACTGATTTGCATATGGCTGGGTCTAAACTGGAGTGGCATGGTGAGCAAAAGAACCTTGGATTTAACCCAGATCTCTTGACTGGGGGTGAAAGTATGATTTATTCAGCATTCCGTCCATCATTTGTTTCGGCAGCACTTTTCACCCTAAGTGGGATGGGTATGCCCAGACATGGGTCCCTTGCTCACTGTGCCACCGAATTCAAGCTAGCCTGGCTGATGAAGGGTTATACTCAGAAACCGGTACAAAGATGCGTCTTTCGGGTCCAGGGAGGACCTGGCTTTGCAGTTCGGTCTGGACTGTTCCCATGATGCACAGGGTCAAGACTGATTTGCATATGGCTGTCTCTAAACTGGAGTGGCATGGTGAGCAAAAGAACGTTGGATTTAACCCAGATCTCTTGACTGGGGTTGAAAGTATGATTTATTCAGCATTCCGTCCATCATTTGTTTACTTAGCACTTTTCATCCAAAGTGTGATGGGTATGCCCAGTCATGGGTCCCTTGCTCACTGTGCCACTGGATTCAAGCTAGCCTGGCTGATGAATGGTAATACCCAGATATCGGTCCCAGGATGCTTGTTTGCAGTTGAGGGATGGACCTCGCTTGGCAGTTCGGTCTGGACTGTTCCCATGAGGCACAGGGTCAAGACTGATTTGCATATGGCTGGGTCTAAACTGGGGTGACATGGTGAGAAAAAGGAAGATGGATTTAACCCAGATCTTTTGACTGGGGGTGAATGTATGATTTATTGAGCATTCCGTCCATCATTTGTTTGTGTAGCACTTTTCACCCTAAGGGGATGTGTGTGCCCAGGGCTGGGTCCCTTGCTCACTGTGCCACTGGATTCAAGCTAGCCTGGCTGATGAAGGGTAATACCCAGAAACCGGTCCCAGGATGCTTGTTTCCAGTCGAGGGAGAACCTCGCTTGGCAGTTCGGTCTGGAGTGTTCCCATGAGGCACAGGGTCAAGACTGATTTGCATATGGCTGCGTCTAAACTGGGGTGGCATGGTGAGTAAAAGAAAGATGGATTTAACCCAGATCTCTTGACTGGGGGTGAATTAATGATTTATTCAGCATTCCGTCCATCATTTGTTTGCACAGCACTTTTCACCCTAAGTGGGATGGGTATGCCCAGACGTGGGTCCCTTGCTCACTGTGCCACTGGATTCAAGCTAGATTGGCTGATGAAGGGTTATACTCAGAAACCGGTATGAAGATGCGTCTTTCTGGTCCATGGAGGACCTGGCTTGGCAGTTCCGTCAGGACTGCTCCCATGAGGCACAGGGTCAAGATTGATTTGCATATGGCTGCGTCTAAACTGAGGTAGCATGGTGAGCAAAAGAATGTTGGATTTAACCCAGATCTCTTGACTCGGGGTGAATGTAGGATTTATTCAGCATTCCATCCATCATTTGTTTGCGTAGCAGTTTTCACCCTAAGTGGAATGGGTACGGCCAGACATGGGTCCCTTGCTCACTGTGCCACTGGATTCAAGCTAGCATGGCTGGTGAAGGGTAATACCCAGAAATCGGTCCCAGGATGCTTGTTTCCGGTTGAGGGATGGACCTCGCTTGGCAGTTCGGTCTGGACTGTTCCCATGAGGCACAGGGTCAAGACTGATTTGCATATCGCTGGGTCTAAACTGGGGTGGCATGGTGAGAAAAAGAAAGATGGATTTAACCCAGATCTCTTGACTGGGGGTGAATGAATGATTTATTCAGCATTCTGTTCATCATTTGTTTGCGTAGCACTTTTCACCCTAAGTGGGATGAGTATGCCCAAATGTGGGTCCCTTGCTCACTTAGCCACTGGATTCAAGCTAGTCTGGCTGATGAAGGGTTATACTCAGAAACCGGTACCAAGATATGTCTTTCCGGTCCAGGGAGGACCTGGCTTTGCAGTTCGGTCTGGACTGTTCCCATGAGGCACAGGTTCAAGCCTGATTTGCATATGGCTGGGTCTAAACTGGAGTGGCATGGTGAGCAAAAGAATGTAAGATATAACCCAGATCTCTTGACTGGGGGTGAATTTATGATTTATTGAGCATTCCGTCCATCATTTGTTTGCGTAGCACTTTTCACCCTAAGGGGATGTGTCTGCCCAGGGGTGGGTCCCTTGCTCACTGTGCCACTGGATTCAAGCTAGCCTGGCTGATGAAGGGTAATACCCAGAAACCGGTCCCAGGATGCTTGTTTCCGGTCCAGAGAAGACCTGGCTTGCAAGTTCGGTCTGGACTGTTCCCATGAAGCACCGGGTCAAGACTGATTTGCATATGGCTGGATCTAAACTGGGGTGGCATGGTGATCAAAAGAACGTTGGATTTAACCCAGATCTCTTGACTGGGGGTGAATGTACGATTTAGTCAGCATTCCGTCCATCATTTGTTTGCGTAGCACTTTTCACCCTAAGTGGGATGGGTATGCCCAGACATGGGTCCCTTGCTCACGGTGCCACTGGATTCAAGCTAGCCTACCTGATAAAGGGTAATACCTAGAAACCGGTCCCAGGAAGCTTGTTTATGGTCCAGAGAGGACCTGGCTTGGCAGTTCCGTCAGGACTGTTCCCATGAGGCACAGGGTCAAGACGGATTTGCATATGCCTGGGTCTAAACTGGGGTGGCTTGGTGAGTAAAAGAACGATGGATTTAACCCACATCATTTGACTGGGGGGTGAATGTATGATTTATTCAGCATTTCGTCCATCGTGTGTTTGCTTAGCACTTTTAATCCTAAGTGGGATGGGTATGCCCAGTCGTGCGTCCCTTGCTCGTTGTGCCACTGGATTCAAGCTAGCCTGGCTGAGGAAGGGTAAAACCCAGAAACCGGTCCCAGGATGCTTGTTTACGGTCCAGGGAGGACCTGACTTGGCAGTTCGGTCCGGACTGTTCCCATGACACACAGGGTCAAGACTGATTTGCATATGGCTGCGTCTAAACTGGGGTGGCATGGTGTGCAAAAGAACGTTGGATTTAACCCAGATCTCTTGACTGGGTGTGAATGTAGGATTTATTCAGCATTCCATCCATCATTTGTTTGCGTAGCACTTTTCACCCTAAGTGGGATGGGTATGCCCAGACATGGGTCCCTTGCTCACGGTGCCACTGGATTCAAGCTAGCCTGCATGATGAAGGGTAATACCTAGAAACCGGTCCCAGGATGCTTGTTTATGGTCCAGGGAGGACCTGGCTTGGCAGGTCCATCAGGACTGCTCCGATGAGGCACAGGGTCAAGACTTTTTTGCATATGGCTGCGTCTAAAATGGGGTGGCATTGTGAGTAAAAGAACGATGTATTTAACCCAGATCTCTTGATTGGGGGTGAATGTATGATTTATTCAGCATTTCATCCATCGTTTGTTTGCTTAGCACTTTTAATCCTAAGTGGGATGGGAATGCCCAGTCGTGGGTCCCTTGCTCACTGTGCCACTGGATTCAAGCTAGCCTGGCTGAGGAAGGGTAATACCCAGATATCGGTCCCAGGATTCGTGTTTCCAGTCCAGGGAGGACCTGGTTTGGCAATTCGATCTGGACTGCTCCCATGAGGCACAGGGTCAAGCCAGATTTGCATATGACTGGGTCTAAACTGAGGTAGCATGGTGAGCAAAAGAACGTTGGGTTTAACCCAGATCTCTTGACTCGGGGTGAATGTAGGATTTATTCAGCATTCCATCCATCATTTGTTTGCGTAGCACTTTTCACCCTAATTGGGATGGGTATGCCCAGTCGTGGGTCCCTTGCTCACTGTGCCACTGGATTCAAGCTAGCCTGGCTGATGAAGGGTAATACCCAAAAACCGGTCCCAGGATGCTTGTTTCCGGTCCAGGGAGGACCTGGCTTGCCATTTCAGTCTGGACAGTTTCCATGAGGGACAGGGTCAACCCTGATTTGCATATGGCTGGGTCTAAACTGGGGTGGCATGGTGCGCAAATGAACGATGGATTTAACCCAGATCTCTTGACTGGGGGTGAATGTATGATTTATTCAGGATTCCGTCCATCATTTGTTTGCATAGCACTTTTCACCATAAGTGAGATGGATATGCCCAGATGTGGGTCCCTTGCTCACGGTGCCACTGGATTCAAGCTAGCCTGCCTGATGAAGGGTAATACCTAGAAACCGGTCCCAGGATGCTTGTTTATGGTCCAGGGAGGACCTGGCTTGGCAGTTCCGTTAGGACTGTTCCCATGAGGCACAGGCTCAAGACTGATTTGCATATGGCTGGTTCTAAACTGGGGTGGCATGGTGAGTAAAAGAACAATGGATTTAACCCACATCTCTTGACTGGTGGGTGAATGTATGATTTATTCAGCATTTCGTCCATCGTTTGTTTGCTTAGCACTTTTCATCCTAAGTGGGATGGGTATGCCCAGTCGTGGGACCCTTGCTCACTGTGCCACTGGATTCAAGCTAGCCTGGTTGAGGAAGGGTAATACCCAGATATCGGTCCCAGGATGCGTGTTTCCAGTCCAGGGAGGACCTGGTTTGGCAGTTCGATCTGGACTGCTCCCATGAGGCACAGGGTCAAGCCAGATTTGCATATGACTGGGTCTAAACTGAGGTAGCATGGTGAGCAAAAGAACATTGGGTTTAACCCAGATCTCTTGACTCGGGGTGAATGTAGGATTTATTCAGCATTCCATCCATCATTTGTTTGCGTAGCACTTTTCACCCTAATTGGGATGGGTATGCCCAGTCGTGGGTCCCTTGCTCACTGTGCCACTGGATTCAAGCTAGCCTGGCTGATGAAGGGTAATACCCAAAAACCGGTCCCAGGATGCTTGTTTCCGGTCCAGGGAGGACCTGGCTTGCCATTTCAGTCTGGACAGTTCCCATGAGGGACAGGGTCAACCCTGATTTGCATATGGCTGGGTCTAAACTGGGGTGGCATGGTGCGCAAATGAACGATGGATTTAACCCAGATCTCTTGACTGGGGGTGAATGTATGATTTATTCAGGATTCCGTCCATCATTTGTTTGCATAGCACTTTTCACCATAAGTGAGATGGATATGCCCAGATGTGGGTCCCTTGCTCACGGTGCCACTGGATTCAAGCTAGCCTGCCTGATGAAGGGTAATACCTAGAAACCGGTCCAGGATGCTTGTTTATGGTCCAGGGAGGACCTGGCTTGGCAGTTCCGTTAGGACTGTTCCCATGAGGCACAGGCTCAAGACTGATTTGCATATGGCTGGTTCTAAACTGGGGTGGCATGGTGAGTAAAAGAACAATGGATTTAACCCACATCTCTTGACTGGTGGGTGAATGTATGATTTATTCAGCATTTCGTCCATCGTTTGTTTGCTTAGCACTTTTCATCCTAAGTGGGATGGGTATGCCCAGTCGTGGGACCCTTGCTCACTGTGCCACTGGATTCAAGCTAGCCTGGTTGAGGAAGGGTAATACCCAGATATCGGTCCCAGGATGCGTGTTTCCAGTCCAGGGAGGACCTGGTTTGGCAGTTCGATCTGGACTGCTCCCATGAGGCACAGGGTCAAGCCTGAGTTGCATATGGCTGGGTCTAAACTGAGGTAGCATGGTGAGCAAAAGAACATTGGATTTAACCCAGATCTCTTGACTCGGGGGGAATGTAGGATTTATTCAGCATTCCATCCATCATTTGTTTGCATAGCACTTTTCACCCTAAGTGGGATGGGTATGCCCAGACATGGGTCCCTTGCTCACTATGCCACTGGATTCAAGCTAGCCTGGCTGATGAAGTGTAATACCCAGAAACCGGTCCCAGGATACTTGTTTCCGGTCCAGGGAAGACCTGGCTTGGCAGTTCGGTCTGGACTGTTCCCATGAAGCACCGGGTCAAGACTGATTTGCATATGGCTGGATGTAAACTGGGGTGGCATGGTGAGCAAAAGAACGTTGGATTTAACCCAGATCTCTTTACTGGGGTGAATGTACGATTTATTCAGCATTCCGTCCATCATTTGTTTGCTTGGCACTTTTCACCCTAAGTGGGATGAGTATGCCCAGATGTGGGTCCCTTGCTCACAGTGCCACAGGATTCAAGCTAGCCTGCCTAATGCAGGGTAATACCTACAAACTGGTCCAAGAATGCTTGTTTATGGTCCAGGGAGGACCTGGCTTTGCAGTTCGGTCTGGGCAGTTCCCATGAGGCACAGGGTCAAGCCTGATTTGCATATGGCTGGGTCTAAACTGGAGTGGCATGGTGAGTAAAAGAACGATGGATTTAACCCAGATCTCTTGAATAGGGGTGAATGTATGATTTATTCAGCATTTCGTCCATCGTTTGTTTGCTTAGCACTTTTAATCCTAAATTGGATGGGTATGCCCAGTCGTGGGTCCCTTGCTCACTATGCCACTGGATTCAAGCTAGCCTGGCTGAGGAAGGGTAATACCCAGAAATCGGTCCCAGGATGCTTGTTTCCAGTCCAGGGAGGACCTGGTTTGGCAGTTCGATCTGGACTGCTCCCATGATGCACAGGGTCAAGCCTGATTTGCATATGGCTGGGTCTAAACTGAGGTATCATGGTGAGCAAAAGAACGTTGGATTTAACCCAGATCTCTTGACTTGGGGTGAATGTAGGATTTATTCAGCATTCCATCCATCATTTGTTTGCGTAGCACTTTTCACCCAAAGTGGGATGGGTATGCCCAGACATGGGTCCCTTGCTCACGGTGCCACTGGATTTAAGCTAGCCTACCTGATGAAGGGTAATACCTAGAAACCGGTCCCAGGATGCTTGTTTATGGTCCAAGGAGGACCTGGCTTGGCAGTTCCATCAGGACTGTTCCCATGAGGCACCGGGTCAAGACTGATTTGCATTTGACTGGGTCTAAACTGGGGTGGCATGGTAAGTAAAACAATGATGGATTTAACCCACATCTCTTGACTGGGGGTGAATGTATGATTTATTCAGCATTTCGTCCATCGTTTGTTCGCTTAGCACTTTTCATCCTAAGTGGGATGGGTATTCCCAGATGTGGGTCCCTTGCTCACTTAGCCACTGGATTCACGCTAGCCTGGCTGATAAGGGTAATACCCAGAAATCGGTCCCAGGATGCTTGTTTCCGGTCGAGGGAAGACCTGGCTTGGCAGTTCGGTCTGGACTGTTCCCATGAAGCACCGGGTCAAGACTGATTTGCATATGGCTGGATGTAAACTGGGGTGGCATGGTGAGCAAAAGAACGTTGGATTTAACCCAGATCTCTTTACTGGGGGTGAATGTACGATTTATTCAGCATTCCGTCCATCATTTGTTTGCTTGGCACTTTTCACCCTAAGTGGGATGAGTATGCCCAGATGTGGGTCCCTTGCTCACAGTGCCACAGGATTCAAGCTAGCCTGCCTAATGCAGGGTAATACCTAGAAACTGGTCCAAGAATGCTTGTTTATGGTCCAGGGAGGACCTGGCTTTGCAGTTCGGTCTGGGCAGTTCCCATGAGGCACAGGGTCAACCCTGATTTGCATATGGCTGGGTCTAAACTGGAGTGGCATGGTGAGTAAAAGAACGATGGATTTAACCCAGATCTCTTGAATAGGGGTGAATGAATGTATGATTTATTCAGCATTTCGTCCATCGTTTGTTTGCTTAGCACTTTTCATCTTAAGTGGGGTGGGTATGCCCAGTCGTGGGTCCCTTGCTCACTGTTCCCCTGGATTGAAGCTAGCCTGGCTGATGAAGGGTAATACCCAAAAATCGGTCCCAGGATGCTTGTTTCCGGTCGAGGGAGAACCTCGCTTGGCAGTTCGGTCTGGACTGTTCCCATGAGGCACAGGGTCAAGACTGATTTGCATATGGTTGGGTCTAATCTGGGGTGGCATGGGGAGCAAAAGAACGATGGATTTAACCCAGATCTCTTGACTGGGGGTGAAAGTATGATTTATTCCGCATTCCGTCCATCATTTGTTTACGTAGCACTTTTCACCCTAAGTGGGATGGGTATGCCCAGACGTGGGTTCCCTGCTCACTGCGCCACTGGATTCAAGCTAGCCTGGCTGATGAAGTGTAATACCCAGAAACCGGTCCCAGGATACTTGTTTCCGGTCCAGGGAAGACCTGGCTTGGCAGTTCGGTCTGGACTGTTCCCATGAAGCACCGGGTCAAGACTGATTTGCATATGGCTGGATGTAAACTGGGGTGGCATGGTGAGCAAAAGAACGTTGGATTTAACCCAGATCTCTTTACTGGGGTGAATGTACGATTTATTCAGCATTCCGTCCATCATTTGTTTGCTTGGCACTTTTCACCCTAAGTGGGATGAGTATGCCCAGATGTGGGTCCCTTGCTCACAGTGCCACAGGATTCAAGCTAGCCTGCCTAATGCAGGGTAATACCTACAAACTGGTCCAAGAATGCTTGTTTATGGTCCAGGGAGGACCTGGCTTTGCAGTTCGGTCTGGGCAGTTCCCATGAGGCACAGGGTCAAGCCTGATTTGCATATGGCTGGGTCTAAACTGGAGTGGCATGGTGAGTAAAAGAACGATGGATTTAACCCAGATCTCTTGAATAGGGGTGAATGTATGATTTATTCAGCATTTCGTCCATCGTTTGTTTGCTTAGCACTTTTAATCCTAAATTGGATGGGTATGCCCAGTCGTGGGTCCCTTGCTCACTATGCCACTGGATTCAAGCTAGCCTGGCTGAGGAAGGGTAATACCCAGAAATCGGTCCCAGGATGCTTGTTTCCAGTCCAGGGAGGACCTGGTTTGGCAGTTCGATCTGGACTGCTCCCATGATGCACAGGGTCAAGCCTGATTTGCATATGGCTGGGTCTAAACTGAGGTATCATGGTGAGCAAAAGAACGTTGGATTTAACCCAGATCTCTTGACTTGGGGTGAATGTAGGATTTATTCAGCATTCCATCCATCATTTGTTTGCGTAGCACTTTTCACCCAAAGTGGGATGGGTATGCCCAGACATGGGTCCCTTGCTCACGGTGCCACTGGATTTAAGCTAGCCTACCTGATGAAGGGTAATACCTAGAAACCGGTCCCAGGATGCTTGTTTATGGTCCAAGGAGGACCTGGCTTGGCAGTTCCATCAGGACTGTTCCCATGAGGCACCGGGTCAAGACTGATTTGCATTTGACTGGGTCTAAACTGGGGTGGCATGGTAAGTAAAACAATGATGGATTTAACCCACATCTCTTGACTGGGGGTGAATGTATGATTTATTCAGCATTTCGTCCATCGTTTGTTCGCTTAGCACTTTTCATCCTAAGTGGGATGGGTATTCCCAGATGTGGGTCCCTTGCTCACTTAGCCACTGGATTCACGCTAGCCTGGCTGATAAGGGTAATACCCAGAAATCGGTCCCAGGATGCTTGTTTCCGGTCGAGGGAAGACCTGGCTTGGCAGTTCGGTCTGGACTGTTCCCATGAAGCACCGGGTCAAGACTGATTTGCATATGGCTGGATGTAAACTGGGGTGGCATGGTGAGCAAAAGAACGTTGGATTTAACCCAGATCTCTTTACTGGGGGTGAATGTACGATTTATTCAGCATTCCGTCCATCATTTGTTTGCTTGGCACTTTTCACCCTAAGTGGGATGAGTATGCCCAGATGTGGGTCCCTTGCTCACAGTGCCACAGGATTCAAGCTAGCCTGCCTAATGCAGGGTAATACCTAGAAACTGGTCCAAGAATGCTTGTTTATGGTCCAGGGAGGACCTGGCTTTGCAGTTCGGTCTGGGCAGTTCCCATGAGGCACAGGGTCAACCCTGATTTGCATATGGCTGGGTCTAAACTGGAGTGGCATGGTGAGTAAAAGAACGATGGATTTAACCCAGATCTCTTGAATAGGGGTGAATGTATGATTTATTCAGCATTTCGTCCATCGTTTGTTTGCTTAGCACTTTTAATCCTAAATTGGATGGGTATGCCCAGTCGTGGGTCCCTTGCTCACTATGCCACTGGATTCAAGCTAGCCTGGCTGAGGAAGGGTAATACCCAGAAATCGGTCCCAGGATGCTTGTTTCCAGTCCAGGGAGGACCTGGTTTGGCAGTTCGATCTGGACTGCTCCCATGATGCACAGGGTCAAGCCTGATTTGCATATGGCTGGGTCTAAACTGAGGTATCATGGTGAGCAAAAGAACGTTGGATTTAACCCAGATCTCTTGACTTGGGGTGAATGTAGGATTTATTCAGCATTCCATCCATCATTTGTTTGCGTAGCACTTTTCACCCAAAGTGGGATGGGTATGCCCAGACATGGGTCCCTTGCTCACGGTGCCACTGGATTTAAGCTAGCCTACCTGATGAAGGGTAATACCTAGAAACCGGTCCCAGGATGCTTGTTTATGGTCCAAGGAGGACCTGGCTTGGCAGTTCCATCAGGACTGTTCCCATGAGGCACCGGGTCAAGACTGATTTGCATTTGACTGGGTCTAAACTGGGGTGGCATGGTAAGTAAAACAATGATGGATTTAACCCACATCTCTTGACTGGGGGTGAATGTATGATTTATTCAGCATTTCGTCCATCGTTTGTTCGCTTAGCACTTTTCATCCTAAGTGGGATGGGTATTCCCAGATGTGGGTCCCTTGCTCACTTAGCCACTGGATTCACGCTAGCCTGGCTGATAAGGGTAATACCCAGAAATCGGTCCCAGGATGCTTGTTTCCGGTCGAGGGAGGACCTTGCTTGGCAGTTCGGGCTGGACTGTTCCCATGAGGCACAGGGTCAAGACTGATTTGCATATGGCTGGGTCTAAACTGGGGTGGCATGGTGAGCAAAAGAAAGATGGATTTAACCCAGATCTCTTGACTGGGGTGAATGAATGATTTATTCAGCATTCCGTCTATCATTTGTTTGCGTAGCACTTTTCACACTAAGTGGGATGAGTATGCCCAGATGTGGGTCCCTTGCTCACTTAGCCACTGGATTCACGCTAGTCTGGCTGATGAAGGGTTATGCTGAGAAACCGATACCAAGATACGTCTTTCCGGTCCAGGGAGGACCTGGCTTTGCAGTTCAGTCTGGACTGTTCCCATGAGGCACAGGTTCAAGCCTGATTTGCATATGGCTGGGTCTAAACTGGAGTGGCATGGTGAGCAAAAGAACGTTAGATTTAACCCAGATCTCTTGACTGGGGGTGAATTTATGATTTATTGAGCATTCCATCCATCATTTGTTTGCGTAGCACTTTTCACCCTAAGTGAGATGGATATGCCGAGATGTGGGTCCCTTGCTCACGGTGCCACTGGATTCAAGCTAGCCTGCCTGATGAAGGGTAATACCTAGAAACCGGTCCCAGGATGCGTGTTTCCAGTCCAGGGAGGACCTGGTTTGGGAGTTCGATCTGGACTGCCCCCATGAGGCACAGGGTCAAGCCTGAGTTGCATATGGCTGGGTCTAAACTGAGGTAGCATGGTGAGTAAAAGAACATTGGATTTAACCCAGATCTCTTGACTCGGGGGGAATGTAGGATTTATTCAGCATTCCATCCATCATTTGTTTGCATAGCACTTTTCACCCTAAGTGGGATGGGTATGCCCAGACATGGGTCCCTTGCTCACTATGCCACTGGATTCAAGCTAGCCTGGCTGATGAAAGGAAATACCCAGAAACCGGTCCCAGGATGCATGTTTACGGTCCAGGGAGGACCTGACTTGGCAATTTGGTCCGGACTGGTCCCATGAGGCACAGGGTCAAGACCGATTTGCATATGGCTGCGTCTAAACTGGGGTGGCATGGTGAGCAAAAGAACGTTGGATTTAACCCAGATCTCTTGACTGGGGGTGAATGTACGATTTAGTCAGCATTCCGTCCATCATTTGTTTGCGTAGCACTTTTCACCCTAAGTGGGATGGGTATGCCCAGACGTGGGTCCCTTGCTCACGGTGCCACTGGATTCAAGCTAGCCTACCTGATGAAGGGTAATACCTAGAAACCGGTCCCAGGATGCTTGTTTATGGTCCAGGGAGGACCTTGCTTGGCAGTTCCGTCAGGACTGTTCCCATGAGGCACCGGGTCAAGACTGATTTGCATTTGACTGGGTCTAATCTGGGGTGGCATGGGGAGCAAAAGAACGATGGATTTAACCCAGATCTCTTGACTGGGGGTGAAAGTATGATTTATTCCGCATTCCGTCCATCATTTGTTTACGTAGCACTTTTCACCCTAAGTGGGATGGGTATGCCCAGACGTGGGTTCCCTGCTCACTGCGCCACTGGATTCAAGCTAGCCTGGCTGATGAAGTGTAATACCCAGAAACCGGTCCCAGGATACTTGTTTCCGGTCCAGGGAAGACCTGGCTTGGCAGTTCGGTCTGGACTGTTCCCATGAAGCACCGGGTCAAGACTGATTTGCATATGGCTGGATGTAAACTGGGGTGGCATGGTGAGCAAAAGAACGTTGGATTTAACCCAGATCTCTTTACTGGGGGTGAATGTACGATTTATTCAGCATTCCGTCCATCATTTGTTTGCTTGGCACTTTTCACCCTAAGTGGGATGAGTATGCCCAGATGTGGGTCCCTTGCTCACAGTGCCACAGGATTCAAGCTAGCCTGCCTAATGCAGGGTAATACCTAGAAACCGGTCCAAGAATGCTTGTTTATGGTCCAGGGAGGACCTGGCTTTGCAGTTCGGTCTGGGCAGTTCCCATGAGGCACAGGGTCAAGCCTGATTTGCATATGGCTGGGTCTAAACTGGAGTGGCATGGTGAGTAAAAGAACGATGGATTTAACCCAGATCTCTTGACTAGGGGAGAATGTATGATTTATTCAGCATTTCGTCCATCGTTTGTTTGCTTAGCACTTTTAATCCTAAATTGGATGGGTATGCCCAGTCGTGGGTCCCTTGCTCACTATGCCACTGGATTCAAGCTAGCCTGGCTGAGGAAGAGTAATACCCAGAAATCGGTCCCAGGATGCTTGTTTCCAGTCCAGGGAGGACCTGGTTTGGCAGTTCGATCTGGACTGCTCCCATGATGCACAGGGTCAAGCCTGATTTGCATATGGCTGGGTCTAAACTGAGGTAGCATGGTGAGCAAAAGAACGTTGGATTTAACCCAGATCTCTTGACTTGGGGTGAATGTAGGATTTATTCAGCATTCCATCCATCATTTGTTTGCGTAGCACTTTTCACCCAAAGTGGGATGGGTATGTTCAGACATGGGTCCCTGGCTCACTGTGCCACTGGAATCAAGCTAGCCTGGCTGATGAAAGGTAATACCTAGAAACCGGTCCCAGGATGCTTATTTATGGTCCAGGGAGGACCTGGCTTGGCAATTCCGTCAGGACTGTTCCCATGAGGCACAGGGTAAAGCCTGATTTGCATATGGCTGGGTCTAAACTGGAGTGGCATGGTGAGTAAAAGAAGGATGGATTTAGCCCAGATCTCTTGACTAGGGGTGAATGTATGATTTATTCAGCATTTCGTCCATCGTTTGTTTGCTTAGCACTTTTAATCCTAAATTGGATGGGTATGCCCAGTCGTGGGTCCCTTGCTCACTGTGCCACTGGATTCAAGCTAGCCTGGCTGAGGAAGGGTAATACCCAGAAATCGGTCCCAGGATGCTTGTTTCCAGTCCAGGGAGGACCTGGTTTGGCAGTTCGATCTGGACTGCTCCCATGAGGCACAGGGTCAAGCCCGATTTGCATATGGCTGGGTCTAAACTGAGGTAGCATGGTGAGCAAAAGAACGTTGGATTTAACCCAGATCTCTTGACTTGGGGTGAATGTAGGATTTATTCAGCATTCCATCCATCATTTGTTTGCGTAGCACTTTTCACCCAAAGTGGGATGGGTATGTTCAGACATGGGTCCCTTGCTCACTGTGCCACTGGAATCAAGCTAGCCTGGCTGATGAAAGGTAATACCTAGAAACCGGTCCCAGGATGCTTATTTATGGTCCAGGGAGGACCTGGCTTGGCAATTCCGTCAGGACTGTTCCCATGAGGCACGGGGTCAAGATTGATTTGCATATGGCTGCGTCTAACCTGGGGTGGCATAGTGAGTAAAAGAACGATGGAATTAACCCAGATATCTTGACTGGGGGTGAATGTATGATTTATTCCACATTTCGTCCATCGTTTGTTCGCTTAGCACTTTTCATCCTAAGTGGGATGGGTATGCCCAGACGTGGGTCCCTTGCTCACTGTGCCACTGGATTCAAGCTAGCCTGGCTGATGAAGGGTAATACCCAGAAATCGGTCCCAGGATGCTTGTTTCCGGTCGAGGGAGGACCTTGCTTGGCAGTTCGGGCTGGACTGTTCCCATGAGGCACAGGGTCAAGACTGATTTGCATATGGCTGGGTCTAAACTGGGGTGGCATGGTGAGCAAAAGAAAGATGGATTTAACCCACATCTCTTGACTGGGGGTGAATGAATGATTTATTCAGCCTTCCGTCCATCATTTGTTTGCGTAGCACTTTTCACACTAAGTGGGATGAGTATGCCCAGATGTGGGTCCCTTGCTCAATTAGCCACTGGATTTACGCTAATCTGGCTGATGAAGGGTTATACTGAGAAACCGATACCAAGATACGTCTTTCCGGTCCAGGGAGGACCTGGCTTTGCAGTTCGGTCTGGACTGTTCCCATGAGGCACAGGTTCAAGCCTGATTTGCATATGGCTGGGTCTAAACTGGAGTGGCATGGTGAGCAAAAGAACGTTAGATTTAACCCAGATCTCTTGACTGGGGGTGAATTTATGATTTATTGAGCATTCCATCCATCATTTGTTTGCATAGCACTTCTCACCCTAAGGGGATGTGTATGCCCAGGGGTAGGTCCCTTGCTCACTGTGCCACTAGATTCAAGCTAGCCTGGCTGATGAAGGGTAATACCCAGAAACCAGTCCCAGGAGGCTTGTTTCCGGTCCAGAGAAGACCTGGCTTGGCAGTTCGGTCTGGACTGTTCCCATGAAGCACAGGGTCAAGACTGATTTGCATATGGCTGCGTCTAAACTAGGGTGGCATGGTGAGTAAAAGAACAATGGATTTAACCCAGATATCTTGACTGGGGTGAATGTATGATTCATTTAGCATTTCGTCAATCGTTTGTTCGCTTAGCACTTTTCATCGTAAGTGGGATGTGTATGCCCAGTCGTGGGACCCTTGCTCACTGTGCCACTGGATTCAAGCTAGCCTGGTTGAAGAAGGGTAATACCCAGATATCGGTCCCAGGATGCGTGTTTCCAGTCCAGGGAGGACCTGGTTTGGCAGTTCGATCTGGACTGCTCCCATGAGGCACAGGGTCAAGCCTGAGTTGCATATGGCTGGGTCTAAACTGAGGTAGCACGGTGAGCAAAAGAACATTGGATTTAACCCAGATCTCTTGACTCGGGGGGAATGTAAGATTTATTCAGCATTCCATCGATCATTTGTGTGCATAGCACTTTTCACCCTAAGTGGGATGGGTATGCCCAGACATGGGTCCCTTGCTCACGGTGCCACTGGATTTAAGCTAGCCTACCTGATGAAGGGTAATACCTAAAAACCGGTCCCAGGATGCTTGTTTATGGTCCAAGGAGGACCTGGCTTGGCAGTTCCGTCAGGACTGTTCCCATGAGGCACCGTGTCAAGACTGATTTGCATTTGACTGGGTCTAAACTGGGGTGGCATGGTAAGTAAAAGAATGATGGATTTAACCCACATCTCTTGACTGGGGGTGAATGTATGATTTATTCAGCATTTCGTAAATCGTTTGTTTGCTTAGCACTTTTCATCTTAAGTGGGGTGGGTATGCCCAGTCGTGGGTCCCTTGCTCACTGTGCCACTGGATTGAAGCTAGCCTGGCTGATGAAGGGTAATACCCAAAAATCGGTCCCAGGATGCTTGTTTCCGGTCGAGGGAGAACCTCGCTTGGCAGTTCGGTCTGGACTGTTCCTATGAGGCACAGGGTCAAGAATGATTTGCTTATGGTTGGGTCTAAACTGGGGTGGCATGGGGAGCAAAAGAACGATGGATTTAACCCAGATCTCTTCACTGGGGGTGAAAGTATGATTTATTCCGCATTTCGTCCATCATTTGTTTACGTAGCACTTTTCACCCTAAGTGGGATGCGTATGCCCAGACGTGGGTTCACTGCTCACTGCGCCACTGGATTCAAGCTAGCCTGGCTGATGAATGGTAATACCCAGAAATCGGTCCCAGGATGCTTGTTTCCGGTTGAGGGATGGACCTCGCTTGGCAGTTCGGTCTGGACTGTTCCCATGAGGCACAGGGTCAAGACTGATTTGCATATCGCTGGGTCTAAACTGGGGTGGCATGGTGAGAAAAAGAAAGATGGATTTAACCCAGATCTCTTGACTGGGGGTGAATGAATGATTTATTCAGCATTCCGTTCATCATTTGTTTGCGTAGCACTTTTCACCCTAAGTGGGATGTGTATGCCCAAATGTGGGTCCCTTGCTCATTTAGCCACTGGATTCAAGCTAGTCTGGCTGATGAAGGGTTATACTCAGAAACCGGTACCAAGATATGTCTTTCCGGTCCAGGGAGGACCTGGCTTTGCAGTTCGGTCTGGACTGTTCCCATGAGACACAGGTGTAAGCCTGATTTACATATGGCTGGGTCTAAACTGGAGTGGCATGGTGAGCAAAATAATGTAAGATATAACCCAGATCTCTTGACTGGGGGTGAATTTATGATTTATTGAGCATTCCGTCCATCATTTGTTTGCGTAGCACTTTTCACCCTAAGGGGATGTGTCTGCCCAGGGGTGGGTCCCTTGCTCACTGTGCCACTGGATTCAAGCTAGCCTGGCTGATGAAGGGTAATACCCAGAAACCGGTCCCAGGATGCTTGTTTCCGGTCCAGAGAAGACCTGGCTTGCAAGTTCGGTCTGGACTGTTCCCATGAAGCACCGGGTCAAGACGGATTTGCATATGCCTGGGTCTAAACTGGGGTGGCATGGTGAGTAAAAGAACGATGGATTTAACCCACATCATTTGACTGGGGGGTGAATGTATGATTTATTCAGCATTTCGTCCATCGTGTGTTTGCTTAGCACTTTTAATCCTAAGTGGGATGGGTATGCCCAGTCGTGCGTCCCTTGCTCGCTGTGCCACTGGATTCAAGCTAGCCTGGCTGAGGAAGGGTAAAACCCAGAAACCGGTCCCAGGATGCTTGTTTACGGTCCAGGGAGGACCTGACTTGGCAGTTCGGTCCGGACTGTTCCCATGACACACAGGGTCAAGACTGATTTGCATATGGCTGCGTCTAAACTGGGGTGGCATGGTGTGCAAAAGAACGTTGGATTTAACCCAGATCTCTTGACTGGGTGTGAATGTAGGATTTATTCAGTATTCCATCCATCATTTGTTTGCGTAGCACTTTTCACCCTAAGTGGGATGGGTATGCCCAGACATGGGTCCCTTGCTCACGGTGCCACTGGATTCAAGCTAGCCTGCATGATGAAGGGTAATACCTAGAAACCAGTCCCAGGATGCTTGTTTATGGTCCAGGGAGGACCTGGCTTGGCAGGTCCATCAGGACTGCTCCGATGAGGCACAGGGTCAAGACTTTTTTGCATATGGCTGCGTCTAAAATGGGGTGGCATTGTGAGTAAAAGAACGATGTATTTAACCCAGATCTCTTGATTGGGGGTGAATGTATGATTTATTCAGCATTTCATCCATCGTTTGTTTGCTTAGCACTTTTAATCCTAAGTGGGATGGGAATGCCCAGTCGTGGGTCCCTTGCTCACTGTGCCACTGGATTCAAGCTAGCCTGGCTGAGGAAGGGTAATACCCAGATATCGGTCCCAGGATTCGTGTTTCCAGTCCAGGGAGGACCTGGTTTGGCAATTCGATCTGGACTGCTCCCATGAGGCACAGGGTCAAGCCAGATTTGCATATGGCTGGGTCTAAACGGAGGTAGCATGGTGAGCAAAAGAACGTTGGGTTTAACCCAGATCTCTTGACTCGGGGTGAATGTAGGATTTATTCAGCATTCCATCCATCATATGTTTGCGTAGCACTTTTCACCCTAATTGGGATGGGTATGCCCAGTCGTGGGTCCCTTGCTCACTGTGCCACTGGATTCAAGCTAGCCTGGCTGATGAAGGGTAATACCCAAAAACCGGTCCCAGGATGCTTGTTTCCGGTCCTGGGAGGACCTGGCTTGCCATTTCAGTCTGGACAGTTCCCATGAGGGACAGGGTCAACCCTGATTTGCATATGGCTGGGTCTAAACTGGGGTGGCATGGTGAGCAAATGAACGATGGATTTAACCCAGATCTCTTGACTGGGGGTGAATGTATGATTTATTCAGGATTCCGTCCATCATTTGTTTGCATAACACTTTTCACCCTAAGTGAGATGGATATGCCCAGATGTGGGTCCCTTGCTCACGGTGCCACTGGATTCAAGCTAGCCTGCCTGATGAAGGGTAATACCTAGAAACCGGTCCCAGGATGCTTGTTTATGGTCCAGGGAGGACCTGGCTTGGCAGTTCCGTTAGAACTGTTCCCATGAGGCACAGGCTCAAGACTGATTTGCATATGGCTGGTTCTAAACTGGGGTGGCATGGTGAGTAAAAGAACAATGGATTTAACCCACATCTCTTGACTGGTGGGTGAATGTATGATTTATTCAGCATTTCGTCCATCGTTTGTTTGCTTAGCACTTTTCATCCTAAGTGGGATGGGTATGCCCAGTCGTGGGACCCTTGCTCACTGTGCCACTGGATTCAAGCTAGCCTGGTTGAGGAAGGGTAATACCCAGATATCGGTCCCAGGATGCGTGTTTCCAGTCCAGGGAGGACCTGGTTTGGCAGTTCGATCTGGACTGCTCCCATGAGGCACAGGGTCAAGCCTGAGTTGCATATGGCTGGGTCTAAACTGAGGTAGCATGGTGAGCAAAAGAACATTGGATTTAACCCAGATCTCTTGACTCAGGGGGAATGTAGGATTTATTCAGCATTCCATCCATCATTTGTTTGCATAGCACTTTTCACCCTAAGTGGGATGGGTATGCCCAGACATGGGTCCCTTGCTCACTATGCCACTGGATTCAAGCTACCCTGGCTGATGAAAGGAAATACCCAGAAACCGGTCCCAGGATGCATGTTTACGGTCCAGGGAGGACCTGACGTGGCAATTTGGTCCGGACTGGTCCCATGAGGCACAGGGTCAAGACCGATTTGCATATGGCTGCGTCTAAAATGGGGTGGCATGGTGAGCAAAAGAACGTTGGATTTAACCCAGATCTCTTGACTGGGGTTGAATGTACGATTTAGTCAGCATTCCGTCCATCATTTGTTTGCGTAGCACTTTTCACCCTAAGTGGGATGGGTATGCCCAGACATGGGTCCCTTGCTCACGGTGCCACTGGATTCAAGCTAGCCTACCTGATAAAGGGTAATACCTAGAAACCGGTCCCAGGATGCTTGTTTATGGTCCAGGGAGGACCTTGCTTGGCAGTTCCTTCAGGACTGTTCCCATGAGGCACCGGGTCAAGACTGATTTGCATTTGATTGGGTCTAAACCGGGGTGGCATGGTAAGTAAAAGAATGATGGATTTAACCCACATCTCTTGACTGGGGGGTGAATGTATGATTTATTCAGCATTTCGTCCATCGTTTGTTTGCTTAGCACTTTTCATCTTAAGTGGGGTGGGAATGCCCAGTCGTGGGTCCCTTGCTCACTGTTCCCCTGGATTGAAGCTAGCCTGGCTGATGAAGGGTAATACCCAAAAATCGGTCCCAGGATGCTTGTTTCCGGTCGAGGGAGAACCTCGCTTGGCAGTTCGGTCTGGACTGTTCCCATGAGGCACAGGGTCAAGACTGATTTGCATATGGTTGGGTCTAATCTGGGGTGGCATGGGGAGCAAAAGAACGATGGATTTAACCCAGATCTCTTGACTGGGGGTGAAAGTATGATTTATTCCGCATTCCGTCCATCATTTGTTTACGTAGCACTTTTCACCCTAAGTGGGATGGGTATGCCCAGACGTGGGTTCCCTGCTCACTGCGCCACTGGATTCAAGCTAGCCTGGCTGATGAAGTGTAATACCCAGAAACCGGTCCCAGGATACTTGTTTCCGGTCCAGGGAAGACCTGGCTTGGCAGTTCGGTCTGGACTGTTCCCATGAAGCACCGGGTCAAGACTGATTTGCATATGGCTGGATGTAAACTGGGGTGGCATGGTGAGCAAAAGAACGTTGGATTTAACCCAGATCTCTTTACTGGGGGTGAATGTACGATTTATTCAGCATTCCGTCCATCATTTGTTTGCTTGGCACTTTTCACCCTAAGTGGGATGAGTATGCCCAGATGTGGGTCCCTTGCTCACAGTGCCACAGGATTCAAGCTAGCCTGCCTAATGCAGGGTAATACCTAGAAACTGGTCCAAGAATGCTTGTTTATGGTCCAGGGAGGACCTGGCTTTGCAGTTCGGTCTGGGCAGTTCCCATGAGGCACAGGGTCAAGCCTGATTTGCATATGGCTGGGTCTAAACTGGAGTGGCATGGTGAGTAAAAGAACGATGGATTTAACCCAAATCTCTTGAATAGGGGTGAATGTATGATTTATTCAGCATTTCGTCCATCGTTTGTTTGCTTAGCACTTTTAATCCTAAATTGGATGGGTATGCCCAGTCGTGGGTCCCTTGCTCACTATGCCACTGGATTCAAGCTAGCCTGGCTGATGAATGGTAATACTCAGAAATCGGTCCCAGGATGCTTGTTTCCGGTTGAGGGATGGACCTCGCTTGGCAGTTCGGTCTGGACTGTTCCCATGAGGCACAGGGTCAAGACTGATTTGCATATCGCTGGGTCTAAACTGGGGTGGCATGGTGAGAAAAAGAAAGATGGATTTAACCCAGATCTCTTGACTGGGGGTGAATGAATGATTTATTCAGCATTCTGTTCATCATTTGTTTGCGTAGCACTTTTCACCCTAAGTGGGATGAGTATGCCCAAATGTGGGTCCCTTGCTCACTTAGCCACTGGATTCAAGCTAGTCTGGCTGATGAAGGGTTATACTCAGAAACCGGTACCAAGATATGTCTTTCCGGTCCAGGGAGGACCTGGCTTTGCAGTTCGGTCTGGACTGTTCCCATGAGGCACAGGTTCAAGCCTGATTTGCATATGGCTGGGTCTAAACTGGAGTGGCATGGTGAGCAAAAGAATGTAAGATATAACCCAGATCTCTTGACTGGGGGTGAATTTATGATTTATTGAGCATTCCGTCCATCATTTGTTTGCGTAGCACTTTTCACCCTAAGGGGATGTGTCTGCCCAGGGGTGGGTCCCTTGCTCACTGTGCCACTGGATTCAAGCTAGCCTGGCTGATGAAGGGTAATACCCAGAAACTGGTCCCAGGATGCTTGTTTCCGGTCCAGAAAAGACCTGGCTTGCAAGTTCGGTCTGGACTGTTCCCATGAAGCACCGGGTCAAGACTGATTTGCATATGGCTGGATCTAAACTGGGGTGGCATGGTGAGCAAAAGAACGTTGGATTTTACCCAGATCTCTTGACTGGGGGTGAATATACGATTTATTCTGCATTCCGTCCATCACTTGTTTGCGTAGCACTTTTCACCCTAAGTGGGATGAGTATACCCAGATGTGGGTCCCTTGCTCACGGTGCCACTGGATTCAAGCTAGCCTGCCTGATGAAGGGTAATACCTAGAAACCGGTCCCAGGAAGCTTGTTTATGGTCCAGGGAGGACCTGGCTTGGCAGTTCCGTCAGGACTGTTCCCATGAGGCACAGGGTCAAGACGGATTTGCATATGCCTGGGTCTAAACTGGGGTGGCATGGTGAGTAAAAGAACGATGTATTTAACCCACATCATTTGACTGGGGGGGTGAATGTATGATTTATTCAGCATTTCGTCCATCGTGTGCTTGCTTAGCACTTTTAATCCTAAGTGGGATGGGTATGCCCAGTCGTGCGTCCCTTGCTCGCTGTGCCACTGGATTCAAGCTAGCCTGGCTGAGGAAGGGTAAAACCCAGAAACCGGTCCCAGGATGCTTGTTTACGGTCGAGGGAGGACCTGACGTGGCAATTTGGTCCGGACTGGTCCCATGAGGCACAGGGTCAAGACCGATTTGCATATGGCTGCGTCTAAAATGGGGTGGCATGGTGAGCAAAAGAACGTTGGATTTAACCCAGATCTCTTGACTGGGGGTGAATGTACGATTTAGTCAGCATTCCGTCCATCATTTGTTTGCGTAGCACTTTTCACCCTAAGTGGGATGGGTATGCCCAGACATGGGTCCCTTGCTCACGGTGCCACTGGATTCAAGCTAGCCTACCTGATAAAGGGTAATACCTAGAAACCGGTCCCAGGAAGCTTATTTATGGTCCAGAGAGGACCTGGCTTGGCAGTTCCGTCAGGACTGTTCCCATGAGGCACAGGGTCAAGACGGATTTGCATATGCCTGGGTCTAAACTGGGGTGGCATGGTGAGTAAAAGAACGATGGATTTAACCCACATCATTTGACTGGGGGGTGAATGTATGATTTATTCAGCATTTCATCCATCGTGTGTTTGCTTAGCACTTTTAATCCTAAGTGGGATGGGTATGCCCAGTCGTGCGTCCCTTGCTCGCTGTGCCACTGGATTCAAGCTAGCCTGGCTGAGGAAGGGTAAAACCCAGAAACCGGTCCCAGGATGCTTGTTTACGGTCCAGGGAGGACCTGACTTGGCAGTTCGGTCCGGACTGTTCCCATGAAACACAGGGTCAAGACTGATTTGCATATGGCTGCGTCTAAACTGGGGTGGCATGGTGTGCAAAAGAACGTTGGATTTAACCTAGATCTCTTGACTGGGTGTGAATGTAGGATTTATTCAGCATTCCATCCATCATTTGTTTGCGTAGCCCTTTTCACCCTAAGTGGGATGGGTATGCCCAGACATGGGTCCCTTGCTCACGGTGCCACTGGATTCAAGCTAGCCTGCATGATGAAGGGTAATACCTAGAAACCGGTCCCAGGATGCTTGTTTATGGTCCAGGGAGGACCTGGCTTCGCAGCTCCATCAGGACTGTTCCGATGAGGCACAGGGTCAAGACTTTTTTGCATATGGCTGCGTCTAAAATGGGGTGGCATTGTGAGTAAAAGAACGATGTATTTAACCCAGATCTCTTGACTGGGGGTGAATGTATGATTTATTCAGCATTTCATCCATCGTTTGTTTGCTTAGCACTTTTATTCCTAAGTGGGATGGGAATGCCCAGTCGTGGGTCCCTTGCTCACTGTGACATAGGATTCAAGCTAGCCTGGCTGAGGAAGGGTAATACCCAGATATCGGTCCCAGGATGCGTGTTTCCAGTCCAGGGAGGACCTGGTTTGGCAATTCGATCTGGACTGCTCCCATGAGGCACAGGGTCAAGCCAGATTTGCATATGGCTGGGTCTAAACTGAGGTAGCATAGTGAGCAAAAGAACGTTGGGTTTAACCCAGATCTCTTGACTCGGGGTGAATGTAGGATTTATTCAGCATTCCATCCATCATTTGTTTGCGTAGCACTTTTCACCCTAATTGGGATGGGTATGCCCAGTCGTGGGTCCCTTGCTCACTGTGCCACTGGATTCAAACTAGCCTGGCTGATGAAGGGTAATACCCACAAACCGGTCCCAGGATGCTTGTTTCCGGTCCAGGGAGGACCTGGCTTGCCATTTCAGTCTGGACAGTTCCCATGAGGGACAGGGTCAACCCTGATTTGCATATGGCTGGGTCTAAACTGGGGTGGCATGGTGAGCAAATGAACGATGGATTTAACCCAGATCTCTTGACTGGGGGTGAATGTATGATTTATTCAGGATTCCGTCCATCATTTGTTTGCATAGCACTTTTCACCCTAAGTGGGATGGGTATGCCCAGACATGGGTCCCTTGCTCACTGTGCCACTGGATTCAAGCTAGCCTGGCTGATAAAAGGTAATACCCAGAAACCGGTCCCAGGATGCTTGTTTACGGTCCAGGGAGGACCTGGCTTGGCAGTTCGGTCCGGACTGTTCCCATGAGGCACAGGGTCAAGACTGATTTGCATATGGCTGCGTCTAAACTGGGGTGGCATGGTGAGCAAAAGATCGTTGGATTTAACCCAGATCTCTTGACTGGGGTGAATGTATGATTTAGTCAGCATTCCGTCCATCATTTGTTTGCGTAGCACTTTTCACCCTAAGTGGGATCGGTATGCCCAGATGTGGGTCTCTTGCTCATGGTGCCACTGGATTCAAGCTAGACTGCCTGATGATGGGTAATACCTAGAAACCGGTCCCAGGATGCTTGTTTATGGTCCAGGGAGGACCTGGCTTGGCAATTCCGTCAGGACTATTCCCATGACGCACAGGGTCAAGACTGATTTGCATATGGTTGCGTCTAAACTGGGGTGGCATGGTGAGTAAAAGAACGATGGATTTAACCCAGATCTCTTGACTGGGGGTGAATGTATGATTTATTCAGCATTTCGTCCATCGTTTGTTTGCTTAGCACTTTTCACCCTAAGTGGAATGGGTATGCCCAGTCGTGGGTCCCTTGCTCACTGTGCCACTGGATTCAAGCTAGCCTGCCTGATGAAGGGTAAAACCCAGAAATCGGTCCCAGGATGCTTGTTTCCTGTTGCGGGATGGACCTCGCTTGGCAGTTCAGTCTGGACTGTTCCTATGAGGCACAGGTTCAAGCCTGATTTGCATATGGCTGGGTCTAAACTGGAGTGGCATGGTGAGCAAAAGAATGTAAGATATAACCCAGATCTCTTGACTGGGGGTGAATTTATGATTTATTGAGCATTCCGTCCATCATTTGTTTGCGTAGCACTTTTCACCCTAAGGGGATGTGTCTGCCCAGGGGTGGGTCCCTTGCTCACTGTGCCACTGGATTCAAGCTAGCCTGGCTGATGAAGGGTAATACCCAGAAACCGGTCCCAGGATGCTTGTTTCCGGTCCAGAGAAGACCTGGCTTGCAAGTTCGGTCTGGACTGTTCCCATGAAGCACCGGGTCAAGACTGATTTGCATATGGCTAGATCTAAACTGGGGTGGCATGGTGAGCAAAAGAACGTTGGATTTTACCCAGATCTCTTGACTGGGGGTGAATATACGATTTATTCTGCATTCCGTCCATCACTTGTTTGCGTAGCACTTTTCACCCTAAGTGGGATGAGTATACCCAGATGTGGGTCCCTTGCTCACGGTGCCACTGGATTCAAGCTAGCCTGCCTGATGAAGGGTAATACCTAGAAACCGGTCCCAGGAAGCTTGTTTATGGTCCAGGGAGGACCTGACTTGGCAGTTCGGTCCGGACTGTTCCCATGACACACAGGGTCAAGACTGATTTGCATATGGCTGCGTCTAAACTGGGTTGGCATGGTGTGCAAAAGAACGTTGGATTTAACCCAGATCTCTTGACTGGGTGTGAATGTAGGATTTATTCAGCATTCCATCCATCATTTGTTTGCGTAGCCCTTTTCTCCCTAAGTGGGATGGGTATGCCCAGACATGGGTCCCTTGCTCACGGTGCCACTGGATTCAAGCTAGCCTGCATGATGAAGGGTAATACCTAGAAACCGGTCCCAGGATGCTTGTTTATGGTCCAGGGAGGACCTGGCTTCGCAGCTCCATCAGGACTGTTCCGATGAGGCACAGGGTCAAGACTTTTTTGCATATGGCTGCGTCTAAAATGGGATGGCATTGTGAGTAAAAGAACGATGTATTTAACCCAGATCTCTTGACTGGGGGTGAATGTATGATTTATTCAGCATTTCATCCATCGTTTGTTTGCTTAGCACTTTTAATCCTAAGTGGGATGGGAATGCCCAGTCGTGGGTCCCTTGCTCACTGTGACACTGGATTCAAGCTAGCCTGGCTGAGGAAGGGTAATACCCAGATATCGGTCCCAGGATGCGTGTTTCCAGTCCAGGGAGGACCTGGTTTGGCAATTCGATCTGGACTGCTCCCATGAGGCACAGGGTCAAGCCAGATTTGCATATGGCTGGGTCTAAACTGAGGTAGCATAGTGAGCAAAAGAACGTTGGGTTTAACCCAGATCTCTTGACTCGGGGTGAATGTAGGATTTATTCAGCATTCCATCCATCATTTGTTTGCGTAGCACTTTTCACCCTAATTGGGATGGGTATGCCCAGTCGTGGGTCCCTTGCTCACTGTGCCACTGGATTCAAACTAGCCTGGCTGATGAAGGGTAATACCCACAAACCGGTCCCAGGATGCTTGTTTATGGTCCAGGGAGGACCTGGATTGGCATATCCGTCAGTACTGTTCCCATGAGGCACAGGGTCAAGACTGATTTACATATGGCTGGGTCTAAACTGGGGTGGCATGGTGAGTAAAAGAACGATGGATTTAACCCAGATCTCTTGACTGGGGGAGAATGTATGATTTATTGAGCATTTCGTCCATGGTTTGTTTGCTTAGCACTTTTCATCCTAAGTGGGATGGGTATGCCCAGTCGTGGGTCCCTTGCTCACTGTGCCACTGGATTCAAGCTAGCCTGGCTGATGAAGGGTAATACCCAGAAATCGGTCCCAGGATGCTTGTTTCCGGTTGAGGACGGACCTCGCTTGGCAGTTCGGTCTGGACTGTTCCCTTTAGTCACAGGGTCAAGACTGATTTGCATATGGCTGGGTCTAGACTGGGGTGGCATGGTGAGCAAAAGAAAGATGGATTTAACCCAGATCTCTGGACTGGGGGTGAATGAATGATTTATTCAGCATTACGTCCATCATTTGTTTGTGTAGCACTTTTTACCCTAAGTGGGATGGGTATGCCAAGATGTGGGTCCCTTGCTCACTTAGCCACTGGATTCAAGCTAGTCTGGCTGATGGAGGGTAATACCCAGAAACCGGTCCCAGGATACTTCTTTCCGGTCGAGGGAGGACCTTGGCTTGGCAGTTCGGTCTGGACAGTTTCCATGAGGCACAGGGTCAAGACTGATTTGCATATGGCTGGGTCTAAACTGGAGTGGCATGGTGAGCAAAAGTACGTTGGATTTAACCCAGATCTCTTGACTGGGGGTGAATGTATGATTTATCGAGCATTCCGTCCATCATTTGTTTGCATAGCACTTTTCACCCTAAGTGGGATGGGTATGCCCAGACATGGGTCCCTTGCTCACTGTGCCACTGGATTTAAGCTAGCCTAGCTGATGAAACGTAACACCCAGAAACCGGTCCCAGGATGCTTGTTTACGGTCCAGGGAGGACCTGGCTTGGCAGTTCGGTCCGGACTGTTCCTATGAGGCACGGGGTCAAGACTGATTTGCATATGGCTGCGTCTAAACTGGGGTGGCATGGTGAGCAAAAGAACTTTGGATTTAACCCAGATATATTGACTCGGGGTGAATGTACGATTTAGTCAGCATTCCGTCCATCATTTGTTTGAGTAGCACTTTTCACCCTAAGTGGGATGAGTATGCCCAGACGTGGGTCCCTTGCTCACTGTGCCACCGGATGCAAGCTAGCCTGGCTGATGAAGGGTTATACTCAGAAACCGGTACCAAGATGCGTCTTTCCGGTCCAGGGAGGACCTGGCTTTGCAGTTCAGCCTGGACAATTCCCATGAAGCACCGGGTCAAGAGTGATGTGCATATGGCTGGATCTAAACTGGGGTGGAATGGTGAGCAAAAGAACGCTGGATTTAACTCAGTTCTCTTGACTGAGGGTGAATGTACGATTTATTCAGCATTCCGTCCATCATTTGTTTGCATAGCACTTTTCTCCCTAAGTGGGATGGGTATGCCCAGATGTGGGTCTCCTGCTCATGGTGCCCCTGGATTTAAGCTAGCCTAGCTGATGAAACGTAATACCCAGGAATCGGTCCCAGGATGCTTGTTTCTGGTCGAGGGAGGACCTGGCTTGGCAGTTCGGTTTAGACAGTTTCCATGAGGCACAGGGTCAAGACTGAGTTGCATATGGCTGGGTCTAAACTGGAGTGGCAAGGTGAGCAAAAGTATGTTGGATTTAACCCAGATCTCTTGACTGGGGATGAATGTATGATTTATTCAGCATTCCGTCCATCATTTGTTTGCGCAGCACTTTTCACCCTAAGTGGGATGGGTATGCCCAGAGGTCCGTCCCTTGCTCACTGTGCCACTGGATTCAAGCTAGCCTGGCTGATGAAGGGTTTTACTCAGAAACCGGTACCAAGATGCGTCTTTCCGGGCCAGGGAGGACCTGGCTTTGCAGTTCGGTCTGGACTGTTCCCATGAGGCACAGGGTGAAGCCTGAGTTGCATATGGCTGGGTCTAAACTGGAGTGGCATGGTGAGCAAAAGAACGTTGGATTTAATCCAGATCTCTTGACTGGGGGTGAATGTATGATTTATTGAGCATTCCGTCCATCATTTGTTTGCGTAGCACTTTTCACCCTAAGGGGATGTGGATGCCCAGGGGTGGGTCCCTTGTTCACTGTGCCACTGGATTCAAGCTAGCCTGGGTGATGAAGGGTAATACCCAGAAACCGGTCCCAGGATGCTTGTTTGCGGTCCAGGGAAGACCTGGCTTGGCAGTTGGGTATGGACTGTTCCCATGAAGCACCGGGTCAAGACTGATTTGCATATGGCTGTGTCTAAACTGGGGTGGCATGGTGATTAAAAGAACAATGGATTCAACCCAGATCTCTTGACTGGGGGTGAATGTATGATTTATGCAGCATTTCGTCCATCATTTCTATGAGTAGCACTTTTCACCCTAAGGTGGATGAGTATGCCAAGATATGGGTCCCTTGCTCACGGTGTCACAGGATTCAAGCTAGCCTGCCTAATGAAGGGTAATACCTAGATACCGGTCCCAGGATGCTTGTTTATGGTCCAGGGAGGACCTGGCTTGGCAGTTTCGTCAGGACTGTTCCCATGAGGCACAGGGTCAAGACTGATTTGCATATGGCTGGGTCTAAACTGGGGTGGCATGGTGAGTAAAAGAACTATGGATTTAACCCACATCTGTTGACTGGGAGTGAATGTATGATTTATTCAGCATTTCGTCCATCGTTTGTTTGCTTAGCACTTTTCATCCTAAGTGGGATGGGTATGCCCAGACATGGGTCCCTTGCTCACTGTGCCACTGGATTTAAGCTAGCCTGGCTGATGAAGGGTAATACCCAGAAACCGGTCCCAGGATGCTTGTTTCCGGTCCAGGGAGGACCTGGCTTGGCAGTTTGGTCTGGACTGTTCCCATGAAGCACCGGGTCAAGACTGATTTGCATATGGCTGGATCTAAACTGGGGTGGGATGGTGAGCAAAAGAACGTTGGATTTAACTCAGTTCTCTTGACTGGGGGTGAATGTACGATTTATTCAGCATTCCGTCCATCATTTGTTTGCGTAGCACTTTTCACCCTAAGGGGATGTGTATGCCCAGGGGTGGGTCCCTTGCTCACTGTGCCACTGGATTCAAGCTAGCCTGGCTGATGAAGGGTAATACCCAGAAACCGGTCCTAGGATGCTTGTTTCCGGTCCAGGGAACACCTGGCTTGGGAGTTCGGTATGGCCTGTTCCCATGAAGCACCGGGTAAAGACTGATTTGCATATGGCTGTGTCTAAACTGGGGTGGCATGGTGAGTAAAAGAACAATGGATTTAACCCAGATCTCTTGACTGGGGGTGAATGTATGATTTATTTAGCATTTCGTCCATCATTTCTATGCATAGCACTTTTCACCCTAAGTGGGATGAGTATGACCAGATATGGGTCCCTTGCTCACGGTGCCACAGTATTCAAGCTAGCCTACCTAATGATGGGTAATTCCCAGAAACTGGTCCCAGGATGCTTGTTTATGTTCCAGGGAGGACCTTGGCTTGGCAGTTCGGTCTGGACAGTTTCCATGAGGCACAGGGTCAAGACTGATTTGCATATGGCTGGGTCTAAACTGGAGTGGCATGGTGAGCAAAAGTACGTTGGATTTAACCCAGATCTCTTGACTGGGGGTGAATGTATGATTTATCGAGCATTCCGTCCATCATTTGTTTGCATAGCACTTTTCACCCTAAGTGGGATGGGTATTGTAGGAGAGTAGGGTCTGCAATCCTATGATCACCCAGATTTTTTTGCTTTTGCTTCATTGGTTTACGACTTTCTCCGGCTGTGGGCCTGCCAATCAGACCCACAGCCTAGCTGTTCTCTCTCGAAATTAACACACATGTACATTAGGTGCATCCACTACTTGGAACTGGGCCGCCTTGTCAGTCCCTGTCTCAGCATACCACAGGTATCCAGGGCATCGGTGTACCCAGGGCCTACCAGGGGCTGAAGCATGTATTATGCCAACCCTGGAATGGCCGCCCAAATCTGACACAACTGGCTGCACGACAGCTGGGGCCACGTGGTGTAATCACCCGTTGCTGTAGGTGTAGTATTCCTACACCTAAACCCTAAAATGGACACATGGATTCCTATCAGTCACTCCTATAGCAGGCCTTATCAATCCTGAAGGCAGAGTGCAGGGAATCATGTGGGACGGTGCTCTGGCGCGAGCTGAGCCCGTCGACGGCTTGCGGAACCAAGTCCTAATAGCCGTTCCATGGTGACGCGGGCCAACTACTTTTAATGCATTATAATCCTTGCGGTTATTTGCTAACTTTGGCATCGCATCACCTATACATGTCGAGTAAGGTGTCATACGAATGGGAATACGAACCCCTCGCCAGTCCTGGTGACGGGGTTAGCATTCCCCCCTTTTAGAGGGACACGACATGGAAGTAACCTTGAACCCCGGTTAAAGTTGACTCAAGCCTCAGCATCACAAAATGGATGCTGCCACCAGACAAGTCTGACCTCCTGCTGCTGGGGGACCTTCCAGCAAGGGGAGCTTGGACAAAGGGTTTCCTGTTGAGGGCGGTGTTAGCACCGTCCCAGACAGGGTTTGTGTATCCCAGGTAGGCAGGGCTGAAAGGAAGGTGATTGCAAGTGGCACCCCGGTGCTCACTGTGCATAGCCCGGCTCAAACCAGTTTCGGGGGCACACCAGCCCCTGAGCTGGCGCGAAGCCGGACAAAGGTTAGGGGTGTAACCACCCCCCTCCTGGCTCCACCCATAGGTAGAACCTAGTCACGGGCCAGCCCCTTTTCTTAGAATAAAGGTAGGAGCGAGCCCCCTTCCCAAATTGGATAATCAGATAATCGGATAACTCCGAATCACGAACTACTTTCCACGAAAGGAACTCTTGACTATTTCTGAAGACTCTCCCTTGTGGCTAAGGAGTAGCCACCCTGCACCAGCAGGCACCATCTAAGCGCTTGCGGTTTGCTGTAAGTCTCTCCTACGGATCAAGACTGCCCAGCTCGACGAGACCCGAGTACCCTGCCATCTCTGACCTTTTACCTACCTCATCAGCCCAGCTGAGAGTCGTAGGTGTGACGAGACCTGCGGGACCGGCTATCTTCAGAACCTGCACGACGCTTATCTAGCACGCCCACCGAGGGACCCTCGAGTGAGTGCACCTAGGGTTTGAGAAGCCCTAACCCTGAGCAGCTCCAGCATCGAAGTCTGCCTCCCCAGCATCCCCGAGATCTGCGTGGGGGCCCTTCCGCTCCTTGTTGTTCACCGCGTTGTTCGACCACTTGCCGACCGGCTTGTGGCCCTCTTCACGACGCACCACGATTGTTTCATCACTAGTCTGGTTGCTCCAGACTGGCTCTTGCTCCCCTTCAACAGAGGAGTACCACGGACCCTCCTGGTCCACTCCCGACGCCATCTTGACTCCCCCGCTTGGGTTGCCACTGCCAAGATCCGCTGCCCCTGCCTGGGCCCAGCATCATCGACAGCAGACACCTTCGTGGGACAGCTCGCCCTCCATCCTGGTCGCCGCCGCGCCTCCTGGTCCGAGGAACAGCCGAGTCCGACGTCACCCACTCACCTGGTCGAGGTGACTTCAGCCGGTACCCTCCTGGTACCCACACGATCGCTGGCTAGCGGTTGAGAACTGAGTCCCCTCTGCTTTCAGGTTTCCTTCATCACCGATCCAGGCTTGGATCGCTCCGAACATCGTCACTGGTCGCCTGCCAGCAACTTCTTCTTTCAGGCTCCTGAGACTACACGAGGACTCCCGACATCTTGCCGAACTTCACGCAGCCGCAGCCTCCGGGCTAGGTAACACGAGCATCTCGGTGCTCCATCGCAGGTTCGCTCTACAAGTGTCCAGTTCCTTTTTCGTTTAGTCCCACTGATCGGATCACTCCGGAATCAGTACCTCCAGACTCTAACCATTCGCATTTCACTGTTAGTGTAGATGGTTTCTCGTGCCCCTCGGGCATTTGTGTAAATTGTGCAACTGAAGTATTTTCCTAAGAGTTTTGTAGTGTGCTTAGCTCCCTGACTCATAAAGAGCCAGGGTAGTCTTGTTATAAATAAATATCCTTTTATTTTCATAACAACTTGTGTGGTGTCCTTTCACTTGGTGTTCAAGGGGTATATGTGATGGTAAACAGCTGGCTTAACACGCCCTCTAGAGTTTAGCCTAAAGACTGCTCGTATCCACGCTACTAGGATAGCTGGTCTAAAAGGTTGACTTACAACCAATCATCAATAAGGGTCGTTTGGAATGATACACAGTGATCACTAGAATAGTGAGCACTACATATCAGGCCAACTTCTCACAGGTATGCCCAGACATGGGTCCCTTGCTCACTGTGCCACTGGATTTAAGCTAGCCTAGCTGATGAAACGTAACACCCAGAAACCGGTCCCAGGATGCTTGTTTACGGTCCAGGGAGGACCTGGCTTGGCAGTTCGGTCCGGACTGTTCCTATGAGGCACGGGGTCAAGACTGATTTGCATATGGCTGCGTCTAAACTGGGGTGGCATGGTGAGCAAAAGAACTTTGGATTTAACCCAGATATATTGACTGGGGGTGAATGTACGATTTAGTCAGCATTCCGTCCATCATTTGTTTGAGTAGCACTTTTCACCCTAAGTGGGATGAGTATGCCCAGACGTGGGTCCCTTGCTCACTGTGCCACCGGATGCAAGCTAGCCTGGCTGATGAAGGGTTATACTCAGAAAGCGGTACCAAGATGCGTCTTTCCGGTCCAGGGAGGACCTGGCTTTGCAGTTCAGCCTGGACAATTCCCATGAAGCACCGGGTCAAGACTGATTTGCATATGGCTGGATCTAAACTGGGGTGGAATGGTGAGCAAAAGAACGCTGGATTTAACTCAGTTCTCTTGACTGAGGGTGAATGTACGATTTATTCAGCATTCCGTCCATCATTTGTTTGCATAGCACTTTTCTCCCTAAGTGGGATGGGTATGCCCAGACGTGGGTCTCCTGCTCACGGTGCCACTGGATTTAAGCTAGCCTAACTGATGAAACGTAATACTGTGGAAATATGGATTTTTAGGGTCAGTTATGTCCCCTATCTTGGACCCCAACGGTTTCATGTATAAACCATAAGTACATGTATGTTTCCTCCAGTTCCAGTTATGAAGACGCAAACACATGTGCGTCCACCGTCAACATGTCCTCTTTCAGATCCGCCATGAATAGGCCGGATATTCTATTCCTAAGTATGAAAGGCCACCGGCTTTATATGGTTCACTTATCACATTTTACAGTTCAGACGAGTAGGCCCTGATTCTGCCATCAAGTCTTTTCTGCCTTCTGCCTCTGAAAGCTCCAGTCTGAGCTCGCATCTGTACCCATGAACTTTGTCCTACTCCCTGCGCGGCTAACGGTGCCTGACTTCAGCCTGTTGCCTGCCAAAAACTGTATTTCACCTTCAAGATTATCTGCTTTGCTCCGCTCCCTATCCAATACATTCCTGTCTAGTAGTTTAAGTAAACATTCTCCCAGCTACCGAGCAAAGGGCCCGGCTTCTCTGTCTTCATGCAAGTAATTAATAGCCCTATTACTATGGAAGATTTCTGCCCTCGCATCTAGTGTAGACACTTAGACGCTTGTACACGCACTAACGGACAGTATAGTCAGTATAGAATAAGATTCTATCCTAAGAGACCTTTCTTTCTGGATAACACAGTTCTTTAAACATAGGATATTAGATATGATTTGGGATTAGGTTGACATAACCCCAGACTTCTGTCTCCACATGTAGAGCTAAATGTCAAGTCCCCTTCATCCCCTAGTTACACGTCAATCACACGTCATGCTGCTGCGCGCGCATCTCTGTCAAGTATTTCTGCTGACATTGCGAAATTCTTTCATGGAACCACCAATGTATGACATCATACCTGATGACGTTCTTTAGTTACACCCACTTTAGTTACGCATGTATGTTCTTATCTTTGTTATCAACTGTTACGCCTCCGGCATCTGTTTCACTGTAATGCCTATTGTATATAAATGATTACTTGTCAATAAAGTGGGGTCCTTCACTTCCTGAACCTTCGTGGTGATGGAATATGGAGTCCTCAATTCGAATTGATTTTGGAATAAAGCCCGTTCCGAACCTCTAATACCACAGATTCTGCCTCTTATTTTACTGAGCTATTATTATAGATTTTCCGCATCAAATTAAGTCCCGGTAATTAAATTATTTACCACAATACCCAGGAATCGGTCCCAGGATGCTTGTTTCTGGTCGAGGGAGGACCTGGCTTGGCAGTTCGGTTTAGACAGTTTCCATGAGGCACAGAGTCAAGACTGAGTTGCATATGGCTGGGTCTAAACTGGAGTGGCAAGGTGAGCAAAAGTACGTTGGATTTAACCCAGATCTCTTGACTGGGGATGAATGTATGATTTATTCAGCATTCCGTCCATCATTTGTTTGCGCAGCACTTTTCACCCTAAGTGGGATGGGTATGCCCAGAGGTCCATCCCTTGCTCACTGTGCCACTGGATTCAAGCTAGCCTGGCTGATGAAGGGTTTTACTCAGAAACCGGTACCAAGATGCGTCTTTCCGGGCCAGGGAGGACCTGGCTTTGCAGTTCGGTCTGGACTGTTCCCATGAGGCACAGGGTGAAGCCTGAGTTGCATATGGCTGGGTCTAAACTGGAGTGGCATGGTGAGCAAAAGTATGTTGGATTTAATCCAGATCTCTTGACTGGGGGTGAATGTATGATTTATTGAGCATTCCGTCCATCATTTGTTTGCGTAGCACTTTTCACCCTAAGGGGATGTGGATGCCCAGGGGTGGGTCCCTTGTTCACTGTGCCACTGGATTCAAGCTAGCCTGGGTGATGAAGGGTAATACCCAGAAACCGGTCCCAGGATGCTTGTTTGTGGTCCAGGGAAGACCTGGCTTGGCAGTTGGGTATGGACTGTTCCCATGAAGCACCGGGTCAAGACTGATTTGCATATGGCTGTGTCTAAACGGGGGTGGCATGGTGATTAAAAGAACAATGGATTCAACCCAGATCTCTTGACTGGGGGTGAATGTATGATTTATTCAGCATTTCGTCCATCATTTCTATGAGTAGCACTTTTCACCCTAAGGTGGATGAGTATGCCAAGATATGGGTCCCTTGCTCACGGTGTCACAGGATTCAAGCTAGCCTGCCTAATGAAGGGTAATACCTAGATACCGGTCCCAGGATGCTTGTTTATGGTCCAGGGAGGACCTGGCTTGGCAGTTTCGTCAGGACTGTTCCCATGAGGCACAGGGTCAAGACTGATTTGCATATGGCTGGGTCTAAACTGGGGTGGCATGGTGAGTAAAAGAACTATGGATTTAACCCACATCTGTTGACTGGGAGTGAATGTATGATTTATTCAGCATTTCGTCCATCGTTTGTTTGCTTAGCACTTTTCATCCTAAGTGGGATGGGTATGCCCAGACATGGGTCCCTTGCTCACTGTGCCACTGGATTCAAGCTAGCCTGGCTGATGAAACGTAAAACCCAGAAATCAGTCCCAGGATGCGTGTTTCCAGTCCAGGGAGGACATGGTTCGGCAGTTCGATCTAGACTGCTCCCATGAGGCACAGGGTCAAGCCTGATTTACATATGGCTGCGTCTTAACTGGGGTGGCATGGTGAGAAAAAGAACGTTGGATTTAACCCAGATCTCTTGACTGGGGGTGAATGTACAATTTAGTCAGCATTCCGTCCATCATTTGTTTGCATAGCACTTTTCACCCTAAGTGGGATGGGTATGCCCAGACGTGGGTCTGTTCCTCACGGTGCCACTGGATTCAAGCTAGCCTGCCTGATGACGGGTAATACCTAGAACCGGTCCCAGGATGCTTGTTTATTGTCCAGAGAGGACCTGGCTTGGCAATTCCTTCAGGACTGTTCCCAAGAGGCACAGGGTCAGGACTGATTTGCATATGGCTGCGTCTAAACTGGGGTGGTATGGTGAGTAAAGGAACGTTGGATTTAACCCAGATCTCTAGACTGGGGATGAATGTATGATTTATTCAGCATTCCGTCCATCATTTGTATGCCTAGCACTTTTCACCCTAAGGAGATGTGTATGCCCAGGCGTGGGTCCCTTGCTCACTGTGCCACTGGATTTAAGCTAGCCTGGCTGATGAAGGGTAATACCCAGAAACCAGTCCCAGGATGCTTGTTTCCGGTCCAGGGAGGACCTGGCTTGGCAGTTCGGTCTGGACTGTTCCCATGAAGCACCGGGTCAAGACTGATTTGCATATGGCTGGATCTAAACTGGGGTGGGATGGTGAGCAAAAGAACGTTGGATTTAACTCAGTTCTCTTGACTGGGGGTGAATGTACGATTTATTCAGCATTCCGTCCATCATTTGTTTGCGTAGCACTTTTCACCCTAAGTGGGATGGGTATCCCCAGACGAGGGTCTCCTGCTCACGGTGCCACTGGATTCAAGCTAGCCTGCCTGATGAAGGATAATACCTAGAAACCAGACCCATGAGGCTTGTTTATGGTCCAGGGAGGACCTGGCTTGGCAATTCCATCAGGACTGTTCCCATGAGGCACAGGGTCAAGACTGATTTGCATATGGCTGCGTCTAAACTGGGGTGGCATGGTGAGTAAAAGAACGATGGATTTAACCGAGATCTCTAGACTGGGGGTGAATGTATGATTTATTCAGCATTTCGTCCATCGTTTGTTTGCTTAGCACTTTTCATCCTAAGTGGGATGGGTATGCCCAGACATGGGTCCCTTGCTCACTGTGCCACTGGATTTAAGCTAGCCTAGCTGATGAAACGTAATACCCAGAAACCGGTCCCAGGATGCTTGTTTCCGGTCCAGGGAAGACCTGGCTTGGCAGTTGGGTATGGACCTTTCCCATGAAGCACCGGGTCAAGACTGATTTGCATATGACTGTGGCTAAACTGGGGTGGCATGGTGATTAAAAGAACAATGGATTTAACCCAGATCTCTTGACTGGGGGTGAAAGTATGATTTATTCAGCATTTCGTCCATCATTTGTTTGTGTAGCACTTTTCACCCTAAGTGGGATGGGTTTGCCAAGATGTGGGTCCCTTGCTCACTTAGCCACTGGATTCAAGCTAGTCTGGCTGATGGAGGGTAATACCCAGAAACCAGTCCCAGGATACTTGTTTCCGGTCGAGGGAGGACCTTGGCTTGGCAGTTCGGTCTGGACAGTTTCCATGAGGCACAGGGTCAAGACTGATTTGCATATGGCTGGGTCTAAACTGGAGTGGCATGGTGAGCAAAAGTACGTTGGATTTAACCCAGATCTCTTGACTGGGGGTGAATGTATGATTTATCGAGCATTCCGTCCATCATTTGTTTGCGTAGCACTTTTCACCCTAAGGGGATGTGTATGCCCAGGGGTGGGTCCCTTGCTCACTGTGCCACTGGATTCAAGCTAGCCTGGCTGATGAAGGGTAATACCCAGAAACCGGTCCCAGGATGCTTGTTTCCGGTCCAGGGAACACCTGGCTTGGCAGTTGGGTATGGACTTTTCCCATGAAGCACCGGGTCAAGACTGATTTGCATATGGCTGTGGCTAAACTGGGGTGGCATGGTGATTAAAAGAACAATGGATTTAACCCAGATCTCTTGACTGGGGGTGAATGTATGATTTATTCAGCATTTCGTCCATCATTTCTATGAGTAGCACTTTTCACCCTAAATGGGATGAGTATGCCCAGATATGTGTCTCTTGCTCACGGTGCCACAGGATTCAAGCTAGCCTGCCTAATGAAGGGTAATACCTAGAAACCGGTCCCAGGATGCTTGTTTATGGTCCAGGGAGGACCTGGCTTGGCAGTTTCGTCAGGACTGTTCCCATGAGGCACAGGGTCAAGACTGATTTGCATATGGCTGGGTCTAAACTGGGGTGGCATGGTGAGTAGATGAACGATGGATTTAACCTACATCTGTTGACTGGGGGTGAATGAATGATTTATTCAGTATTCCGTCCATCATTTGTTTGCGCAGCACTTTTCACCCTAAGTGGGATGGGTATACCCAGATGTGGGTCCCTTGCTCACTGTGCCACTGGATTCAAGCTAGCCTGGCTGATGAAGGGTTTTACTCAGAAACCGGTACCAAGATGCATCTTTCCGATCCAGGGAGGACCTGGCTTTGCAGTTCGGTCTGAACTGTTCCCATGAGGCACAGGGTCAAGCCTGATTTGCATATGGCTGGGTCTAAACTGGAGTGGCATGGTGAGCAAAAGTACGTTGGATTTAACCCAGATCTCTTGACTGGGGGTGAATGTATGATTTATTGAGCATTCCGTCCATCATTTGTTTGCATAGCACTTTTCACCCTAAGGGGATGTGTATGCCCAGGGGTGGGTCCCTTGCACACTGTGCCACTGGATTCAAGCTAGCCTGGCTGATGAAGGGTAATACCCAGAAACCGGTCCCAGGATGCTTGTTTCCGGTCCAGGAAACACCTGACTTGGCAGTTCGGTATGGACTATTCCCATGAAGCACCGGGTCAAGACTGATTTGCATATGGCTGTCTCTAAACTGGGGTGGCATGGTGAGTAAAAACAATGGATTTAACCCAGATCTCTTGACTGGGGTTGAATGTATGATTTATTCAGCATTTCGTCCATCATATCTATGCGCAGCACTTTTCACCCTAAGTGGGATGAGTATGCCCAGATATGGGTCCCTTGCTCACGGTGCCACAGGATTCAAGCTAGCCTGGCTGATGAAGGGTAAGACCTAGAAACTGTTCCCAGGATGCGTGTTTCGGGTCCAGGGAGGACCTGGCTTGGCAATTCGGTCAGGAATGTTCCCAAAAGGCACAGGGTCAAGACTAATTTGCATATGGCTGGGTCTAAACTGGGGTGGCATGGTGAGTAAAAGAACGATGGATTTAACCCACATCTGTTGATGGGGGGTGAATGTATGTTTTATTCAGCATTTCGTCCATCGTTTGTTTCCTTAGCACTTTTCATCCTAAGTGGGATGGGTATGCCCAGACATGGGTTCCTTGCTCACTTTGCCACTGGATTCAAGCTAGCCTAGCTGATGAAACGTAATACCCAGAAACCGGTCCCAGGATGCTTGTTTACGGCCCAGGGAGGACCTTGCTTTGCAGTTCGGTCCGGACTGTTCCTATGAGGCACAGGGTCAAGACTAATTTGCATATGGCTGCGTCTAAACTGGGGTGGCATGGTGAGCAAAAGAACTTTGGATTTAACCCAGATCTATTGACTGGGGGTGAATGTACAATTTAGTCAGCATTCCGTCCATCATTTGTTTGAGTAGCACTTTTCACCCTAAGTGGGATGGGTATGCCCAGACGTGGGTCCCTTGCTCACTGTGCCACCGGATTCAAGCTAGCCTGGTTGATAAAGGGTTATACTCAGAAACTGGTACCAAGATGCATCTTTCCGGTCCAGGGAGGACCTGGCTTTGCAGTTCGGTCTGGACTGTTCCCATGAGGCACAGGGTCAAGCCTGATTTGCATATGGCTGGGTCTAAACTGGAGTGGCATGGTGAGCAAAAGAACGTTGGATTTAACTCAGTTCTCTTGACTGGGGGTGAATGTACGATTTATTCAGCATTCCGTCCATCATTTGCTTGCATAGCACTTTTCACCCTAAGTGGGATGGGTATGCCCAGTCATGGTTCCCTTGCTCACTGTGCCAGTGGATTCAAGCTAGCCTGGCTGATGAAGAGTAATACCCAGAAATCGGTCCCAGGATGCTTGTTTCTGGTCGAGGGAGGACCTCGCTTGGCAGTTCGGTCTGGACTGTTCCCTTGAGGCACAGGGTCAAGACTGATTTGCATATGGCTGGGTTTAAACAGGGGTGGAATGGTGAGCAAAAGAACATTCGATTTAACTCAGTTCTCTTGACTGGGGGTGAACGTACGATTTATTCAGCATTCCGTCCATCAATTGTTTGCACAGCACTTTTCACCCTAAGTGGGATGGGTATGCCCAGACGTGGGTCCCTTGCTCACTGTGCCACTGGATTCAAGCTAGCCTAGCTGATGAAACGTAATACCCAGAAACCGGTCCCAGGATGCTTGTTTACGGTCCAGGGAGGACCTGGCTTGGCAGTTCATCCGGACTGTTCCTATGAGGCACAGGGTCAAGACTGATTTGCATATGGCTGCGTCTAAACTGGGGGGGCATGGTGAGCAAAAGAACTTTGGATTTAACCCAGATCTATTGACTGGGGGTGAATGTACGATTTAGTCAGCATTCTGTCCATCATTTGTTTGAGTAGCACTTTTCACCCTAAGTGGGATGGGTATGCCCAGACGTGGGTCCCTTGCTCACTGTGCCACCGGATTCAAGCTAGCCTGGCTGATGAAGGGTTATACTCAGAAACCGGTACCAAGATGCGTCTTTCCGGTCCAGGGAGGACCTAGCTTTGCAGTTCGGTCTGGACTGTTCCCATGAAGCACCGGGTCAAGACTGATTTGCATATGGCTGGATCTAAACTGGGGTGGAATGGTGAGCAAAAGAACGTTGGATTTAACTCAGTTCTCTTGACTGGGGGTGAATGTACGATTTATTCAGAATTCCGTCCATCATTTGTTTGCGTAGCACTTTTCACCCTAAGTGGGATGGGTATGCCCAGACGTGGGTCTCCTGCTCACGGTGCTACTGGATTCAAGCTAGCCCGCCTGATGAAGGGTAATACCTAGAAACCAGTCCCAGGATGCTTGTTTATGGTCCAGGGAGGACCTGGCTTGGCAATTCCATCAGGACTGTTCCCATGAGGCACAGGGTCAAGCCTCATTTGCATATGGCTGGGTCTAAACTGGAGTGGCATGGTGAGCAAAAGTACGTTGGATTTAACCCAGATCTCTTGACTGGGGGTGAATGTATGATTTATTGAGCATTCCGTCCATCATTTGTTCGCGTAGCACTTTTCACCCTAAGGGGATATGTCTGCCCAGGGGTGGGTCCCTTGCTCACTGTGCCACTGGATTCAAGCTAGCCTGGCTGATGAAGGGTAATACCCAGAAACCGGTCCCAGGATACTTGTTTCCGATCCAGCGAACAACTGGCTTGGCAGTTCCGTATGGACTGTTCCCATGAAGCACTGGGTCAAAACTGATTTGCATATGGCTGTGTCTTAACTGGGGTGGCATGGTGAGTAAAAGAACAATGGATTGAACCCAGATCTCTTGACTGGGGGTGAATGTACGATTTATTCAGCATTCCGTCCATCATTTGCTTGCATAGCACTTTTCACCCTAAGTGGGATGGGTATGCCCAGTCATGGTTCCCTTGCTCACTGTGCCAGTGGATTCAAGCTAGCCTGGCTGATGAAGAGTAATACCCAGAAATCGGTCCCAGGATGCTAGTTTCTGGTCGAGGGAGGACCTCGCTTGGCAGTTCGGTCTGGACTGTTCCCTTGAGGCACAAGGTCAAGACTGATTTGCATATGGCTGGGTTTAAACTGGGGTGGAATGGTGAGCAAAAGAACATTCAATTTAACTCAGTTCTCTTGACTGGGGGTGAATGTACGATTTATTCAGCATTCCGTCCATCATTTGTTTGCAGAGCACTTTTCATCCTAAGTGGGATGGGTATGCCCAGACATGGGTTCCTTGCTCACTTTGCCACTGGATTCAAGCTAGCCTAGCTGATGAAACGTAATACCCAGAAACCGGTCCCAGGATGCTTGTTTACGGCCCAGGGAGGACCTGGCTTTGCAGTTCGGTCCGGACTGTTCCTATGAGGCACAGGGTCAAGATTAATTTGCATATGGCTGCGTCTAAACTGGGGTGGCATGGTGAGCAAAAGAACTTTGGATTTAACCCAGATCTATTGACTGGGGGTGAATGTACGATTTAGTCAGCATTCCGTCCATCATTTGTTTGAGTAGCACTTTTCACCCTAAGTGGGATGGGTATGCCCAGACGTGGGTCCCTTGCTCACTGTGCCACCGGATTCAAGCTAGCCTGGTTGATAAAGGGTTATACTCAGAAACTGGTACCAAGATGCATCTTTCCGGTCCAGGGAGGACCTGGCTTTGCAGTTCGGTCTGGACTGTTCCCATGAGGCACAGGGTCAAGCCTGATTTGCATATGGCTGGGTCTAAACTGGAGTGGCATGGTGAGCAAAAGAACGTTGGATTTAACTCAGTTCTCTTGACTGGGGGTGAATGTACGATTTATTCAGCATTCCGTCCATCATTTGCTTGCATAGCACTTTTCACCCTAAGTGGGATGGGTATGCCCAGTCATGGTTCCCTTGCTCACTGTGCCAGTGGATTCAAGCTAGCCTGGCTGATGAAGAGTAATACCCAGAAATCGGTCCCAGGATGCTAGTTTCTGGTCGAGGGAGGACCTCGCTTGGCAGTTCGGTCTGGACTGTTCCCTTGAGGCACAAGGTCAAGACTGATTTGCATATGGCTGGGTTTAAACTGGGGTGGAATGGTGAGCAAAAGAACATTCAATTTAACTCAGTTCTCTTGACTGGGGGTGAATGTACGATTTATTCAGCATTCCGTCCATCATTTGTTTGCAGAGCACTTTTCACCCTAAGTGGGATGGGTATGCCCAGACGTGGGTCCCTTGCTCACTGTGCCACTGGATTTAAGCTAGCCTAGCTGATGAAACGTAATACCCAGAAACCGGTCCCAGGATGCTTGTTTACGGTCCAGGGAGGACCTGGCTTGGCAGTTCATCCGGACTGTTCCTATGAGGCACAGGGTCAAGACCGATTTGCATATGGCTGCGTCTAAACTGGGGGGGCATGGTGAGCAAAAGAACTTTGGATTTAACCCAGATCTATTGACTGGGGGTGAATGTACGATTTAGTCAGCATTCTGTCCATCATTTGTTTGAGTAGCACTTTTCACCCTAAGTGGGATGGGTATGCCCAGACGTGGGTCCCTTGCTCACTGTGCCACCGGATTCAAGCTAGCCTGGCTGATGAAGGGTTATACTCAGAAACCGGTACCAAGATGCGTCTTTCCGGTCCAGGGAGGACCTGGCTTTGCAGTTCGGTCTGGACTGTTCCCATGAAGCACCGGGTCAAGACTGATTTGCATATGGCTGGATCTAAACTGGGGTGGAATGGTGAGCAAAAGAACGTTGGATTTAACTCAGTTCTCTTGACTGGGGGTGAATGTACGATTTATTCAGAATTCCGTCCATCATTTGTTTGCGTAGCACTTTTCACCCTAAGTGGGATGGGTATGCCCAGACGTGGGTCTCCTGCTCACGGTGCTACTGGATTCAAGCTAGCCCGCCTGATGAAGGGTAATACCTAGAAACCAGTCCCAGGATGCTTGTTTATGGTCCAGGGAGGACCTGGCTTGGCAATTCCATCAGGACTGTTCCCATGAGGCACAGGGTCAAGCCTCATTTGCATATGGCTGGGTCTAAACTGGAGTGGCATGGTGAGCAAAAGTACGTTGGATTTAACCCAGATCTCTTGACTGGGGGTGAATGTATGATTTATTGAGCATTCCATCCATCATTTGTTCGCGTAGCACTTTTCACCCTAAGGGGATATGTCTGCCCAGGGGTGGGTCCCTTGCTCACTGTGCCACTGGATTCAAGCTAGCCTGGCTGATGAAGGGTAATACCCAGAAACCGGTCCCAGGATACTTGTTTCCGATCCAGCGAACAACTGGCTTGGCAGTTCCGTATGGACTGTTCCCATGAAGCACTGGGTCAAAACTGATTTGCATATGGCTGTGTCTTAACTGGGGTGGCATGGTGAGTAAAAGAACAATGGATTGAACCCAGATCTCTTGACGGGGGTAAATGTATGATTTATTCAGCATTTCGTCCATCATTTCTATGCGTAGCACTTTTCACCCTAAGTGGGATGAGTATGCCCAGAGATTGGTCCCTTGCTCACTGTGCCACCGGATTCAAGCTAGCATGGCTGATGAAGGGTTATACTCAGAAACCGGTACCAAGATGCGTCTTTCCGGTCCCGGGAGGACCTGGCTTTGCAGTTCGGTCTGGACTCTTCCCATGAGGCACAGGTTCAAGCCTGATTTGCTTATGGCTGGGTCTAAACTGGAGTGGCATGGTGAGCAAAAGAACGTTGGATTTAACCCAGATCTTTTGACTGGGGATGAATGTATGATTTATTCAGCATTCCGTCCATCATTTGTTTGCGTAGCACTTCTTACCCTAAGTGGGATGGGTATGCCCAGACGTGGGTCTCCTGCTCATGGTGCCACTGGATTCAAGCTAGCCTGCCTGATGAAGGGTAATACCTAGAAACCCGTCCCAGGATGCTTGTTTATGGTCCAGGGAGGACCTGGCTTGGCAATTTCGTCAGGACTGTTCCCATGAGGCACAGGGTCAAGACTGATTTGCATATGGCTGCGTCTAAACTGGGGTGGCATGGTGAGTTAAAGAACGATGGATTTAACCTAGATCTCTTGACTGGGGGTGAATGTATGATTTATTCAACATTTCGTCCATCATTTCTATGCGTAGCACTTTTCACCCTAAGTGGGATGGGTATGCCCAGTTGTGGGTCCCTTGCTCACTTAGCCACTGGATTCAAGCTAGTCTGGCTGATGAAGGGTAATACCCAGAAACCGGTCCCAGGATGCTTGTTTCCGGTCGAGGGAGGACCTGGCTTGGCAGTTCGGTCTGGACAGTTTCCATGAGGCACAAGGTCAAGACTGAGTTGCATATGGCTGGGTCTAAACTGGAGTGGCATGGTGAGAAAAAGAACGTTGGATTTAACCCAGATCTCTTGACTGGGGGTGAAAGTATGATTTATTCAGTATTCCGTCCATCATTTGTTTGCGCAGCACTTTTCACACTAAGTGGGATGTGTATACTCAGACGTGGGTCACTTGCTCACTGTGCCACTGGATTCAAGCTAGCCTGGCTGATGAAGGGTAATACCCAGAAACCGGTCCCAGGATGCTTGTTTCCGGTCCAGGGAAGACCTGGCTTGGCAGTTAGGTATGGACTGTTCCCATGAAGCACCGGGTCAAGACTGATTTGCATATGGTTGCGTCTAAACTGGGGTGGCATGGTGAGTAAAAGAACGTTGGATTTAACCCAGATCTCTTGACTGGGGATGAATGTATGATTTATTCAGCATTCCGTTCATCATTTGTATGCCTAGCACTTTTCACCCTAAGGGGATGTGTATGCCCAGGCGTGGGTCCCTTGCTCACTGTGCCACTGGATTCAAGCTAGCCTGGCTGATGAAGGGTAATACCCAGAAACCGGTCCCAGGATGCTTGTTTCCGGTCCAGGGAGGACCTGGCTTGGCAGTTCGGTCTGGACTGTTCCCATGAAGCACCGGGTCAAGACTGATTTGCATATGGCTGGATCTAAACTGGGGTGGAATGGTGAGCAAAAGAACGTTGGATTTAACTCAGTTCTCTTGACTGGGGGTGAATGTACGATTTATTCAGAATTCCGTCCATCATTTGTTTGCGTAGCACTTTTCACCCTAAGTGGGATGGGTATGCCCAGAGGTGGGTCTCCTGCTCACGGTGCCACTGGAGTCAAGCTTGCCCGCCTGATGAAGGGTAATACCTAGAAACCAGTCCCAGGATGCTTGTTTATGGTCCAGGGAGGACCTGGCTTGGCAATTCCATCAGGACTCTTCCCATGAGGCACGGTGTCAAGCCTGATTTGCATATGGCTGGGTCTAAACTGGAGTGGCATGGTGAGCAAAAGTACGTTGGATTTAACCCAGATCTCTTGTCTGGGGGTGAATGTATGATTTATTGAGCATTCCGTCCATCATTTGTTCGCGTAGCACTTTTCACTCTAAGGGGATGTGTCTGCCCAGGGGTGGGTCCCTTGCTCACTGTGCCACTGGATTCAAGCTAGCCTGGCTGATGAAGGGTAATACCCAGAAACCGATCCCAGGATACTTGTTTCCGATCCAGCGAACAACTGGCTTGGCAGTACGGTATGGACTGTTCCCATGAAGCACTGGGTCAAGACTGATTTGCATATGGCTGTGTCTTAACTGGGGTGGCATGGTGAGTAAAAGAACAATGGATTTAACCCAGATCTCTTGACTGGGGGTAAATGTATGATTTATTCAGCATTTCGTCCATCATTTCTATGCGTAGCACTTTTCACCCTAAGTGGGATGAGTATGCCCAGAGATTGGTCCCTTGCTCACTGTGCCACCGGATTCAAGCTAGTCTGGCTGATGAAGGGTTTTACTCAGAAACCGGTACCAAGATGCGTCTTTCCGGTCCCGGGAGGACCTGGCTTTGCAGTTCGGTCTGGACTCTTCCCATGAGGCACAGGTTCAAGCCTGATTTGCATATGGCTGGGTCTAAACTGGAGTGGCATGGTGAGCAAAAGAACGTTGGATTTAACCCAGATCTTTTGACTGGGGATGAATGTATGATTTATTCAGCATTCCGCCCATCATTTGTTTGCGTTGCACTTTTTACCCTAAGTGGGATGGGTATGCCCAGACGTGGGTCTCCTTCTCATGGTGCCACTGGATTCAAGCTAGCCTGCCTGATGAAGGGTAATACCTAGAAACCGGTCCCAGGATGCTTGTTTATGGTCCAGGGAGGACCTGGCTTGGCAATTCCGTCAGGACTGGTCCCATGAGGCACACGGTCAAGACTGATTTGCATATGGCTGCGTCTAAACTGGGGTGGCATGGTGAGTTAAAGAACGATGGATTTAATCCAGATCTCTTGACTGGGGGTGAAAGTATGATTTATTCAGTATTCCGTCCATCATTTGTTTGCGCAGCACTTTTCACACTAAGTGGGATGTGTATACTCAGACGTGGGTCACTTGCTCACTGTGCCACTGGATTCAAGCTAGCCTGGCTGATGAAGGGTTTTACTCAGAAACCGGTACCAAGATGCGTCTTTCCGGTCCAGCGAGGACCTGGCTTTGCAGTTCGGTCTGGACTGTTTCCATGAGGCACAGGGTCAAGCCTGATTTGCATATGGCTGGGTCTAAACTGGAGTGGCATGGTGAGCAAAAGTACGTTGGATTTAGCCCAGATCTCTTGACTGGGGGTGAATGTATGATTTATTCAGCATTTCGTCCATCATTTCTATGAGTAGCACTTTTCACCCTAAATGGGATGAGTATGCCCAGATATGTGTCTCTTGCTCACGGTGCCACAGGATTCAAGCTGCCTGCCTAATGAAGGGTAATACCTAGAAACCGGTCCCAGGATGCTTGTTTGTGGTCCAGGGAGGACCTGGCTTGGCAGTTCTGTCAGGACTGTTCCCATGAGGCACAGGGTCAAAAGTGATTTGCATATGGCTGTGGCTAAACTGGGGTGGCATGGTGATTAAAAGAACAATGGATTTAACCCAGATCTCTTGACTGGGGGTGAATGTATGATTTATTCAGCATTTCGTCCATCATTTCTATGAGTAGCACTTTTCACCCTAAATGGGATGAGTATGCCCAGATATGTGTCTCTTGCTCACGGTGCCACAGGATTCAAGCTGCCTGCCTAATGAAGGGTAATACCTAGAAACCGGTCCCAGGATTCTTGTTTATGGTCCAGGGAGGACCTGGCTTGGCAGTTCCGTCAGGACTGTTCCCATGAGGCACAGGGTCAAGAGTGATTTGCATATGGCTGGGTCTAAACTGGGGTGGCATGGTGAGTAGATGAACGATGGATTTAACCCACATCTGTTGACTGGGGGTGAATGAATGATTTATTCAGCATTCTGTCCATCATTTGTTTGCGTAGCACTTTTCACCATAAGTGGGATGGGTATGCCCAGATGTGGGTCCCTTGCTCACTGTGCCACTGGATTCAAGCTAGCCTGGCTGATGAAGGGTTTTACTCAGAAACCGGTACCAAGATGCGTCTTTCCGGTCCAGGGAGGACCTGGCTTTACAGTTCGGTCTGGACTGTTCCCATGAGGCACAGGGTCAAGCCTGATTTGCATATGGCTGGGTCTAAACTGAATTGGCATGGTGAGCAAAAGAACGTTGGATTTAACCCAGATATCTTGACTGGGGATGAATGTATGATTTATTCAATATTCCGTCCATCATTTGTTTGTGTAGCACTTTTCACCCTAAGGGGATGTGTATGCCCAGGGGTGGGTCCCTTGCTCACTGTGCCACTGGATTCAAGCTAGCCTGGCTGATGAAGGGTAATACCCAGACACCGGTCCCAGGATGCTTGTTTCCGGTCCTGGGAGGACCTGGCTTGGCAGTTCGGTCTGGACTGTTCCCATGAAGCACCGGGTCAAGACTGATTTGCAGATGGCTGGATCGAAACTGGGGTGGAATGGTGAGCAAAAGAACGTTGGATTTAACTCAGTTCTCTTGACTGGGGGTGAATGTACGATTTATTCAGCATTCCGTCCATCATTTGTTTGCATAGCACTTTTCACCCTAAGTGGGATGGGTATGCCCAGACGTGGTTCTCCTGCTCACGGTGCCACTGGATTCAAGCTAGCCTGCCTTATGAAGGGTAATACCTAGAAACCGGTCCCAGGATGCTTGTTTATGGTCCAGGGAGAACCTGGCTTGGCAATTCCGTCAGGACTGTTCCCATGAGGCTCAGGGTCAAGAATGATTTGCATATGGCTGCGTCTAAACTGGGGTGGCATGGTGAGTAAAAGAACGATGGATTTAACCCAGATCTCTTGACTGGGGGTGAATGTATGATTTATTCAGCATTTCATCCATTGTTTGTTTGCTTAGCACTTTTCATCCTAAGTGGGATGGGTATGCCCAGTCATGGGTCCCTTGCTCACTGTGCCAGTGGATTCAAGCTAGCCTGGCTGATGAAGAGTAATACCCAGAAATCGGTCCCAGGATGCTTGTTTCTGGTCGAGGGAGGACCTCGCTTGGCAGTTCGGTCTGGACTGTTCCCTTGGGCACAGGGTCAAGACTGATTTGCATATGGCTGGGTTTAAACTGGGGTGGAATGGTGAGCAAAAGAACGTTGGATTTAACTCAGTTCTCTTGACTGGGGGTGAATGTACGATTTATTCAGCATTCCGTCCATCATTTGTTTGCATAGCACTTTTCACCCTAAGGGGGATGGGTATGCCCAGACGTGGGTCTCCAGCTCACGGTGCCACTGGATTCAAGCTTGCCTGCCTGATGAAGGGTAATACCTAGAAACGGGTCCCAGGATGCTTGTTTATGGTCCAGTGAGGACCTGGCTTGGCAATTCCATCTGCACTGTTCCCATGAGGCACAGGGTCAAGACTGATTTGCATATGGCTGGGTCTAAACTGAATTGGCATGGTGAGCAAAAGAACGTTGGATTTAACCCAGATATCTTGACTGGGGATGAATGTATGATTTATTCAGTATTCCGTCCATCATTTGTTTGTGTAGCACTTTTCACCCTAAGGGGATGTGTATGCCCAGGGGTGGGTCCCTTGCTCACTGTGCCCCTGGATTCAAGCTAGCCTGGCTGATGAAGGGTAATACCCAGACACCGGTCCCAGGATGCTTGTTTCCGGTCCTGGGAGGACCTGGCTTGGCAGTTCGGTCTGGCCTGTTCCCATGAAGTACCGGGTCAAGACTGATTTGCAGATGGCTGGATCGAAACTGGGGTGGAATGGTGAGCAAAAGAACGTTGGATTTAACTCAGTTCTCTTGACTGGGGGTGAATGTACGATTTATTCAGCATTCCGTCCATCATTTGTTTGCATAGCACTTTTCACCCTAAGTGGGATGGGTATGCCCAGACGTGGTTCTCCTGCTCACGGTGCCACTGGATTCAAGCTAGCCTGCCTTATGAAGGGTAATACCTAGAAACCGGTCCCAGGATGCTTGTTTATGGTCCAGGGAGAACCTGGCTTGGCAATTCCGTCAGGACTGTTCCCATGAGGCTCAGGGTCAAGAATGATTTGCATATGGCTGCGTCTAAACTGGGGTGGCATGGTGAGTAAAAGAACGATGGATTTAACCCAGATCTCTTGACTGGGGGTGAATGTATGATTTATTCAGCATTTCATCCATTGTTTGTTTGCTTAGCACTTTTCATCCTAAGTGGGATGGGTATGCCCAGTCATGGGTCCCTTGCTCACTGTGCCAGTGGATTCAAGCTAGCCTGGCTGATGAAGAGTAATACCCAGAAATCGGTCCCAGGATGCTTGTTTCTGGTCGAGGGAGGACCTCGCTTGGCAGTTCGGTCTGGACTGTTCCCTTGGGCACAGGGTCAAGACTGATTTGCATATGGCTGGGTTTAAACTGGGGTGGAATGGTGAGCAAAAGAACGTTGGATTTAACTCAGTTCTCTTGACTGGGGGTGAATGTACGATTTATTCAGCATTCCGTCCATCATTTGTTTGCATAGCACTTTTCACCCTAAGGGGGATGGGTATGCCCAGACGTGGGTCTCCTGCTCACGGTGCCACTGGATTCAAGCTTGCCTGCCTGATGAAGGGTAATACCTAGAAACGGGTCCCAGGATGCTTGTTTATGGTCCAGTGAGGACCTGGCTTGGCAATTCCATCAGCACTGTTCCCATGAGGCACAGGGTCAAGACTGATTTGCATATGGCTGCGTCTAAACTGGGGTGGCATGGTGAGAAAACGAACGATAGATTTAACCCAGATCTCTTGACTGGGGGTGAATGTAGGATTTATTCAGCATTTCGTCCATCGTTTGTTTGCTTAGCACTTTTCATCCTAAGTGGGATGGTTATGCCCAGACATGGGTCCCTTGCTCACTGTGCCACTGGATTTAAGCTAGCCTAGCTGATGAAGAGTAATACCCAGAAACCGATCCCAGGATGCTTGTTTACGGTCCAGGGAGGACCTGGCTTGGCAGTTCATCCGGACTGTTCCTATGAGGCACAGGGTCAAGACTGATTTGCATATGGCTGGGTCTAAACTGGAGTGGCATGGTGAGCAAAAGTACATTGGATTTAACCCAGATCTCTTGACTGGGGATGAATGTATGATTTATTCAGCATTCCGTCCATCATTTGTTTGCGCAGCACTTTTCACCCTAAGTGGGATGGGTATGCCCAGACGTCCGTCCCTTGCTCACTGTGCCACTGGATTCAAGCTAGCCTGGCTGATGAAGGGTTTTACACAGAAACCGGTACCAAGATGCGTCTTTCCGGTCCAGGGAGGACCTGGCTTTGCAGTTCGGTCTGGACTGTTCCCATGAGGCACAGGGTCAAGCCTGATTTGCATATGGCTGGGTCTAAACTGGAGTGGCATCGTGAGCAAAAGTACGTTGGATTTAATCCAGATCTCTTGAATGGGGGTGAATGTATGATTTATTGAGCATTCCGTCCATCATTTGTTTGCGTAGCACTTTTCACCCTAAGGGGATGTGGATGCCATGGGGTGGGTGCCTTGTTCGCTGTGCCACTGGATTTAAGCTAGCCTGGCTGATGAAGGGTAATACCCAGAAACCGGTCCCAGGATGCTTGTTTCCGGTTCAGGGAAGACCTGGCTTGGCAGTTGGGTATGGACTGTTCCCATGAAGCACCGGGTCAAGACTGATTTGCATATGGCTGTGTCTAAACTGGGGTGGCATGGTGATTAAAAGAACAATGGATTTAACCCAGATCTCTTGACTGGGGGTGAATGTATGATTTATTCAGCATTTCGTCCATCATTTCTATGAGTAGCACTTTTCACCCTAAGGTGAATGAGTATGCCAAGATATGGGTCCCTTGCTCACGGTGCCACAGGATTCAAGCTAGCCTGCCTAATGAAGGGTAATACCTAGAAACCAGTGCCAGGATGCTTGTTTATGGTCCAGGGAGGACCTGGCTTGGCAGTTCCGTCAGGACTGTTCCCATGAGGCACAGGGTCAAGACTGATTTGCATATGGCTGGGTCTAAACTGGGGTGGCATGGTGAGTAGATGAACGATGGATTTAACCCACATCTGTTGACTGGGGGTGCATGTATGATTTATTCAGCATTTCGTCCATCGTTTGTTTGCTTAGCACTTTTCATCCTAAGTGGGATGGGTATGCCCAGACATGGGTCCCTTGCTCACTGTGCCACTGGATTCAAGCTAGCCTGGCTGATGAAACGTAATACCCAGAAATCGGTCCCAGGATGCGTGTTTCCAGTCCAGGGAGGTCCTGGTTCGGCAGTTCGATCTAGACTGCTCCCATGAGGCACAGGGTCAAGCCTGATTTGCATATGGCTGCTTCTTAACTGGGGTGGCATGGTGAGCAAAAGAACGTTGGATTTAACCCAGATCTCTTGACTGGGGGTGAATGTATGATTTATTCAGCATTTCGTCCATCGTTTGTTTGCTTAGCACTTTTCATCCTAAGTGGGATGGGTATGCCCAGACATGGGTCCCTTGCTCACTGTGCCACTGGATTTAAGCTAGCGTCGTAGCTGATGAAACGTAATACCCAGAAACCGGTCCCAGGATGCTTGTTTACGGTCCAGGGAGGACCTGGCTTGGCAGTTCATCCGGACTGTTCCTATGAGGCACAGGGCCAAGACTGATTTGCATATGGCTGGGTCTAAACTGGAGTGGCATGCTGAGCAAAAGTACGTTGGATTTAACCCAGATCTCTTGATTGGGGATGAATGTATGATTTATTCAGCATTTCGTCCATCGTTTGTTTGCTTAGCACTTTTCATCCTAAGTGGGATGGGTATGCCCAGACATGGGTCCCTTGCTCACTGTGCCACTGGATTTAAGCTAGCCTAGCTGATGAAATGTAATACCCAGAAACCGGTCCCAGGATGCTTGTTTACGGTCCAGGGAGGACCTGGCTTGGCAGTTCATCCGGACTGTTCCTATGAGGCACAGGGTCAAGACTGATTTGCATATGGCTGGGTCTAAACTGGAGTGGCATGGTGAGCAAAAGTACGTTGGATTTAACCCAGATCTCTTGACTGGGGATGAATGTATGATTTATTCAGCATTCCGTCCATCATATGTTTGCATAGCACTTTTCACCCTAAGTGGGATGGGTATGCCCAGACGTCCGACCCTTGCTCACTGTGCCACTGGATTCAAGCTAGCCTGGCTGATGAAGGGTTTTACACAGAAACCGGTACCAAGATGCGTCTTTCCGGTCCAGGGAGGACCTGGCTTTGCAGTTCGGTCTGGACTGTTCCCATGAGGCACAGGGTCAAGCCTGATTTGCATATGGCTGGGTCTACACTGGAGTGGCATGGTGAGCAAAAGTATGTTGGATTTAATCTAGATCTCTTGAATGGGGGTGAATGTATGATTTATTGAGCATTCCGTCCATCATTTGTTTGCGTAGCACTTTTCACCCTAAGGGGATGTGGATGCCATGGGGTGGGTCCCTTGTTCGCTGTGCCACTGGATTCAAGCTAGCCTGGCTGATGAAGGGTAATACCCAGAAACCGGTCCCAGGATGCTTGTTTCCGGTTCAGGGAAGACCTGGCTTGGCATTTGGGTATGGACTATTCCCATGAAGCACCGGGTCAAGACTGATTTGCATATGGCTGTGTCTAAACTGGGGTGGCATGGTGATTAAAAGAACAATGGATTTAACCCAGATCTGTTGACTGGGGGTGAAAGTACAATTTAGTCAGCATTCCGTCCATCATTTGTTTGCATAGCACTTTTCACCCTAAGTGGGATGGGTATGCCCAGACGTGGGTCTCTTCCTCACGGTGCCACTGGATTCAAGCTCGCCTGCCTGATGAAGGCTAATACCTAGAACCGCTCCCAGGATGCTTGTTTATTGTCCAGGGAGGACCTCGCATGGCAATTCCTTCCGGACTGTTCCCATGAGGCACAGGGTCAAGACTGATTTGCATATGGCTGGGTCTAAACTGGGGTGGCATGGTGAGAAAAAGAAAAGTTGGATTTAACCCAGATCTCTTGACTGGGGATGAATGTATGATTTATTCAGCATTCCGTCCATCATTTGTATGCCTAGCACTTTTCACCCTAAGGAGATGTGTCTGGCCAGGGGTGGGTCCCTTGCTCACTGTGCCACTGGATTCAAGCTAGCCTGGCTGATGAAGGGTAATACCCAGAAACCGGTCCCAGGATGCTTGTTTCCGATTCAGGGAGGACCTGGCTTGGCAGTTCGGTCTGGACTGTTCCCATGAAGCACCGGGTCAAGACTTATTTGCATATGGCTGGACCTAAACTGGGGTGGAATGGTGAGCAAAAGAACATTGGATTTAACTCAGTTCTCTTGACTGGGGGTGAATGTACGATTTATTCAGAATTCCGTCCATCATTTGTTTGCGTAGCACTTTTCACCCTAAGTGGGATGGGTATGCCCAGACGTGGGTCTCCTGCTCACGGTGCCACTGGATTCAATCTAGCCCGCCTGATGAAGGGTAATACCTAGAAACCGGTCCCAGGATGCTTGTTTATGGTCCAGGGAGGACCTGGCTTGGCAATTCCGTCAGGACTCTTCCCATGAGGCACAGGGTCAAGCCTAATTTGCATATGGCTGGGTCTAAACTGGAGTGGCATGGTGAGCAAAAGTACGTTGGATTTAACCCAGATCTCTTGACTGGGGGTGAATGTATGATTTATTTAGCATTCCGTCCATCATTTGTTCGCGTAGCACTTTTCACCCTAAGGGGATGTGTCTGGCCAGGGGTGGGTCCCTTGCTCACTGTGCCACTGGATTCAAGCTAGCCTGGCTGATGAAGGGTAATACCCAGAAACCGGTCCCAGGATACTTGTTTCCGATCCAGGGAACACCTGGCTTGGCAGTTCGGTATGAACTGTTCCCATGAAGCACTGGGTCAAGACTGATTTCCATATGGCTGGGTCTAAACTGGAGTGGCATGGTGAGCAAAAGAACGTTGGATTGAACCCAGATCTCTTGACTGGGGGTGAAAGTATGATTTATTCAGTATTCCGTCCATCATTTGTTTGAGCAGCACTTTTCACCCTAAGTGGGATGGGTATACTCCGACGTGGGTCACTTGCTCACTGTGCCACTGGATTCAAGCTAGCCTGGCTGATGAAGGGTTTTACTCAAAAACCGGTATCAAGATGCGTCTTTCCAGTCCAGCGAGGACCTGGCTTTGCAGTTCGGTCTGGACTGTTTCCATGAGGCACAGGGTCAAGCCTGATTTACATATGGCTGGGTCTAAACTGGAGTGGCATGGTGAGCAAATGTACGTTGGATTTAATCCAGATCTCTTGACTGGGGGTGAATGTATGATTTATTCAGCATTTCATCCATTGTTTGTTTGCTTAGCACTTTTCATCCTAAGTGGGATGGGTATGCCCAGTCATGGGTCCCTTGCTCACTGTGCCAGTGGATTCAAGCTAGCCTGGCTGATGAAGAGTAATACCCAGAAATCGGTCCCAGGATGCTTGTTTCTGGTCGAGGGAGGACCTCGCTTGGCAGTTCGGTCTGGACTGTTCCCTTGGGCACAGGGTCAAGACTGATTTGCATATGGCTGGGTTTAAACTGGGGTGGAATGGTGAGCAAAAGAACGTTGGATTTAACTCCGTACTCTTGACTGGGGGTGAATGTACGATTTATTCAGCATTCCGTCCATCATTTGTTTGCATAGCACTTTTCACCCTAAGGGGGATGGGTATGCCCAGACGTGGGTCTCCTGCTCACGGTGCCACTGGATTCAAGCTGGCCTGCCTGATGAAGGGTAATACCTAGAAACGGGTCCCAGGATGCTTGTTTATGGTCCAGTGAGGACCTGGCTTGGCAATTCCATCAGCACTGTTCCCATGAGGCACAGGGTCAAGACTGATTTGCATATGGCTGCGTCTAAACTGGGGTGGCATGGTGAGAAAACGAACGATGGATTTAACCCAGATCTCTTGACTGGGGGTGAATGTAGGATTTATTCAGCATTTCGTCCATCGTTTGTTTGCTTAGCACTTTTCATCCTAAGTGGGATGGTTATGCCCAGACATGGGTCCCTTGCTCACTGTGCCACTGGATTTAAGCTAGCCTAGCTGATGAAGAGTAATACCCAGAAACCGATCCCAGGATGCTTGTTTACGGTCCAGGGAGGACCTGGCTTGGCAGTTCATCCGGACTGTTCCTATGAGGCACAGGGTCAAGACTGATTTGCATATGGCTGGGTCTAAACTGGAGTGGCATGGTGAGCAAAAGTACATTGGATTTAACCCAGATCTCTTGACTGGGGATGAATGTATGATTTATTCAGCATTCCGTCCATCATTTGTTTGCGCAGCACTTTTCACCCTAAGTGGGATGGGTATGCCCAGACGTCCGTCCCTTGCTCACTGTGCCACTGGATTCAAGCTAGCCTGGCTGATGAAGGGTTTTACACAGAAACCGGTACCAAGATGCGTCTTTCCGGTCCAGGGAGGACCTGGCTTTGCAGTTCGGTCTGGACTGTTCCCATGAGGCACAGGGTCAAGCCTGATTTGCATATGGCTGGGTCTAAACTGGAGTGGCATCGTGAGCAAAAGTACGTTGGATTTAATCCAGATCTCTTGAATGGGGGTGAATGTATGATTTATTGAGCATTCCGTCCATCATTTGTTTGCGTAGCACTTTTCACCCTAAGGGGATGTGGATGCCATGGGGTGGGTGCCTTGTTCGCTGTGCCACTGGATTTAAGCTAGCCTGGCTGATGAAGGGTAATACCCAGAAACCGGTCCCAGGATGCTTGTTTCCGGTTCAGGGAAGACCTGGCTTGGCAGTTGGGTATGGACTGTTCCCATGAAGCACCGGGTCAAGACTGATTTGCATATGGCTGTGTCTAAACTGGGGTGGCATGGTGATTAAAAGAACAATGGATTTAACCCAGATCTCTTGACTGGGGGTGAATGTATGATTTATTCAGCATTTCGTCCATCATTTCTATGAGTAGCACTTTTCACCCTAAGGTGAATGAGTATGCCAAGATATGGGTCCCTTGCTCACGGTGCCACAGGATTCAAGCTAGCCTACCTAATGAAGGGTAATACCTAGAAACCAGTGCCAGGATGCTTGTTTATGGTCCAGGGAGGACCTGGCTTGGCAGTTCCGTCAGGACTGTTCCCATGAGGCACAGGGTCAAGACTGATTTGCATATGGCTGGGTCTAAACTGGAGTGGCATGGTGAGCAAAAGTACGTTGGATTTAACCCAGATCTCTTGACTGGGGGTGAATGTATGATTTATTGAGCATTCCGTCCATCATTTGTTCGCGTAGCACTTTTCACCCTAAGGGGATGTGTCTGGCCAGGGGTGGGTCCCTTGCTCACTGTGCCACTGGATTCAAGCTAGCCTGGCTGATGAAGGGTAATACCCAGAAACCGGTCCCAGGATACTTGTTTCCGATCCAGGGAACACCTGGCTTGGCAGTTCGGTATGAACTGTTCCCATGAAGCACTGGGTCAAGACTGATTTCCATATGGCTGGGTCTAAACTGGAGTGGCATGGTGAGCAAAAGAACGTTGGATTGAACCCAGATCTCTTGACTGGGGGTGAAAGTATGATTTATTCAGTATTCCGTCCATCATTTGTTTGAGCAGCACTTTTCACCCTAAGTGGGATGGGTATACTCAGACGTGGGTCACTTGCTCACTGTGCCACTGGATTCAAGCTAGCCTGGCTGATGAAGGGTTTTACTCAGAAACCGGTATCAAGATGCGTCTTTCCAGTCCAGCGAGGACCTGGCTTTGCAGTTCGGTCTGGACTGTTTCCATGAGGCACAGGGTCAATCCTGATTTACATATGGCTGGGTCTAAACTGGAGTGGCATGGTGAGCAAATGTACGTTGGATTTAATCCAGATCTCTTGACTGGGGGTGAATGTATGATTTATTACAAATTCCATCCATCATTTGTTTGCGTAGCACTTTTCACCCTAAGGGGATGTGTATGCCCAGGGGTGAGTCCCTTGCTCACTGGGCCACTGGATTCAAACTAGCCTGGCTGATGAAGGGTAATACCCAGAAACAGGTCCCAGGACGCTTGTTTCTTGTCCAGGGAGGACCTGACTTGGCAGTTCGGTCTGGACTGTTCCCATGAGGCACAGGGTCAAGCCTGATTTGCATATGGCTGTGTCTAAACTGAGGTAGCATGGTTTGCAAAAGAACATTTAATTTAACCCAGATCTCCTGTATGGCGGTGAATGTATGACTTATTCAGAAATCCGGCCATTATTTGATTGCATAGCACTTTTCACCCTAAGTGGGATGGGTATGCCCAGACATGGGTCCCTTGACCACTGTGCCACTGGATTCAAGCTAGCCTGGTGATGAAGGGTAATACCCAGAAACCAGTCCCAGGATGCTTGTTTCCGGTCCAGGGAGGACGTGGCTTGGCAGTTCGGTCTGGACTGTTACCATGAGGCACATGGTCAAGCCTGATTTGCATATGGCTGGGTCTAAACTGGGGTGGCATGGTGAGCAAAAGAACAATGGATTGAACCCAGATCTCTTGACTGGGGGTGAATGTTCGATTTATTCAGCATTCCGTCCATTTGTTTGCGTAGCACTTTTCACCCTAAGTGGGATTGGTATGCCCAGACGTGAGTCCCTTGACCACTATGCCACTGGATTCAAGCTAGCCTGGTGATGAAGGGTAATACCCAGAAACCAGTCCCAGGATGCTTGTTTCCGGTCCAGGGAGGACGTGGCTTGGCAGTTCGGTCTGGACTGTTACCATGAGGCACATGGTCAAGCCTGATTTACATATGGCTGGGTCTAAACTGGGGTGGCATGGTGAGCAAAAGAACAATGGATTTAACCCAGATCTCTTGACTCGGGGTGAATATATGATTTATTCACCATTCCGTCCATCATTTGCTTGCGTAGCACTATTCACTCTAAGTGGGATGGGTATGCCCAGACATGGGTCCCTTGCTCACTGTGCTACTGGATTCAAGCTAGCCTGGCTGATGAAGGTTAATACCCAGAAACAGGTCCCAGGATGCTTGTTTCCTGTCCAGGGAGGACCTGGCTTGGCAGTTCGGTCTGGACTGTTCCCATGAGGCACAGGGTCAAGCCTGATTTGCATATGGCTGTGTCTAAACTGAGGTAGCATGGTTTGCAAAAGAACATTTAATTTAACCCAGATCTCCTGTATGGCGGTGAATGTATGACTTATTCAGAAATCCGGCCATTATTTGATTGCGTAGCACTTTTCACCCTAAGTGGGATGGGTATGCCCAGGATTGGGTCCCTTGCTCACTGTGCCACTGAATTGAAGCTAGCCTGGCTGATGAAGGGTAATACCCAGAAACAGGTCCCAGGATGCTTGTTTCTGGTCCCGGTAAGATCTGGCTTGACAGTTCGGTCAGGACTGTTCCCATGAGGCACAACGGCAAGACTGATTTGCATATGGCTGGGTCTAAACTGGGGTGGCATGGTGACCAAAAGAACGATGGATTTTACCCAGATCTCTTGACTGGGGGTGAATATATGATTTATTCACCATTCTGTCCATCATTTGTTTGCGTAGCACTATTCACTCTAAGTGGGATGGGTATGCCCAGACGTGGGTCCCTTGCTCACTTTGCCACTGGATTCAAGCTAGCTTGGCTGATGAAGGGTAAGACCCAGACCGGTCCCAGGATGCTTGTTTCCGGTCCAGGGAGGTCCTGGCTTGGCAGTTCGGTCTGGACAGTTCCCACGAGGCACAGGGTCAAGCCTGATTTGCATATGGCTGGGTCGAAACTGGGGTGGCATGGTGAGCAAAAGAACAATGGATTTAACCCAGATTTCTTGTATGGGGGTGAATGTATGACTTATTCAGAATTCCGTACATCATTTGTTTGCGTAGCACTTTCACCCTAAGTGGGATGGGTATGCCCAGACATGGGTCCCTTGCTCACTGTGCCACTGGATTCAAGCTAGCCTGGCTGATGAATGGTAATACCCAGAGACCAGTTCCAGGATGCTTGTTTACGGTCCAGGGAGGACCTGGCTTGGGAGTTAGGTCTGGACTGTTCCCATGAGGCACAGGGTCAAGACTGATTTACATATGGCTGGGTCTAAACTGGGGTGGCATGGTGAGCAAAAGAACGATGGATTTAACCCAGATCTCTTGACTGTGGTGATTGTACTATTTGTTCAGCATTCCGTCCATTATTTCATTGCGTAGCACTTTTCACCCTAAGTGGGGTGGGTATGCACAGACATGGGTCCCTTGCTCACTGTGCCTCTGGATTCAAGCTAGCCTGGCTGATGAAGGGTAATACCTAGAAACTGGTCCCAGGATGCGTGTTTCGGGTCCAGGGAGGACCTGACTAGGCAATTTGGTCAGGACTGTTCCCATAAGGCACAGGGTCACGCCTGAATTGCAAATGGCTGGGTTTAAACTGGGGTGGCATGGTGGGCAAATGAACTATGGATTTTAACCAGATTTCTTGACTGGGTGTGAATGTATGATTTATTCTGCATTCCGTCCATGAGTTGAGTTGCACTTTTCACCCTAAGTGAGGTGGGTATGCACAGACGTGGGTCCGTTGCTCACTGTGCCACTGGATTCAAGCTAGCCTGGATGATGAAGGGTAAAGCCCAGAAACCGGTCTCAGGATGCGTGTTTCCGGTCCCGGGAGTACCTGGAATGGCAGTTCGGTCTGAACTGTTCCCATGAGGCACAGGGTCAAGACTGATTTGCATATGGCTGGGTCTAAACTGGAGTGGCATGGTGAGCAGAAGAACAATGGATTTAACCCAGATCTCTTGACTCGGGGTGAATGTATGATTTATTCACCATTCCGTCCATCATTTGCTTGCGTAGCACTATTCACCCTAAGTGGGATAGGTATGTCCAGACATGGGTCCCTTGCTAACTGTGCCACTGGATTCAAGCTAGCCTGGTTGATGAAGGGCAATACCCAGAAACTGGTCCCAGGATGCGGGTGTCCGGTCCAGGGACGACCTGGCTTTGCAGTTCATTCAGGAGTGCTCCCATAAGGCACAGGGTCAAGCCTGATTTGCATATGGCTGGGTCTAAACTGAGCTAGCATGGTTTGCAAAAGAACATTTAATTTAACCCAGATCTCTTGACTGGGGGTGAATGTATGATTTATTCAGCATTCCGTCTATCATTTGTTTGCATAGCACTTTTCACCCTAAGTGGGATGTGTATGCCCAGACTTAGGTCCCTTTCTCACTGTGCCACTGGATTCAAGCTAGCCTGGCTGATGAAAGTTAATACCCAGAAACAGGTCCCAGGACGCTGGTTTCCTGTCCAGGGGGGACCTGGCTTGGCAGTTCGGTCTGGACTGTTCCCATGAGGCACAGGGTCAAGCCTGATTTGCATATGGCTGTGTCTAAACTGAGGTAGCATGGTTTGCAAAAGAACATTTAATTTAACCCAGATCTCCTGTATGGCGGTGAATGTATGACTTCATCTTCAAAACGCCCGAAAGCTTCAGGCAGCACTCGACAGCTAATTTCGCCTGCTGGCTAACTTTCAAGGAAAAACCGGCTTCTGCATCCCAGGTAAAAATGTTCTTTATTGCGCCTACGCGTTTCAAGGCAACAGCCTCTTAATCATGGCAGCTGGAAAATGTTACACAGAGTTCCTCATTGCTTACACCTTTTTATACTGCCCCCAGTGGGCCCGCTTTGAGTGAAATCTATTTAGCGATGTAAGCTGGGACATGTAGTCCGAGAAAATGATTAATTACCCTCAGTGGGTTCCGTGTCTCATTCAGATTTCTTCAGCATTGTCTTAGTTCAAAAGCCCTCAGTGGGCCCCACGATGTCAGGCAGGTTTCAGTAATTCCATATTAGCTGTGCTGTACGCATGTAGGCAAAGTTCCAAATTGCGCAGCCTCTCACCTTCAGAGATGGTGCTGACCTGCACGGCAGGGCAGCCGTGTCTTAAATATCATCTTCAAAACGCCCGAAAGCTTCAGGCAGCACTCGACAGCTAATTTCGCCTGCTGGCTAACTTTCAAGGAAAAACCGGCTTCTGCATCCCAGGTAAAAATGTTCTTTATTGCGCCTACGCGTTTCAAGGCAACAGCCTCTTAATCATGGCAGCTGGAAAATGTTACACAGAGTTCCTCATTGCTTACACCTTTTTATACTGCCCCCAGTGGGCCCGCTTTGAGTGAAATCTATTTAGCGATGTAAGCTGGGACATGTAGTCCGAGAAAATTATTAATTACCCTCAGTGGGTTCCGTGTCTCATTCAGATTTCTTCAGCATTGTCTTAGTTCAAAAGCCCTCAGTGGGCCCCACGATGTCAGGCAGGTTTCAGTAATTCCATATTAGCTGTGCTGTACGCATGTAGGCAAAGTTCCAAATTGCGCAGCCTCTCACCTTCAGAGATGGTGCTGACCTGCACGGCAGGGCAGCCGTGTCTTAAATATCATCTTCAAAACGCCCGAAAGCTTCAGGCAGCACTCGACAGCTAATTTCGCCTGCTGGCTAACTTTCAAGGAAAAACCGGCTTCTGCATCCCAGGTAAAAATGTTCTTTATTGCGCCTACGCGTTTCAAGGCAACAGCCTCTTAATCATGGCAGCTGGAAAATGTTACACAGAGTTCCTCATTGCTTACACCTTTTTATACTGCCCCCAGTGGGCCCGCTTTGAGTGAAATCTATTTAGCGATGTAAGCTGGGACATGTAGTCCGAGAAAATGATTAATTACCCTCAGTGGGTTCCGTGTCTCATTCAGATTTCTTCAGCATTGTCTTAGTTCAAAAGCCCTCAGTGGGCCCCACGATGTCAGGCAGGTTTCAGTAATTCCATATTAGCTGTGCTGTACGCATGTAGGCAAAGTTCCAAATTGCGCAGCCTCTCACCTTCAGAGATGGTGCTGACCTGCACGGCAGGGCAGCCGTGTCTTAAATATCATCTTCAAAACGCCCGAAAGCTTCAGGCAGCACTCGACAGCTAATTTCGCCTGCTGGCTAACTTTCAAGGAAAAACCGGCTTCTGCATCCCAGGTAAAAATGTTCTTTATTGCGCCTACGCGTTTCAAGGCAACAGCCTCTTAATCATGGCAGCTGGAAAATGTTACACAGAGTTCCTCATTGCTTACACCTTTTTATACTGCCCCCAGTGGGCCCGCTTTGAGTGAAATCTATTTAGCGATGTAAGCTGGGACATGTAGTCCGAGAAAATGATTAATTACCCTCAGTGGGTTCCGTGTCTCATTCAGATTTCTTCAGCATTGTCTTAGTTTCCAAACGAACTTTTGAACTTACCATAAGAAGACTTTTGCGCTCACATTGGGGACTCTGTGTCCCATAAGGCATTTAAATCAATTGCACTGAGCATGCGCCCACTTCGGGCTTGACAGAATAAATTAAACCGGAAATACGATCAGTGTGAGTTTCAAATAATTGTTTGCAGCAGCCCAGGAAGAAGGGGTCAAGCACCTTGAAACGCGTTGGCAAAATAATGTTTAAATGACTTACGAAAGCAGGCTGCATTTTCAAGCCAGGTGGCAGAGTGCTGTCGAGTGACCTCCTGCAGCTTGAGGGCATTTTTGAATGTATGACTTATTCAGAAATCCAGCCATTATTTGATTGCGTAGCACTTTTCACCCTAAGTGGGATGGGTATGCCCAGACTTAGGTCCCTTTCTCACTGTGCCACTGCATTCAAGCTAGCCTGGCTGATAAAGGGTAATACCCAGAAACCGGTCCCAGGATGCTTGTTTCCGGTTCAGGGAGGATCTGGCTTGGCAGTTCGGTCTGGACAGTTCCCAAGAGGGACAGGGAAAAGCCTGATTTGCATATGGCTGGGTCTAAAGTGGGGTGGCATGGTGAACAAATGAATGATGGATTTAACCCAGATCTCTTGACTGGGGGTGAAAGTAGGATTTATTCAGCATTCCGTCCATCATTTGTTTGCGTAGCACTTTTCACCCCAAGTGGGATGGGTATCCCCAGACATGGGTCCCTTGCTCACTGTGCCACTGGATTCAAGTTAGCCATGGCTGATGAAGGGTAATACCCAGACACTGGTCCCAGGATGCTTGTTTCCGGTCTAGGGAGGACCTGGCTTGGGAGTTAGGTCTGGACTGTTCCCATGAGACACATTGTCAAGCCTGATTTGCATATGGCTGGGTCTAAACTGGGGTTGCATGGTGAGCAAAAGAACAATGGATTTAACCCAGATCTCTTGACTCGGGGTGAATATCTGATTTATTCACCATTCCGCCCATCATTTGCTTGCGTAGCACTATTCACTCTAAGTGGGATGGGTATGCCGAGACATGGGTCCCTTGCTCACTGTGCCACTGGATTCAAGCTAGCCTGGCTGATGAAGGTTAATACCCAGAAACAGGTCCCAGGACGCTGGTTTCCTGTCCAGGAAGGACCTGGCTTGGCAGTTCGGTCTGGACTGTTCCCATGAGGCACAGGGTCAAGCCTGATTTGCATATGGCTGTGTCTAAACTGAGGTAGCATGGTTTGCAAAAGAACATTTAATTTAACCCAGATCTCCTGTATGGCGGTGAATGTATGACTTATTCAGAAATCCAGCCATTATTTGATTGCGTAGCACTTTTCACCCTAAGTGGGATGGGTATGCCCAGACGTGGGTCCCTTGCTCACTGTGGCACTGGATTCAAGCTAGCCTGGCTGATGAAGGGTAATACCCAGAAACCAGTCCCAGGATGCTTGTTTCCGGTCCAGGGAGGACCTGGCTTGGCAGTTCGTTCTGGACTGTTACCATGAGGCACATGGTCAAGCCTGATTTGCATATGGCTGGGTCTAAACTGGGGTGTCATGCTGAGCAAAAGAACGTTGGATTTAACCCAGATCTCTTAATTGGGGGTGAATGTATGATTTATTCAGCATTCCGTCCATCATTTGAGTTGCACTTTCAACCCTAAGTGGGATGGGTATGTCCAGACATGCGTTCCTTGCTCACTGTGCCACTGAATTCAAGCTAGCCTGGCTGATGAAGGGTAAAGCCCGGAAACCGGTCCCAGGATGCGCGTTTCCTGTCCCGGGAGTACCTGGCATGGCAGTTCGGTCTGAACTGTTCCCATGAGGCACAGGGTCAAGACTGATTTGCATATGGCTGGGGCTAAACTGGAGTGGCATGCTGAGCAAAATAACGTTAGATTTAACCTTGATCTCTTAACTGGGGGTGAATGTATGATTTATTTAGCATTCCGTCCATCATTTGTTTGCGTAGCACTTTTCTCCCTAAGTGGGATGGGTATGTCCAGACATGGGTCCCTTGCTAACTGTGCCACTGGATTCAAGCTAGCCTGGTTGATGAAGGGCAATACCCAGAAACTGGTCCCAGGATGCGGGTGTCCGGTCCAGGGACGACCTTGCTTTGCAGTTCAGTCAGGAGTGCTCCCATAAGGCACAGGGTCAAGCCTGATTTGCATATGGCTGGGTCTAAACTGAGCTAGCATGGTTTGCAAAAGAACATTTGATTTCACCCAGATCTCTTGACTGGGGGTGAATGTATGATTTATTCAGCATTCCGTCTATCATTTGTTTGCGTAGCACTTTTCACCCTAAGTGGGATGGGTATGCCCAGATGTGGCTCCCTTGCTCACTGTGCCATGGGATTCAAGCTAGCCTGGCTGATGAAGGGTAATAACCGGTGCGAGGATGCTTGTTTCCGGTCCAGGGAGGAGCTTGCTTGGTAGTTCAGTCTGGACTGTTTCCATGATGCACAGGGTCAAGACTGATTTGCATATGGCTGCGTCTAAACTGGGGGGCATGGTGAGCAGAAGAACGATGGATTTAACTCAGATTTCTTTACTGGGGGTGAATGAATGATGTATTCAGCATTCCGTCCATCATTTGTTTAAGTTGCACTTTCACCCTTAGTGGGATGGGTATGCCCAGATGTGGGTCCCTTGCTCACTGTGCCATGGGATTCAAGCTAGCCTGGCTGATGAAGGGTAATACCCAGAAACCGGTCCCAGGATGCGTGTTTCCGGTCCAGGGAGGACCTGGCTTGGCAGTTCGGTCTGGACTGTTCCCATGAGGCACAGGGTCAAGACTGAATTGCATATGGCTGGGTCTAAATTGGGGTGGCATGGCGAGCAAAAGGACAATGGATTTAACCCAGATCTCTTGACTCGGGGTGAATATATGATTTATTCAGCATTCCGTCCATCATTTGTTTGCGTACCACTTTTCACCTTAAGTGGGATGGGTATGCCCAGACGTGGGTGCCTTGCTCACTGTGCCACTGGATTCAAGCTAACCTGCCTGATGAAAGGAAATTCCCAGAAACCGGTCCCAGGATGCTTGTTTCCAGTAACGGGAGTACCTGGCATGGCAGTTCGGTCTGAACTGTTCCCATGAGGCACAGGGTCAAGCCTGATGTGCATATGGCTGGGTCTAAACTGAGGTAGTAGTTTGCAAAAGAACATTGGATTTAACCCAGATCTCTTGACTGGGGGTGGATGTATGATTTATTCAGCATTCCGTCCATCGTTTATTGCGTTGCACTTTTCACACTAAGTGGGATGGGTATGCCCAGACGTGGGTCCCTTGCTAGCGGTGCCACTGGATTCAAGCTAGCCTGGCTGATGAAGGGTAATACCCAGAAACCAGTCCCAGGATGCTTGTTTACAGTCCAGGGAGGACGTGGCTTGGCAGTTCATTCTCGGCTGTTCCCATGAAGCACAGGGTCAAGACTGATTTGCATATGGCTGGGTCTAAACTGGGGTTGCATGGTGAGCAAAAGAACAATGGATTTAACCCAGATCTCTTGACTGGGGGTGAATGTGTGATTTATTCAGCATTCCGTCAATTATAGTGGAGAAGTGTGGCTTAATGGTTAGAGTGGCAGACCCTGATGCAGAGGTCTGGCCCGGGACCAGGGTTCAATTCCCAACTTGGCGGGTCTTGGGCTCAATTTCCTCGGACCTGTTAATTCTCGCCTCGGTGCCTATTCTAATCATGGGTCCCACTCTGCAACTCTGGGCAATAGCTTGCTTAATCTCCACAACGGCCCCAACAGTGCTGGGATGCCTGGCTTCACCTTGGAGGTGCCCAGGAGTAGACATTTCACAGGGAAAAGCCAGGAAGGGTTCCACAGCGGTATGAGTACAGCGCAAGGACACCCTAGGGTAACAGTGCGCTATACAAGTAGAACACATTTACATTTGTTTGCATAGCACTTTTCACCCTAAGTGGGATGGGTATGCACAGACGTGGGTCCCTTGCTCACTGTGCCACTGGATTCAAGCTAGCCTGGATGATGAAGGGTAATACCTAGAAACTGGTCCCATGATGCGTTTTTCGGGTCCCGGGAGTACCTGGCATTGCAGTTCGGTCTGAACTGTTCCCATGAGGCACTGGGTCAAGACTGATTTGCATATGGCTGGGTCTAAACTGGAGAGGCATGCTGAGCAAAAGAACATTAGATTTAACCTAGATATCTTAACTGGGGGTGAATGTATGATTTATTTAGCATTCCGTCCATCATTTGTTTGCGTAGCACTTTTCACTCTAAGTGGGATGGGTATGTCCAGGCATGGGTCCCTTGCTAACTGTGCCACTGGATTCAAGCTAACCTGGCTGATGAAGGGTAGTACCCAGAAACTGGTCCCAGGATGCGTGTTTCCGGTCCAGGGATGACCTGGCTTGGCAGTTCGGTCAGGAGTGCTCCCATAAGGCACAGGGTCAAGCCTGATTTGCATATGGCTGGGTCTAAACTGAGGTAGCATGGTTTGCAAAAGAACATATAATTTAACCCAGATCTCTTGACTGGGGGTGAATGTATGATTTATTCAGCATTCCGTCCATCATTTTTTTGCGTAGCACTTTTCACCCTAAGTGGGATGGGTATGCCCAGACTTAGGTCCCTTTCTCACTGTGCCACTGGATTCAAGCTAGCCTGGCTGATAAAGGGTAATACCCAGAAACTGGTCCCAGGATGCTTGTTTCCGGTCTAGGGAGGACCTGGCTTGGGAGTTAGGTCTGGACTGTTCCCATGAGACACATTGTCAAGCCTGATTTGCATATGGCTGGGTCTAAACTGGGGTTGCATGGTGAGCAAAAGAACAATGGATTTAACCTAGATCTCTTGACTCGGGGTGAATATATGATTTATTCACCATTCCGTCCATCATTTGCTTGCGTAGCACTATTCACCCTAAGTGGGATGGGTATGCCCAGACATGGGTCCCTTGCTCACTGTGCCACTGGATTCAAGCTAGCCTGGCTGATGAAGGTTAATACCCAGAAACAGGTCCCAGGACGCTTGCTTCTTGTCCAGGGAGGACCTGGCTTGGCAGTTCGGTCTGGACTGTTCCCATGAGGCACAGGGTCAAGCCTGATTTGCATATGGCTGTGTCTAAATTGAGGTAGCATGGTTTGCAAAAGAACATTTAATTTAACCCAGATCTCCTGTATGGCGGTGAATGTATGACTTATTCAGAAATCCGGCCATTATTTGATTGCGTAGCACTTTTCACCCTAAGTGGGATGGGTATGCCCAGACATGGGTCCCTTGATCACTGTGCGACTGGATTCAAGCTAGCCTGGCTGATGAAGGGTAATACCCAGAAACCAGTCCCAGAATGCTTGTTTCTGGTCCAGGGAGGACCTGGCTTGGCAGTTCGGTCTGGACTGTTACCATGAGGCACATGGTCAAGCCTGATTTGCATATGGCTGGGTCTAAACTGGGGTGGCATGGTGAGCAAAAGAACAATGGATTGAACCCAGATCTCTTGACTGGGGGTGAATGTTCGATTTATTCAGCATTCCGTCCATCATTTGTTTGCGTAGCACTTTTCGCCCTAAGTGGGATTGGTATGCTCAGACGTGGGTCTCTTGCTCACTGTGCCACTGGATTTCCTTTTGTTTTACTGGATTCAAGCTAGCCTGGCTGATGAAGGGTAATACCTAGAAACTGGTCCCAGGATGCGTGTTTCGGGTCCAGGGAGGACCTGGCTTGGCAATTCGGTCAGGACTGTTCCCATAAGGCACAGGGTCACGCCTGATTTGCATATGGCTGGGTTTAAACTGGGGTGGCAAGGTGGGCAAATGAACTCTGGATTTTACCAAGATTTCTTGACTGGGGGTGAATGTTTGATTTATTCAGCATTCCGTCCATGATTTGAGTTGCACTTTTCACCCTAAGTGGGGTGGGTATGCACAGACGTGGGTCCCTTGCTCACTGTGCCACTGGATTCAAGCTAGCCTGGATGATGAAGGGTAAAGCCCAGAAAACCGGTCTCAGGATGCGTGTTTCCGGTCCCGGGAGTACCTGGCCTGGCAGTTCGGTCTGAACTGTTCCCATGAGGCACAGGGTCAAGACTGATTTGCATATGGCTGGGGCTAAACTGGAGTTGCATGCTGAGCAAAAGAACGTTGGATTTAACCTAGATCTCTTAACTGGGGGTGAATGTATGATTTATTTAGCATTCCGTCCATCATTTGTTTGCGTAGCACTTTTCACCCAAAGTGGGGTGGGTATGTCCAGACATGGGTCCCTTGCTAACTGTGCCACTGGACTCAAGCTAGCCTGGTTGATGAAGGGCAATACCCAGAAACTGGTCCCAGGATGCGGGTGCCCGGTCCAGGGACGACCTGGCTTTGCAGTTCAGTCAGGAGTGCTCCCATAAGGCACAGGGTCAAGCCTGATTTGCATATGGCTGTCTCTAAACTGAGGTAGCATGGTTTGCAAAAGAACATTTAATTTAACCCAGATCTCCTGTATGGCGGTGAATGTATGACTTATTCAGAAATCCGGCCATTATTTGATTGCGTAGCACTTTTCACCCCAAGTGGGAAGGGTATCCCCAGACATGGGTCCCTTGCTCACTGTGCCACTGGATTCAAGTTAGCCATGGCTGATGAAGGGTAATGCCCAGAAACTGGTCCCAGGATGCTTGTTTCCGGTCTAGGGAGGACCTGGCTTGGGAGTTAGGTCTGGACTGTTCCCATGAGGCACATTGTCAAGCCTGATTTGCATATGGCTGGGTCTAAACTGGGGTTGCATGGTGAGCAAAAGAACAATGGATTTAACCCAGATCTCTTGACTCGGGGTGAATATATGATTTATTCACCATTCCGTCCATCATTTGCTTGCGTAGCACTATTCACTCTAAGTGGGATGGGTATGCCCAGACATGGGTCCCTTGCTCACTGTGCTACTGGATTCAAGCTAGCCTGGCTGATGAAGGTTAATACCCAGAAACAGGTCCCAGGATGCTTGTTTCCTGTCCAGGGAGGACCTGGCTTGGCAGTTCGGTCTGGACTGTTCCCATGAGGCACAGGGTCAAGACTGATTTACATATGGCTGGGTCTAAACTGGGGTTGCATGGTGAGCAAAAGAACAATGGATTTAACCCAGATCTCTTGACTCGGGGTGAATATATGATTTATTCACCATTCCGTCCATCATTTGCTTGCGTAGCACTATTTACTCTAAGTGGGATGGGTATGCCCAGACATGGGTCCCTTGCTCACTGTGCCACTGGATTCAAGCTAGCCTGGCTGATGAAGGTTAATACCCAGAAACAGGTCCCAGGACGCTGGTTTCCTGTCCAGGGAGGACCTGGCTTGGCAGTTCGGTCTGGACTGTTCCCATGAGGCACAGGGTCAAGCCTGATTTGCATATGGCTGTGTCTAAACTGAGGTAGCATGGTTTGCAAAAGAACATTTAATTTAACCCAGATCTCCTGTATGGCGGTGAATGTATGACTTATTCAGAAATCCAGCCATTATTTGATTGCGTAGCACTTCTCACCCTAAGTGGGATGGGTATGCCCAGACGTGGGTCCCTTGCTCACTGTGGCACTGGATTCAAGCTAGCCTGGCTGATGAAGGGTAATACCCAGAAACCAGTCCCAGGATGCTTGTTTCCGGTCCAGGGAGGACCTGGCTTGGCAGTTCGTTCTGGACTGTTACCATGAGGCACATGGTCAAGCCTGATTTGCATATGGCTGGGTCTAAACTGGGGTGTCATGCTGAGCAAAAGAACGTTGGATTTAACCCAGATCTCTTAATTGGGGGTGAATGTATGATTTATTCAGCATTCCGTCCATCATTTGAGTTGCACTTTCACCCTAAGTGGGATGGGTATGCCCAGACATGCGTTCCTTGCTTACTGTGCCACTGAATTCAAGCTAGCCTGGCTGATGAAGGGTAAAGCCCAGAAACCGGTCCCAGGATGCGCGTTTCCTGTCCCGGGAGTACCTGGCATGGCAGTTCGGTCTGAACTGTTCCCATGAGGCACAGGGTCAAGACTGATTTGCATATGGCTGGGGCTAAACTGGAGTGGCATGCTGAGCAAAATAACGTTAGATTTAACCTTGATCTCTTAACTGGGGGTGAATGTATGATTTATTTAGCATTCCGTCCATCATTTGTTTGCGCAGCACTTTTCTCCCTAAGTGGGATGGGTATGTCCAGACATGGGTCCCTTGCTAACTGTGCCACTGGATTCAAGCTAGCCTGGTTGATGAAGGGCAATACCCAGAAACTGGTCCCAGGATGCGGGTGTCCGGTCCAGGGACGACCTGGCTTTGCAGTTCAGTCAGGAGTGCTCCCATAAGGCACAGGGTCAAGCCTGATTTGCATATGGCTGGGTCTAAACTGAGCTAGCATGGTTTGCAAAAGAACATTTGATTTAACCCAGATCTCTTGACTGGGGGTGAATGTATGATTTATTCAGCATTCCGTCTATCATTTGTTTGCGTAGCACTTTTCACCCTAAGTGGGATGGGTATGCCCAGATGTGGCTCCCTTGCTCACTGTGCCATGGGATTCAAGCTAGCCTGGCTGATGAAGGGTAATAACCGGTGCCAGGATGCTTGTTTCCGGTCCAGGGAGGACCTTGCTTGGTAGTTCGGTCTGGACTGTTTCCATGATGCACAGGGTCAAGACTGATTTGCATATGGCTGCGTCTAAACTGGGGGGCAAGGTGAGCAAAAGAACGATGGATTTAACTCCGATTTCTTTACTGGGGGTGAATGAATGATGTATTCAGCATTCCGTCCATCATTTGTTTAAGTTGCACTTTCACCCTTAGTGGGATGGGTATGCCCAGATGTGGGTCCCATGCTCACTGTGCCATGGGATTCAAGCTAGCCTGGCTGATGAAGGGTAATACCCAGAAACCGGTCCCAGGATGCTTGTTTCCGGTCTAGGGAGGACCTGGCTTGGGAGTTAGGTCTGGACTGTTCCCATGAGGCACATTGTCAAGCCTGATTTGCATATGGCTGGGTCTAAACTGGGGTTGCATGGTGAGCAAAAGAACAATGGATTTAACCCAGATCTCTTGACTCGGGGTGAATATATGATTTATTCACCATTCCGTCCATCATTTGCTTGCGTAGCACTATTCACTCTAAGTGGGATGGGTATGCCCAGACATGGGTCCCTTGCTCACTGTGCTACTGGATTCAAGCTAGCCTGGCTGATGAAGGTTAATACCCAGAAACAGGTCCCAGGATGCTTGTTTCCTGTCCAGGGAGGACCTGGCTTGGCAGTTCGGTCTGGACTGTTCCCATGAGGCACAGGGTCAAGACTGATTTACATATGGCTGGGTCTAAACTGGGGTTGCATGGTGAGCAAAAGAACAATGGATTTAACCCAGATCTCTTGACTCGGGGTGAATATATGATTTATTCACCATTCCGTCCATCATTTGCTTGCGTAGCACTATTTACTCTAAGTGGGATGGGTATGCCCAGACATGGGTCCCTTGCTCACTGTGCCACTGGATTCAAGCTAGCCTGGCTGATGAAGGTTAATACCCAGAAACAGGTCCCAGGACGCTGGTTTCCTGTCCAGGGAGGACCTGGCTTGGCAGTTCGGTCTGGACTGTTCCCATGAGGCACAGGGTCAAGCCTGATTTGCATATGGCTGTGTCTAAACTGAGGTAGCATGGTTTGCAAAAGAACATTTAATTTAACCCAGATCTCCTGTATGGCGGTGAATGTATGACTTATTCAGAAATCCAGCCATTATTTGATTGCGTAGCACTTCTCACCCTAAGTGGGATGGGTATGCCCAGACGTGGGTCCCTTGCTCACTGTGGCACTGGATTCAAGCTAGCCTGGCTGATGAAGGGTAATACCCAGAAACCAGTCCCAGGATGCTTGTTTCCGGTCCAGGGACGACCTTGCTTTGCAGTTCAGTCAGGAGTGCTCCCATAAGGCACAGGGTCAAGCCTGATTTGCATATGGCTGGGTCTAAACTGAGCTAGCATGGTTTGCAAAAGAACATTTGATTTCACCCAGATCTCTTGACTGGGGGTGAATGTATGATTTATTCAGCATTCCGTCTATCATTTGTTTGCGTAGCACTTTTCACCCTAAGTGGGATGGGTATGCCCAGATGTGGCTCCCTTGCTCACTGTGCCATGGGATTCAAGCTAGCCTGGCTGATGAAGGGTAATAACCGGTGCGAGGATGCTTGTTTCCGGTCCAGGGAGGAGCTTGCTTGGTAGTTCAGTCTGGACTGTTTCCATGATGCACAGGGTCAAGACTGATTTGCATATGGCTGCGTCTAAACTGGGGGGCATGGTGAGCAGAAGAACGATGGATTTAACTCAGATTTCTTTACTGGGGGTGAATGAATGATGTATTCAGCATTCCGTCCATCATTTGTTTAAGTTGCACTTTCACCCTTAGTGGGATGGGTATGCCCAGATGTGGGTCCCTTGCTCACTGTGCCATGGGATTCAAGCTAGCCTGGCTGATGAAGGGTAATACCCAGAAACCGGTCCCAGGATGCGTGTTTCCGGTCCAGGGAGGACCTGGCTTGGCAGTTCGGTCTGGACTGTTCCCATGAGGCACAGGGTCAAGACTGAATTGCATATGGCTGGGTCTAAATTGGGGTGGCATGGCGAGCAAAAGGACAATGGATTTAACCCAGATCTCTTGACTCGGGGTGAATATATGATTTATTCAGCATTCCGTCCATCATTTGTTTGCGTACCACTTTTCACCTTAAGTGGGATGGGTATGCCCAGACGTGGGTGCCTTGCTCACTGTGCCACTGGATTCAAGCTAACCTGCCTGATGAAAGGAAATTCCCAGAAACCGGTCCCAGGATGCTTGTTTCCAGTAACGGGAGTACCTGGCATGGCAGTTCGGTCTGAACTGTTCCCATGAGGCACAGGGTCAAGCCTGATGTGCATATGGCTGGGTCTAAACTGAGGTAGTAGTTTGCAAAAGAACATTGGATTTAACCCAGATCTCTTGACTGGGGGTGGATGTATGATTTATTCAGCATTCCGTCCATCGTTTATTGCGTTGCACTTTTCACACTAAGTGGGATGGGTATGCCCAGACGTGGGTCCCTTGCTAGCGGTGCCACTGGATTCAAGCTAGCCTGGCTGATGAAGGGTAATACCCAGAAACCAGTCCCAGGATGCTTGTTTACAGTCCAGGGAGGACGTGGCTTGGCAGTTCATTCTCGGCTGTTCCCATGAAGCACAGGGTCAAGACTGATTTGCATATGGCTGGGTCTAAACTGGGGTTGCATGGTGAGCAAAAGAACAATGGATTTAACCCAGATCTCTTGACTGGGGGTGAATGTGTGATTTATTCAGCATTCCGTCAATTATAGTGGAGAAGTGTGGCTTAATGGTTAGAGTGGCAGACCCTGATGCAGAGGTCTGGCCCGGGACCAGGGTTCAATTCCCAACTTGGCGGGTCTTGGGCTCAATTTCCTCGGACCTGTTAATTCTCGCCTCGGTGCCTATTCTAATCATGGGTCCCACTCTGCAACTCTGGGCAATAGCTTGCTTAATCTCCACAACGGCCCCAACAGTGCTGGGATGCCTGGCTTCACCTTGGAGGTGCCCAGGAGTAGACATTTCACAGGGAAAAGCCAGGAAGGGTTCCACAGCGGTATGAGTACAGCGCAAGGACACCCTAGGGTAACAGTGCGCTATACAAGTAGAACACATTTACATTTGTTTGCATAGCACTTTTCACCCTAAGTGGGATGGGTATGCACAGACGTGGGTCCCTTGCTCACTGTGCCACTGGATTCAAGCTAGCCTGGATGATGAAGGGTAATACCTAGAAACTGGTCCCATGATGCGTTTTTCGGGTCCCGGGAGTACCTGGCATTGCAGTTCGGTCTGAACTGTTCCCATGAGGCACTGGGTCAAGACTGATTTGCATATGGCTGGGTCTAAACTGGAGAGGCATGCTGAGAAAAAGAACATTAGATTTAACCTAGATATCTTAACTGGGGGTGAATGTATGATTTATTTAGCATTCCGTCCATCATTTGTTTGCGTAGCACTTTTCACTCTAAGTGGGATGGGTATGTCCAGGCATGGGTCCCTTGCTAACTGTGCCACTGGATTCAAGCTAACCTGGCTGATGAAGGGTAGTACCCAGAAACTGGTCCCAGGATGCGTGTTTCCGGTCCAGGGATGACCTGGCTTGGCAGTTCGGTCAGGAGTGCTCCCATAAGGCACAGGGTCAAGCCTGATTTGCATATGGCTGGGTCTAAACTGAGGTAGCATGGTTTGCAAAAGAACATATAATTTAACCCAGATCTCTTGACTGGGGGTGAATGTATGATTTATTCAGCATTCCGTCCATCATTTTTTTGCGTAGCACTTTTCACCCTAAGTGGGATGGGTATGCCCAGACTTAGGTCCCTTTCTCACTGTGCCACTGGATTCAAGCTAGCCTGGCTGATAAAGGGTAATACCCAGAAACTGGTCCCAGGATGCTTGTTTCCGGTCTAGGGAGGACCTGGCTTGGGAGTTAGGTCTGGACTGTTCCCATGAGACACATTGTCAAGCCTGATTTGCATATGGCTGGGTCTAAACTGGGGTTGCATGGTGAGCAAAAGAACAATGGATTTAACCTAGATCTCTTGACTCGGGGTGAATATATGATTTATTCACCATTCCGTCCATCATTTGCTTGCGTAGCACTATTCACCCTAAGTGGGATGGGTATGCCCAGACATGGGTCCCTTGCTCACTGTGCCACTGGATTCAAGCTAGCCTGGCTGATGAAGGTTAATACCCAGAAACAGGTCCCAGGACGCTTGCTTCTTGTCCAGGGAGGACCTGGCTTGGCAGTTCGGTCTGGACTGTTCCCATGAGGCACAGGGTCAAGCCTGATTTGCATATGGCTGTGTCTAAATTGAGGTAGCATGGTTTGCAAAAGAACATTTAATTTAACCCAGATCTCCTGTATGGCGGTGAATGTATGACTTATTCAGAAATCCGGCCATTATTTGATTGCGTAGCACTTTTCACCCTAAGTGGGATGGGTATGCCCAGACATGGGTCCCTTGATCACTGTGCGACTGGATTCAAGCTAGCCTGGCTGATGAAGGGTAATACCCAGAAACCAGTCCCAGAATGCTTGTTTCTGGTCCAGGGAGGACCTGGCTTGGCAGTTCGGTCTGGACTGTTACCATGAGGCACATGGTCAAGCCTGATTTGCATATGGCTGGGTCTAAACTGGGGTGGCATGGTGAGCAAAAGAACAATGGATTGAACCCAGATCTCTTGACTGGGGGTGAATGTTCGATTTATTCAGCATTCCGTCCATCATTTGTTTGCGTAGCACTTTTCGCCCTAAGTGGGATTGGTATGCTCAGACGTGGGTCTCTTGCTCACTGTGCCACTGGATTTCCTTTTGTTTTACTGGATTCAAGCTAGCCTGGCTGATGAAGGGTAATACCTAGAAACTGGTCCCAGGATGCGTGTTTCGGGTCCAGGGAGGACCTGGCTTGGCAATTCGGTCAGGACTGTTCCCATAAGGCACAGGGTCACGCCTGATTTGCATATGGCTGGGTTTAAACTGGGGTGGCAAGGTGGGCAAATGAACTCTGGATTTTACCAAGATTTCTTGACTGGGGGTGAATGTTTGATTTATTCAGCATTCCGTCCATGATTTGAGTTGCACTTTTCACCCTAAGTGGGGTGGGTATGCACAGACGTGGGTCCCTTGCTCACTGTGCCACTGGATTCAAGCTAGCCTGGATGATGAAGGGTAAAGCCCAGAAAACCGGTCTCAGGATGCGTGTTTCCGGTCCCGGGAGTACCTGGCCTGGCAGTTCGGTCTGAACTGTTCCCATGAGGCACAGGGTCAAGACTGATTTGCATATGGCTGGGGCTAAACTGGAGTTGCATGCTGAGCAAAAGAACGTTGGATTTAACCTAGATCTCTTAACTGGGGGTGAATGTATGATTTATTTAGCATTCCGTCCATCATTTGTTTGCGTAGCACTTTTCACCCAAAGTGGGGTGGGTATGTCCAGACATGGGTCCCTTGCTAACTGTGCCACTGGACTCAAGCTAGCCTGGTTGATGAAGGGCAATACCCAGAAACTGGTCCCAGGATGCGGGTGCCCGGTCCAGGGACGACCTGGCTTTGCAGTTCAGTCAGGAGTGCTCCCATAAGGCACAGGGTCAAGCCTGATTTGCATATGGCTGTCTCTAAACTGAGGTAGCATGGTTTGCAAAAGAACATTTAATTTAACCCAGATCTCCTGTATGGCGGTGAATGTATGACTTATTCAGAAATCCGGCCATTATTTGATTGCGTAGCACTTTTCACCCCAAGTGGGAAGGGTATCCCCAGACATGGGTCCCTTGCTCACTGTGCCACTGGATTCAAGTTAGCCATGGCTGATGAAGGGTAATGCCCAGAAACTGGTCCCAGGATGCTTGTTTCCGGTCTAGGGAGGACCTGGCTTGGGAGTTAGGTCTGGACTGTTCCCATGAGGCACATTGTCAAGCCTGATTTGCATATGGCTGGGTCTAAACTGGGGTTGCATGGTGAGCAAAAGAACAATGGATTTAACCCAGATCTCTTGACTCGGGGTGAATATATGATTTATTCACCATTCCGTCCATCATTTGCTTGCGTAGCACTATTCACTCTAAGTGGGATGGGTATGCCCAGACATGGGTCCCTTGCTCACTGTGCTACTGGATTCAAGCTAGCCTGGCTGATGAAGGTTAATACCCAGAAACAGGTCCCAGGATGCTTGTTTCCTGTCCAGGGAGGACCTGGCTTGGCAGTTCGGTCTGGACTGTTCCCATGAGGCACAGGGTCAAGACTGATTTACATATGGCTGGGTCTAAACTGGGGTTGCATGGTGAGCAAAAGAACAATGGATTTAACCCAGATCTCTTGACTCGGGGTGAATATATGATTTATTCACCATTCCGTCCATCATTTGCTTGCGTAGCACTATTTACTCTAAGTGGGATGGGTATGCCCAGACATGGGTCCCTTGCTCACTGTGCCACTGGATTCAAGCTAGCCTGGCTGATGAAGGTTAATACCCAGAAACAGGTCCCAGGACGCTGGTTTCCTGTCCAGGGAGGACCTGGCTTGGCAGTTCGGTCTGGACTGTTCCCATGAGGCACAGGGTCAAGCCTGATTTGCATATGGCTGTGTCTAAACTGAGGTAGCATGGTTTGCAAAAGAACATTTAATTTAACCCAGATCTCCTGTATGGCGGTGAATGTATGACTTATTCAGAAATCCAGCCATTATTTGATTGCGTAGCACTTCTCACCCTAAGTGGGATGGGTATGCCCAGACGTGGGTCCCTTGCTCACTGTGGCACTGGATTCAAGCTAGCCTGGCTGATGAAGGGTAATACCCAGAAACCAGTCCCAGGATGCTTGTTTCCGGTCCAGGGAGGACCTGGCTTGGCAGTTCGTTCTGGACTGTTACCATGAGGCACATGGTCAAGCCTGATTTGCATATGGCTGGGTCTAAACTGGGGTGTCATGCTGAGCAAAAGAACGTTGGATTTAACCCAGATCTCTTAATTGGGGGTGAATGTATGATTTATTCAGCATTCCGTCCATCATTTGAGTTGCACTTTCACCCTAAGTGGGATGGGTATGCCCAGACATGCGTTCCTTGCTTACTGTGCCACTGAATTCAAGCTAGCCTGGCTGATGAAGGGTAAAGCCCAGAAACCGGTCCCAGGATGCGCGTTTCCTGTCCCGGGAGTACCTGGCATGGCAGTTCGGTCTGAACTGTTCCCATGAGGCACAGGGTCAAGACTGATTTGCATATGGCTGGGGCTAAACTGGAGTGGCATGCTGAGCAAAATAACGTTAGATTTAACCTTGATCTCTTAACTGGGGGTGAATGTATGATTTATTTAGCAATCCGTCCATCATTTGTTTGCGTAGCACTTTTCGCCCTAAGTGGGACGGGTATGTCCAGACATGGGTCCCTTGCTAACTGTGCCACTGGATTCAAGCTAGCCTGGTTGATGAAGGGCAATACCCAGAAACTGGTCCCAGGATGCGGGTGTCCGGTCCAGGGACGACCTGGCTTTGCAGTTCAGTCAGGAGTGCTCCCATAAGGCACAGGGTCAAGCCTGATTTGCATATGGCTGGGTCTAAACTGAGCTAGCATGGTTTGCAAAAGAACATTTGATTTAACCCAGATCTCTTGACTGGGGGTGAATGTATGATTTATTCAGCATTCCGTCTATCATTTGTTTGCGTAGCACTTTTCACCCTAAGTGGGATGGGTATGCCCAGATGTGGCTCCCTTGCTCACTGTGCCATGGGATTCAAGCTAGCCTGGCTGATGAAGGGTAATAACCGGTGCCAGGATGCTTGTTTCCGGTCCAGGGAGGACCTTGCTTGGTAGTTCGGTCTGGACTGTTTCCATGATGCACAGGGTCAAGACTGATTTGCATATGGCTGCGTCTAAACTGGGGGGCAAGGTGAGCAAAAGAACGATGGATTTAACTCCGATTTCTTTACTGGGGGTGAATGAATGATGTATTCAGCATTCCGTCCATCATTTGTTTAAGTTGCACTTTCACCCTTAGTGGGATGGGTATGCCCAGATGTGGGTCCCATGCTCACTGTGCCATGGGATTCAAGCTAGCCTGGCTGATGAAGGGTAATACCCAGAAACCGGTCCCAGGATGCTTGTTTCCGGTCTAGGGAGGACCTGGCTTGGGAGTTAGGTCTGGACTGTTCCCATGAGGCACATTGTCAAGCCTGATTTGCATATGGCTGGGTCTAAACTGGGGTTGCATGGTGAGCAAAAGAACAATGGATTTAACCCAGATCTCTTGACTCGGGGTGAATATATGATTTATTCACCATTCCGTCCATCATTTGCTTGCGTAGCACTATTCACTCTAAGTGGGATGGGTATGCCCAGACATGGGTCCCTTGCTCACTGTGCTACTGGATTCAAGCTAGCCTGGCTGATGAAGGTTAATACCCAGAAACAGGTCCCAGGATGCTTGTTTCCTGTCCAGGGAGGACCTGGCTTGGCAGTTCGGTCTGGACTGTTCCCATGAGGCACAGGGTCAAGACTGATTTACATATGGCTGGGTCTAAACTGGGGTTGCATGGTGAGCAAAAGAACAATGGATTTAACCCAGATCTCTTGACTCGGGGTGAATATATGATTTATTCACCATTCCGTCCATCATTTGCTTGCGTAGCACTATTTACTCTAAGTGGGATGGGTATGCCCAGACATGGGTCCCTTGCTCACTGTGCCACTGGATTCAAGCTAGCCTGGCTGATGAAGGTTAATACCCAGAAACAGGTCCCAGGACGCTGGTTTCCTGTCCAGGGAGGACCTGGCTTGGCAGTTCGGTCTGGACTGTTCCCATGAGGCACAGGGTCAAGCCTGATTTGCATATGGCTGTGTCTAAACTGAGGTAGCATGGTTTGCAAAAGAACATTTAATTTAACCCAGATCTCCTGTATGGCGGTGAATGTATGACTTATTCAGAAATCCAGCCATTATTTGATTGCGTAGCACTTCTCACCCTAAGTGGGATGGGTATGCCCAGACGTGGGTCCCTTGCTCACTGTGGCACTGGATTCAAGCTAGCCTGGCTGATGAAGGGTAATACCCAGAAACCAGTCCCAGGATGCTTGTTTCCGGTCCAGGGAGGACCTGGCTTGGCAGTTCGTTCTGGACTGTTACCATGAGGCACATGGTCAAGCCTGATTTGCATATGGCTGGGTCTAAACTGGGGTGTCATGCTGAGCAAAAGAACGTTGGATTTAACCCAGATCTCTTAATTGGGGGTGAATGTATGATTTATTCAGCATTCCGTCCATCATTTGAGTTGCACTTTCACCCTAAGTGGGATGGGTATGCCCAGACATGCGTTCCTTGCTTACTGTGCCACTGAATTCAAGCTAGCCTGGCTGATGAAGGGTAAAGCCCAGAAACCGGTCCCAGGATGCGCGTTTCCTGTCCCGGGAGTACCTGGCATGGCAGTTCGGTCTGAACTGTTCCCATGAGGCACAGGGTCAAGACTGATTTGCATATGGCTGGGGCTAAACTGGAGTGGCATGCTGAGCAAAATAACGTTAGATTTAACCTTGATCTCTTAACTGGGGGTGAATGTATGATTTATTTAGCATTCCGTCCATCATTTGTTTGCGTAGCACTTTTCTCCCTAAGTGGGATGGGTATGTCCAGACATGGGTCCCTTGCTAACTGTGCCACTGGATTCAAGCTAGCCTGGTTGATGAAGGGCAATACCCAGAAACTGGTCCCAGGATGCGGGTGTCCGGTCCAGGGACGACCTGGCTTTGCAGTTCAGTCAGGAGTGCTCCCATAAGGCACAGGGTCAAGCCTGATTTGCATATGGCTGGGTCTAAACTGAGCTAGCATGGTTTGCAAAAGAACATTTGATTTAACCCAGATCTCTTGACTGGGGGTGAATGTATGATTTATTCAGCATTCCGTCTATCATTTGTTTGCGTAGCACTTTTCACCCTAAGTGGGATGGGTATGCCCAGATGTGGCTCCCTTGCTCACTGTGCCATGGGATTCAAGCTAGCCTGGCTGATGAAGGGTAATAACCGGTGCCAGGATGCTTGTTTCCGGTCCAGGGAGGACCTTGCTTGGTAGTTCGGTCTGGACTGTTTCCATGATGCACAGGGTCAAGACTGATTTGCATATGGCTGCGTCTAAACTGGGGGGCAAGGTGAGCAAAAGAACGATGGATTTAACTCCGATTTCTTTACTGGGGGTGAATGAATGATGTATTCAGCATTCCGTCCATCATTTGTTTGCGTAGCACTTTTCACCCCAAGTGGGATGGGTATGCCCAGATGTGGGTCCCATGCTCACTGTGCCATGGGATTCAAGCTAGCCTGGCTGATGAAGGGTAATACCCAGAAACCGGTCCCAGGATGCGTGTTTCCGGTCCAGGGAGGACCTGGCTTGGCAGTTCGGTCTGGACTGTTCCCATGAGGCACAGGGTCAAGACTGATTTGCATATGGCTGGGTCTAAATTGGGGTGGCATGGCGAGCAAAAGGACGATGGATTTAACCCAGATCTCTTGACTCGGGGTGAATATATGATTTATTCAGCATTCCGTCCATCATTTGTTTGCGTACCACTTTTCACCTTAAGTGGGATGGGTATGCCCAGACGTGGGTGCCTTGCTCACTGTGCCACTGGATTCAAGCTAGCCTGGCTGATAAAGGGTAATACCCAGAAACCGGTCCCAGGATGCTTGTTTCCGGTTCAGGGAGGATCTGGCTTGGCAGTTCGGTCTGGACAGTTCCCAAGAGGGACAGGGAAAAGCCTGATTTGCATATGGCTGGGTCTAAAGTGGGGTGGCATGGTGAACAAATGAATGATGGATTTAACCCAGATCTCTTGACTGGGGGTGAAAGTAGGATTTATTCAGCATTCCGTCCATCATTTGTTTGCGTAGCACTTTTCACCCCAAGTGGGATGGGTATCCCCAGACATGGGTCCCTTGCTCACTGTGCCACTGGATTCAAGTTAGCCATGGCTGATGAAGGGTAATACCCAGACACTGGTCCCAGGATGCTTGTTTCCGGTCTAGGGAGGACCTGGCTTGGGAGTTAGGTCTGGACTGTTCCCATGAGACACATTGTCAAGCCTGATTTGCATATGGCTGGGTCTAAACTGGGGTTGCATGGTGAGCAAAAGAACAATGGATTTAACCCAGATCTCTTGACTCGGGGTGAATATCTGATTTATTCACCATTCCGTCCATCATTTGCTTGCGTAGCACTATTCACTCTAAGTGGGATGGGTATGCCGAGACATGGGTCCCTTGCTCACTGTGCCACTGGATTCAAGCTAGCCTGGCTGATGAAGGTTAATACCCAGAAACAGGTCCCAGGACGCTGGTTTCCTGTCCAGGAAGGACCTGGCTTGGCAGTTCGGTCTGGACTGTTCCCATGAGGCACAGGGTCAAGCCTGATTTGCATATGGCTGTGTCTAAACTGAGGTAGCATGGTTTGCAAAAGAACATTTAATTTAACCCAGATCTCCTGTATGGCGGTGAATGTATGACTTATTCAGAAATCCAGCCATTATTTGATTGCGTAGCACTTTTCACCCTAAGTGGGATGGGTATGCCCAGACGTGGGTCGCTTGCTCACTGTGGCACTGGATTCAAGCTAGCCTGGCTGATGAAGGGTAATACCCAGAAACCAGTCCCAGGATGCTTGTTTCCGGTCCAGGGAGGACCTGGCTTGGCAGTTCGTTCTGGACTGTTACCATGAGGCACATGGTCAAGCCTGATTTGCATATGGCTGGGTCTAAACTGGGGTGTCATGCTGAGCAAAAGAACGTTGGATTTAACCCAGATCTCTTAATTGGGGGTGAATGTATGATTTATTCAGCATTCTGTCCATCATTTGAGTTGCACTTTCAACCCTAAGTGGGATGGGTATGTCCAGACATGCGTTCCTTGCTCACTGTGCCACTGAATTCAAGCTAGCCTGGCTGATGAAGGGTAAAGCCCGGAAACCGGTCCCAGGATGCGCGTTTCCTGTCCCGGGAGTACCTGGCATGGCAGTTCGGTCTGAACTGTTCCCATGAGGCACAGGGTCAAGACTGATTTGCATATGGCTGGGGCTAAACTGGAGTGGCATGCTGAGCAAAATAACGTTAGATTTAACCTTGATCTCTTAACTGGGGGTGAATGTATGATTTATTTAGCATTCCGTCCATCATTTGTTTGCGTAGCACTTTTCTCCCTAAGTGGGATGGGTATGTCCAGACATGGGTCCCTTGCTAACTGTGCCACTGGATTCAAGCTAGCCTGGTTGATGAAGGGCAATACCCAGAAACTGGTCCCAGGATGCGGGTGTCCGGTCCAGGGACGACCTTGCTTTGCAGTTCAGTCAGGAGTGCTCCCATAAGGCACAGGGTCAAGCCTGATTTGCATATGGCTGGGTCTAAACTGAGCTAGCATGGTTTGCAAAAGAACATTTGATTTCACCCAGATCTCTTGACTGGGGGTGAATGTATGATTTATTCAGCATTCCGTCTATCATTTGTTTGCGTAGCACTTTTCACCCTAAGTGGGATGGGTATGCCCAGATGTGGCTCCCTTGCTCACTGTGCCATGGGATTCAAGCTAGCCTGGCTGATGAAGGGTAATACCCAGAAACCGGTCCCAGGATGCGTGTTTCCGGTCCAGGGAGGACCTGGCTTGGCAGTTCGGTCTGGACTGTTCCCATGAGGCACAGGGTCAAGACTGAATTGCATATGGCTGGGTCTAAATTGGGGTGGCATGGCGAGCAAAAGGACGATGGATTTAACCCAGATCTCTTGACTCAGGGTGAATATATGATTTATTCAGCATTCCGTCGATCATTTGTTTGCGTACCACTTTTCACCTTAAGTGGGATGGGTATGCCCAGACGTGGGTGCCTTGCTCACTGTGCCACTGGATTCAAGCTAACCTGCCTGATGAAAGGAAATTCCCAGAAACCGGTCCCAGGATGCTTGTTTCCAGTAACGGGAGTACCTGGCATGGCAGTTCGGTCTGAACTGTTCCCATGAGGCACAGGGTCAAGCCTGATGTGCATATGGCTGGGTCTAAACTGAGGTAGTAGTTTGCAAAAGAACATTGGATTTAACCCAGATCTCTTGACTGGGGGTGGATGTATGATTTATTCAGCATTCGGTCCATCGTTTATTGCGTAGCACTTTTCACACTAAGTGGGATGGGTATTCCCAGACGTGGGTCCCTTGCTAGCGGTGCCACTGGATTCAAGCTAGCCTGGCTGATGAAGGGTAATACCCAGAAACCAGTCCCAGGATGCTTGTTTACAGTCCAGGGAGGACGTGGCTTGGCAGTTCATTCTCGGCTGTTCCCATGAAGCACAGGGTCAAGACTGATTTGCATATGGCTGGGTCTAAACTGGGGTTGCATGGGGAGCAAAAGAACAATGGATTTAACCCAGATCTCTTGACTGGGGGTGAATGTGTGATTTATTCAGCATTCCGTCAATTATAGTGGAGAAGTGTGGCTTAATGGTTAGAGTGGCAGACCCTGATGCAGAGGTCTGGCCCGGGACCAGGGTTCAATTCCCAACTTGGCGGGTCTTGGGCTCAATTTCCTCGGACCTGTTAATTCTCGCCTCGGTGCCTATTCTAATCATGGGTCCCACTCTGCAACTCTGGGCAATAGCTTGCTTAATCTCCACAACGGCCCCAACAGTGCTGGGATGCCTGGCTTCACCTTGGAGGTGCCCAGGAGTAGACATTTCACAGGGAAAAGCCAGGAAGGGTTCCACAGCGGTATGAGTACAGCGCAAGGACACCCTAGGGTAACAGTGCGCTATACAAGTAGAACACATTTACATTTGTTTGCATAGCACTTTTCACCCTAAGTGGGATGGGTATGCACAGACGTGGGTCCCTTGCTCACTGTGCCACTGGATTCAAGCTAGCCTGGATGATGAAGGGTAATACCTAGAAACTGGTCCCATGATGCGTTTTTCGGGTCCCGGGAGTACCTGGCATTGCAGTTCGGTCTGAACTGTTCCCATGAGGCACTGGGTCAAGACTGATTTGCATATGGCTGGGTCTAAACTGGAGAGGCATGCTGAGCAAAAGAACATTAGATTTAACCTAGATATCTTAACTGGGGGTGAATGTATGATTTATTTAGCATTCCGTCCATCATTTGTTTGCGTAGCACTTTTCACCCTAAGTGGGATGGGTATGTCCAGGCATGGGTCCCTTGCTAACTGTGCCACTGGATTCAAGCTAACCTGGCTGATGAAGGGTAGTACCCAGAAACTGGTCCCAGGATGCGTGTTTCCGGTCCAGGGATGACCTGGCTTGGCAGTTCGGTCAGGAGTGCTCCCATAAGGCACAGGGTCAAGCCTGATTTGCATATGGCTGGGTCTAAACTGAGGTAGCATGGTTTGCAAAAGAACATATAATTTAACCCAGATCTCTTGACTGGGGGTGAATGTATGATTTATTCAGCATTCCGTCCATCATTTGTTTGCGTAGCACTTTTCACCCTAAGTGGGATGGGTATGCCCAGACTTAGGTCCCTTTCTCACTGTGCCACTGGATTCAAGCTAGCCTGGCTGATAAAGGGTAATACCCAGAAACCGGTCCCAGGATGCTTGTTTCCAGTTCAGGGAGGACCTGGCTTGGCAGTTCGGTCTGGACAGTTCCCAAGAGGGACAGGGAAAAGCCTGATTTGCATATGGCTGGGTCTAAAGTGAGGTGGCATGGTGAACAAATGAATGATGGATTTAACCCAGATCTCTTGACTGGGGGTGAAAGTAGGATTTATTCAGCATTCCGTCCATCATTTGTTTGCGTAGCACTTTTCAACCCAAGTGGGATGGGTATCCATTGCTCACTGTGCCACTGGATTCAAGTTAGCCATGGCTGATGAAGGGTAATACCTAGAAACTGGTCCCAGGATGCTTGTTTCCGGTCTAGGGAGGACCTGGCTTGGGAGTTAGGTCTGGACTGTTCCCATGAGACACATTGTCAAGCCTGATTTGCATATGGCTGGGTCCCATGCTAACTGTGCCACTGGATTCAAGCTAGCCTCGCTGATGAAGGGTAATACCTAGAAACTGGTCCCAGGATGCGTGTTTCCGGTCCAGGGACGACCTGCCTTGGCAGTTCGGTCTGGACAGTTCCCAAGAGGGACAGGGAAAAGCCTGATTTGCATATGGCTGGGTCTAAAGTGAGGTGGCATGGTGAACAAATGAATGATGGATTTAACCCAGATCTCTTGACTGGGGGTGAAAGTAGGATTTATTCAGCATTCCATCCATCATTTGTTTGCGTAGCACTTTTCACCCCAAGTGGGATGGGTATCCCTTGCTCACTGTGCCACTGGATTCAAGTTAGCCATGGCTGATTAAGGGTAATACCCAGAAACTGGTCCCAGGATGCTTGTTTCCGGACTAGGGAGGACCTGGCTTGGGAGTTAGGTCTGGACTGTTCCCATGACACACATTGTCAAGCCTGATTTGCATATGGCTGGGTCGAAACTGGGTTGGCATGGTGAGCAAAAGAACCATGGATTTAACTCAGATCTCTTGCCTGGGGGTGGATGTATGATTTATTCAGCATTCCGTCCATCATTTATTGCGTAGCACTTTTCACACTAAGTGGGATGGGTATGCCCAGACGTGGGTCCCTTGTTCACTCTGCCACTGGATTCAAGCTACCCTGGCTGATGAAGGATAATACCCAGAAACCGGTCCCAGGATGCTTGTTTCCGGTCTAGGGAGGACCTGGCTTGGCAGTTCGGTCTGGACTGTTCCCATGAGGCACAGGGTCAAGCCTGATTTACATATGGCTGGGTCTAAAGTGAGGTGGCATGGTGAACAAATGAATGATGGATTTAACCCAGATCTCTTGACTGGGGGTGAAAGTAGGATTTATTCAGCATTCCGTCCATCATTTGTTTGCGTAGCACTTTTCACCCCAAGTGGGATGGGTATCCCCAGACATGGGTCCCTTGCTCACTGTGCCACTGGATTCAAGTTAGCCATGGCTGATGAAGGGTAATACCCAGAAACTGGTCCCAGGATGCTTGTTTCCGGTCTAGGGAGGACCTGGCTTGGGAGTTAGGTCTGGACTGTTCCCATGAGGCACATGGTCAAGCCTGATTTGCATATGGCTGGGTCTAAACTGGGGTGGCATGGTGAGCAAAAGAACAATGGATTGAACCCAGATTTCTTGACTGGGGGTGAATGTTCGATTTATTCAGCATTCCGTCCATCATTTGAGTTGCACTTTCACGCTAAGTGGGATGGGTATGCCCAGCAGTGGGTCCCTTGCTCACTGTGCCACTGAATTCAAGCTAGCCTTGCTGATGAAGGGTAATACCCAGAAACCGGTCCCAGGATGTGTGTTTCCGGTCCAGGGAGGACCTGGCTTGGCAGTTCAGTCAGGACTATTCCCATGAGGCACAGGGTCAAGCCTGATGTGCATATGGCTGGGTCTAAACTGAGGTAGTAGTTTGCAAAAGAACATTGGATTTAACCCAGATCTCTTGACTGGGGTGGATGTATGATTTATTCAGCATTCCGTCCATCGTTTATTGCGTAGCACTTTTCACACTAAGTGGGATGGGTATGCCCAGACGTGGGTCCCTTGCTCACGGTGCCACTGGTTTCAAGCTAGCCTGGCTGATGAAGGGTAATACCCAGAAACAGGTCCCGGGACGCTTGTTTCCTGTCCAGGGAGAACCTGGCTTGCCAGTTCTGTCTGGACTGTTCCCATGAGGCACAGGGTCAAGCCTGATTTGCATATGGCTGTGTCTAAACTGAGGTAGCATGGTTTGCAAAAGAACATTTAATTTAACCCAGATCTCCTGTATGGCGGTGAATGTATGACTTATTCAGAAATCCGGCCATTATTTGATTGCGTAGCACTTTTCACCCTAAGTGGGATGGGTATGCCCAGACGTGGGTCCCTTGCTCACTGTGCCACTGGATTCAAGCTAGCCTGGCTGATGAAGGGTAATACCCAGAACCCAGTCCCAGGATGCTTGTTTCCGGTCCAGGGAGGACCTGGCTTGGCAGTTCGATCTGGACGTTACCATGAGGCACATGGTCAAGCCTGATTTGCATATGGCTGGGTCTAAACTGGGGTGGCATGGTGAGCAAAAGAACAATGGATTGAACCCAGATCTCTTGACTGGGGGTGAATGTTCGATTTATTCAGCATTCCGTCCATCATTTGTTTGCGTAGCACTTTTCACCCTAAGTGGGATTGGTATGCCCAGACGTGGGTCCCTTGTTCACTCTGCCACTGGATTCAAGCTACCCTGGCTGATGAAGGATAGTACCCAGAAACCGGTCCCAGGATGCTTGTTTCCGGTCCAGGGAGGACCTGGCTTGGCAGTTCGGTCTGGACTGTTCCCATGAGGCACAGGGTCAAGCCTGATTTACCTATGGCTGGGTCTAAACTGTGGTGGCATGCTGAGCAAAAGAACGCTGGATTTAACCCAGATCTCTTAATTGGGGGTGAATGTATGATTTATTCAGCATTCCGTCCATCATTTGAGTTGCACTTTCACCCTAAGTGGGATGGGTATGCCCAGACATGCGTCCCTTGCTCACTGTGCCACTAAATTGAAGCTAGCCTGGCTGATGAAGGGTAAAGCCCAGAAACCGGTCCCAGGATGCTTGTTTCTGGTCCCGGGAAGACCTGGCTTGACAGTTCGGTCAGGACTGTTCCCATGAGACACAACGTCAAGACTGATTTGCATGTGGCTAGGTCTAAACAGGGGTGGCATGGTGAGCAAAAGAATGATGGATTTAACCCAGATCTCATGACTTGGGGTAAATGTATGATTTATTTAGCATTCCTTCCATCATTTGTTTGTGTAGCACTTTTCACCCTAAGTCGGATGGGTATGACCAGACGTGGGTCCCTTGCTCACTGTGCCACTGGATTCAAGCTAACCTGGCTGATGAAGGGAAATTCCCAGAAACCGGTGCCAGGATGTGTGTTTCCGGTCCAGGGAGGACCTGGCTTGGCAGTTCAGTCAGGACTATTCCCATGAGGCACAGGGTCAAGCCTGATGTGCATATGGCTGGGTCTAAACTGAGGTAGTAGTTTGCAAAAGACCATTGGATTTAACCCAGATCTCTTGACTGGGGGTGGATGTATGATTTATTCAGCATTCCGTCCATCGTTTATTGCGTAGCACTTTTCACACGAAGTGGGTTGGGTATGCCCAGACGTGGGTCACTTGCTCACTGTGCCACTGGATTCAAGCTACCCTGGCTGATGAAGGGTAATACCCAGAAACCGGTCCCAGGATGCTTGTTTCCGGTCCAGGGAGGACCTGGCTTGGCAGTTCGGTCTGGACAGTTCCCAAGAGGGACAGGGAAAAGCCTGATTTGCATATGGGTGGGTCTAAAGTGAGGTGGCATGGTGAACAAATGAATGATGGATTTAACCCAGATCTCTTGACTGGGGGTGAAAGTAGGATTTATTCAGCATTCCGTCCATCATTTGTTTGCGTAGCACTTTTCACCCCAAGTGGGATGGGTATGCTCAGATGTGTGTTCCTTGCTCAATGTGCCACTGGATTCAAGCTAGCATGGCTGATGAAGGGTAACAACCAGAAACTCATCCCAGGATGCTTGTTCCCGGTCCAGGGAGGACCTGGCTTGGCAGTTCGGTCTGGACTGTTCTCATCAGTCACAGGACAAGTCTAATTTGCATATCGCTGGGTCTAAACTGGGGTGGCAATATGAGCAAAAGAACAATGGATTTAACCCAGATCTCTTGACTGGGGGTGAATGTATGATTTATTCAGCATTCCGTCCATCATTTGTTTGCGTAGCACTATTCACCCTAAGTGGGATGGGTATGCCCAGGATTGGGTCCCTTGCTCACTGTGCCACTGAATTGAAGCTAGCCTGGCTGATGAAGGGTAATACCCAGAAACAGGTCCCAGGATGCTTCTTTCTGGTCCCAGGAAGACCTGGCTTGACAGTTCGGTCAGGACTGTTCCAATGAGGCACAGGGTCAAGACTGATTTGCATATGGCTGGGGCTAAACTGGAGTGGCATGCTGAGCAAAAGAAATTTGGATTTAACCTAGATCTCTTAACTGGGGGTGAATGTATGATTTATTTAGCATTCCGTCCATCATTTTTTTGTGTAGCACTTTTCACCCTAAGTGGGATGGGTATGCCCAGACATGAGTCCGAAGCTCACTGTGCCACTGGATTCAAGCTAGCCTGGCTGATGAAGGGTAATACCCAGAAACCGGTCCCAGGATACGTGTTTCCGGTAACGGGAGTACCTGGCATGGCAGTTCGGTCTGAACTGTTCCCATGAGGCACAGGGTCAAGCCTGATGTGCCTATGGCTGGGTCTAAATTGAGGTAGTAGTTTGCAAAAGAACATTGGATTTAACCCAGATCGCTTGACTGGGGGTGGATGTATGATTTATTCAGCATTCCATCCATCGTTTATTGCGTAGCACTTTTCACACTAAGTGGGATGGGTATGCCCAGACGTGGGTCCCTTGCTCACGGTGCCACTGGATTCAAGCTAGCCTGACTGATGAAGGGTAATACCCAGAAACAAGTCCCAGGATGCTTGTTTACAGTCCAGGGAGGACCTGGTTTGGCAGTGTGGTACTTTAAATTCTGGACCCGTGTTCTAAACATCGTCATATCATGACGATTTTGGTATCAGCAGACCGAGAATGATTAGGATACTATGCACAAGCATTTTCGCCATATTCGGGTGAAGAAATCACCCTGAAATCATAGTTTCCGTTCTGAACCCTCGGTTTCCATTGAACGGCAGCCATTTTGTGGTTGCCCTCACATAGGCCAATGACTAGGCCAAAAATCGAGTCTGAAGGACACATACAACTTTGCTGACTCCTTTGTGACCTGGGCAAGCTGACTCCACTGCCTGAAGCCAAACCTGTCCGGCCAGTTCCTTTCCCAGTGGCCGAATGAGATTAGTATCAAGGCACAACATATCATAAAACCTTTTCATCACACACAAACCATGCCTGAATCTTACACACACCTGTCCCTGTTTCTTCCCTTATGACTTGCTTTACGAGGAGGAGGTGCCCGTTTTTATTGGGGGTCCGACGATATCTGATGAAAGTACTGAGCCTTGCCGGGTAATTAATTGAGGGTTGGACAAACTGAAATATTGGCTTGTCATCATGACTCTGCTTTTTCTTTGTAGTGAAAATATGTGAATGGTCAACTGTAAAATAAGGAATGTTTGCCTAAAGCATAATATTTTGTATAAAAAGAGAAGGCTGGCTTTGTAAGTTTTAGCAGTCTCCTGAGAATATACACCGTGTTGTACTTCTAGGATACCTGTTACTGGTTGCAGCTAATAAATACGATCTTTGACTTCACCAAGAAGACTCTGTGTTTCTGTAGTCTGAAACAGGAAGGACTCGAAGTCTTAGGGTGTGTTCCCTGGCACCGCTGGGTTCTGAAAAACCCAGTACTTCAGCTGGCGCCCAACGTGGGGCGATTTCAGCGGTACCGGTCCAAGCCAGAGGTTCGTGAGGAGCTTTGTGTGAAAATTCTGGAGGAAGGCCGCCACTTCATCGACCCCTGTATGTCGACGTGGTCCGAAAGTCTTTGCTGCGAGGTTCCCCGCTTCCCGACGGCTACGAAGGACTGCTGCCCTGACTATCGCCCTGTTTTGGACCCTTGATGATTGGTAGAGCGAAACGATAGACGAGGCTTCTGGTGACGTCATCGATATCTCAGTAAAGTATAAGTGGAGCGTCTCCCAGTCCTTAGTTTGGTTCTTAGTTTGGTATCCCCTTGGGATCTTTGATTTGGAACTTGCAAGTACCAAAGCCGAGGGACTCGTGTATTCACGAGACTATCGTATTCGATAATCCTTTGAAGTTTGAAGCTAGACTAGAGAGCGAAGATGCCTGGTTTTAGCAGACTTGGAAATTTGTTTTGTCTTAGTTGTAATAGGGATTCCCGATTGGAGGACTCGTGTCCGGTTCCTCCGATTGGAACTCCAACCTATGAACTATATGTGAAACATGGCGTAGGCCCCATCACATATAATGAAGTATGGATCCGATACACCAGGAAAGATGGTGCTTTAAAATGGCCCCAATATGGTAGTTTTGACACAGAGATTCTGGATAATCTGGAGGTTAAACTTTTTAAGGAGAAAGCCCGGCCGGTGATGTTTGACTCTTTCTGCCTATGGCGTAAGGAAGCCAAACAGAAGGAAATTAAATTAGCAAAGAGAAATAAGAGAGAAAAGGGTATCTCGATAATGCAAGCTGCTATGCAGTTTAAAGATAATGAAGAAGAACAGATGAGTGAGTAGTTGCACAGGCAACGTAAAATGGTGATCGATAAATGTTATCCAGTTTTACCGCTTCTTCAGCAAGATGCAGCAAAAGAAATTGAGAAAGATCCTTTAATGTCACACTTGTTGAGTTCACCACCCCCTTATGCGCAGAGTTACAGCACCTCCGCAACCTTTAGTTGTGCAACCTCCGGTTATTGTGCCCCAAGTTCTTCCACAGCCGCCAGCTCCTCTTCAGTTGGCTCCTACTCCTATGGCGCAGCACCCTCAAGGGCCGCCGACTTTGCTACCTGCTTCATCTGTACTTCCTACGACTTTGTCTACTACATCGACTGCCTCTTCTGGTGTTCTTCCTGATACTGCCTCTGTGTCTGCATCTGCGTCTGCCTTGCCTCCCTCTGTTTTTCCTCCTGTCCTTTTGTCAACTTCTCCTTCTATCCGACAGAGAATGACTGATACTGTTGCTAGCATTATATTTCCTCTCTTCGGGTCAGCTGGTGTGACCCCTGATTCGGAACGTAAGCAGTCGCGTAGTCAACTGCCTGATTCTCGAGAGAGAGAAGTGTTTGACCATATGGCGCGTAAATGGGTTACTTTCCCTTTTAAATATGATGTGGAGTCTGTTATGGATGTCTTCCGTCAATGGGAAGCACCAAAACAAAGATACGTTTTTGAGAAAATGTGTGCTTTCCTTTGTGAGGAATTGGAGGATAATGAGTTAGAAACAAATCCGCCTGAGTTGTGCTGTGTACGGTTTGAGTTTTCAAAGGGCACGATTGTGGGTTCCGATGTTGAGAAAGCAGTTGCGACGTTGTTGTCCTTTAGGAATAAGCATCCTTCTCAGTCACTGTTTGAACATGACTCCTCAGTTAGGAAAAAAGTGCGACAGTACCCAATGAGAGAAGTCCCTCCGGTATGGAAGGACGCCGTTGCGGCTGATGCCGTTAATAACATTGCTGCTGCTCCAGCTCATTTTCAGCGTGTTTGGGTACATGTTCCTTGGAAGCGAGCTGAAGTTTTAGCCCTTAAGCAGACTCTGCCTGACCCCCGTAAAAACCCTGCAGGGTATTATAAGGAATTATCACAGACTGCAGACTCATGCATTATGAATTTAGCTGACATAGACATATTATTTGGGAATGTTGTTCCACAGCCTTTGTGGAGATTGATTCGCCATGCAGATCATGCGCAGGAGTTAGGTGACTCATGGGCTAATATTAGTACTGCAAATGATAGACAAGTTGGTGGTGCCAAGCCTGAGCCTTAGGTAGCAGAACTTCCTGCTAGGATCATTACTTACATGAAGACTTTAATGCCTGCGATGCGTGCGAATTGGGATAAATTGTCTGCATGTAAGCAGAAGAAAGATGAAACAGTGTCTGATTTCTTCACCAGGTTTGAGGAAACGTTTATCGACCACAGTGGTCAAGATATGAGTACAGAAGGTGGTCAACGGTTGTTCGTTGACAAGTTTGTGCACAATTTGCTTCCCGAGCTGTGTAAGAAATTGAAAGATTCAGAGAGTTCTTGGGCCGTTTCCTCTTCAGCACAAATATTGGCTACTGCACAGTACTATGAAAATAGGTATAAAGATGAGAAGGATAGAGCAGAAAAGAAAACTAAAGAATTAAAGACGAAGGTTCTTTTACAACAGGCGTATCCGCCACGTGGTGGTCAGAGTAACTATCAGCAACCTCAACAGTTTCAGAGAACCTCGCAAAGGTTCGAGTATTCTCAACCACGTGTTCCTGTAGGTCCCAATCAGTGTTCATATTGTAAAGAAGAGGGTCATTTCAAGTATAGTTGTCCTATTTTGTTACAGCGTACGAATGGTGCTTCTGGGGCAAGAGGTCGAGGTGTTCAACAAGCTCCTAGAGGTAGAGGACGTGGAAGTGTCCCCCAGAACGCGCGTTCCCTTCCGCCTCAGAATTCAATGAATAGTTTTGACCAGCAAAATCACGCGTCTGGTAGGAGGGCTCAGTACTATGTTGACGACTATTATGCAGAAGATGAGAATATCGAAGGTAATGATTGCTAGGACAGCCATAGACAAAGAGAGGGAGTTGTTTCAGTTCCAGTAGATCAGAGTGGGCCATATGTTAAGGTGATTACATCAGGTGTGTCAGAGCCTTTTCTGTTGGATACTGCTGCAACAAAGAGTTCTATTATGCACTCAAAACTCCCTGGCGCACCTTTGTCTGGCGAGATGAATGTTTCGGTAGGTTTTTCTGGCGCCCCGGTTAGGAACCCGATTTCTAGTCCTATGTCCCTTTCTGTTGGACCTTGTGAATTGGAAGCACCCCTTATCCTGACGACAGGTTGTGGTGAAAACTTGTTAGGATTGGATTTGTTGAAAAGATTGTACGCGACATTATATTGTTCTCCTTCGGGAGTACAACTTACACTGGGTAGGAAAGTGATCTCTCCAATGTATTTGTCGAAGGATAAACTTCCGACCGAATTGTCGTTTCTTCCTGATATTCTTTGGGCCACTGGTCCTAATGATGTGGGTCTTTTGGAAATACCGCCATATGTTGTGACATTAAAAGCCAATGTTAAATTGCCACGCATTCCCCAATACAAGATCTCTAGTGAAGGTGAAAAGGCGTTGCTAGCGATCATTTATGATTTGATTGAAAAAGATGTAATTGAAGAGACAAGAGGCAACGTTTGTAATAGTCCTGTCCTGCCTGTTTTGAAACGTACTGACCCTTCTCAGCCACCTGTTTACAGGTTTGTGATTGATCTTAGAGAGGTCAATAAAATAGTTGTGCCACAGTTTCCAGTTGTTCCTGATATCACTGCCCTATTGACTATGATTCCAGCTTCCGCCACCTGGTTCTCGGTGATTGACTTGAAGAATGCTTTCTTCAGCATCCCGATTGCCGAGGAGAGTAGGGATATTTTTGGCTTCAGTTTAGGAGGCCGAAGCTTCCGCTTCAAACGCGCTCCTCGAGGCTACTGTGAAAGTCCATCAATATATAGTCAGGCTTTAAAAATACAGCTTGATGCAATTGTTGTACCTGATGGCGCTACCCTTATTCAATACGTAGATGATTTGCTAATCGCTGCAGATACTGAGGAAATTTGGAAAGAAGCCACCTTGTCGTTGTTGCGTCATTTGTCTGATCTACATCACAAAGTGTCTCTTTCAAAACTGCAATATTGTCGACAAGAAGTGACCTACTTAAGTCATCTCTTATCGAAGGAGGGAAGGAAACGGACACCAGAAAGAATTCAGGCAATTGCAAAATTGAGTGTGCCAAGGACACAGAGAGAAGTACGTGCTTTCTTGGGCATCACATCATACTGCAGACAGTGGACACCGAATTTTTCTTTACTGGCCAAACCTTTGGTAGCATTGACCTGTAAAGATACACCGGATCCTGTTCCGTGGTCTGAAGATTGTCAGAAAAGTTTTTTCCACTTGCGTAATGCATTGTGTTCGGCTCCTGTGTTTGGTACCCCCGACTACAGTAAGCCCTTTACACTGTATGTCCATGAGAAAGAGGGTTGTGCATTGTCAGTACTGACACAGTCTTTTGGAGACAAGCAGCGTCCATGCGCGTATTTTTCGTCGACTTTGGATCCGGTAGCTAAAGCATTGCCGAGTTGCTTGAGAGCCACAGCGGCAGCAGCTGTTTCTATTCGACAATCTGCTGGGTTAGTGATGAATAATATGTTGATTGTGATGGTTCCACATGCAGTGGACACGTTGTTAAACAGGACCAAGACACAGCACTTAACTAGTGCTCGATTGTCAGGTTACGAGTTGACACTGTTAGCGAGTCATGTGCACAAAAAGAGATGCAATACATTGAATCCAGCCACGTTATTGCCAATTTCAGTAGAGACAGATGATGTTGAACAGCAGGATTGTTTTCTCAGGACAGAAGAAGAAACGAAAGGGAGAGTAGATCTTAAAGATACTCCTCTTGTAAAGTGTGATGGTACCTTATGGGTGGATGGTTCATGCTTCAAGCTTCCGAATGGTGATACGACTGCAGCATATGCTGTCACTACTTTGCATACGATTGTTGAAGCTGCACGTATACCACATAATTCAGCTCAAGCAGCAGAGTTGATTGCACTTACGAGAGCGTGTGTGTTATCAAAAGGAATGAAAGTGACCATATATACCGACAGCCAGTATGCGTTTGGTGTAGCTCATAGTTTTGGACGATTGTGGAAAGAACGTGGGTTCCTGACTTCGCATGGAGCTAAGATTCAGCATGGTCAGTTGGTGAATGAACTTCTTGAGTCACTGACCTTGCCGTTACAAGTTGCAATTGTGAAATGCAGTGCACACAAGAAGGTTACTGATGATGTTGGCCGTGGTAATGCATTTGCTGACGAAATCGCAAAAGAAACAGCAAAAGATGTGATGAAACGAATGTATGTTGCAGGCCCTGCAAGATGGGTTGGTGACGTTGGAATGTGTGAAGACACGATAGAGAGTGTGAAGTCTCTTCAAGCTGAAGCTTCAGAGAAAGAGTTGAATGTGTGGAGAGAAAGTACGGGTAAATTGGATGAAAATGGTTGTTGGGTTGACTTGTCAGAACATCGGCGATGGTTGTTACCCGATGCGTATGTGCTTGCAGTGGTGACAATGGCTCATGGAATGGCCCATATCAGTGTGAAAGGGATTTGTAAGTTGTTGGCTCCAGTATGGCAAAATGCTGGAATTCCTAAATGTGCAGAGAATGTGGTCAAGAATTGCATGGTGTGCCTGAAATACAATCCTGGTAGGGGAACCCCAACTCCAGCTGGTCATTTTGCGCCTCCAACATATCCGTTTGAGGTTTTGCAGCTAGATTTCATCCACATGGAAAAGTGCAACAATTAGAAATACGTACTCGTTGTTGTTTGTGCCTTTTCAAGATGGGTAGAAGCATATCCCTTAAAAGACAACACCGCCTTATCCACAGCTAAAGCCCTTGCCAAAGAATTCTTCCCTAGGTTTGGAATGCCGAGAATGGTCTGGAGTGATAATGGGAGTGAATTTGTGGGTCGAGTGATGAAGAAAGTATGTGAGGGGCTAGGTATCCAGCAAAAATTTCACGCTGCAAGTCACCCCCAATCAGCTGGACTAGTAGAGTGCTATAATGGCACGTTAAAATTGAAGTTGGCAAAAATACAAGCGAGCTCTGGTCTTAAATGGCCCGACGCTCTGCCTTTAGCTCTTCTATCAACAAGAATGACTGTGCATTCGCGAGTGGGACTTAGTCCCTATGAAATTGTGTTCGGCCGCCCGGCCAACATATGGGGAGTGCCAAGGCCGACAAAATTCAGTGAGATCGAACACCCGGTACTTCTTGATTATTTGTATGAATTGACGGCTAAATTGCATGTTTTACACCAACAGGTTCACGATACTCTGCCTCAGGTCTCTGAAGCTCCAGGACATCTTATCGATCCTGGATCATGGGTGCTGGTCAAAAACTTCCAGCGGACAAACAATGACCAGCCCCGTTGGACCGGCCCCCATCTCGTCCTTCTCTCAACAAGATCAGCTGTTCGAGTGGAAGGGAAAAAGAACTGGATCCACGACGTACACTGCAAGAGGGTCCCTTTGCCTCTACCGTACGACTGGTGGGTCCAGGAGGGGATCGCTGACTCTGAGACTGAGACCGTGCCTCGTTTTCTGCCTTTTAGCGATGCACGGGTAAAAGGAACACTTTCTGAACAGGAAAGTGACAATATTTTGCAAGAAGCTGTGCCACCGTCAATTGGATTGAACACTACAGAGCCTGAACTCTTGTTCCAGAACCAGACAGTACCTGGAAAAAGCCGCTACAATTTGAGGCCGAGAACTATGAACAAATAAAAATTCTTTTTTCTTTGCTATTTTTGAAAGTGCAGCTCTCTCATCTGAGAAACTTTCTTATTTTTGTTTTTCGAACCGCCATCTGGGTTCAGCTGTAGGGTCGTGGTTGCCCAAGTCTTTGGAGTGCAGCTGAAGACGTTAGGTCGACAGTTCTGGTCGGTCTAAGGGAGTTGCCCTGGACTGACAGAAGCATTCCTTAGCATAGAACACCCTACCACCACGAGCAGCAGAGGATGGAGTTTTTCGAGAATGAGAGACCTGCCAAACAGATGAACTTTAAAGCCAGAATGTGTGTAATGATGACAAATTAACGATTTTTGATATTATGTATTTTCATGTTGCTTAGTGTAATGACGTTTTTAATAGGATATGTTTTATTCTCTTTTCAAGTGACATTTGCACCCACTACACAGCCCATACCTCCTTCTACTGTTTCCTCGCATTCTTTTCACCCTCTGCCTGAACACGAGTCTGCTAGAAGATTAGAATTCATCAATAATTCGTTCATTCAGCTTCTACACCAACACCAATTAGTAGTTAACACAACTAACTGTTGGGTGTGTTGTCTTATGCCTCATACTACTGATAAAGGTATCCCTTATCTGGTCCTGCCTTTCAGCCATAATGGTTCTGTGTGGGCATATAGAACAGTGTTCATATACGCTCATGAAGCCAACCCCGTATGTTCTGTGAAAGATAATCCCAAGAATAGTGCTCTAGTTAAGGGTATAGTAGATATGATTAGGGAAGATATTTCCTATGAGACTATCCAGAGAGATGAGACACTAGCATATATTGGATGGAACATGACAGGATATGGAGTTACTCTGAGTGAGAACCAGCGAGCAAAGAGATCCTCCCCGATTTGGATTGTACCCCATCAGGGTCACCTATGTATGCAAGGTAATGGCAAGAATCCCAGAGCTCAGTTAGGGAAAAGTACCTGCACTGAAACATATGTTCTTGCGTCTCAGACTTCCCCTTCGTTCTTAGCAGCTAAGGGTACCTATTTCATCTGCCATAATAGAGCCTATACATGGTTGCCCCCTGACTTCTCAGGCACATGTTTTGTTTTGTTCCGGTTGCCTCCCACCTACACGGCCGCGGCAGATTACCATAAGACAAGGATAGTTAGAGGTGTCATCAGTAAAGAAGACACTACAGGACAGGAACTTGGAGATTTCGTAAAGGGTTTTCTGCCGTTTTGGGGGCCTATGGTTAACAGCAGGAACATAAGGCAATTGACAAGGGTGGTTGAATCCACGGTAGATGAAACCGCCGGTGCCCTTAGTAATTTGACAGCTGAGCTCCAGTCGGATCGCCTTATGACTCTTCAGAACAGGGTCGCATTAGACGTCATACTTGCAGACCGAGGTGGGGTATGTAAAGTGATCCAATCAAGTTGCTGTGTTTTCATTCCAGCTAACGCTCCGACAGTTTACCAGGCCATTTCCAAACTGCATAAGATCTCCGAATCTATTCACGTGGATAAAGGAGATTGGTCATTGATGGGGTGGTTCTGGGAACTGATATCCGCCTGGGGATGGAAGATTCTGATAGTCATTGGGATGATCTTAGCCATTCTTTTCCTGTTCTGTCTGTGTGTACAGTGTGCTCCTGCAATATGTGGCCTCTGTGCTACATCGTGTGTAAGGAAACCTGTATCAAGGGACGAGCTAAGTAATAGGATGATGCTACAGCAACATCTCAACGACTTTATGAACATAGACCTGGACTCAGATTAACGTGAGTATAGGTTATTGCCTATGTAAGGGCAAAAGGAGGGTCTGTGGTACTTTAAATTCTGGACCCGTGTTCTAAACATCGTCATATCATGACGATTTTTGTATCAGCAGACCGAGAATGATTAGGATACTATGCACAAGCATTTTCGCCATATTCGGGTGAAGAAATCACCCTGAAATCATAGTTTCCGTTCTAAACCCTCGGTTTCCATTGAACGGCAGCCATTTTGTGGTTGCCCTCTCATAGGCCAATGACTAGGACAAAAATCGAGTCTGAAGGACACATACACCTTTGCTGACTCCTTTGTGACCTGGGCAAGCTGACTCCACTGCCTGAAGCCAAACCTGTCCGGCCAGTTCCTTTCCCAGTGGCCGAATGAGATTAGTATCAAGGCAAAACATATCATAAAACCTTTTCATCACACACAAACCATGCCTAATCTTACACACACCTGTCCCTGTTTCTTCCTTTATGACATGCTTTACGAGGAGGAGGTGCCCGTTTTTATTGGGGGTCCGACGATATCTGATGAAAGTACTGAGCCTTGCCGGGTAATTAATTGAGGGCTGGACAAACTGAAATATGGGCTTGTCATCATGACTCTGCTTTTTCTTTGTAGTGAAAATATGTGAATGGTCAACTGTAAAATAAGGAATGTTTGCCTAAAGCATAATATTTTGTATAAAAAGAGAAGGCTGGCTTTGTAAGTTTGAGCAGTCTCCTGAGAATATACACCGTGTTGTACTTCTAGGACACCTGTTACTGGTTGCAGCCAATAAATACGATCTTTGACTTCACCAAGAAGACTCTGTGTTTCTGTAGTCTGAAACAGGAAGAACTCGAAGTCTTAGGGTGTGTTCCCTGGCACCGCTGGGTTTTGAAAAAAACAGTACTTCAGCAGTTCGTTCTCGGCTGTTCCATGAAGCACAGGGTCAAGAATGATTTGCATATGGCTGGGTCTAAACTGGGGTTGCATGGTGAGCAAAAGAACAATGGATTTAACCCAGATCTCTTGACTGGGGGTGAATGTATGATTTATTCAGCATTCCGTCAATTATTTGCTTGCGTAGCACTTTTCACCCTAAGTGGGATGGGTATGCCCAGGATTGGGTCCCTTGCTCACTGTGCCACTGAATTGAAGCTAGCCTGGCTGATGAAGGGTAATACCCAGAAACAGGTCGCAGGATGCTTGTTTCTGGTTCCGGGAAGACCTGGCTTGACAGTTCGGTCAGGACTGTTCCCATGAGGCACAACGTCAAGACTGATTTGCATATGGCTGGGTCTAAACTGGGGTGGCATGGTGACCAAAAGAACGATGGATTTTACCCAGATCTCTTGACTGGGGGTGAATATATGATTTATTCACCATTCTGTCCATCATTTGTTTGTGTAGCACTTTTCACCCTAAGTGGGATGGGTATGCCCAGACGTGGGTCCCTTGATCACTGTGCCACTGGATTCAAGCTAGCCTGGCTGATGAAGGGTAATACCCAGAAACCAGTCCCAAGATGCTTGCTTCCGGTCGAGGGAGGACCTGGCTTGGCAGTTCGGTCTGGACTGTTACCATGAGGCACATGGTCAAGCCGGACTTGCATATGGCTGGGTCTAAACTGGAGTGGCATGCTGAGCAAAAGAATGTTGGATTTAACCCAGATCTCTTAACTGGGGGTGAATGTATGATTTATTCAGCATTCCGTCCATCATTTGTTTGTGTAGCACTTTTCACCCTAAGTGGGATGGGTATGCCCAGACGTGGGTCCCTTGCTCGCTGTGCCACTGGATTCAAGGTAGCTTGGCTGATGAAGGGTAATACCCAGAGACCAGTTCCAGGATGCTTGTTTCCGGTCCAGGGAGGTCCTGGCTTGGCAGTTCGGTCTGGACAGTTCCCATGAGGCACAGGGTAAAGCCTGATTTGCATATGGCTGGGTCGAAACTGGGTTGGCATGGTGAGCAAAAAAACAATGGATTTAACCCAGATCTCTTGACTGTGGTGATTGTACTATTTGTTCAGCATTCCGTCCATTATTTCATTGCGTAGCACTTTTCACCCTAAGTGGGATGGGTATGCCCAGGATTGGGTCCCTTGCTCACTGTGCCACTGAATTGAAGCTAGCCTGGCTGATGAAGGGTAATACCCAGAAACTGGTCCCAGGATGCGTGTTTCGGGTCCAGGGAGGACCTGGCTTGGCAATTCCGTCAGGACTGTTCCCATAAGGCACAACGTCAAGACTGATTTGCATATGGCTGGGGCTAAACTGGGGTGGCATGGTGACCAAAAGAACGATGGATTTTACCCAGATCTGTTGACTGGGGGTGAATATATGATTTATTCCCCATTCTGTCCATCATTTGTTTGCGTAGCACTTTTCACCCTAAGTGGGGTGGGTATGCTCAGACTTGGGTCCCTTGCTCACTGTGCCACTGGATTCAAGCTAGCCTGGCTGATGAAGGGTAATACCCAGAAACTGGTCCCCGGATGCGTCTTTCCGGTCCAGGGAGTACCAGGCATTGCAGTTCGGTCTGGACTGTTTCCATGAGGCACAGGGTCAAGACTGATTTGCATATGGCTGCGTCTAAACTGGGGGGGCATGGTGAGCAAAAGAACGATGGATTTAACTCAGATTTCTTTACTGGGGTGAATGAATGATGTAGTCAGCATTCTGTCCATCATTTGTTTGAGTTGCACTTTCACCCTTAGTGGGATGGGTATGCCCAGATGTGGGACCCTTGCTCACTGTGTCACTGGATTCAACCTAGCCTGGCTGATGAAGGGTAATACCCAGAAACCGGTCCCAGGATGCGTGTTTCCAGTCCAGAGAGGACCTGGCTTGACACTTCGGTCTGGACTGTTCCCAAGAGGCACAAGGTAAAGCTTGATTTACATGTGGCTAGGTCTAAACAGGGGTGGCATGGTGAGCAAAAGGACGATGGATTTAACCCAGATGTCTTGACTCGGGGTGAATATATGATTTATTCAGCATTCCGTCCCTCATTTGTTTGCGTAGCACTTTTCACCTTAAGTGGGATGGGTATGCACAGACGTGGGTCCTTTGCTCACTGTGCCACTGGATTCAAGCTAACCTGGCTGATGAAGGGAAATTCCCAGAAACCGGTCCCAGGATGCTTGTTTCCGGTCCAGGGAGGACCTGGCTTGGGAGTCAGGTCTGGACTGTTCCCATGAGGCACATGGTCAAGCCTGAATTGCATATGGCTGGCTCTAAACTGGGATGGCATGGTGAGCAAAAGAACAATGGATTTAACCCAGATCTCTTGACTAGGGGTGAATGTATGATTTATTCAGCATTCCGTCCTTCATTTTCTTTGTGTAGCACTTTTCACCCTAAGTGGGATGGGTATGCCCAGACATGGGTCCGAAGCTCACTGTGCCACTGGATTCAAGCTAGCCTGGCTGATGAAGGGTAATACCCAGAAACCGGTCCCAGGATGCGTGTTTCCGGTAACGGGAGTACCTGGCATGGCAGTTCGGTCTGAACTGTTCCCATGAGGCACAGGGTCAAGACTGATTTGCATATGGCTGGGGCTAAACTGGAGTGACATGCTGAGCAAAAGAACGTTGGATTTAACCCAGATCTCTTAACTGGGGGTGAATGTATGATTTATTCAGCATTCCGTCCATCATTTGTTTGTGTAGCACTTTTCACCCTACGTGGGATGGGTATGTCCAGACATGGGTCCCTTGCTAACTGTGCCACTGGATTCAAGCTAGCCTGGTTGATGAAGGGTAATACCCAGAAACTGGTCCCAGGATGCGCGTTTCCGGTGCAGGGACGACCTGGCTTGCAGGGGCGGTGTGTCCATTGGGGCGCTGGGGCGTTGCCCCACAAGCTGCCCGCGCCTGCAGCTCCGTTGGCGTCTCTGAACTTAAGTAAACTCTCAGTTTACTTAAGTTCAGAGACGCTGAGGGAGAAGTGACAATCATGTCAGTCAGCATGACGTCAGACCGCCCACCTCCTTCAGAGTCTGAAGGGGGTGGGTGGTTCGGCATCATGTTGACTGGCATGCATTGTCAGACAGACCAGGAGCAGGCAGCACCACAAGTGCGCATGACTGGTAAAGGTTGGCAAATTTTTCTGACCAGCCCAGTCATGCGCACTAGTGTCTGTTCTGCCTGGCGGCTGCGCATTAGGTGAGCGAGGGTTGATCAAAGGCGCAACCCTCGGTCTCCTAATGGGCCGGTGGGCGGCCAGTAACCCTTCTAAGCCAATCCTGGCGCTGCTGGAGCAGCGCCAGTATTGGCTGAGAGTGGTTGCCACTCCACTCCAGTGCTGTTCGTGAATGAAGGCGCCAAGGGCCCAGGCGCAGAGGTGGCGCGGACTAGCGGTCAGGTAAGTTTTCTTTTTAAAAATTTTTTAATTCCCCGTCCCCCAAGCCCGCGCGACCCCCCTCGTCCCCCGCAAGTATTGCGATGTGAGCCGCGACATGTGTCTTGTCCTTCTGTGTAGGCGCTGTCATCTATTAACACGTCTTTCTGGTGCCACATACTTAGCATGATTCGAAAATCTTAGTTTCTTCCCGATGATACACTCCGTTCTGCAATCGCTCTCTTTCCTGCTTCATTCTCTTTTTGCTGATCTCCACCTTGACACTTCCTGCACTCTCTTCGTTCTGCCGGTCCCCTTTCCTCTATCTTCTGTCAGGCACTCCATTCTCTCACGTCCTGCACTCTCTTCTCTCAGACATTGTTATCTCAGTGACAACATGTTATGTCTCTGGTTGATCAGACACCTTGTCGCCAACTATGTACTGAGCAGTCTAGCCTCTCCGTTCACCTGAAAGTCTCTTCCGGCTTAGGTACTGTCATCTTAATTTGAACCCTCACTCTGAGCAGTCTCGTCCTTGTAGTATTTTCCATAGGATGATTCCCCCTTTCTCCACCCTTTGACACTCACCCCGCAATCTCAAGGGATCTCATTTACCCCGTCCCCTCTGATACCCAGCTTCTTGCTGCTAAGAAGCACCCCAGCCGACGGTAACCCCTAGATCCATTCCATCCTAGAGAGAGTTCCTAGCTCGTCAAACGCTCTCAGCTGTGTCTCTCTGCCCTCTGCTGTAGCTGTCACTCTGTTCTCCTCCTAGCTGCCCCGTGCATATCAGACTCAACTCTGCAACAGATAGTCACAGACTTCACTCTGGCTTTGAACAATGCTGTGCATGAACAGAAACTTTGTTAAAGATAGTTCATTGTCGTAAAAAGTGTCAAATGCAGGTGTGTTGCTAACAATTTTGTAGAGTTGCAAAACGGGTAAACGGTGACAGTGAGCGCTATATAAAAGCAAGTTATTTTTGTAGTGCTTGGTTACAAGCCCGACAGTCCAAGCACGTAGTAATCTTTTGAAACAGCACACATGTAGCAGGTCAAATTGTTTTTTCGGATAAATACTAAAGTCGAACAAGTGAATATGTTTTTTCTTCACAACAGTACCCTGGAAAATTTGTGTTGATTCAGACACACTAAAACACATGATAGAAATCCATCCCCACCAGACGTGCAGCGCGTCTCTGACAAACAGCGTGATAATGTGCAATTTTCACGCCGTGGGCTTTGCTGCAGCAGGCCATCATTGTGGCATGCTGTCACGGCGTTGCCGCTGCAGATGGCCGTTTCAGCATCACTTTCACCGGATGACGGATTTACTGCATTATGAAACAGGAGCAGATGAGGCGTCTATACCTGCCGATTCGGCGGCGTGATTTGTCTAACAAACATTGTTAGCTGTGTGTGGGTATTGCCTATAAACATGTTGTTAAACGCAGTTCTTGTGAACATATTTTAGGCATGCCTTTACATATGTGGGTTGTAAACAGATGGTGTGCTGTGCCTGTGCCAGCTAGCTCCTGGAGCCCCGTGATCTTTCCATTTACAGCTGGATGTGTGACGGCTCAGTGGCAAAGCATTGAAAGCATTGCACCTCTGTTTGCTGGCTCCAGCAGAAAGGTCATGGACGGAATGGGCAGTCAGATCCTATCACCAGCCAGGACCGGTTTCTCTCGCGCTGGTGGGCAGTTTGAAACCAAGAGAGGGGGATACATTTATTAAGTACACTTTTATTGTGTGTTTAGCTATTTTATATATTTATGCACACATTTAAGCACTGCATCTGCTGCAGTGTTTTGATATGAGTTGCACTGTCATTTGCTTATATATCGGAGGGGAATATATAACAGCAACAGAATCCTTCTCAGTCTGATTGTGTTTTTTTACATTTGCAACCCAAGTGAGAACTTACCACTAGGTCGCTGCAGTAATACATTAACTGCTGGTCTCCCCCGTTAGTACAAGTAGGAGAGCATATTTTTCCAAAGTTAATGCTGCATGCTGTGCAAGACACTGCGCAAGCATACATTTTAAAGGGCTAAAGTTGTCATGCAGAGCAATTTCCATATTACTGTAACTGTTGAAAAAATTAATACAAGAAGATACGGGACTGTTTTTAATGAGTTTAATATATCAAGACTATACGCTCCCACTGCTTAATAAGCCTTGCTTTATCGCTGCATTCATTTGCTTTCAAATGCACCATTTCCCAATAAATTGCTATCTCAGGAGAGGGACTCTCCCTAGACCCCGGGTTTGTCCATTGAACTTGTTCACATCGCTAACTAGTGTTTTCTATTGGAAAGGGTATAGCCAAAGCAGTGTTGCTTAGTACCCTAGCCATCTTCAGTAGTCAGACTTGCTTCGCAACCCAGAAATTCTCTGATAAAAGTATGAGTTTTTTTTATGAATGCCTAGAAGAACTGAATTTTTAGTCCATTTATCACAGAAATAGTGCTGAAAATCGAACCGAAAAGATGACAATTTAAAAAAAATGTATTCACGGGGGAGAACCCCGAAGAACTCCCCTTATTGCCGTCAGGCTCGTTCGCTGCGCTCGCTCACATACGTTGATTCGTTCTGCATACGCCACACCAGTTTCAAATTTCAACAGCCGTCACTGCTGGTTTGGCAGTTCGGTCTGGACTGTTCCCATGAGGCACAGGGTCAAGACTGATTTGCATATGGCTGGGTCGAAACTGGGGTGGCATGCTGAGCAAAATAATGTTGGATTTAACACAGATCTCTTAATTGGGGGTGAATGTATGATTTATTCAGCATTCCGTCCATCATTTGTTTGCGTAGCACTTTCACCCTAAGTGGGATGGGTATGCCCAGACGTGGGTCCCTTGCTCACTCTGCCACTGGATTCAAGCTAGCTTGGCTGATGAAGGGTAATACCCAGAGACCAGTTCCAGGATGCTTGTTTCCGGTCCATGGAGGTCCTGGCTTGGCAGTTCGGTCTGGACAGTTCCCATGAGGCACAGGGTCAAGCCTGATTTGGATATGGCTGGGTCGAAACTGGGTTGGCATGGTGAGCAAAAGAACAATTTATTTAACCCAGATCTCTTGACTGGGGGTGAATGTATGATTTATTCAGCATTCCGTCCATCATTTGTTTGCGTAGCAATTTTCACATTAAGTGGGATGGATATGCCCAGACATGGGTCCGAAGCTCACTGTGCCACTGGATTCAAGCTAGCCTGGCTGATGAAAGGTAATATCCAGAAACCGGTCCTAGGATGCTTGTTTACGGTCAAGCGATGACCTGGCTTAGCAGTTCGGTCTGGACGGTTCCCATGAGGCACAAGGTCATGCCTGATTTGCATACGGCTGGTTCTAAACTGGGTTGGCATGGTGAGCAAAAGAACAATGGATTAAAGCCAGATCTCTTGTATGTGGGTGAATGTATGATTTATTCAGCATTCCGTCCATCATTTGTTTGTGTAGCACTTTTCACCCTAAGTGGGATGGGTATGCCCAGACGTGGGTCCCTTGCTCACTGTGCAACTGGATTCAAGCTAGCCTGGCTGATGAAGGGTAATACCCAGAAACCAGTCCCCGGATGCTTGTTTCCGGTCCAGGGAGGACCTGGCTTGGCAGTTCGATCTGGACTGTTACCATGAGGCACATGGTCAAGCCTGATTTGCATATGGCTGGGTCTAAACTGGGGTGGCATGCTGAGCAAAATAATGTTGGATTTAACACAGATCTCTTAATTGGGGGTGAATGTATGATTTATTCAGCATTCCGTCCATCATTTGTTTGCGTAGCACTTTCACCCTAAGTGGGATGGGTATGCCCAGACGTGGGTCCCTTGCTCACTGTGCCACTGGATTCAAGCTAGCCTGGCTGATGAAGGGTAATACCCAGAGACCAGTTCCAGGATGCTTGTTTATGGTCCAGAGAGGACCTGGCTTGGGAATTAGGTCTGGACTGTTCCCATGAGGCACAGGGTCAAGCCTGATATACATATGGCTGGGTCTAAACTGGGGTGGCATGGTGAGAAACGATGGATTTAACCCAGATCTCTTGACTATGGTGATTGTACTATTTGTTCAGCATTCCGTCCATTATTTGATTGCGTAGCACTTTTCACCCTAAGTGGGGTGGGTATGCACAGACGTGGGTCCCTTGCTCACTGTGCCACTGGATTCAAGCTAGCCTGGCTGATGAAAGGTTGTACCTAGAAACTGGTCCCAGGATGCGTGTTTAGGGTCCAGGGAGGACCTGGCTTGGCAGTTCGGTCAGGACTGTTCCCATAAAGCACAGGGTCAAGCCTGATTTGAATATGGCTGGGTCTAAACTGGGGTGGCATGGTGAGTAAATGAACGATTGATTTTACCCAGATTTCTTGACTGGAGGTGAATGTATGATTTATTCAGCATTCCGTCCATCATTTGAGTTGCACTTTCACCCTGAGAAAATTCAATTTTCGATCTCGCTTGTATTCAGCCACCATTTTGTGTTCCACCGCCATTTTGTGTTGCCCTCACCCAGGCAGCACAATGAACGAAGTTTTTCTGCTGATCTTACTGCGACGTGTCAAATAACCTTCTGCCTCTGTTTACGAGACTGATGTCAGGGACTGGCTGAGTCCACTAATCCTCGTCTGGTTTGACTAAACCCTGTCTCAACTGTCTGTCGGTTCACACCATTCTTTCCTGACTTTATCTTATCTTCTGGCCTTCGCTATTCTCTACTTGTATTCTCTCATTTCACAACTGTCCTCCAAAGCATACAAATATGTCCTGCCACCTGCAAGTTGAGTTGTAGACACTACCACTGATTAGCTTGTGGGGAGGGGTGACAAAAACAGTTGGAAGAGAGGTTTATTTGAGTTACTTGATATCTTGTTTTCAGACTTTTCTCATTGGTTATATCGTGTTTTCAAACTCTTCTCATTGGATAACAATGTATGCATTGGGAGTGTTCTTGGTGAATCTATATGTGCTATAAAAGATTGTGCGCCACGGAGTAAAGTGGCAGTCTCCTAAGAACATACTGAGTGTACTTCTGGGACAACTGTACTTAGCTGCAGCTAATAAACCTGATCTTCTACGCTCAACAGAATGTCCTGTGTCTCTGTTCAACAAAGCAGGTGAACTCAGGAGATTAAAGCGTGCCCTGCGCCGCCAGGCCTATAAGGCCCTGGTTCTTCAATTGGTGCCCTCTGTGAGGCGGCTTCAGAGGTAGCGATTTTGCCTGAGGGTCGTGAGGAACCCCGCAAGAAAGTTCTGGAGGAATCGTGAACCACGTCAAGCGACCCCTGTATGTCGAAGTGGTCCGAAGGTCTTTTTCAGCTCGGTTTCTCCTTCCTGACGGCTGCTGACGACTGCTGCCCTGACTGCCGCCTTGCTTTGGCCCTTTTTGGTGATGTATGGTATCGCGAGACGTTAGACGGGCCTCTGTTGGCGTAAGAAGACAGTTAAGTATTGGTGGGTAGCTCCCACTATTTTCTTTTGATTTGGGTCTTTGATTCGGCTATTGCAAAAGCCGAAGCCGAGGGGCGAGTACGTTTGTGCTATATTATTTCATTTAACCCCTTGATGTTTGTGAACAGTCCAGTGAAATAACGATGCCTGGTCTGAGTAAGTTTGGAAAGTTTTGTTGTTTTGGTTGTGATAGGGATTCCCGGCTGGAGGACTCTTGTCCAATTCCTCCGGTTGGAACTCCCACTTATGAGCTTTATTCTAAACATGGTGTTGGCCCCATTGCCTTTAATGAGGCATGGATCCGATACACAAAGAACGATGGTGTTCTACAGTGGCCACAGAATGGTAGCTTTGAGCCTGACATATTAGATACTTTGGAAGCAATTTTGTTTAAAAGAAAAGCCCGGCCGGCAATGTTTGACTCTTTCCGCCTCTGGCGTAAGGAAGGCAAACAGAGAGAAATTAAACAGGCAAAACGAGATAAGAAAACACAAAGTATGACGATTATACAGGCTGCCCAGCAGTTTAAAGATAATGAGATTAATCATGAAATGGAAATTTCAGAGAGACAGCATCGTATGGCGATAGATAAATGCTATCCGGTGTTGCCTATTTCCCCTTCTGATAAAAGTAAGGATCCGGAGGAAGACCCTTTGATGTCTCACTTATTGAGATTGCCTCCTCCCTATGTACAAGGTGCTAATGCACCCCCATTGTTACAACCAGTTCAGCCATTAGTTGCGCCTCCGCCTGCTCCGGCTCTTCCGCATTTGCCCCTTCCGGTAGTGCCACCCCCACCTCTTCCGCCACCAACTTCTTTGCCTCCGTTTCCTGAACATCAATCTCCTTTGCCTTCGGCTCCCCTTATAACTGTTAATTCTTCTGTTAGTTCACCTAATACCTTGTCCCCTGTTCTTATGTCTAATTCTCCTACTGTGCGCAAACGATTCACAGATACTGTCTCTGGGTTTCTGTCTCCTTTCTTTGAGACTTTGAATATGTCTCCGGCTTTTTCTCGAAGACAGTCTCGTAGTCAACTCCCAGGTTCCGACGAACGGGTGGTATTGGACTCTCTCGCTCGCAAATGGATCGAGAAGGGTCCCCAGTATAGTGTGAAAGATATCATGACCACCTTTCATCAGTGGGAGGCGCCCACGCAGAGATATGTATTTAATGTTATGTGTGACACTCTCGCTAAAGAATGGGAGGATATGGATTTGGGTTTACTTCCTCAGGGTTTGTTAGATGTTCAGGCTAATTTCGATAAGGGACTCATTGTGGGTTCTAAGGTTGAGGATGCCGTAAGGACACTTGTCACTTTTAGGTCCTTATTTTCCTCACAGACTTTTTTTGATTCCGATCCTGCTATTAGGCTGACATCCAAACATTATCCCATGAGAGAAGTTCCTCCAGTGTGGAGAGAAGCGGTTGCACAAGCAGGTGCTAATCCAGCTGTTCCCGAGCACTTTCAGCGTATATGGGTACATGTCCCCTGGAAGAGATCTGAAGTTTTGGCTCTTAAACAGTCTCTACCAGATCCCCGTAAAAACCCTGCTGGCTATTATAAGGAGTTGTCCCAGACTGTTGATGCCTGTATTATAAATTTAGCCGATATTGATATGTTGATGAGAAATGTAGTCCCACAAGCATTATGGGCTCGGATTCGTAGAGAGGATCACGCCCAAGCATTGGGTGGCGATTGGGCTGCTACAACTGCCGCGGATGCAGCCCAAGTGGGTGGTGCTAAGCCTGATGTTTTGATTTCAGAACTCCCCGGTAGGATAATTACTTTAATGAAAACGATGATGCCCGCCCTGCGAGTTAATTTTGATAAATTAGCTGCGTGTAAGCAGAAGAAAGATGAGAGTGTCTCTGATTTCTTCACTCGTTTTGAGGAGACGTTTATTGATCACAGTGGTCAGGATATGACTACAGAGGGTGGACAGTGATTATTTGTAGATAAATTCGTATTTAATTTGCTTCCCGAACTGTAACATAAGTTGAAAGACTCCAAGAGTTCATGGGCTGTTTCTTCTTCTGCCCAGATATTGGCTACTGCTCAATATTATGAGAACAGGGATAAAGAGGAGAAAGATAAGCAAGAGAAGAAGACGAAAGAATTAAAAACGAAGGTTCTTCTGCAACAAGCTTATCCTCCTCGCTCTGCTCAGCGCCAGCCTCCCCAGTTTCAGAGGGTGTATCAAAAGCCTGAGCCCTTTATTCCGCGACCTTTATTAGGTCCTTACCAATGTGCCTATTGTAGAGAGGAAGGTCATTTTAAGAATAGCTGCCCGGTTTTATTGCAACGTAAGGGAGAACTATCTGCTCCACGAGGCCGTGGTGGTTTCCAGATAATATACAGGGGTAGAGGTCGAGGTGTGATGCCTCAAGAACAGCGTTCCTTACCCCCTCCAAATTCTACGAACTACTTCGATCAGCAGAATACTCAGTCTACACAGTATTACAATGATGATTATCATGTTGAAGGTGAAAATGAAAGCCTTCACGCTAACTAGGACAGCCATAGACAAAGTGAGGGAGTTGTATCGATTCCAGTAAATCAGGATGGGCCTTATGTCAATGTCACTACAATGGGTGTTTCAGAGCCCTTTCTTTTAGATACTGGTGCGATGAGAAGTTCTATCATTCATTCTTAACTCCCTGGGGCACCTTTGTCTGGCTTAACAAATGTATCGGTAGGAATTTCTGGCGCCCCAGTTCGTAACCCGGTCTCCTGTCCTTTGCCTATTTCAATTGGCCCTTATGATATGGAAGCTCCTCTTCTTTTAACGACTGGTTGCGGCGAGAATCTGTTGGGTTTGGATCTATTGAAAAGAATGCATGCAACAATATATTGTTCTCCTTCTGGTGTGCATCTTACTTTAGGGCAGAAATTGACTTCTTCAATGTATTTGTCTAAAGATCAATTCCCACCTGAATTGCTCTCTCTTCCTGCAACGCTCTGGGCTACGGGTCCAAATGAAGTTGGTTGTCTTGAGATCCCGCCTTATGTTGTTACTCTCAAGCCCAATGCTAAATTGCCACGCATTCCTCAATACAGAATTTCCAATGAAGGTGAAAGAGCGCTTTTGGATATCATTTATGATTTGGTTCAGAAGGGTGTGATTTAGGAAACGAGAGGAAATGTATGTAATAGTCCTTTTCTTCCTGTTCTTAAACGCACTGATCCTTCTAAGCCTCCTGTTTATCGTTTTGTGATTGATCTTCGGGAGGTCAATAAAATTGTTGTACCACAGTTTCCTGTTGTTCCAGATATCACTGCCCTGTTAACTATGATACCTGCCTCGGCGGCTTGGTTTTTTGTTATTGATCTGAAAAATGCTTTCTTCATCATTCCCATTGCCAAAGAGAGTAGGGATATTTTTGGTTTCTCTCTAGGAGGCCGAAGTTTCCGGTTCAAGCGCGCACCCCAAGGCTATTGTGAAAGCCCCTCCATTTATAGTCAAGCTCTGAAATGTCAGCTTGATGTTTTTCCTTTGCCCCCAGGTGCTACTCTTATTCAATATATGGATGATTTGTTGATTGCTGCTGATTCAGAGGATGTCTGCAAGAATGTGACTGTTGCACTGTTACGTCACTGGTCTGATCTTAATCATAAGGTTTCGCCTTCTAAACTGCAATATGTCCATCGAGAGGTTACCTATTTGGGTCATCTCTTATCAAAGGAGGGAAGGCGATTAACCCCAGAACGAATTCAAGCAATTGCGCAAATGTCTGTGCCATCTACGCAAAGAGAGGTGCGCGCCTTTCTGGGCATCACTTCTTATTGTAGACAATGGATTCCGAATTTTTCTTTGTTGGCCAAACCTTTGTTAGCACTCACTTTGAAAGACACACCCCAACCCCTTCCTTGGACTGACGAATGTCAGAAGAGTTTTTCTGATTTACGTACTGCTCTGTGTTCTGCTCCTGTGTTGGGTACCCCAGATTACAGTAAGCCCTTCACGCTCTATGTCCATGAAAGAGAGGGTTGTGCGTTGTCAGTCTTAACACAACGATTTGGAGACAAACAGCAGCCATGTGCATATTTTTCAGCTACGTTAGACCCAGTAGCCAAGGCATTGCCTAGTTGTCTTAAAGCTACAGCAGCAGCAGCGATTTCTATTCGTCAGTCTGCTGGAGTGGTGCTAGATAATACTCTCATTCTTATGGTACCACATGCAGTGGATACCTTGCTAAATAGGACGAAAACACAACATCTTACAAGTGCTCGATTGTCTGGATATGAGCTGACGCTCTTGGCTAGTCATGTGCACATCAAACGGTGTAATATTTTAAATCCAGCCACACTGTTACCTCTTCCAGAAGAGAAAGATATTCGGAAACAACATGATTGTTTTCTCCATACTGAGGACGAGACAAAAGGCAGGATTGATTTGAAAGATACGCCGTTAGTGGATCCAGATGGGATCCTATGGGTGGATGGGTCTTGTTTCAAACTCCCAAATGGTGAGACAACTTCAGCTTATGCTGTTACCACCTTGTATACAATCGTGGAGACAGCACGCATCAGACATAATTCAGCTCAGGCAGCTGAACTGATAGCTTTGACCAGAGCGTGTGTGTTATCTAAAGGAAAGAGAGTGAATGTGTATACCGACAGCCAGTATGCGTTCGGTGTGGCGCATAGCTTCGGTCGTTTGTGGAAAGAAAGAGGATTCCTTACCTCTCATGGTACTAAAATACATCATGGTCAATTGGTAACTGATCTTCTTGAGTCACTTGTTTTGCCTACCCAGATAGCAATTGTGAAATGTAGTGCGCATAAGAAGATTACGGATGATGTTGGTCGCGGAAATGCTTTTGCGAATGAGGTAGCAAAAAGGACAGCCAGAGATGCTACAAGTCGCATGTATGTTGCGGGCCCTGCGAATTGGGTCAGGGAAAGAGGGATGTGTGAGGACACAATAGAAAGTGTGAGATCGATTCAGGGAGATGCTGCAGAGAAAGAGTTGAGAAAGTGGAAAGAGAGTACAGGAATGTTAGACGCAACAGGATGTTGGATAGAATTGTCAGAACACCAGTGTTGGCTGTTACCAGACGCCTACGTACTGCCTGTAGTTACTATGGCGCATGGTCAAGCCCACATCAGTGCAAAAGGAATATGTAAACTTCTGGCTCCAGTGTGGCTGAACGAAGGGATTCCAAAATGTGCAGATAATGTGGTGAAGCATTGTATCATTTGCTTGATATAAAATCCGGGAAAGGGAACCCCCAACTCCGGCAGGTCATTTTGCTCCCCCAACATATCCTTTTGAGGTGTTGCAAATCGACTACATTCACATGGATCGATGTAACAATCTTAAATATGTTCTGGTAGTGGTATGTGTCTTTTCCAGATGGATAGAGGCTTAACCCCTGAAAGACAACACTGCTTTGTCCACTGCCAAGGTTCTTCTAAAAGAGTTCTTCCCTAGGTTTGGTTTGCCGCGCATTGTCTGGAGTGACAATGGAAGTGAATTTGTAGGCCAAATTATGCAAAAGGTGTGTACCGGTCTTGGTATAAGGCAGAAGTTTCATGCGGCAAATCATCCTCAGTCCGCGGGTTTGGTAGAGTGCTATAACGGCACTCTCAAACTTAAGCTTGCAAAAGTACAAGCCAGCACAGGTCTTAATTGGCCCGATGCTTTACCTTTGGCTCGCCTGTCCACTAGAACAGCTGTACATTCTCGTTTGGGACTCAGCCCATACGAGATTGTTTTCGGGCGCCCAGCTAATGTATGGGGACTCCCTCGCCCTAGAAAGTATTCTGATATACAGTATACAATGCTGATTGACTATTTACATGACCTCACCACTAAATTACGTGTTCTTCACCAACAGGTTCAAAATGCTTTACCAGAAGCCTCCACAGACTCAAGAACAAAAATCTTGTTTCGTTTTGAACACCAGATTTTTATATTCTTTAAGACATTCTTTATATAGTGTTTTCTCTGCTTCATCGTAGTTCTTTCTCCAGTTTCTTTCAAACATTTTACAACGGAGTTTTTTTTCCCTAAGTTGCTGCAAATACCATGGAGACGTTAGTCGTTTCCTAGTATTCCTGCTTTTTTTTAGGGGGGCCAGTTTGTTACTGGCGGCTTCCAACCATTTAAAATAGCATTCAGCGGCTTCGTCTAAATTGGTAGGAGGGGTAGGAAGGGTGTCAAGTACCAGGTTGTGTAAGTCCTGTCCCCTTACCTTATTCCAGGGGCGATATAGCCTATGTATCGTCTTACCCTGTGTTGGATTGGAAGTAGGAGAAGTGACAGAAAATATCACTGCGTTATGGTCTGACCAAATAACAGGATAGGTATCAATAATGTTAAGTTGTTCATTGTTGGAGAAGATTCCATCTAGGGTGTGCCCTGCTTTGAGTGTGGGCCCCGGGACCAGCTGTTTCAGATCAATTGAATTCATTATATCAATTAGTGTGCTAGTGTCTGGGTCTCCCTCTTTTTCTAAATGGAAATTAAAGTCCCCTAAGATCGTGTACGATCTTGATTCCAGTTCATTTTCGACCCAGCTACTAGCCTGGGTGAGGAACTGGGGTTTAGGGCCCGGAGGCCGATAGACTAGGGTCCCTTTAAAAGTGTAACGATGGGAGAGATAAAAACAGAAATCCAGTGTTTCACATTCTGGCATGAGTGAACCCTGAAACATAGCGTTCAGAGATTCATGAAAAATTACTGCGAGCCCCCCTCCTTTCTTGTTCGCCCTATTGAGAGAGTGGCAGCTATACCCAGGAGGTGTGGCATTAACCAAATCTGGACCTGAGGCCTCGTTCATCCAGGTCTCAGTAAAAAAAAGCTATCTTAATTTCCTCGTTTTCCAGGAGCTGCGCACATTCGAGACTGTGTTTAACTAGAGATCTAGTATTTAACAGGAGGCATTTAAACGTCTTGTTTTCATGCTCTCCCCTGATTGTTTGATGCTGGAACAGTGTATTCATAGACGCGTGGTAGTGGTATAAAAGTATTCTAGCACTGCAGTTAGGACAGATTATCTGGTCTATACCGGGAAGTGTGTACGGGAATAAACCGATGCATCCAGAGTTATGAAGCTTACTATTTAGTTCATGCAGCTGAAGGCTTGAATATGATCGCCGTGTCTCCGTATTGCTTGTAGGGCCGACATTCGGGCTGGCGCTGGTTGCGGATCGGGTGCGGACGGGCGAAGACGGGCTTGCCTTTGGCGCGCCTTCGGCGCGCCCGCTGCGCGTGTCCGCTTCGCGTTCGCTCCAGCTTCCGGCTAATATAGCCTGAAGGAGGAGGCGCTAGAGGGCGCACAAGCAGAACGGCCGCACTGATGTGAGGCTCCTGCTGCCTGGAAATATAATCCTGCATTTATCCTGTTAAATCTGCTGATCCTCCGTCGAAAACCACATTAGGATGCTGCTCGCACTGGCCTGTCACCTCGGTGGAAGTTTGACGCCTGTGTGACCTGTTGCGGGGAAGTTAGCAGCGCCACGATACGGAGCGGGCGCTGGACTGCAGAGGAGTGGAGCGTGGTGTCGGGTGTGTGAGTTACGCCAGCTCGGGGCGCACCACGAGGCAGGCAGGACCAGGCAGAGGCCTGCAACTGGGGCGCCCTGCTCTATTGGAGGAGTTGCTGCGGGACGCGGAGGGCACGGAACAGCCACGGGACGCTGATCGCTGATCGCCCCCCCGCCATTTAGAGTTTAGAGTCGGGATATGAGGGAAGCCTGATGGCCATTGCGGGACACGGGGGAGGGGTGTATGACTACCGGAGTGACTCGGGTGCCCTGGGGGCCCGGTGATATGTGTCACCCCCCCTCCGTGCCTGAGGAAGCGATATGACTGCATAACCACATGTGCACTATGATAACGGTGTGGAAGCTGGGGCTCACTGGCTGAAGTACCCCAGGGGGACCCACCGCTAAGATCTGCCATCTCGAGACGAGCTAGCCTGCGGCCTAAGGTATCGGCGTGACATGGGGGACCGGTGAGGCGGAGGCTCCACTTGGATAGAGGAGGCTTGACGCGCTCTCTCGCTGTGAGGGCGCTGCTGTGAAAGTGCGCACATCCACTCGCGGTGAGGCAGAGGATAGTACGGAGGTGCCTTGGTGGCGCACGCTGCTGTCTGTGACTCCACTGCTTCGCAGCTTTATGGAAGTGGCGCTCCGGTGGCTGGGCACATACCCGGGCCGCGTGGGCCCCGGAGGTACTGGCCTCATTTCATCTGCTGGTGTGTGCTGTTGATTGCTACTGGTCCCGCTGTCCCTTGTCTGGTGGAGTTCAGTTGACGCCATGTGACGTTTATAGATGTCACGGAATAACTGAGGCTCGCGTTCCTCTGGTGGCGAAGGTGGTGGCTGCCTCCCTCCCTGCTTGCAATCTCGGCCTTCGGGTACCGATTTGGGGCTTCCTATGAACTGCTGGCCTCTGCTGTGGACGCGCTGTGCTCCACCTGGAACCTCTGACCCCGTCTCCGCCTGCGTGGAACTAGGAAATCGCCCTTTTGCCCACTGCTACGGGCACACGCACTAAGCCCACGATGGGTAAATAGTCGACAGCCTAAACTTACGTTTGAGGTCCCAGCGGCCAAGAAGGGTGCACGGAGTGCCCAGGATGCGGGAAGATCTAATGACTCGCCTGCAGATGGTGCGAGCTCCAACCCCCCGACAGCGGACTTGTGACAGCTGATGCAGGAAATGAGGCAGGGCTTTGCTACTATAGTTGATAAAGTAGATCGGTTATCATCCAGAGTGGACGCTTTCGCACAGAAAATGGATCTGCACGAAGAACGTATCACTGAAGCGGAAAGGAGGATATCTGATCACGAAGACACCTCTGTTTCACACACCGCGCAGCTCTCGAGGATGGATAATGTATTAAGAGTCATAGCTGCAAAGAATGAAGAGTTGGAAGCCCGCAGCCGGCGTAATAACATACGTGTGGTAGGTGTGCCAGAGTCCACCAATACAGGGCGCATGGAAGACTACGTAGAAAAGATACTCCTTGCCTCGGTTGGATCTGAAGCGTTTTCTAAGCAGTTTATCGTCGAGAGAGCACACCGCTCCCTTGGACCGCGGCCCAAACCTGGAGCTCCACCACGGCCCATCATTGCCCGGCTTTTAAACTACTGTGATCGGGATGCTGCGCTGCGTGCCGCACGCACGAATCTGACGCTTTTATGTGATGGGGTCAGCTTTACTATCTACCCAGACTTTACGCCTATCGTTCAAGAGCAACGGCGTAAATTTCTCGAGGTTAAAAAGAAACTGCGGGCCATGCAAATTGATTACGCATTGTTATACCCGGCAAGGCTGAGAGTCACCCACCAAGCGAAACAGCACTTCTTTACAAATCCGCAACAAGTGGAAGATTTTTTGAAGACTCTTAAGACTATGCGAAATGTGAGACACGAGGGTGATGCTGAAGACCACGAGGACAATCACTAGTTGTGGAGTCACAACTTTCTGTTAGTTGACCACCGAACTGGTAGCCTGTGGCAGTATTGGCGTCATGACGGTCCACCCGATGGACACGCAGCTGTGACGGCGCTTCAGTGCACGAGACTGCTATGGCTGGATTTAGGACAGTGGTCGGTAATATATTCCAGGCACCCCCCCCCCCTTTCTTCCCTAACGTTGGGAGGGGGCAGGATGTGGGGAGTGGATACGGGCGCCCTCTTGATGTACCTCATGGGGTGTACCCCACTGAACATAACGACTCTGTTGCTCATGTTGAGCTGTTTGATGGGGCTTTTGGGCGGGGGGTGGAGTGGGGATTCTGGCAAGTTGGGGATGCTTCAGTGGGTTGGGGGTGGGTTAGAGGTTTTTATGGTGCTCCATGTCCCCTCCAATATTTTCGTTGTCTTTGAGATAGCTGCGCCTAGATTGGCAGTTAAGATATGTCATGCATACGTATTACAGATCATGTTTGTTAAGTCAGCGTTCTAGATATTTTGGGAAGGTATGGTTTCTAGATACGTCCCGGGTCCTCGAAAGACCTGTTTTACGTTTGGACTTTATTATTGAGTGGTTAATCGGGACCCTTGGTACTGTATTATATTTGATCGATTTGTTTTCATTACATGATGGGCGTACTATGGAGAAGGATATAGGTTGCACTTTGGGGTTCTCGTGGGAGAGGGGTGGGGGGTTGGGGATGTTTGACAATGTTATTACAATGTTTGGCACCATTTTTCTCACAGTGATGCTATATTCTGATTTGGCATGTCTGTATGCTGGAGAAATACGGGGGGAGCTCCTCCTATTGCATGGGGTGCACATACACATTCACATACGGCCGAGCAGTGCTACTTACAATGCTGTGGGACACGGGGTACGCTGTTACATCATGCTACAGGTGACACAGCGCTCAAGCATGAACACACAAGTGAGCGAGTTGCGGAGTTACATGCTGGTGCAACCTGATTCCTCTCGCTACCCACATGGCTAGGGCAGACACTGATTTAAATATATTAACTTGGAACGTCAGGGGTTTGGGGGACCCCAGGAAAAAGAGACAGATACTCTCTTATTTGGATCGCCATGAAATCCACATAGCCTTTATTCAGGAGACACATTTTCGACCACAGGCTAATCACACTTTTGCCTGTAGATGGGCAAAATACGCATTGTTTTCCTCCTACTCCTCATACTCTAGGAGTACGGCAATATTGGTAAAAAAGGGAACGCCCTTTGTTATGGAGGGCACGAAATGCGATGCTCAGGGGAGGTATTGCCTGCTGTGGGGTAGGCTGGGGCGTATGGCAGTTGCCCTGGTCTGCTGCTACGGCCCCAACATAGATGATCCGCAATTTTTTGCAGATCTCAATGCGACTATCATAGGCATGGGCCCGAGGCACCTCATCTGGGGAGGGGATTGCAACACAACACTCGATCCATTGAAGGACAGATCTCACCCGACCCCACATCATTATACCAAAATGCGTACGATATTATCTGAAATACTAGCTGAGCACAACATGATTGACACATGGAGATGCCTCCATGCTGATCAGCGGGAAGGCACACACTTCACGGCGCAGGCAAGATCATGGGCCCGGCTTGATTATGTCTTCATTTCTCCTCCTTTTTATACAGCGCTGACTAGAGCACAGCATCTTCCAAGAACGTTCTTGGATCATTCGCCAGTTCGCGTCACGCTGCGGGCTTCTGACCTTGGCCCCCCCTTGACTGCCTGGCGCCTGCAGCCGAAGATGCTACTCGATCCTGTGTTTCAAGAGGAGTTGCGGGAAGACTGTCTAGAATTTTTTAAGCGTAACAAGGATTCTGTGCGGGATGTAGAAACTATATGGGATGCATTTAAAGTGACTCTAAGGGGCATGTGCATCGCTAAAGGATCCGGTGTACTGAAAAGTATACTAACACGCCTGCACATACTGGAAACGGATCTTAAAACATTGGAGACGTCATTGGCTGACGGACCTGATGATACTACACTAGCACATATTCGCGAAAAACTGATGGAATATACAAGCGAAGGCACTAGGGAGACGAACTTTAGAGGTAAACACTGGATTGCCCGACGCTATGGCGAGGGTGAGCGGCCGGGGAAGGCCCTGGCAGCGACGATACGATTGACGCGACCTTCTACCACTATTTTAGAAATTGAAGGTCTGGAGGGGGAAGTCTACAGAGACACCACGCACATCCTTAATGCGTTTGTGGAACATTATCACCAATTGTATACGTCGACTAGATTAGGGGATTTGCAATTGCAGGACTACCTGGAGGATGTGTCCCTCGGGTGGCTTAGTGACGCTCAAAGGAGTTTCTGAGCACCCCTTTTACATTGGACGAGGTACGTGAGGCTATTATGCACATGCGATCGGGCAAGGCTACGGGCCTAGGCGGGATACCAATAGAATTCTATAAAACTTACATTGACTTTATGGCACCTGTCCTGCGAGAGGTGTACGAAGATGCCCTTGAGGTGGGCCATTTACCCCCGTCTATGCGCATGGCCCTCATTACGTCATTACTTAAACCCGGGAAAACTGCAGATAAATGTGACTCCTACCGACCCCTCTCATTGCTCAATTGTGATGTGAAAATACTTGCGAAATTAATTGCTACTCGTATTAACCTGCTCCTCCCTAACCTGATATTACCTGACCAGGCAGGGTTTGTGCCCGGCAGGGCAACATCCCATAACCTGCGCACTTTCTTCTCGATCCTAAACTCGGTACACGAAGACCTGCCAATGGCTGCCATCTTCTTAGACGCCTCGAAGGCTTTTGATTCATTGGAGTGGGATTATGTCTTTAAGATACTGGAGCGTATGGGGTTTCCACTCATCTTCATCTCATGGATTAGACTATTGTATAAGTCTCCTAGGGCCAAGGTGCTAATAAATGGCATTCTTTCCGCGGCGTTTCCCATCTCCAGAGGCACTCGACAAGGTTGTCCCTTATCGCCCCTGCTGTTCGCTATAGCCATGGAGCCGCTTGCAGCAAAGCTGAGGCAACATCATAAAGATAAGGCGTTGAGATGTTTTCAAAGGCAGATTTTAATCTCTATGTACGTGGACGATATTACTTTGTATATACGAGACCCCAGCGATAATCTCAATCCGATTCTTAGAGAATTCATCCGCTTCGGCAGGCTCTCAGGGATTCAGATTAATTGGAACAAGTCGCGGATTTTCCCTCTTACGGCATCTACCGAACGATTTGTGTTGGAATACCCTCTCGCTTGGAGCGAGGGAGACTTTAAGTACTTAGGTATCCACATAGAAAAAGACAAAGATGAATTAATACGAGCTAACTATGGAACGACGATGACACGTATTTCTGCTTGCATTACTAGATGGATAACGCTCCCCCTTTCGATGGCGGGAAGAGCATCATTGATTAAAATGGTAGTATTACCTCAGTTGCTGTATTTGTTTCTGAATATCCCCTTTTATTCAGGTGGTTTTTTCTTCCGGCACCTACGCTCGGCGCTCATTAGACTAGTTTGGGGTGGGAAATCGCCTCGACTCAAGTGGGAGGTCCTCACTAGGCCCTACAGTCAGGGCGGGTTTGGCGTCCCTGATTTTGATCTATACTTCCAAACGGCGCAAGCCCACTACGCTTATTTCTGGATACGCCAACCAAGATATATGCCTCAACTGGCTGCTGAACACTGGCTTGCACACCCGGTCCCCACAGGAGGCGCCTTGTATATCCCAGTGCAGGGGAAAGATATAATGCCCACGACAGTGACTAGTACAGTGACTGCGTGGAGCCGAATCTCAACCAAATTAGAGATTACCATGTTATATGTGCCGCTTTTACCCCTTGTTTATCATCCAAGCATGCCCCTGTTACAGGAGGTGGGGTTTAGGAAATTGGTTAGTACTCTGAGCGTTAAGACGTGGGGAGACCTGTACCACAATGGTGCATTCCGCACTATGGAGCATCTATGTGGCGACATTCAACCTTCTCCCCTTGAGGTTTTTTTGTACCTCAGGCTCCGGCAGGGGATTAAGGCACTAACACCTGACTTTCCTAATGAGCCTCCAGCTGTAGTACCCTTACAATGTATCCTTCTGGACGAGGCCCCTGCAAAGCTAGTCTCCAAAAGTTAAAGGTCGATTCACACACTTATAATCGCCCCGCCACTGGCGGCTCGGGTGCAATGGGACCAGGAACTACAGGTCCCCTTGACACACAAACAGTGGGAGTTCTGCCTCCAACAGACGGAACGTATTTCCTCAAGTAGTAGATTCAGAATAATACACTATAAATACATCCACAGATTATATTACACCCCTGCTCGGCTCTGTAGATACCGCCTCCGTGACGATTACAGATGCGATAGGTGTCGCGCCCCTATGGCGGATTTTCTTCACCTGGCATGGGCATGTGAGGCAGTGAATCGCTATTGGTGCCAGATCTTTGCGGCGCTCTCTACAATGATTAATTCAGAGATTGTACCCTCACCTATCCTTGCCCTCCTGGGATACGTGGAGCCCATACAAGCTACGCACCGTAAATTCGTGGCGCTCGCCTTCTTGCTTGCTAAAAGACGAGTTGCATGTAAATGGGGCAGGGGTAGGGCCCCCAAATTTAAGGATTGGTTGCGCGATCTTATTTATTGTCAGGAACAACTAAATACATACTCTGAACTCTTACCACTAGCATCGCGACCTGTAGATATATGGGCTCCACTACACTGCTACTTATTAAGGGGGGAGACTACTAGTGAGGTTAGGTCACTTACATAGTCACACGCTGTAAAATTTCTCGAGAACTGCCAATCAGTTGAGGGAGGGTACCCCCCATTGAGATATGGCGCTCTAGGCACTTCACACTGTGGGACTTCATCCCTGTGCTCCATGTGGTACCGGGTGTGGGGCTCCGCCGGGGGGAGACTAATTATTGTTGGCCTTGTGGATATCGTGAGATAACTGTACAAGCCTGCTCCACGGATTGGGTCCGCACTGTCAATGCCTGCTTACGATTATTTCCTGCCTACATTGTATTGCTTCTGAATGTGTTGTGTACCCAATGATCTACCTGTGCAAAGTGTTGTATGTTCGCATGCAAAATATTAAAATAAAGGTTTTAAAAAAATAAAAAAAATAAAATAAAATAAAAATATAGCCTGAAGGAGCGAACCACTAGACCGCTAACCAGCCTCCCTTCCGGTAATGGCGGTCAAACCCGGTGCGTGGACCCCCGAGAAGCAGATCAGTATGCACACAAAGCTATTCATACAATACAGAGGGTTAAAATGGTTATGAAAAGGTTAAAAATAGCTAAAATGAAATTAAAATGAAGGTTCAAAATTGCCTGTTATTACGCTTGGTAAAGTCAACCCGGCTCAAGCCTCAGGTTGTCTCTGTACGCAGTGTGGCCCCGCCATCTGCGGTCTTTGTGCTACTCTGTGTGTCCCAAGACCTGAGTCACAGAAAACAGAGAACATTAAAATGATGTTGCAGCAACAGTTTGACGACCTCATGGCTATTGACATTGATTCAGATCAACGTGAATCTGTGTGTTTTGCCTGAGTTATGGCAAAAGGAGGGTCTGAGGAAATACGATTTTCGATCTCGCTTGTATTCAGCCACCATTTTGTGTTCCACCGCCATTTTGTGTCGCCCTCACTCAGGCAGCACAATGAACGAAGTTTTTCTGCTGATCTTACTGCGACGTGTCAAATAACCTTCTGCCTCTGTTTACGAGACTGATGTCAGGGACTGGCTGAGTCCACTAATCCTCGTCTGGTTTGACTAAACCCTGTCTCAACTGTCTGTCGGTTCACACCATTCTTTCCTGACTTTATCTTATCTTCTGGCCTTCGCTATTCTCTACTTGTATTCTCTCATTTCACAACTGTCCTCCAAAGCATACAAATATGTCCTGCCACCTGCAAGTTGAGTTGTAGACACTACCACTGATTAACTTGTGGGGAGGGGTGACAAAAACAGTTGGAAGAGAGGTTTATTTGGGTTACTCGATATCTTGTTTTCAAACTTTTCTCATTGGTTATATCGTGTTTTCAAACTCTTCTCATTGGATAACAATGTATGCATTGGGAGTGTTCTTGGTGAATCTATGTGCTATAAAAGATTGTGCGCCACGGAGTAAAGTGGCAGTCTCCTAAGAACATACTGAGTGTACTTCTGGGACAACTGTACTTAGCTGCAGCTAATAACCCTGATCTTCAACGCTCAACAGAATGTCCTGTGTTCAACAAAGCAGGTGAACTCAGGAGATTAAGGCGTGCCCTGCGCCACCAGGCCCATAAGGCCCTGGTTCTTCAACCCTAAGTGGGATGGTTATGCCCAGACATGGGTCCCTTGCTCCCTGTGCCACTGGATTCAAGCTAGCCTGGCTGATGAAGGGTAAAGCCCAGAAACCGGTCCCAGGATGCGTGTTTCTGGTCCCGGGAGTACCTGGCACGGCAGTTCGGTCTGAACTGTTCCCATGAGGCACAGGGTCAAGACTGATTTGCATATGGCTGGGGCTAAACTGGAGTGGCATGCTGAGCAAAAGAACGTTAGATTTAACCTAGATCTCTTAACTTGGGGTGAATGTATGATTTATTTAGCATTCCGTCCATCATTTGTTTGCGTAGCACTTTTCACCCTAAGTGGGATGGGCATTCCCAGATACATGATTCCGGTCAAGCGATGACCTGGCTTAGCAGTTCGGTCTGGACTGTTCCCATGAGGCACAAGGTCATGCCTGATATGTATACGGCTGGGTCTAAACTGGGGTGGCTTGGTGAGCAAAAGAACGATGGATTTAACCCAGATCTCTTAATTGGGGGTGAATGTATGATTTATTCAGCATTCCGTCTATCATTTGTTTGCGTAGCACTTTTCACCCTAAGTGGGATGGGTATGCCCAGACGGGGCTCCCTTGCTCACTGTGCCACGGGATTCAAGCTAGCCTGGCTGATGAAGGGTAATACCCAGAGACCATTCCCAGGATGCTTGTTTCTAGCCCAGGTAGGACCTGGCTTGGGAGTCAGGTCTGGACTGTTCCCATGAGGCATATGGTCAAGCCTGATTTGCATATGGCTGCGTCTAAACTGGGGTGGCATGGTGAGCAAAAGAACAATGGATTTAACCCAGATCTCTTGACTGGGGGTGAATGTATGATTTATTCAGCATTTCGTCCATCATTTGTTTGTGTAGCACTTTTCACCCGAAGTGGGATGGGTATGTCCAGACCTGGGTCCGGTGCTCACTGTGCCACTGAATTCAAGCTAGCCTGGATGATGAATGGTAATACCCAGAAACCGGTCCCAGGATGCTTGTTTACGGTCCAGGGAGGACATGGCTTGGCAGTTCGTTGTGGGCTGTTCCCATGAGGCACAGGGTCAAGACTGATTTGCATATGGCTGGGTCTAAACTGGGGTGGCATGGTGAGCAAAAGGACAATGAATTTAACCCTGATCTCTTGACTCGGGGTGAATATATGATTTATTCACCAATTCGTCCATCATTTGTTTGCGTAGCACTTTTCATTCTAAGTGTGATGGGTATGCCCAGACGTGGGTCCCTTGCTCACTGTGCCACTGGATTTAAGCTAGACTGGCTGATGAAGGGTAATAACCAGAAACCGGTCCCAGGATGCATGTTTTCAGTCAAGCGATGACCTTGCTTAGAAGTTCTGTCTGGACTGTTCCCATGAGGCACAAGGTCATGCCTGATTTGCATACGGCTGGGTGGCATGGTGAGCAAAAGAACGATGGATTTAACCTAGATCTCTTGACTCGGGTGAATATATGATTTATTCACCATTCCGTCCATCATTTGTTTGCGTAGCACTTTTCATTCTAAGTGTGATGGGTATGCCCAGACGTGGGTCCCTTGCTCACTGTGCCACTGGATTTAAGCTAGCCTGGCTGATGAAAGTTAGTAACCAGAAACTGGTCTCAAGATGCTTGTTTCCGGTCTAGGGAGTACCTGGCTTGGGACTTAGGTCTGAAGTGTTCCCATGAGGCACAGGGTCAAGCCTGATTTAACCCAGATCTCTTGTATGGGGGATGAATGTATGACTTATTCAGAATTCTGTACATCATTTGTTTGCGTAGCACTTTCACCCTAAGTGGGATGGGTATGCCCAGACGTGGGTCCCTTGCTCACTGTGCTACTGGATTCAAGCTAGCCTGGCTGATGAAGGGTAAGACCCAGAAACCAGTCCCAGGATGCTTGTTTCCGGTCCAGGGAGGACCTGGCTTGACAGTTCGGTCTGGACTGTTCCCATGAGGCACAGGGTCAGCCTGATTTGCGTATGGCTGGGTCCAAACTGGGGTGGCATGGTGAGCAAAAGAACAATGGATTTAACCCAGATAGGTTGACTGGGGGGTGAATGTATGATTTATTCAGCATTCCGTCCATTTGTTTGCGTCGCACTTTTAACCCTAAATGAGATGGGTATGCCCAGACGTGGGTCCCTTGCTCACTGTGCCACTTGATTCAAGCTAGCCTGGCTGATGAAGGGTAATACCCAGAAACCAGTCCCAGGATGCTTGCTTCCGATCCCGGGTGGGCCTGGTTTGGCAGTTCAGTCTGGACTGTTCCCATGAGGCACAGGGTCAAGACTGATTTGCATATGGATGGGTCTAAACTGGGGTGGCATGGTGAGCAAAAGAACGATGGATTTAACCCAGATCGCTTGACTGGGTTGAATGTATTATTTATTCAGCATTCCGGCCATCATTTGTTTGCATAGCACCTCCTTTGGCACCTAGCACTAAAGTGCAACAAAGTGTCCCCAAAGAAACTGCAGTTCTGCCTAACATCAGTACGGTACTTGGGCCACAAATTGGACAAAGGGTATGTTTCAACGGGAAATGCATTAATAGATGGAGAGGCTAAGAGAATGGCACTTACAGGTTGAAAACTTGCAATGGTCCAGATCACCTCCACTCCACAGGTAACACAAATAAAGGATGATTCCATGTATTTTGACCCTAATAGACTACTCCAAGCCAACCAAGAAACCCTTATCTCTGACCCTTATTTCTGTCAAAAAAAGGAGCGATTACTAATGACCTGATCTTTCATACTAAAAGAAGAGCTCAGTGGAGGATTGCGTTCCACTCTTGACTCAGAATCGCCTCGGCTAAGAAATTCTCTCAGGTATTAGACTACTGGCGATGCCCTCACCCACCTTTAGGGCAAACGCTACCATCTCTATCTATAACAATGGGACCATACTCATTCAGACCACAGATCACAACCTGGCTATTTTTGATGAAAGATTCAACTTCATTAAAAAAGTGCTGGACCATAACAAAACACCTACTCACCCGTTGAACAACCTTACACTAACTCCAACCCAGGGTCACCTTGATCCCTTTCTATTGCCCCACAACCACCGGTTGACTGCCCCTCTTACCTCAAACTTTTCTCTTAAGGCTCCAGACCCCCAGCCCCTCCTAGGCTCCTCATACTCATCCACCGTGTCTCGACCACCCATAATTCCCCTACTCTACTCCCGCCTGGTTGAGGAGTCTGCTATCCCTTGCCCAGATCACCTCGCCCATACCTCCCACTCTCCCTTTACTCAGACCGCTCTGCTGCCTAACTCCTGTTCCCCACAATTTCCTGGCCCACTCTCCACTTGGATTGCTACGCCCCATAACTCTCCCTCTAGCGTCCATTCGCCATGTTTGCCTCTCCACCTGAGACGGAAAGCCTCCTCGAGGGATGTCCCCACTCCCCCTAGTTCCCTCTCTGTGAACTCACCTACATCCACCACAGGGAACAGCACTCCTCCTCCAATACACGTCAACCGCAAACCTCTCACGGATCCGGCTGCCAAGCTCCCTGAAATAAACCAGGAAATTCTCAAGCTCAAAACGGCCATCCCAAATCTCTTTAACACCACCACTGACCTGGCCCTTGATCTCGGGTCCAACAAGACCTCGCAGGATCCCCGGCATTTGACCCTGCACCACCGTCTCCATCTTCTAATGTCGCAATGTCACCTACCGTTCCAGGGCTGAAACCCCCAGGCCGGAACTGGAATACCACCCCTACCCCAACGCCCCATCTAGACCCGCCAGATCCCAAAATCAGCTATCAGAAAGAGACATTCTCTCCCTCCTCCGAGAGCACAACGACCCTCATTAGACCATCTCAGCCCCCTCTGGATCTTATGGATCTTCTCAAACCACTCCTTTAAATCCCCCTGAAATGAGCAGTCCCAAGCAAGACAATTCTGAGGCCATACAATGCATCACATCTAACCCACATAGAGACCCCAGACTTAACGCCAACACCCTAAATGCCAGCAACCTCATGCAGATCCCCATTTCACAGCCTTCTGTCATTGAACACAAAACTCACCTGAAATGCCTGCTACTTAACTGTAGGTCAGCGGTGAAACATGCCACGGACCTTGCAGATCTCATCCTAGCTCACTGACTCCTCGGGCCCCGTCCTTGACATTCTAGTCCCTCCCAGCCACAGCATTATCAGACTCGATCGAGTCAAGAAAACCGGTGGTGGCATAGCCTGTATTCACCACAGCTCCCTCTCAGCAAAACAGTCCCCCTCAGCTAATTTTTCATCATGTGAATATCTATCCATTGATATAACTACCAAGCACAGACCCATTTGAAGCCTGCACATCTTCTACCACCCTCCAGGAGACAACCTCCCATTTATTGAACAAACTATGGAAACCATCTCCTCCAACCAGGGACGACACTCCCCCCAGATATTCCTTGGATACTTCAACCTCCACTGGAATGATCCGCATGATCAGGCAGTTAACAGTTTCAAAAACTTCCTAACTGCTCTCTCCCTGTCCCATATCTGTGACAATCCCACGCACAAACTAGGCTCGACCCTAGACCTAACCATCGCCAATCACAATTCCATTCAACTCGACTCTATTCTCCCCTGCGACTGGTCTGACCATCACTATATCACCTTACGCATCCTTGAAAGCTGTACCTCCAAAAGATCACAACCACTAAAACTTAAACGGTGGAAAAAAATCGCTACACAGTACCAGCAGAAATGAGCTAATTTCTCACTGCAATATCTCCCTTCGGCCCCCTGCTAACATGGACAACATTCACAACCTCGCTGAACACTATAACAACTCCATGTTGTCTGCCCTGAATGCAACTGCCCCCCTTCATCTAAAAAGGATCCATCAAAGACTCCAAACCATGGTTTAATGACACCCTTAATTCGGACAAACGCAGCCTTAGACTAGCAGAACGCGCATGGAGAACAACTACATCAACTGAGCTACTAAAAACTCTTAGCCAAAAAAGGAGCGGATACAATAAAGTCATCAGAACGGCTAAAGCAAACCTCTTTAAACCCAACTTGACAAAGCCAAAGATCATCCAAAAAGACTCTTTGATCTGATTAAGTCACAATCTAATAACACTGTGAGTAGGACGAGGGCTCGGCCCAGCGGAAGTCGGACAAAACGGACTGGGACACAAGGGGGGGAACCAGAAGCAGCCAGCGGTCTAGTCGCGCTAGGGAAGCGTGACGTCAGCAAAAACGGAGGACAATAAGGTCGGAGTTTAGAAACCAAGGGGGCGGAACAGCGCGGATGCGGAGAGCGACAGAGAAGCCAAGACAACGGAGCCAGGGAATCGAGGAGAAAGAGACGAGGCACGCGAGGAGCAGGACGGAAGAGTCCCTGAAGGCCCGAGGACACCGGAGAGAGAGTACAACGCTGACAAACCCGGCGGCCCAAATGAGGGAGAGGACGCCCCGTGTCCCACAGCCACAGCCCTGCTTACGGGTCGTGGCCCAAGGCAAGTGTCTTTAGGAGGATCATTTTGCTGGGGTTGGTGGGGTGACACAGGGAGTTAGTCCACTGCTAGTTCCTACCGGCCTTACCCCCACACACCTCCTTCACTCCCTAAACGGTCCCTTCCTTGTTCCCGCACAGCGTTTGGTGACAGACATAAGCTAATTCCGGTACTCTTTTTGTTCTCCTTTTCCCCTTTTTGGAGCACGCGGGAAGAAAACAAAACCCCAGAGAGCTGGAAGGTGAAGACGCCCCAGAGTGAGGAGCGGACCCATAGCAGAACCCAACTCTTAAAGTCCGGATACTGTTGTTTTTTCTTTATGGAGAAAATCCTGTCCAGCTATATTTTTTTGGTTGTTTTTTTTTTTTCCTCTTCCTTTACCTGTCCGGTATATGGACTTGTTAAACCTCACTTTAACTGCAGAGGTTCCTGAAAAATAAAAAGAATCCTTTTGTTGAAGCCCACCTACTGGGTTTTCCCCATTGAGTTGTTGTTTGGAAGGAAGCCAAGAACCCTATTGGATATGGCAATTGAACAGTGGGAAGAGGAGGATGAGGAAGGGAAACCCCTGTTAAAATATGGTACTGACCTTAAAGCTTCCTTAACACAACTGTGGGGAATGGTACATGATAACATGAAGGAAGCGCAGGAGACGCAGAAGAGGTATTACGACCATAATAGCCGACTTAGGGTGTTTCAGCCAGGGGAGAAGGTCCTTCTGTTACTCCCTTCCACTGAAGACAAGTTGATGAAGTGGCAGGGGCCGTATGTGGTAGAAAAAAGGGTAACACCTGTCACCTACAGCGTATTACTGCCCCACCGAGCCAGGGGCAAACAGATATACCACGTGAATCTCCTAAACAAATGGGAAGATTCTCAGCCCTCCTTTTTGGTGAGAAACCGCGCCCTTCTAGCTAGTATCTCCCCGCCGTTAGACATTCCTCTCCTGACAGTCCAGGACTACCTAGACCAGCCAGTGCCCACCGGAGAGGTGTTAACCACTACACATAAGACCCAGTTAGGGGCTTTGCTGACAGCCTTTCCAGGCCTGTTTTCCACAAGTCCTGGGTTAACATCCTGGGTTCAACACGAGATAACATCCCTGAACCCAAAGGTGATAAAACAGAAACCCTACCGCATCCCAGAATCACGCAGGGAAGCTGCGGAGAAGGAAGTGTCCGACATGCTTCAGTCAGGGATAATAGGACCCTCCCAGAGCAACTGGTGCTCCCCGGTGGTAATCGTGCCAAAACCAGACGGCAGTCTGCGTTTTTGTATCGATTTTAGACAGGTGAATGCCATCAAAAAGTTCGACACCTATCCAATGCCCAGGATAGATGAGATGGTGGAGCGTCTGGGAAAGGCTCGATATATGTCAACCCTAGACTTAACAAAAGGGTATTGGCAAATCCCGTTAACTCCCACAGCCAAAGAAAAAACAGCATTTGCAACACCCTCAGGCCTGTACCAATCCAAGGTACTCCCTTTTGGGTTGCATGGGGCACCTGCAACGTTTCAGAGGTTAATGGACCGTGTACTAAAACCACACCAGAAGTATGCTACAGCATACTTTGATGATATCGTGGTTTTCAGTCAAACTTGGGAGGAGCACTTGGTACATCTGGAATCCATTTTCCTTGTGTTGCAGTCCGTGGGCCTTACCATCAACCCAAAGAAATCCCTATTAGGAACTAACAAAATACAGTATTTGGGTTATACCATACAGAAGGACACATCAAACACAAAGTAAATAAGATAGAGGCTATCAGAACCATCCCCAGACCTACGACAAAAAGGGAAGTCCGTTCTTTCTTGGGCTTTATAGGGTATTATAGAAGGTTTATACCCAACTTTTCTTCCATCGCTACCCCGCTAACAGATCTATCCAAAGTCCATGCTACACGCATACACACATGGATCTCAGTACTAGAGGATAGTTTCAAGGCCCTCAAACATGCTATATGTACCGCCCCAGTGCTAAAGTGCCCTGATTTCGAGCGTACCTTTGTTTGACGCTTCTGGCCATGGGTTGGGTGCTGTATTGTTCCAACTTGACTCCTGTGAAGAACTGAGACCCCTGTTGTATATCAGCAGAAAACTGTTCCCCTGGGAAAAAACGACTCGACGATAGAGAAGGAATGTTTAGCCATTAAGTGGGCCATAGAATCCTTGCAGTACTATCTGTTAGGTAGACAATTCCTTGTCCTTACTGATCATGCACCCCTGACGTGGCTCGCACAGAACAAAGATACCAATGCCCGCATTCAAAGATGGTTTCTCGCCTTACAACCTTTTTCGTTTCAGACCCTCCACATACCAGGTGTGAAGCAACTGAGTGCGGATTACTTGTATCGGCACCCATCATCTGAATGACCCCAACGTCCATTTCAAAGGGGGGAGATCTGTGAGGAGGACGAGGGCTCGGCCCAGCGGAAGTCGGACAAAACGGACTGGAACACAAGGGGGGAACCGGAAGCAGCCAGCGGTCGAGTCGTGCTAGGGGGTGGGGTGACACAGGGGGTTAGTCCACTGTTAGTTCCTTCCGGCCTATCCCCCACCTCCTTCACTCCCTAAATGGTCCCTTCCTTGTTCCCGCACAGCGTTTGGTGATGGTAGCACGAAAACTTAGATACGGACAGACATAAGCTAATCCTGGTACTCTTTTTGTTCTCCTTTTCCTCTTTTTGGAGCACGCGGGAAGAAAACAAAACCCCAGAGAGCTGGAAGGCGAAGACGCCACGGAGTGAGGAGCGGACCCATAGCAGAACCCAACTCTTAAAGTCCGGATACTGTTGTTTTTTCTTTCTGGAGAAAATCCTGTCCAGCTATTTTTTTTGGGTTGTTTTTTTTTCCTCTTCCTTTTGTTGAAGCCCACCTACTGGCTACGTCCTATTCATACCCCTTGTCTGGCCCTCGAGCTACCTACAAACATCTTCGGCCAATCACCCCACATCCCCTCCTCCCCTCCTGCCCTCAGCCGAACTGTGACACAGTTGCTGACTTCTTCCTCGCTAAGGCGAATAAGATCGAATCTGACCTCAAAACGGCTCTCCCCAAACTTGCTCCCTCTGCTGACTCCTCCCGAAAAACCAACCCTCTACGCTGTCCTTCCTCTCCCCCCAAAACAACGCCTCTTGGAGCCAATTCACACCCCTCAACGACACTGCCATCCTCAGCATCCTATCGAGCCTGAAACCCTCAAATCATTTCAATGACCCCCTCTCCCCCAACTTCTTTAAAGAAATGATAAGAACACTAATCCCGCTCTGGTCCAAGATCATCAACACCTCGCTTCTCCAAGGGGAGATTGCGGACTGCCTGAAGGCGGGCCTAGTTATCCCTATTCTCAAAAAACCCACGGCTGATCATGAAGACCTGAATAACTATCGTCCAATCACAAACATTCCTACCCTGGCTAAACTCCTCGAGAAATGTGTACATGATCAACTGCGCAAACACATTGACCATTTCCAACTCCTCGATCAATTCCAATCAGGTTTGCGCTCCGGCCACAGCACGGAGACGAGTAAAACAAATATTCCCTTGGATTATGAAAGGAACAGGATACAAGGTTCAACTCACAACTAGGTCGTATCTCACAAGGCGTACAATAATACGATTCGTCAAGGAAAATCCCACCTAATATTTGAATCAATTGCTAAATAGCACTGAAGTTTTACAAAAATCTTTTATTATTAAAAAACTGGTTACAATGTTAAAATTTCAATTCACATCCTATCTTTCACAGTTTTATACAAAACAATTCATAAAAACAATAAACACATATAGTGGATGATGCCCTATCTATGCTTGACCAGAACGAAGCTTGCCTACTAATACTTCTTGATCTCTCATCTGCTTTTGACACGGTCAAACATGACAACCTACTTAACCTCTTGGAAGGTAGGATGGGACTCTCAGGCACTGTCCAACAATGGTTTGCCGCTTTTCTCCACAACAGAACACAAAGAGTCAAATCCAATCAAACTCTATCCAAGTCCAGTCCCTGTACACTTGGTGTCCCACAAGGTTCCTCACTCTCCCCCGCACTCTTCAACCTCTTCATGGAACTACTGACTGTAATCCTCAAAGATTCGAACATCCATTACCACATGTATGCAGATGATACACAACTGTACATGAAACTATCTTCACCAGATGATATCCAGTCGCTCCATGGAACCCTACACAAAATCTTAAGCTGGCTAACCTCCAACCACCTCAAACTGAACGCCCTTAAAACTGAATTCCCCCTCATCTCACCCACTAGGCAAACCCCCACTGTGATGAACTTCCTCACAAACCTCACTGCTCAACTGCACACCACACATCATTGACTCCACTAAATCATTGGGTGTTGTACTAGATAAGAATCTAAACATGCAAGACCACATTAGAGCATCAACCAAAGGAGCGAACTACCATCTGAGCAGGCTAAGAAAACTCAAACCTTACCTCCCTCAAGATGATTTCAAATCGGCGGTGCAAGGACTTGCAAGCACTTGTCATCTCAAGACTCGAATACGGCAGTGCCACTCTATGCGGTCTCCCTAAACTCAGCCTAGCCCCACTCAGAGCTTCTGTGAATGCTGCTACTAGACTTGTCACTGGTTCCAAGAAATCCAACCACATCTCGTCTGACCTGAAATCACTCAACTGGCTTCCATTCGAGGCAAGGATCCAGTTAAAAATTGCTTGTATCACCCATAGAGCACTACACTTTAATACCCCTCTGTACCTGAAAAATAAACTCAAACTATCTGGTAGTGCTCGGACCTCAAGGAGCAGAGTGCTGGTGCTCCTAAAGCCAAAGAAATTTTAAAAACTGAAAACCTGCAAACGCACTTTCTCCGGCATTGCCCCGAGAATTTGGAACTCCCTACCGGTTGAAACAAGACTGATTCCATCAACTTTTGCCTTCAAAAGGGAAGTGAAGGCACGACTGATGAACAATGCGCTGAACTAGTAGCCTCTCTCCCTCGCCGCCCTGCCTGCTTTAGCATAATGTGCTACCAACTGACCTCTGCTAAGGCCCTGTATCTCCCCTACTGTGTTATTGCTGTTCCTAATGTAGCTTCTCGTAACTGCTACCGGCCTCTGTCATGGCCCATGTCCTCATGTCACTGTTGATTCTGATGTAGACAGCCTTAAATGCCTTAATTTTCTCCCGCCGCTATCGACCTGTATCCCCCTCAACCGTCATGTAAAGCGCTCTAATACCCGCTTCGGTCATGTTCGCGCTATACAAAACTTTTTGAATAAATAAATCAATAAGTACATGTTATGTTATATGAATTTGTAATGCGCGCGGCTACTCATGAGTGTCCCGGCGTGGAGCCTAACGGGGTATGAGCAGAAAACTTCAGGGGAATAGATGTATTTTCAACTTCCTCTTGGAAGAGCATTTCACGCAGCCGCTGTTTTCACTGCAAATGAGCTACCCCATCCTCTTGAAATGAGGGACCTGAGCATAACATAGAGACGAGGATCGCGTGGGAACATAGAAGTTGAGAACCTCTGCAAGTAGAGGAACACAACCATGAAGAGCACGGGGGGGCGAAAGCTAGTAGTTTAAATTTGACTCTATCCACCATGGGGAGCCAGTGGAGAGAGCGCAGCTGTTTAAAAACGCTGCTCCTTGCCGACATGCCCAATAAAAGTCTGCCAGCCGTATTTTGAACCACCTGTAACTTCAACAGGTAGCCCGGGATACCAGCATAAATGGCATAGGCACAGTCCAACCGTGACAGAATCAGCGCACATGTGACCGTTTTTCTCGCCGTCTGTGGTGAAAGGGGGAGAGTTTTAAGCAGCCAGAAGCGGCAGCCGGCCAGCTTCTTGATGTGTGTCAAGTAAGAAAGGCTTTCATCGAACCAAACCCCCAGATTTTTAGCAGGCTTCCCTGACTAGGTGGGTAATGGAAACTCAGGAGGCCAGAGCTGCTCTCTAAAGTTGAGGGGGAATTTACCAAATAGCAGAATCTCTGACTTTTCTTCATTGCACTTAAGCTGCGCTTCCGCCAGCCATTTAAAGATGGAAGAAAGGCAATGATGAACCTGTAGTACCGAGTCCGCAACTTTGTCCAAAGTAAAAGCAGCTGGGTGTCATCAGCATAAGCCATCACCTTGGCCCCCAGCTCCTCTGCCAGATAAATCAGTGGAGTGACATAGATATTAAAAAGGAGGGCTAAGGGCGGAACTCTGGGGGACACCCGTTGTTACTAGCTGAGGGGAGGAAGAGGACGGAGGAATCCAGATCTGCTCAACCCGCCCATCCAGGGAGGACCGGAGCCAGACCCACACGGCGCCCGACAGACCAATCTTAGCCAGACGTGACAAGAGAAGTGAGTGCAGGACCATGTCGAACGCCGCCGAGAGGTCAAGCAAATTTAATGCAGCTCTCCCGCCGGTGTCCAAACACTCCCGGATGGCCTCTGCCACCTCAACCAGCATTGTTTCGGTACTATAGGATGCCCTGAACCCTGATTGAGCTGGATGCAGGAGTGCCTCCCTTTCCACAAAATCGGTGAGCTGTTTATTTACCACCTTCTCACACACCTTCGCAAGAGCAGGAAGGAGGGAGATCGGCCAGTAATTCCCTGGGCAAAGAGGGTCCAGTGACGGCTTTTTTAGGAGTGGCAAGATCTTAGCCTCCTTCCAAGCCAGTGGTACCACCGCTTTCTGGAGAGACATGTTGATGATGGTATTCACTTCTATGTTTACGACCCCTGCAACTGCTGCCAGTATCCTAGCAGGACATGAGTCCGAGGACGAGCCAGACTTTAGACCCTTAAGGAGTTCAAGACAGTCCAATGGGTCGACTTGCCTAAATACCGACAAGGAATGAGCTGTGCTAACAGGAAGACACTCCAAAGGTGCCTCCATTCTAAGAGTAAATGCAGCTTGGATAGACCGAACCTTATCCCTAAAACAGCAGGAGAGAGTGTTACACCAGGAGGATGGCGCCACACTAGCTTGTGCCAGAGGGGACGTGAAGCTCTGGACAATAGCAAAAATGTTCTTAAAGTTGTTACTGGCTAATTCAATACGGGTCGCATAGAATTGCCCTTTAGCCAACTTAATGGCTGCATATTAAATTTTCTGCTTATCTCTGAGTTTCCGCTTGTCGACCGGACAATACCCACTCCTCCGCTAGGCCCGCTCAAGGGTCTTACAGTCATGTTTCAAGGCTTTAAGGATTGGGTTGAACCAGGGTTTGTACGGGGATTCCCTAGCCAACCTAGTGGAACGTTGAGGGGCTACCGTAGCAACTGCATCCGAGACCCAGCTAGAGCACCCAGCCAAACGCTCCTCAAGCTCCACTACCAGACTGGGCCTAGAAGCTTCCAAGGCCATATTAAAGTTCAAGTGGAACAATTTTACCAAAGGCAGATTTGTAACATGAACGTGCTAAAGTCTCAGAAGTAGACACTTCCCACGAAAAGTGGGTTATGAAATGGTCCGACCAGGTGACCGGACAGGGGGCCTTTAATAGGATAGGGAAGTTGGTACAAATAGGCTCAAGTATGTGTTCAGCTTGATGAGTGGGAAGGCTGACATGCTGGTCAAGCTGAGCAAGATGTAGAATATCCAGCAGGTCTCGCGCATCTTTACTGTCCGCGTGATCCAGATGGATATTAAGGTCACCCAAGACCATATAGTGGACAAACCTAACCGCCCTGGAAATGACAGCGTCTCCCCAGGCCTGGAGAAAATGTCCCACTGGGCCGGGGGGACTATATATCAAAGAGCCACCTAGTGTAAAATAGGCTGAGAAGCAGATACTAAAGTCAAGAGCCACGCATCCGCCCCACGAAGTTACATCCCTCCTGCGGAAATCCCACTTATTTTTATAAATAATAGCAACACCACCCCCACTCCCCTCCGGGCGATCAGCTCTAGAAATCTTATAGTCCATAGGTGTGGCAAGCGTTACAATCAGATCTGAAGAGGGATCCAGCCAGGTTTCAGTTAAAAATAGCAGGTCAAGTGAATTGTCCTCTAAAAGCTCAAAAACATCTGCATGGTGTTTCCTAAGAGAACGCACATTAATAGTAGCAGCCTGAATAGGAGGGGCCCAAGGCATTTGGCCAGGTCGGTTGGCGCTATTATCTAAAAGAGCTGAACTCAAGGACAGCTTGAAACCGCAAGATTGACAAGCCTGTTTTGGTAGCCCAGCCACATCCCAACTCCCTAAATGGCAATGAGGAATAGAATCAAAGGCCCGTAGAGAGGCCGCAGTATAACTCCGTTTGATAACAGAGGACTTCCGGGACGCTGACGGGCGCAGACGGGCTTGCCTTCGGCGCACCAGCGATGCGTCCACGCAGCGCGCACTCAAATAGCCCCATGAGTCAGAGGAACTAGAACGCCAACTCCCCAAGATGGCGGTTCCTCGTGGCACCAAGGGAGAGCAGGAAGTGTGCAACACCAGCACCAGCTTCTGCCCGAATCGCCAAAACGCAGGAGCAATGTGTGCAAACAAGCTTTATAGTTTTAAAATGCGGGTATGAGGACAAAGATTAAAAATGGTAGCAGCACAGACGATTAAAATACTAGCAGCAAACAGCAAAGGTACGTAACGGAGAGCAGCTAACCCCTAAGGTGCTCACCTCCGCGCAGCGCGCACTCAAATAGCCCCATGAGTCAGAGGAACTAGAACGCCAACTCCCCAAGATGGCGGTTCCTCGTGGTACCAAGGGCGAGCAGAAGTGTGCAGCACCAGCTTCCGCCCAGATCGCCAAAATGCAGGAGAAATGTGTGCAAACAAGCTTTATAGTTTTAAAATGCGGGTATGAGGACAAAGATTAACAAGCATTTGCAATGCAATAGGTGTCGCATTTACGAGAGTTTGAGCTATTGGCCTTGCAATCGCTTAAACTCTGGCAAAAGCGAGACCTATTGCATTGCAAATCACTTGCACCCTTTTCTGTAGACACGCCGCGTCTAACAAAAGGGGCGTGGCCGACATTAAAGTGAAACCGTGGCATGGGGCGCTTTGACAAAAAAAGCATCTGTTTGTCAAGTTGACAAACTGATTTTTTTTTGTGAGAGCGCCCATGCTGCATTTTCACTTTAATAGTGTCCGCACACCTTTCTTTAGGCGCGGCTTGTCTAAAGAAAGTGGTGCAGCCTCCATGAATGTGAAAGCGCCAACTTTAGCGCTTGTAAACAAACAAATAAATAAACGCTGCAATTTAGCATAAGTGAGTGGGTACAGAATCTAATGGTGCAGGTAGGTCTTCACCTCTGAACATTTATGAAGTTTTAAATAAGGTTGGAATGATGAAAGTGAGATTTGTTTTTTATTATAGTGTTTTTATTTTTTGACATGTGCAGATTGACATTTCGAGCAAACGTTTGCTATCACTGAGATACCCTCTATGTATTTATAGTAATCTACAAAGAGGAATAAATTGGTCTGTATCAGGCACGTCAAGTGTGGAAGGAACTAGTTACAGAAGAGATGAAGTGGGTTAACAAGGAAGACAAGAAGTTCAAGGTCCTAAGAATGGAAATTTATGGAATTTTCCTTTAATGCTGTTATTGAATACTTTACTTTTTCCTAATGTGTCATTTTTGGCTAATCTTTTAAAAATAGTTTTCACAATAAATCAGAAAATCTTCTTTAATCAGAAATGTTATTGTCAACTTCAATTAATTTAGAGCCTTCATTTCTCTGGTCATACCATAATTTGTTGTTTTTCTTGTTGCACAGTCGTAGCACAGATCCATAATTGTCTGTTTGGGTTAAACGCGAGACTGTCTCGTTCTGCGTTTCGATCCCAGCCATCTTCTACGTGCATGTATACATCTCCTCTTGAGGGGGTGCTTTGCTGCCCGTCATTCTATAGGCGTTATTGCAGACCCGGTGCTTAAGGAAGAGGCTACATTAGAGTTACCTGCAGAATTTTCCGATACATGCCTTTTATCCTGTCTGATCTAGGTAGAATGAGACCAGGTCGCTGACAAGTCGTTGCTTGCTTGGTTTGGGTGTCCTTATCAGATCACACTAGGAGCAAGTTCACAGAAAGGTCTGTGGAAGCATAAAACTGTTTTCCAACAGGAGAGTGATTTGCTAAATCAGTAACATGATTAAAAAGACACGGGGCTCGTTGGTAATCAGAATTAGGTAGTAATCGACCCGTAGGTTCTAAGATAACGTCTCCTTCTGTATGCCGAAGATGCTTTGTAGTGAGTCTCTTGTCTGTTTTTATGGGAGCATTTCTTTAATATCCAGCTCCCAGGAACCCTCCCCTTTCGGTCACAGAAGTTACAAATCTAGTAGCTGTCTTCAACTAATGTTGTTTTCATGAAAGGAAACGGAACAGATGTGTATAGACGTGCAATTACGTGCTTTGACTGACTTAGACAGATCTGACTTGTCCATGATTCACAGCGTCTTTCTTATAAGAGCTATTGCGTTATGATGGTTTGATTACAGTAAGGCGTACTATGCATGGCTTTTCCAGGAGACCTTCCGAGGAGTTATATGGATGATTCATAACAAGGCAGTGTGTAACTTAAATCCAGGTGACCAGCATGCGTAGCTTCTGCTCTCGGCATAAACTGATTTCCTCATATTATAAAGCAGTTTTATAGAACGGACCATCCTCCCTCGGGACCAATGAAGAGACCCCCATCCAACAAGGCCAATCTCCTAACCACCCTTCACATAAAAAATGAACTGGAGAGATGAAAAGGGGCAGATTTTGTGTATCCTCTTTCTCTGAAGCCTTACAGTCCTTAGAGGTCTGTTACTTACAAAGTAAACAGCACTGGGACACCTGCTTCTTACTCAATTGATGATCTAAACCAGGAGAGTTCATCACTGGTCCATGACAACCCGAGATTTGTATAAAGAAAAATAACAGTACAAGTGTGCATTTTTTTAAAAATTGCACATCTGTATTATGGCAAATTCTATAACCAAACTTCAACTCCACTTCTTAATAGTAGAGTGCGGATAGTGGCTGGGCCTTGTGGCATCACTAAAAGAGATTTTTAATGGGGTAAACAATAAGCCACAGATAAAACTAGTGTGACCACCTCCAAAGAAAGGCATATAGAAACACCGTCTTTAAAAAAGAATGTGTTTCCGTGGGTGGGCATGAGTGCTCGCACGTGTGTGTGTGCATATATATTTATAATATTAATAATATACATAATTTTTACTGACTTTTTATGTGTGTGTATATATCTGTATATACAAATATAGATACGTAAATGCACAGAAAGTCATATTTAAACATTTAAATTAAACATGTTGGCTCATGTATTGCTACATACAGTAGCTGCTCTGCAGTGACAGGTAATTCCACATAATAATGTGTTTGGTAAGGTGAGGTGTCTGTGTTTTTTCTGTATCGGCTTCCAGGTGACATTCAACCGCTTTGGTGGTGGGGCCCATGGGGAGCAGTCCAAATGTAGCCGGGGCATGGGCACCTCCTGGCACTCCTTTACTGACGCCAGAGACTGGGCCAGTGTGGTGCTAGTGGTAATGGCTGCCTGTGTGTAGTGCAAGCTTTTCTAGCTCTCCACCAGTGTTCATCATACATCCTCAGTGGTTGAGAAGGCAGTTCAGACTTCCTTGCTCATTTAATTTCGGGCCTCTCTGCTGACTGCAAATTGTATTCAATTTTTTTGTGTAACGCAGACAAACGCTGTGTAGGCACTGGATGGAGACTGCCTGTTCCTTGCATGTAGCCTTCCGAAAAATATGGACAGATGATAATGTATTTTAATCCCTGGCATCCTGGATCAGATTGGATCTAGAAACCTATGTGCCTATTTCAGTGTTTGTATGTGCTAAAACCCAGCAGTCTTCGGGCAGGGATAAGGCAAAGGTAGCAAGAGAGGGGATTGGAAAAGTGGCAGCAGTGAGGTGGGTGTAGTCCTGGTCACAAGCAACGCTACACATGTGCATTATTTAGTGATAGTGCGCCCTGAGTGAGGCAGACCACTTTCGATTTATGTGGGAATGTATTACGTGGGAGAGGTGCTTGCTTGATAGAAATTTCAATTGACGTCTTCCAAAGCAGTGAGCGTTGCCGGTCTCTGTCACTGTGCTCGAAACCTTCTCAGTTGTGCAAGCATGTGCTGTTGCAGCCCAGCCATCCCTGAACCGACAGCAACGTCCTTCCAAGGAGCAGAAAGCAGGTCTCTGCATCCCCTGGAGTTAAGGAGGGGAGTCCAGGCACCTTAGTGGGCCACGCGTCTGCAGTCCTTCCTACGGGAGGACACACCGGCAGCAGGCTTGAACCCCATCATCAATAAAACAAAGGGTCCCAAAGACTGGAAGCTGGCTAGCACACCACTTACCTTAAAACAGAAGCCTCCCACACTGTGGCACATCAGGCACTCCACTGATATATAACTGAGGGGCCAGGCAGTGGGCCAGCACCCCAATAATTTTAAAACTAAGGACTCCATACGATGGCAGCCTGCAACACTCCATAACATTAAAACTGAGAGCACCGTGCAATGGCAGCAGACCAGTACCCCAGTGACATTAAAACTAAGCTGAGAATACAGACAATACCCTTTCAATAGAACTGATGGCAGCACAGTGATAACTGGAATTGCTTGACTCACTCGGAACCATTTGTAATTAATCTGGCTGCATTCCATTGCGTTGCTTTTTGCTCACATATACCACTTAAGGCAGATGCCAATCATATGCAAATCAATATTAGTGTGTGTTATAGAGTAGACACACTAGGGATTTGATGCAGATTGAAGGAGGTAAATGTAGGATTAATGTGCTGCAAATGTGCACATCATTGACAAGCAAACCACGGAGAAAGAGTTCAGCAGCTGGAAGCGTACATCACAAATGTGCGCGTCATTGACACGCAAGCCGACAAGAAGAAGCCTAGCCCCAAGCAGCAACCTGAAAGTGCACCAGCTGAATGACAGGCGGAGTTGGGGATAGTGTTGGTGTAGTCCAGCCTCTGACACGCCTCCTCAGCAAAGCAGCCAATTGCCAATGAAGAGAGAAATCCAGAAGAGCTGGTAGAAAGAAGTCGAGGGAGCTCCAAGCCAGCAATGCGATCGCTGAAATGAGAAGACAATTGGAGGCGCAGAGGAAACTGGCAGCAGGTAAGGAACACTTCCACTTAACTAGAAAGTTCTTGGCAATTATATAAATCGGGACAGTTCATGTAAAAAAACAAGATGAAGCAGATCTTAGGTTTGAGCGCAGGCACGCACTTGAAAGAACGCGCCCGACTGGCCAAGAGGCAGTTGGAATGCTCGAGACAGACGCGTTTAGGGCTGTCGAGACAGTCTGAAAAAGTTGATTTTTGTTGAATTGCTCAATAAGGATGAACTTTATGAGCAAGAGGAGAGTATCCCAAATCTAATGGCATTAGGGTCACAGGAGTCCCTCACCGTTGAGCTCGCACGGAGCTTTTAAAGCAAGTAGAGCTTTCTTTAAAGTTACACAAAAAATGAATAAACAAAGCGAGGCTAGGATTAGTAAGGTGTGCTACCGCTCAAGAGGAATATGTTAGCGCTTAGTCTCATGTGCGCTCAAAGTCATTAAAAAGGTTATCTCTCACCGGATTTCTTTAAAGGAACCTTGTCCCTGTGTTGAGATCTTCTTAAATCCTGTCGACTACGCCAGTGTTGTATTCTTGAAGTAAGACGCTGGACACGAATGGGCTGTCAACCGCAGATTTATTCTTATCAGAAGATCTCATCCAACAGCTAAGGCTACCACATAAACTGACACCCAGCCTCCAGTACAAACCACTCCAAACATGGATCACTATGACATATTCACATTCCAATATCACCAAGGAAAGAGCATACAAGAATGGAGGTATGCTGACAGTGTTTCACCATAGAGAGGTGACACTGCAGCAAACCGCATACCACACCCGCATGACCCCAACAGAACTTGGGCATGATGAAATACACATATTTTGAGTTTTGGAGCTACTACAGCCTGCAGTAGTACCACATTACTCTTCATTCCTATGTGTTGAATTGGGGAGGTAATGCTGCACCTGGTAAACACTTCAACCTGCAGTATTTATTTTTAGTGGGAGCTGTATTACCTGCCCAAAAAATAAGAGTCTCCGAATGAGGTCTACGACTGAGGGCTGCTATATTGTTTTAACTTTAGACATGAATAAGAGGGGCATTGTGGATGTACTAGGTAATGCTGATTGAGTACCACATCCATCTCTACCGGATCTACCTAATCTATTTCCAAGGCCTCTGCAAAGTATGTTGCTTTAAATGAGTTATTTTTCAAAAGATTCTTGTTCGACAGAGATCCAGGAAATATGTGACTGTCAGACACTCCTGATCGCAAGAGTGCAACTGTAATTCACTTTACTAAGAGTCAAGAAAAAAAGTATTAAATAGATACAGTATGTAAAAAAATATATAATGTGTGGAATACAATAGGTACATTCAGTCAAAGCAAAGTATGGTTTCAAGAAACATTTAAAATATTGGTCATCGCAAAAAAAAGTGATTTGGTAGGGAAAGTATTGATTTGTGCACGGTGTCCGTGGCATGCGGGAAAGGATTGGGGAAACCCTTTGGGGGCTCCATTTAACCACGTCCCGTGAATATCTGTAAGGTATGGGCATCTCAGCCGCTCTCATTACATTGTGCAGCGTGGGATTCCATTTTGCGTTATGCCACTGCAAGGTGCACAGAGTCTCCTTTGTTGTGGTAGAACGGCAGAGAGACTCTAATGTGGCAAAGGCAAGATTGTCTGTGCTTCGTGATTCTCTCCAAACAGTGAGTAGTGCTGCTAGCAACACTGTGCGTAGTTTCGGTCTGCCCTGCTGCACCACCGCTCGGCCGCATTCCCACTGTGCATTGATAGACAGTAGCGTAGCCTTTATCAGAGGACAGAAGCGCCATCTGTGCGCATTCTCTCCAGTGTCCTGGCACTGAGGGCACACATACAGCAGCGGCCGGCATGACTCGCGAGTGGGGGACGAGTGAGAGGGTGGTTGCGGGGGGGGGGGGTCCCAGAGGTGGGGCACGCAGGAGGTGGTGATTGCAGGAGGGAGGGAAAAAATAAAATGAAATAAAATTCACTTAGCTTGCCACCGCCCGGTCCAGAGTCGCTGCTCCTGCTCTGCTGCTTTCAATTTCAGGAACAGGAAGCAGGCAGCCAGGCTCCCTCCCCTAAACCAATGACAACACTGCAATTGCAGAGTTGTGATTCGTCTGAGCGCCGTGACACGACACTCAGCCAGGGACTGTAGGGGTGGGCCTGTTCTCCATGCAGGCTGTAATACAGACTGCATGGAGAAGTGGGAAAGTGTGCATGACTGGTTTGGGTGGCCTGAGAGGACCGACCAAACAGTCCCTGCACACTTTTAGGAGTGGGCAAATCACTCCTCCAATGCCCTGCTCGCAGAGCAGCCCCGCCCACCCGCAAAGCAGCCAAACATAAAATGATAATAACAAAGTAATTATTTTATGTTTTTGCTTCTGCACTGCTTGAAAGCAGTGGGGCGACGGTACTCCGTCATCGAGGAGAAGCCACCCCAGCACAGATACTGCCGCAAACGACACTGCTCAGGTTTGTATGTGTCCTTCATAACGTGTGTGCTGAACATATTCTTGGGTTCCTCATTTTCATTACAGAACGCACAAAACTTTCCTGTGCCACACTGTGTGGTGGTATTGTATTTGTGAAAACATTTCATAAACTAGGAAAGTCCCAGAGAAGTGCCACCAGTGGCTCATCTTATTCTGATGCGGCATCTGTCCAGGGGATGAATCCGGTCCGACTGTTAAAACCACCAGCGTCGAGAAGTAAAGCAAAGGTCGCCGTATGTGGCAGAAGAGGTCAGATCCACATGAAATCACTCAGGGCAGCTGCAACAGGCTCCATAGTGACACTAGCCACGTTGCTCAAAATGAGCAGAAAAAGCGTTACTGTGCGCAAGCCATTTTTGTTAGGCCTGTCCACCAGTTTGTACTGCCAGGGCATGATACCAAAATACCAGGGCTTAAAAACAGTCCGATAGGGGCCAGTTTCAATGCCCCTTTTTAAAAAGCTGCCAGTGCTCACCACCGAATGATCCAGCCCACATTAAGCCCAGATAACAAGCATATAGTTCTATGCGACATTACAGAAAACATGACTGCCATCAAAAACAGTTTATACTCAGCCTTACTGACGACTGGACTGCTTGTGTTAGGTCTAGGGCAGGGTTCTCCAAAGTTGGTCCTGGAGGGTCGAATCCTTGCCAGATATTTTAGTATATCCCCATTTATATTAATTGAAGTTGTCTTAAAAATCTGGCATTAATCAGTTTAAAAAAAAAAAGTTGTAACAGCTTGTGAAAAGCAGCATTGTGTTACAACTCTAACAACACCAACACCCGTGTTGGTGTTATTTAAAGTTGTAACAAAATGTGGCGTTATGATCAGAGTTGCCGACATTGTATCCGGAGAACCAGGTTCGAGTCTTGGCATCGCACAACATCCTGTGATTATGAGCAAATCACTTAATCTACCTGTGCCTAAAAAACATGAAGCCTTGTGTAATGTTACTGGTGCTCATTTGGGACGCGTGTTCGGGCTATATAAAACTGCAAGAAAGACAAGCATTTGTAATGCAATAGACCTCTCGTTTTCGAAACTTTGACCTATTGGCATTGTAAATGACAATGCTTTTATTTATGTGTTTTGAAAACTTGCAAGTGGTGCCCAAGCACGCACTTTGTAGGTTTTCTGATACCATGAATAAAAGGCATTGTCATTTGGAATGCAAATAGCTCAAACTGTCGCAAATGCAAGACCTATTACACTGCAAATGCTTTTTTTGATAGGCATGGGGAGATTAAGTGATTTGCCCAAGAACACAGGATGCTGAGCCGAAGTGAAGGATCGAATCTTGTTCCCCAGCTCCAAAGTCGGCAGCTCTGGCTGCAAGGCCACATCTTCTCCCATATTGTAATGGCCTGTAAGGGACCAGAGCGCTGTTTCACACATGTTAATCTCATTCATATCATTGAGCACCAGCACCATGAGAAATGTGTGTGAGAGAATTTCTGGGTGGTGAGACGTCAGAGTTCAGAGAAGACCATCTCCGGTATGCCAGGCTAATATCCCTTATTCTGAAAAGCTCTGCTCTAAGTAATAACAAAAAAAGGGCTCCCAGCTGTAGGAAGGACAACAGAGAACGTGTCCCATTCTACAAAGAGTACAGGTCAGGCAACAGATATACATTTCTTGCCTTCTCCTTAAATGCAGACTGGCGAGGAAAAGTGCAAATTATTAATTAGCATTCACCTTAGTTAAGGGCCTATTATAGACTTCAAAGCTCGCCGTTCCCTGGTTTTGTCAGTGGTAAACATGCCATTTTCAGGACAATAAACGGTTTTTCATACCTGGTAAAGGGACAGTAAAGTAGACTCCTATCGTGTAGGCGCCATTCATCAGAGAATTCCGACGTATACTTTGCATGAAAGATCCTTTGTCTGACATGCGTATAAAAGGCATGCTGTCTGTGTTTGCACTTTCTGTGAGTTTTAGTTCTCCACAATAGGCACTGTCGGGCTTTACAAGTCTGTGTGTGTTGCTTTTAAGAAAAAAAGCACATGGTTTCGTTTCTATATGCATTTATTTATTAAAGTGCTTTGCAAAGAACTGTGCCTGGATCGCAGGCTTAAAGTGTTGCGCATTAACTGATATCACAAGGTAAAAATGTACTTGAATTTTGTGTGTCTGGATCAAAGGGTAACAGAAACAATGATTATCCGATGGTGTGAGACTCAATTAAGTCAAAGAGATGCTTTCACTTTATGGCGCAAGTGCTGTGAGGGACGGATGCTATTGTTAAAGTGACAGGGCGCATGACACGCTGTGAATACTAATAAGTGACCGCCATTGCCAAAGCCGGTGTTCCATTGTTTTGCGCTCCTTTTGTTCCGGCGGCTACTTGTTTGTATTAGCAGGGCACCAGGCGTGCTTTCACTTTAAGAATGTCATGTGTTTAAAGCAAAATTTGTAAAATGGCAAAATGCAAGGCAGTGTGAGGCACACAGCGATCGACAGCAGGCTGTTACCGCATTGTAAACTAATTAAATAAAGAAGCCAGCCGCCTAATTGAAAGCCGACCACGGCATAAGTTAAATGAACAAGTTACTTAACTTCGTTAATGATATAGCTGCAAGAAACATTAGTTAGTTATAGATTCCTTCCCTTGAAATTACCACCACCAGGCTTCAGACTGGATCCGGAAAGATTTTTCGTCAGCAGTACCTCTGTGCGTCGGAAGGTGGTGTCGGTCGGCTCAGCATCCGTCGTTGGCGTCGTGGTCGCCTGGATGATGTCGCAGTACCTATTTAGACGCCGCCCTCGCGTGCTGATGTCAGTTCTGTACATGACTTTCAGAGCCAGAAACGCAGAGCCATTCAAGACACTGACCACTGGTGCACAAAACTAGGGCCCTGAAAGGATATCCTTAACCCTAGAAATCAGTTTGCAGAACGGGAAGTATGGGTGGGGCGGTACGGAATCTATAACTAACTAATGTTTCTTACAGAAATATCATTACCGAAGGTAAGTAACTTGTTCATCTGAAAGAAACACATTAGTTATGGATTCCTTAAATTAGAATAGATACCCCAGCGAACGAAAATCACACCAGAAAGTCCTGGAGAACAGAACGGCCAAAGAAGCCATCTCTTCGGACTTGGCTGTCCAGACAGTAGTGCTTCGTAAATGTGTGCAGTGATGCCCACGTAGCTGCCTGACAGATGTCATGTAGAGGAACTCCTCTTCCCAAGACGGTAGTGGCTGCCGTCGCCCTGGTGGAATGGGAGCGTAGCCCAACTGGATGCTCCTTTTTAGCCAGAGAATAGCATACTTTAATACACAAAACAACCCATCGAGAAATGGTTCGCTTGTGGGCCCGACCTTTCTTGGCGCCCACGTAGCCAACAAAGAGTTGGTCATCCACCTGGAACTGTTTTGTGCGATCCAGATAGAAAGAGAGCGCATGTTTTGGTTCCAGATGGTGGAGCCTCTCTTCTTTTTTCGAAGGATGCGGAGGCGGAAAGAAGGTGGGCAAAGTGATGGTCTGCCCAATGTGAAAGGCAGTGACAACCTTAGGAAGGAAGGATGGACGAGTCCTGAGAACCACCCTGTCCGGATGGACAGACTGGAAAGGAGGCTTGAAGGAATAGGGCCTGGAGCTCACTCACTCTTCTGGCAGATGTGATGGCTACCAGGAATGCAGTTTTAAGTGTCAGAAGCCTCAAACGACAGTTGTGAAGTGGCTCAAAGGGAGCGCACATTAAATAGGATAAGACTAGATTCCATTCCCACTGAAGCATAACGAAGGGAATAGGAGGAAAGAGAGGAGTTATGCCTTTCAATAAACGATTAACAACCGGGGACTTGAAAAGAGAAGGCTGGTCTGGAAGCCGAAGGAAGGCAGAGATGGCTGAGAGATAGCCCTGGATAGTACCAAGAGCAGAGCCCTGCTAGGCCAAAAAAAGGAGAAACAAGAGAACCTCAGAAAGAGGGGCAGAAAGGAGGGGATCCACAACCTTTATTGTGCACCATGCCACAAATTTGTTCCACCGGCAGGCGTAAACAGTCTTAGTAGAGGGCTGCCTGGCTGCCAAGATACATCACAAACTTCAGGAGGCAGGTCAAAAGACGTCAACTGCTGCCGCTCAATTTCCACGCAAGGAGGTGGAGGCTGGACAGGTTTGGGTGGAGGACCGTCCCCTGTTGCTGCGACAGAAGATACTCCTGAAGAGGCAGACTGGTCAGAGGATCGATGGCCATGTTGAGCAGCTCGGGATACCAGACTCTTTGTACCCAATCCGGAGCCACCAGGATGACTTGGGCCCGGTTGCGCCTGATCTTCTTCAGCACTCTGGGCAGAAGTGGTATAGGCGGAAAGGCGTACAACAGACCGCAACTCCACTCACACCAAAAAGCGTCGCTAGCGAGTGTCACCTTGAAAATTCCAACACGCAGAATTGCTGACATTGCGCGTTCTCTTCGGTGGCGAATAGATATAACCAAGTCTCTCCCCACTGTCAAAAAAGACCTTGCTCCACCTCCGAGTGAAGACGCCATTTGTGATCCTATATTAACAAAATGGGGTGACCCTGTGTCCCTAGGAACCTGGGTATTTGATATATAAAGAACAATGGTTCCCTTGGGTAGAAACAATGCGTATTGCGGTTAGCCGTAGTTACTTCAGCATAACACATGATACATTTCAGAAAGCCAGAACATTTCTTAAGCAAATGGGGGAAGGAACAAGAACACAGAAAAAGTGTTTTTCACTAATTTATGTATCAGAATTGATAGCATTTGTTATGCGAACCAAATTACATACAACAAAAATACATTGCAGAATTTTTGCACTTCAAAATTCATACAGTGATTCAAATGGTGAGATAGTAGTGCACAGTGGTGATATAGATACACAGTGCAGTGAGGTGGTAGTGGGGGGATGCGGTTTGTTTTGGAGGGCCAAATTCAAGAAGCAGTGACAAGTACGTTAAACAAAATATAAAGTTGATAGCGACTATGTCCTGCAATCTGTGCCAAAATAGATAGTCGACGTTTCAACCCTATGGGCGCTTGGTGGAGTGTCACAAGCGGGTCTTCCTCAGGACTGTGGAGGAGGAGAGGCCGCCTATGGGAAGGAGTATTATAATAATGAGTGTTCAAGTTCCCATTGTTCGAAAGTAATTAAATCAAGGAATTGTATTATAGACTCACCCTAGAATTTCAAGGGCGGTCAAGGCAATTGATTGAAGGAGTTGGTTTATTCTAGCAACATGTCTGTGAAAAATAAGGTATTTGTAAGTGCTAACTCAGATGTGAGTAAAACACAATAGCTTGGAATAATTCTAAAATCTTACAAACTGTGATATGAATTGCACAGAAGATCTAAAGGAAAACAAGCTAAAGGGGAAAATTAATCCCTAAGAAACCGAAAGTTGATTTGAGAGTGGTATAATCAGGGGACAATGGTAAAACTCACCAAAAAATGATTGTATTCTGGTAAAACGGAGACCTCACAAAACACTGCTTTCTGGTTGCAGAGCAAGTGAGAAATGAGCTCTTAAGTACTCTAGGCCAAAGCTCCAGCTGGGAGCTTGATGATGATTGACAGGTGTGTTCAAGGACAGCATCACAAGGCCTCACTGTCGAGTCAAAGGGCTACAGCTGAACTGTAGCTAAAACAATCAATCAATAAAATTCTGCCAGGTAAATGTGTGCAGACGAAGTGAAGGGAAAAATGCGGATTTGGATTGTTAAACCCGAATCGCTTTGGCGAATGTATTGGGTAAGGGAAAAAGAATATTCATGGTGATACTACCTTGCATGGAAACAATTGATTGATTCATAGAGGAGGGGCCTACGCAGGTAAGCTGGGTTGGGCTCCCACCGTGAGCTTGATGATGATTGACACGAATGTTCAAAGAAAGCAGCCAAAGGATTTCACTAGCGATGGGTATGATTGAAGCTGAAAAAATCCAGTTGAAAGAGGCTGTAGGAAATCAATTGAACTTCTGCAAAGCAGATAAATGTATTCAGGGAAAAGCAGTTTTATCAAAATACACTTCATGAATTCTGGATGTGGGTGCTGATCATATAATCTTGCCTAAATTTAGAGGCTTGGACAGGTATTCAATCTCCATGAAAAAAGGGTGTTTTATGTAATGGAAACACAGTGATTCATGCAGGAGTCACAAGAATATCATGAAAGAGCACAATAAATGATAGAGACAACAGATCTAAAGCACTCCGAAAATACAATGGTATTAATAGTCATTAAATAATAACTTTTGTAAACAACGCTGTGGTTTTTGGACATGTAAAAAGAAACATTAAGTGCTAAAATCAGTTTAACATAACAAAGACATGTTATTTTAAAGGACATTCGTACTGTTGGGGGTTACTACATGTAGATGGTTAAAAACATACAGTAAAAGTGCCCTTATGTAATGTGTGCAATTGTCCTTAAAAAAGGGGGGGGGGGGGGGCATGGTACTGGGGAGAACTAAAGTTGGCCCATCTGTCTCGAAGTCTCTTCTTGTTCATTGAGCCCCTCGGTTACTGAATTAAGTGAATGTATCCATTTGCACTCTTTATACCAGAGAGCTTGAACAATGGAACCACCCCTGGGACTGGGCAGTATCCTCTCAAGTATAAGCCATTTGAGACTTGTAGCTGTGTGCATTTTGTTCAAAAAATGTTCGACTAGGGGTGCTCCTGGGACATTGCATCTCACCCTGCTCATATGTTGCATTATCCTCGATTTTGCCTTCTGAGTTGTTTGACCCACGTAAACTTTTTCACAGGGACATATAATGGCATACACAACATTCATGCTGTTGCAATTGGTGAATGCTGGAAGTTTGTGGGTTTTGTGGTTGTGTGTAAAAGATACACCTTCGATGGTAAGGGGGCAGGCTTTGCAACTCCCGCATTTGTGATGTCCTATCAGTGGCGGTAAACGCAGCTGGTCCCTGATGTCTGTTGCTTTTTTTTTTTTGAGTCTCCAAAAAGGCTTTTACTAGATTGTCTTTCAAGTTTCTGCCCCTCTTAAAAGCAAAAACCGGTTCAGAATTGGTAGGTAGATCACTGGCAACCAAATTCCAATACTTCTTCACAATTTTCTTGATGGCATTGCTTTTGGAGTTGAAAGTGGTAACACACACCAGGCCTTTTGAAGTCTTCTCCTTGTCGCCAGGTCTTAGCAGCTCATCTCGCGGACAATACCAGGCTCGTTTCCGTGCTCTCCTGAGTAGGCAAAGAGGGTAACTCTCTTTCTTTTAGTCGTGTGGTCAGGATATCCGTTTCCCTGAAGAAGTCCACCCTGCGTGTGCAATTCCTCCTGAGTCTCAGGTATTGCCCAAAGGGGAGGTTGTCCCTTAAATTCCGGGGGTGATGGGACTCGTATTTGAGAAGCGTATTTCTTTCAGCTGGTTTCCGGTATAAATCACAAAAGATAAGGTCATCCTCGACTTTCAGAGCGAGGTCTAGAAAATCAATGCTGGCATTGTTTTTAGTCATGGTAAACTGGATATCCATAGTCCTCTGATTGAGCCAAGCTAAAAACTCATCTAGTGCCGTTGTTGATCTGGTTCAGACCATGATAACATCGTCGATATATCGCTTCCAGACCTCAATATTCTCCACATTGACCGCCGCTGGAGACCAGAGTCTTCTGATCTCAGCCTCTCCCATGTGGCCGCCTCATCCTAGAAGGGATGTGTCCGTCACCACTGTATGTAGGGAGAGGGATCTGCAGTTGACCCAATCCCGGTTCGTGAGCCACCACTGCAAAAGTCGTGCAGTGCCCTCCGAGATCTGGACGCAATCGGACATATTCCCCTGATGCTGTGCCCACTGGAACTTCAGGTCCCACTGCAGAGCCCACATATGCCGCCTGGCATGATCAACCAGTAGGATGCAGGAGGCCATAGAGGCTGAAAGATCGGAATCATAACCCGAATATCCCGGACTCGCTGTTGGGGAGGATAAACCCGAAACCGTGTGGTGTCCAGAACCGCTCCGAAGAAGAGGAGCTTCTGAGAGGAAATCAGGTGTGACTTCGGCACATTGATGGAGAACCCCAGTGAATGCAGGAGGGCAGCAGTAGTCTGGAGGTGGGAGACGACTGCCTGGGGCAAGCCTGCCTTCAACAGGCAGTCATCGAGATAGGGGAAGACTGAAACCCCTGATCTGCGCAGATGAGCTGCGACCTCCGCCATAACTTTCGTGAACACCCGAGGGGCGCTGGTAAGGCCAAAGGGGAGCACGGTAAACTGAAAATGCTCATGGCCTATCATGAACCGCAGGTAACGGCGGTGGGCCGGCAAGACGAGGATGTGAAAATAAGCGACCTGCAAGTCCAGCGCTACCATCCAGTCTCCAGGGTCGAGGGCAGACAAGACCTGAGCGAGTGTCAACATCTTGAACTTCTTCTGGAGGAAGCGATTGACGTTCCTGAGATCCAAGATAGGACGCAGGCCCTTGTCCTTCTTGGGTACCAGAAAGTAGTGGGAATAACAACCACAACCTACTTCTGGGACAGGAACGCACTCGATGGCTCCCTTGCTCTCCATGCCACTGGAATCAAGCTATTCTGGCTGAAGAGGGCGGAAACCCCGAAACCGGTCTCAGGATGCTTGTTTCCAGTCCAGGGAGGACCTGGCTTGGCAGTTCGGGCTGAACTGTTCCCATGAGGCACAGAGTCAAGACTGATTTGCATATGGCTGGGTTCAAACTGGAATGGCATGGTGAGCAAAAAAACGATGCATTTAGGCCCAGATCTCTGTACTGGGTGAATGTAGGACATTGTTCTGCTTTCTGTCCATCAACTGTTGTTTTTGCATTTGTCACCCCGAGTGGGACGGGTATGCTCAGACGGGAGTCCCTTGCTCTCCATGCCACTGGAATCAAGCTATTAAGGCTGAAGAGGGGTGAAACCCCGAAACCGGTCTCTGGATGCTTGTTTCCAGTCCAGGGAGGACCTGGCTTGGCAGTTCGGGCTGAACTGTTCCCATGAGGCATAGGATCAAGACTGATTTGCATATGGCTGGGTTCAAACTGGAATGGCAAGGTGAGCAAAAAAACTATGGATTTAGGCCCAGATCTCTGTACTGGGGTGAATGTATGACATTGTTCTGCATTCTGTCCATCAACTGTTTTTGCATTTCCCTTGGCCAAGAGAGCCATAACTTCCTGTTGGAGAAGTGCCAGGTGATTCCCCGACATGCGGTGGTATTGAGATGGCATGGCTGGAGGGGTAGCCTCGAAGGGGAGGGAGTAGGGTTTGGAGGCTGCTGTAGAGGGGGGGTTGGTGGATTGGCCCGCCCCCTGAACCACGGCGGTGGTTACCACGTCCTCGGCCGTGCGAAAGTTGGGAAACTTGCTGCGGCCTGTGGCTCTGGGCAGGACGTAGTGGGGCGAAAAGCAGCCTGCGCCGGGCGGCTGGAGAGGCCTAAGGAGTTGGCCGTAGCCCTCCCGAGTCCTTGAAACGCTCTAGAGCGTTGTCCGCTTTGTCGCCAAAAGGGCGATGGCCATCAAAGAGAATGTCCATAAGGGTGTTCTGGACATCCCCCGAATAGCCAGTCGATCTCATACAGGCCTAGCGATGAAGGGCTACAGACGTGGAAATCGGCCTGCCTAGAGAGTCAGCGGTATCCAGCCAACGACGGATGGTAAACTTCGCTGCATCTCTCCCCGCGGCGATAGCCTGGGAGAGCACTGTCCGGGCCTCCTCCAGACACTGAGGCAGCACCTGCGCAACCGTATCCCATACAGAGTGGGAATAGCGGCCCAATAGACATGCAGTGCTTACCGCAGTCCCAAGTTGGCAGAAGAGAAAATCTTCTTCCCAAGATGATCTAGCTTCTTGGATTCCCTTTCCGGTGGAGCGGTAGGAAATGCGCTCTTGGAAGTGGAGGCTTGGACCACCAAGCTCTCCGGGGTGGGGTGTTGGGAGAGGAAAGTGGGGTCGCCCGGAGCCGGGCAGTGGCGTCAGGCAATCATCCTGTCCACGGGAGCCCCCATGTTGGGCCTGGACCAAGTGGCCAAAAGAACGTCGGTAAGGGCCTCATTAAACAGCAGCATGGGCTAGGAAGAGCTCGAAGCCGGCTGAAGCACCCGTCAGGGGGTTAGTCCTGACCGCCACCGTAGGAAGCTCGAGGTTGAGAGCCTCGGCCGCCCTATGCAACACCACTGCGTATGACGCTCCCTCCTCCGTAGCCATGGTAGGTGGAGACAACATGCCATGGTCAAGGCATCCCTTGTGCACCAGGAGTCGTAGACTCATAAAAGTTCAGTCAAAAAATGACTGGAGGTACCGCACTCTCCGGATCTGTGCTGGGTGGCGCGGAAAAAGAAAGAACTGATGTCAGCGCATGAGGGAGGCGTCTAAGTAGCTACAGCGATGTCATCCCGGCGACCACGATGTCATCCCGGCGACCACGACGCCAACGACAGACTCGGAGCTGACCTACCGCCATCTTCCGACGCGCAGAGGTACTGCTGATGAAAAAACTTTCCGGATCCAGTCTGACACCTGGGGGTAATTCTAAGGTAAGGAATCTATAACTAATGTGTTTCTTTCAGATAAATAAAGCAGCGCAGGCGCTAAAGTGAAAGCGGACCACGCTGCAAATTACAAAAAATTACATAATGTAAAAGCGGGCTGCGGTGCTGCCAATTAAATAACTAAAGCAGCGCAGCCGCTAAAGCAGACCGCACCGTAAATTACAAACAAAAACGTAACAAAAATGTAAAAGCGGCCTGCGGAGTTGTGTGGGTGGAATAGGTAAAGACCATTAAAGAAAATAGTGTTCAGCCATTAGATAACACAGACCCAGTAACGAGCCAAGTAAAAGGTCCAGTCGTTATGGGCAGTAACAAATGCACACAAGGCGGTACCAAGGAGAGACTAACAAGCCTATGTACAAATCAGAAGGCAGCATTTACGAAGGACAATGACTCAAGCCAATGACAAATATAGGCAGAGTGGGATGGGCTTCCAGTGCATTCCCTAATACAGCATGCCTCCCAGAGCAAGTAGTGCATGCGCGCTGCTGCTAGTCTCGACCTAAAAAAAGAAAAGTTGTTTTTCACAGGCTATGAAACGCAGCATTGGGCTAAAACTCTAAAAAAATATATATATCAACACAAACTGTCTTTTGGAATGTCTATCTAAAAGACAGTGCACCTGTCTTGGTGTTTTTTAAAGCTGTCACAGAATGTTGGTTTTCACAGGCTGTGAAAGGAAGTATTGTGCTCAAACTGAAAAAACAGCCGCCACGAGAAAGAAGGAACTGCCTTTGAGCACATCATCACAGACGGACCCCCAGCCAAATGACCCAGTGGAAAGGCTTAGTTAATTACATCACAACCAGCCTGCCCCACTGACTTCTGGCACACCAGCACGGCAGACAATACACTGAACTTCCCCTCTCCCCCCAATGCCCCAGGGGGAGGGCTGTGTTAATTACTATATAATCAGCATGCCCTGCTCATTCTTCAGTTTTTGCAGGCTGGAAGCTGTGAATTATATTTTCATGCTGATTTTGTGTTATTCTGGACTCATCTCGTACTTGGTCTCAGAGCCAAGCCGGAGCCCAGGCTCGGCTCGTAACATGAATTGTAGTATCGCCCTCCTCTAGTAGTGAGAGCACAGGGGTGTCCTGCACCGCCAGGCTCAGAGGGAGCTGGGACATTACCACCACTCTTTCAGGAGGGCCGGTATCATTCACGAGTAGTGTAGTGAAGACAGGGTTTTATGTGCACACATTGCTATGTTAACTTAAGCGTTTTAGAAGTTAAACGCCATCTTGCCACTTTGCTGCTTTTGCACACGACACTATAGGTAGCTGTTATTATAAGTAAAACTGCTTGCTTGCCTTTTATTCACATGAGAACGGTCTGTTGTTCACATCCCTAGACGTGCCCTGCGACCTTAGTCTGAACACTGTGTGCAGAAGCCGTCAAGGTCAAATAACAATGTATGCTGTTGAATTCAGGTTGATCGGCCCACGCTCTAGACACAACAAACACACAGCTGCAAATATCTGAAACTCGGGTGCCTTTAATAATGCATTTGCATGCACGATTCAGACACTTGGAGAAAACCTTACCAGACACAGAGAGCAGAGCTGATCCTGTGATGTGATTCACCTAAAGCTGATCTTTGAGGTATGGGGTTCCCCATTCAAACCTAGAGACCTTCTATTCATTTATAAAACTAGTTTACTAGCCGACGGAGGGTGGTTCACAAAGTATTAAAGGACTAGTTTCCACTATCATTTTTAATATGATTTCTCCCTTCATTTTCTATGAAATTGTAACAATGCTGATGGTTTTATTTTTAATAATTTGCCTGCTTATGTTAGCCAAAGTACTGCACCTTAGAGCACGTAGTTAAAAATAAGCATTTTAAACTTTTCCGTGTCTCTGATTACTCTTGTTGTGGACTGATATGAGAATAATAACGAAAAGGTGTTTCTGATTCCCACCATTCCTGAGAGTACTTTAAGTCGCTTGTTCTGGGTTGTCTAATCCTTGGTAACTTCGAGATGATACGGAGAACGAATGAGACACTGATGCTAGTCGGATAGGGGTTCTGGGTACTGAGGTGAGTTTTTTGGTACACCACAATTCACTGAGGTCCTGGTTTCCTGTGCATAGTTCTGTGCATGAGCAGAATCCCCGCAACAGTAGGACCTGAAAGGCCACAAACAATGCCTTCAAAACCTGTGCGAGGGGACACATACGCAGCCCCCTGACGTCTTCCTTCAGCAGTGGTCTTCAGCTGTAGCCCAAACTATGACTGATTGCTGTCAAGCAAGCACCTAATATACTTATGTGAGATAATGCAAGGGGTTTTACTAATTTAATTGCATTAGTGTCTAAACTCTCACTTGATGTCAAGAATGCTTTTAATCATGTCGATTGCCAGTTCATGATTAAATCCCTTCAAAGGTATGGATTTGATCCCCGATTAATTACTTTAAGTTATTATATTCAGGTGTTTTTTGTTTTTTTACCAGTACATTTTCTCCTTATTTTAATTTTGAGCGGGGAAGTAGACAAGGTTATCCTTTATCTAATTTATTATATGTCCTTTGTCTTGAACCTTTCTCAGAACGTATACGAAGCAATCATTCAGTTTCGGGAATTAAATGCAATTCTATGGAAATTAAGCTGCCTGCCTATACTTTATAACACTAGCATTGTATGGACTCCCTGTAAAATGACAGATCTTAGTACATGGTTCACAAAAAATGTTAAGAAAAATCTAGAATTTAATTGTTCCCTACCTGAAAAATAAATTCAATTCCCTGTTAGTCGTTTGGTCTCCTTTATATCTTTTATGGTGGGGTTGCCTTGATACTATAAAATAGGCTGGTTGTTCCTTATATTTTATTCTTATTATCCATGTCACCCTACCATATTCCCTTATACATTTTTAAACAATTGGATTCTATTTGTTCAAATTTGTTATGAAATATCAGAACTCCTAGCATAACTCTGTCTGAACTTAAGAGGCCTAAATCAAAAGGTAGTGTTAGGTTTCCAAACTTCATATTGTATCATACTTCATTCATAATTAGTCAAGCCTGTACATGATTGTATGACTTCACTGATGACTCTACTTGTGTATGGGTTCATACGGAAAATTCGTTTTTTCCATCATCTTTTAATGGGTCTCTCCACATACCCAATATTATTCATTTGAATAATTGTTCACACATAAATAAATTAACATAAAGTACAGCAACACTTGAAAGTCTGTGTTTATTAAATACCACTTCAAACTACATATATTACCTTCCTATACATATATACCTTCCATGTACTTATGTATTTTTCTATTTATTACTTTGCTTCTATTTCAGCATCTCCAATGCACTACTCTATTTCTCACCCTATGCCTCTCTCAATACAATGTCTACCTCCACTCTCACACTCATTCCAAACCCCATTCTACTACTATGATCCCCAAAATAACCCTTCCTAGTCTCTTCCCTCCTCTACCCCTCCTTGCATCATCTCATACCTTTTTTAGTATTCAGATCTCCCAAACAAGCATTTCTAAACCCTTCCCTCTAACTCTTCCCCCTCCACCTCTTCTTTACTCATTCCAAACTCCTTGTATTGCTATAAGCTCCAAAAAACAAAAACAAAAAACTTTCTAGGCCCTTCCCTCTTCCACTATCCTTTTCAATCCAAATAACAGATGAACATCACCACCACTAAAATTATTTTCATAGTTTCCTATACTAATTCCCCAATAATCTGGTTTGGGTTCTGGAGTAGTGTGCTACCTGCCAAAAAGCACCTTAACACCTCACCAGGGGGTACAAGCGCTATATAAATACAAACCCTTCCCTCTTCTATCCCTTCACTATCCTTTTCAATCCAAATAACAGACTAACATGTCCACCGCTCAAATATTCCATATTTCCCTATCCTAATTCAACACTAACCCTTTTTGGGTTCCGGTGTAGGATGCTACCCGCCGAAAAAGTGATTTGACACCTTGTCAGGGGCAGTAAGCGCTATATAATACAATTAAAATTATGCAGGCAACTTCCACTGACTTGTCACTAGGCGCTTAGCTAATAGTAAGGTATGGTCTAAAAAGCGGACTTTAAGTTCCTGTTTCTGTGAGGGGCGCGAGAGACCTAATGGGCAGATCTCCAGCTTGTAGCGAGCAGTGTTGCCTCTGAGGCTGCCAAGATGTGACCGCTTGCCAGTAATACGAACAGGAGTGACAGGTCCTGAGCATGTTGAGCAGATCAACATCACACAACTGATAGCATAGGCAGCAGCCCTGTGCATCTGGGAAATATGCATTCAGTTTAGCAGGGGTATGGTAGGTGTATGGAGGAACAATTGAATGGGTTTGAAACTAGCATTTCTGGACACATGAGCAGGGTAAGCCAGAACTCAAGTTCAGGCCAGAAAGGGGAACCCCGGCTGCGTTCGCCAAGGCCTCTAGCTAGCCAACAGATGAGGCGCTTATCTTGTCCCAGAACATATAGGTATTAGAGAACCGCATGTTGCGGTGACTCCCCCATATCTATGCCCCAGTCCGAGCAGAGCAGCCTGGTCAAGGCATTTTAGATGAGGAAATGACCTGCAGGAATGTTGCATTGGTCATCTATCTCTGCAAAGGTAAAGAGGGCCACACTGTGAAAGATCTCCAAGGGACATCAACTCTGCCTCTGTCCAGTGGCGTAGATACGGAGCAGGCAGAGCACTTCCAACAGTCAAGTAGAAAAGGGGACCAGCTGGTGCATATGGGCCAGTTGAGTCCATGAACGCATTCCTGTCCGAAAGTGCGCATACGCCACCCATATCAAATGGGAGTGGGGCAGTCGAGCCACACCACGATGTAAGAATAGTATAGCAGAGGCCTGCACCGATAGGGGGCTAGTGGAGCCGGGCGGTGAACGGCACTAAAGGCCCAGGAACTGTGGTCCCAGGAAGGGGACACTACAAAGGGCAGGAAGCAGCACCCTTGGGCAGCTAAAGACCAGCAGAGAGTGGATAGGGGGAAAAGAGAGCCAAAATTAGAAAGAGAGGCCCAAAACCCCACCGGCCAATGAGGGGGTGGTTAAGGATGGCATTGCAGGAGGGCTTGTGCGGTTTTACATGTACCTGCAGGGCATCAAGCCCCTATTAAAAGGGGAAGCACCCGTACCGAGATACTGTTTGTGCTGAGACAACGGCACAGTGGGTTCAGCAGGAGGATCACTTACCATTCGAATTCTTAGGAGGCAGCGGCGATCAAGTGTGGTTGAATGTAGGAAGCTGGCTCTGTATATACTATACCAAAGTGAGGTATAGTGTGTACAGAGTCCAGCGGAACCCCAAAGGTAGGCAGAGGTAAAGTTAGATAGCATGTTAAGCATTTGTTGTACACAATCAGTCAGCAAATGAATTCACACACTCAAAGACTGAACTTCAGACCAATTGATTTTTGGATAAAAATATTCTTTTATGGAATTTTATTTTCTAGAACCAAGCAGGCCTGGCACAGGTAAGTGATAAATACTTTGTAGTAATTATTCAGTTTGTAAACAGTTTGAATTGCATTTGTAAATGTACTTTAATTACAGTAGTGTTATTGGTAATGCAATGCTTTTTAGAATACAGTACATATACTTTGTATAGGAGTTTTTGTAAAATTACAGGTAAGTTACTTTTGAGATTACTTTTCTTACACAGTGCAGTATGCCTGGATACTGCACTGGGACATTTTCTGTAAATAGGCAAGTAAAAAAGTTTTTGTTCGTTAGTACTATTTGAAAGAATTTCTTTAGGTTTTCGAACTCCACACTTGCGGCCGGGGGCAGGGTGCTGTTTCAACATCGGGCACCCTGTTGTTTACAATGGGGAACCTCCGGTTTGCAAAGGCACTACAGGCTTGGGGACGAAGGTCTTCTGGGTGCAACCACCACTTCGAGAGGTAAGTTGGGATGTTGGGGGTTGGTTAGGCACCGTCGGTTGGGCCACCCAAGGCCACGGGGCATCGGGTGCAGGGTGCATTTTAGGGTCGGATCTTCTTACCAGCTCCTGGTCGTGGTTGGGGGGACCTTCCGGATTTAGGCTGTAGGCGTCAGCTGGAGGTTTGAGGCAGGTCAGGGGCCACAGGATCTTAGGTCAGGCTCGCTGGGGAGGCCTCCTCGTGGTGTTTGCCCACTCGAGCTCGGTTTGTGTATGGCAGGTGCAGAGTGGCGCGGATTTGCGGTGTCCGGCCGGAGCCAGAAATTGAAGATGAACAAATCCGGTGTCCACAGGAGACACAGTCTTTGTGGTTAAAGGCAGGCAGGTCCTCAGGGGTTTTCGAGGTTGCTGGCTGCAGGACACACCAGGAGGCCAGTAGGGCTGGTGCTAAGTCAGTGGGTGTCTTCCTATTGTTAGCTTCAGCACGGCTGTTCGGTCCTTCTTTTCTTGTAGTTTCTTCTGGTCTGAGGAAGCAAGGTTCAGGGGTGCCCCTAAATACTAGATTTAGAGGTGTTACAGGTAAGTAAAAAGGTTGGGACCAATGGGACCCTTCCCTGGGGTGGGTACACCCCCTATTATGCCACCCTCCAGATGGAGAGGGCATAAGCTTTTCCCTGGTTGGCTGAGTCCCCCCATCTTCAAGATGGTTGGTTCTAAGAGTTGTGCTTCACCTCGCCTCCCCCACCTTAGGGGTGGAGTTGGCAGAGGTGGGCTCACCTCACTTCCTCACTTGTTTTTCCCCACAGGTTCTCCTGCCCAAAGTGGGGTCAGAAACAGTTTTTTCAACAAATCCCTAGCACGCGTCAAAGCAGTAAATTTTATAGGTCAGAAAAAAGCAAACGAGTAAGCACAAAATATCGTAGACATATGTAAGTTTTCTTGATTTTTAATCCAGTATTTCTTCAGGCTGAGAAAATCTCTTTAAGACATAAGCAGCCAACACGTGTTTCGTCGCACACGGGGCAATAACCCGCGACTTTTTCAAGGCTCTGTCCTTTATGAAAGAAGATTATTAATTGTGGTTGTAATTCCGTCCCACGAAGGATAAAATTCTGCTAAAATTCAATCCAAAGTTCATACAGTCCGGAAAAAACAAATGACGTAGTAAACTCACCTTAAATGTGATGCAAGAGGGGGTGTAATCGGAACCAGTCTGTGACACGTGTTTCGTCGCACAAGGGGCAATAACCCGTGACTTTTTCAAGGCTGCAATAAACAAATAAACCAATGTATCTCCTTGCAACATCGGGAGTACATAAACACACATTTGTGAATGACAAGAACACACGTTCGAGAGGCCAGCATACACGTGTAGGACGTTACAACATGTATTATATCCAAAAAGTATAACAGAAGTCACTCTATTCAAGGCAGCCTTCACACTAGTGTTCTTCGGCACCTGTATGTTGAGCGAGCTGCTGGCGCCAGCTAAGCATGAGGCAGCAGGGGCCTGCCTCCAAGCGTAGGATATGCGGCTGGGCCCCAGACAGCTAGAGGTGATACGCAAAAGGTCCGAGATAAATCAAGAGGGGAAGTGCATGCTGGTAAAGTTGCAGGGTTTGTCAAGCTGCGACTTGTGTCCTGTGCATTGTATGCATGAATACTGGGCAATCCGCCCGGCAGGACAGGGTCCACTGTTTAAGCACAAGAATGGGGAGTTTTGAGCATGTTCTAGTTTCGGACAGTGCTAAAAATGGCACTCACAAGGGCAGGCCTACCTGCGGCAGAGTTTGGCACTCATTCGTTCCGCATCGGTGCGGCCACAGCAGAAGCTGGGGGCTGAGGGGGGCTCTCAGCAGATGCAGTAAAGAATGTAGGAAGATGGCACTCAGCAACCTACAGGCATTTTGTGCGGCATCCAAAAGGGGGGGGGGGGGGGAAAAGAGTCCATAGCTTATAAACAGCCGCTCACACGTCCCTAAATCCCCCTACCAAGAACTCTCCAACCCAAACTTGCGCCAAGATCTCTCCATTTGTCTTAGAAGGTATAAAGATGAAGACAGTCTGGGTGGTATTACACACTTTCATCCAGAGAGCGCGGCAATGGTGGTCCCAAAGGGATGGCTTGAGGCTCTCCAAGCCAATAACACAAGATTGAGGGGGGTGGGAGCACCGGGCATGTGATAGGGGCAGGTGGAGGAGACAGTGGGGAGATTACACAAGGAGTACCCGAACGAGCTGATGATGTGGTTGTACACCTAGGAGGTAACTACCTGGCGTGCCTAGGTAGAAAAGAACTACTGAATAATATCAGGCAGGGGCTGATTAGAGCCTCCAGGTGGCTAGGCAGCACCAGCTTGTTGTGGTCCAAACTAGTGCCCAGAAAAAAATGGAAAGGGGCTTAGTCCACAAGCGCACTAGAACGATCAAGGAAGAAGCTTAATGTGGCAGTGGCTAAATATTGCAGGGCCAACAGCTGGGAGGCTACTTGGCATGGCCTAATCAACCTGAGACACCCCAAATACTTTTCAGAGGATGGGCTGGAGGTTTTCTAAACCAACTTCTGGACGGCTTTGGTGCTAGCAGGATGTCAGTACATCAAGCACGGGAACATGGGGAGCAACCTGAGGACGTGAACCCACGGGAAGTGTGGCAGTGAAAGAATCTGTTAAATGGAGCTTAAGAGTTTGAAAGGCCGCCATCAGAGTGGCAGACCTTGTACCTAAATTGGGATGCCTTACTGCATGGTAAATCCAAAAGGGAGAAAACCAGGGAGACATTCTCTTGTGAAAATAAATTATATTTCAATAAATATACATGTTGGACATATTAAACTTCATATGTACAAGCACATGGAACGGTAGCACTGTATCACATTGAATGGCATGTAACCAACAAGATACTGTGCACAAGTGCTCGTGAAGGATTGTGACAGTGCAAGTGACGTGACGTGGTATATACAGCGATGGTGACTGGTGCAACATGAAACAAGCGGGAATAAAATTCTTTACATATTTAGGATACCCAAGCAGTTAATGATACAAGAATACAAAAAAATTATTGAGTGGGGTATCCGTGAATGGGGCGCCAGGAGTTTCGCTGTGGAAGTTGACGGCGTTTCGGCCTGTAGAAATGTTAGGCCATCATCAGGACCAGGTTACGGTTATTTATATTGCAGTGCTGGGGATAGAAGGGTACATACATTTCCATATATATGTGTTAATTTGTGGACCAAGAAAGAAAGGTAGGTCAAAGTTAGAGCGTTACTTAAATTTGAGCCCAAAACAAGGGGAGGAGAAAACACGTAATGGGCGCTGCAGACAATTACTGGGTGACTAGGCTCAGAGAAGAAAATTGTAAGCCAGGACGCTAGTTCCTATGCCGGAAGATAACTTACTGAAGATTCAAAAAGAAGGCTGGGTCCAAGGCGAGTCTGCGGAGGACCTGTAGAAACCTATGCGTGAAGAAAAGCGAGTTAAGTCGCGTAGGGGAGGAGAGGGGAGTAAGGGTAAGGACGGGACTGACAAACTTACTTAATGGATGTCAGAAGGGTCCAAGATTGGGGTCCTTCTCCCTGGACCTTGGTGAGTGCCACCAGCCCTACAAGGACCGTACGCCCTTCACGCGCAAGCTCGAGTCGCATGGCCAACGTCACAAAGAGCCGCTTACCCTGGTTACGCTTTTTGTTTTCCCTATGTGACTCTCCACGTTGTGGCTACGCATTGCGCTTGCTTCTCCTTATACTTGGATACGGACTGCGTTTCCGCTCCGACCATTATTCACGCAGCCGTTTCCCACTCCCTCTCTACCGGGCCGCCTCACTCCCGCAGGTCTTCCACGCCAGTACTCGGTGGCCACCCAGACTTCTTCTCCCGCCTCCCGTATTCTGACCGCAACGTGTATTAGAAGGGTCCCCCGGGTTGGCTTGCACACACAGCCTCTCTCGCAGCAGCCTGCCTCCACGCCCTTTCCCTTGTGGAGCATGCGGAGGGTGTTGAAGCACGAGGAAGAAATGGCGTTGATTTGCTTGGTCATGGAGAGCGTTGAGTCGAGGATGATTCCCAGGTTGCGTGCGTGGTCGGAGGGTGTTGGGGCTGCCCCCAGTGCCTTCGGCCACCAGGAGTCGTCCCAGGCTGAAGGGTTGGAGCCGAGGATGAGGACCTCCGTCTTGTCCGAGTTCAGCTTTAGTCGGCTGATCTTCATCCAGTCGGCGACGGCCTTCATTCCTTCGTGAATGTTGGATTTGGCGGTGATGGGGTCCTTGGTGAGGGAGAGGATCAGTTGGGTGTCGTCGGCTTAGGAGATTATGTTGAGGCCGTGCTGTCAGGCGACATGGGTGCACGGGGCCATGTAGATGTTGAACAGTGTCGGGCTGAGGGAAGAGCCCTAGGGTACGCCGCAGATGATCTTGGAGGCTTCGGATCAGAAAGGGAGGAGGCGGACGATCTGGGTTCTGCCGGAGAGGAAGGAGGTGGTCCATTCCAGAGCCTTGTCTCGGATTCCTATGGCGTGGAGGTGTGTGCGGTGGCAGACGGTGTCGATGGCGGCAGAGAGGTCCAGGAGGATGAGGACCGCGGTCTCACCGTTGTCCAGCAGGGTTCCTGATGTCGTCGGTGGCGGCGATGAGGGCAGTCTCAGTGCTGTGGTTGCTGCGGAACCCTGACTGGGAAGGGTCCAGGATTCTGTTTTCTTCAAGGTATCGGGTTAGCTGTCTGTTGACGATCTTCTCGATGACCTTGGCCAGGAACGGAAGCAGGGAGATGGGCCGGAAGTTCTTGAGGTCTCTTGGGTTCGCCTTGGGTTTTTTGAGTAGGGCGTTGATCTCGGCGTGTTTCCAGCTCTCTGGGAAGGTCGCGGTCTTGAGGGAGAGATTGATGACGTTGCGCAGATGGGGTGCGATGAAGCTGCTGGCTTTGTTGAAGATGAGGTGCGGGAAACGGTCTGACGGGGAGCCGGAGTGGATTGTGCTCATGTTGGGCCAGGCTAGCAGGGGGTCGTGGTTGATGGTGTGCGGAGAGTCTGTTGTGTTGATGTCTGTTGGGGCTGTCTGGGTGTTGAAGCGGTCGTTGATGTCTGCTATCTTGCGGTGGAAAAAAGCGGCGAGGGAGTCACACAGGGCTTGCGACAGCGGGATATCGATGTTGGAGCTGGGGTTAAAAAGTTCCTTCACGATGTTGAAGAGCTCCTTGCTAATGGGTGCGTTGTTGTTGAGGCGGTCTTTGAAGGAGGTCCTCTTGGCAGACCTGATGAGGTGATGGTGGTTGCGGGTGGCGTCCTTGTGGGCTGCATGGCTGTCCGGAGTCTGCTCACTGTGCCATTTCTTCTTTAGTTTCCGGCAGGCTCGCTTGGAGACTAGGAGTTCTGGGGTGAACCAGCTGGCCCTCTTGCTGGTGTCTCTGTAGGAGGGTTTCTTCAGCGGGGCGAGGGTGTTGGCGCAGTCGTCGATCCAGCATCTGAGGTTGTGGGCAGCGTCGTTGGTGTTGGAGGATTCGGTGGGTGGGCTGAGAGCGAGGTTTGCGTGTAGTTGGTCTTTGGTGATTTTGCTCCAGCAGCGGTGGGGGATCTGTTGGGTGCAGTGGTGTGTGGTGGGTTTCTGGAAGGTGAAATGGATGCAGCGGTGGTCGGTCCAGGGGAGTTCGGTGGTGTGGCTGAAGGAGACATGGGAGCTTGAGGAGAAGACGGGGTCGGACATGTGGCTGGCGGAGTGGGTAGGTGTTGTGACGAGTTGCTTCAGTCCGAGGTTGGCGAGGTTATCGATCAGGGTGGTGGAGTTGCTGTCATTGTTGTTCTCAAGGTGAAAGTTCAGGTCTCCAAAGAGGATGTAGTCAGTGGAGGTCAGGGCGTGCGTGCTGATTAAGTCGGCGATGGAGTCGCTGAACTGGAGTCGGGGTCTGGGGGGTCTGTAGACGAGGTTGCCTCCGAGCGTGGTGTTGGGATTTGTGTGGATCTGGCGGTGCGGAGAGTGTCGTCGGTGCTGGTCGAGACCCTGATGCTGTTCTTGTGGACAATGGCGATTCCTCCTCCGACGGGGCGGTCTCTGCGGGTGATCTTGTAGCCGTCTGGGATGGTAATGGCGCTGTCGGGTGCGGAGGAGTTGTTCATCCAGGTCTCTGTCAGGAAGGCGACGTCCGGGGATAAAGTGTTGAGCAGATCCCAGAGCTCAACAGCATGTTTGCGTGCGGAGCGGGTGTTCTGTAGGATGCATCGGAGGTGATTGTGGCCTTTCTTGGCGGGTGGTTCGGCGGTTCTGAGGCTGGTGTAGCTGCAGTTCCGGCAGGTGAAGGGACCCTGTGTGCATTTCGGGGCGGCTTTGAAGCAGGTGTGGGTCCGTCCAGAGTTGAGAGCGTGGAGTGTGCTGGCATCGTAGCGACGGCAGTTGTCCTGGCGGGCGCGGGGACCAGGGGTTCTGGTGCTGGGCACGGTCCAGGCGCAGACTGGCGCAGCCGCCATATATGGGGAGGTGGGAGGGAGGAGCAGCTGGGAGGTGGGAGGCAGGGCAAGGGCAGCGAATGGGCTGTCAGGGGGGTGGGGCCGCAGCGGCTGGAGCGGTGAGGGGTGACGAAGGGATCAGGAGGCAAGTAGGCACAAAATTACGGGGCAACTAGAGGAACAGAAGGCAAAAGCGGGCAGAGCAACACGGGGCAACAAAGGGAACAGAAGTAAAAAACGGGCAGAGCAACACGGCGCAACGAAGGGAACAGAAGGAAAAAACGGGCAGAGAAACACAGGGCAGCGAAGGGAACAGAAGGCAAAGCAGGCACAATAAATACGGGCCAGGGAAGGAAACAGAAGGAAGAAAACGGGCACAGAAACACAGGGCAACGAAGGGCACAGAAGGCAAAGCAGGCCCAAAAATTACGGGGCAACGAAGGGAACAGAAGGGAACAGAAGGAAAAAACGGGGAGAGAAACACAGGGCAACAAACCAAACAGAAGGCAAAGCGGGCACAAAAATTTAGGGGCGATGAAGGGAACAGAAGGTAAAAACTGTGCAGAGAAACAGGAGGAAAAAGAGGGCACAGACCAAGTATAGGCACCGGGGGAAGACAGACAACAGCAGTCACAGACACCAAATAACTATAAAGGCAATGCAAAGAGATACCGATGGCAATACAAACCTTCGGCCTACCACTGGCCACCAGGGAAGAGGCGAAGGTGGTAGCCTGCGGGTGGAGGAGAGCCTCGATCTTCCTCAGCAGCAGCAACTCGGGCAAGGACACACAGGCGGTGCTGTGCGGAGGGGGAGCGACCTACCTAGCAGGGTCAAGGGTCGCTTACACTTTCCTTCTCTGAGCCTAGTTACGCGGTAATTGTCTGCACCCATTACATGTTTTCTCCTCCCCTTCCCTTGTTTTGGACTCAAATTTAAGTAATGCTCTAACTCTGACCTACCCGTCTTCCTTGGTCCATCAAATGAACGCTTATATATGGAAATGTATGTACTCTTCTATCCCCAGCATTGCAATATAAATAACCATAACCTGGTCCTGATGATGGCCTAACATTTCTACAGGCCGAAACGCCGTCGACTTCTACAGCGGAAATCCTGGCACCCCCATTCACGGATACCCCACTCAATTAATTTTTTTATTCTTGTACCATTAACTGCTTGGGTATCCTTAATATGTAAAGAATTTTAATCCCACTTGTTTCATGTTGCGCCCGTCACCATCACTGTATATACCACGTCACCTGTCACTTGCGCCGTCACAATCCTTCACGAGCACTTGTGCACAGTATCTTGTTGGTTGCATGCCATTCAATGTAACGCAGTGCTACCGGTCCATGTGCTTGTACATATAAAGTTTAATATGTCTAACATGCATAGTTATTGAAATACAATTTATTTTCACAAGAGAATGTCACTCTGGTTTTCTCCCCTTTTGGATTTAAGCCTTAGCAATTAATTGTGCCACATGTATTTGACCTTTAAATAACACCCCCGTTTGAGACACCGTTGTTTGTTACATAATTGTACCTCAGTTATTACAGGCAATTGCACACAGGCATGCTTATTCTAAATGTCCTGATGAGGATTAATTTATTGTATGTATGGATCGAAACTCCGTCGACACCCAATAAGCCTTATACACTGCTCTAAAATGTCATTTAATGTGCAAAGGTGTTCTCTTGCAATTTGTTGGTTACATTGAAAATTATGTGTTTGACAAACCTAAAGCTTTGCCTGAGCCTTGTGTGTCCTTCACTGTTTGTCCCTCTTGGTTTAGTTGGATGCAGGCTTGTGTCCCACTTACAAATTGTCTTGTCTGTATTGTTCCTATTCAAATTTATAATATTAAATATCTGACCTCTGTCCGGCTGGACAAGTTATACAAATATAGTACTGACTGGGTCTATATTCATTTCCCCCCCTTTTTACTGTTGTTTCTCTAGGGACCACTGTTCTTAAAAATTGCAGTAGCTGAGGCATCAGCCCTGTCTCTCCGCAGGGAAGCGTCAATCTGTTGAGGACAGTGATGTAGGAGGCTCAGTCCACAATGGCAGAGAGGAGCAGAGTCCTTCAAGCTGTCTCCCCCTGGCCCCGCAACACCCTCATCGAGGAAGAAAGGAGAAAGGGTAGGTAGGGCAGCGATGCACAGTCCACTCGAAGAACGCATAGGGGTTAGGCAGCAGTCCAGTGCTGCCTTCCTAAGCTAGGTACCAGGCACTATCCTTGCAGAACCAAAATGTGCAGAGAGTCAATATTGGAGGAGAGCCTGGGCCGTTATCTAGTTCCAGCTGGTTGGGAGGGGTGGAATGGGGTGATAAAGCAGGCCCCACAAAGGCACTACCAGCCCAAGGAGGGTCCCCACAGAAGCGGCGATGCCCCCAGGAAGGCCGCCAGGAGCCCATGACATGCAGAGGAAAGCCCAGTCACGAGGTGCCATCCAGGCTGGAAAGGTCACATGACGTGCAGATTCTGGCCTCGCCCCAAACAGTTAACAGGATGGCATCCCCTGTCCTGGGAGAAGCCTGATGGAGCCTGGCCGGAGCAAAGCAAACAGGCCCTAATGGCGGAGTGAGCAGACTATGCATACCCCATCTTGGTCCACGTGGCCACACCCCCTTACTACAAATAATTGTTGCTATCCCTGAGAAATTGTTATGTCCAGTGCCGAGAGGAAAGCTGAAGAGCAATACAGACTCTTATCCGCATTATGTTAACCTCATACTTCAGTTATTTCCCTCTTCAGCCATCACTGCCCCCACACTTCTGTAAATGCTCATGTCCTCACCACTGACCTCATACCTAGACTTGCATGTTTCACCATCATTACCAGGGCTTAATGTGTCCTTCACTCCACTTCACTGGGCTCATATATCCAAGAAGAGAATTTAAAACAAAAAAAAACTAGCACATCACACAAAGTTAATTTTGTTTATTCTAAATCAAATATTGCAAATATACAGAAAAAAGTAATGGTACAAAGTTATTACACTTCTTTTCTTCACGCAAGCTCCAGGATTATTTACAAACTGATTATTTTATGGTAAGTATCCGCGTCAGCTTGTTGCTTTCGGGAGACAGTGAGATGCTTTTGAAATACACCCAAACAAGCTTCTTGCTGCTGACATAATAAAAAACAAGCATTGGCATAGCCAATAGGTCTCGCCTTTGGGACTTTATAAGTGTTTAGCCATGCAACAGTTGTTGTTGCAACAATGATATTGTGCTGCATAATTAAATACTTATAAGGTCCCAAAGGGGAGACCTATTGGCTATGCCAATGCTTGTCATTGTAACACACAGTCCGAGACACTAAAAAGCATTCTGTCATGTCAAAGCTAAATTATTGCACTGACCAGATCAGCGCCTTCTGCTGCGGAGCTGAAAGCAGGTTTTCAGTGCGCTGGGAGTGGGGGCTGAGCAGGTAGGGAAAGAGGGCTTCAGTTTAGGATTGCCAGTCCGCAGACAGGAATCATTGAAAATCAAATGTGAGCGCTTCTCTGATGTAAACCACTAAGACAAATCTAACCTGTGTTATCGGCAACATGTTCAGTGTGTGTCAAGGTATAAGAAAGTGGCTATTTATACAACAACCTTGAATAGAGGGAAGCCATGATGCTTTGAAGTAAAGACGTAAGTAGTAATTGCCACTATGTGCAAGTTTGCGCAGCCATCAACCGATTTACATTTGCGCCAAATTCAAGCTGGGGGCAGACAAACTGTAGAGTGCAAAAATGTTTATGCACAAGATTGGTGTTTTCGCACGGTAGTTTCTCTTCACACAATGCAGCAACCCTTCTCTCCCGCTCGCACGCACGCACCCGTTACCCCTGCCTTTTTTTTTTAAAACTATTTTTATTATTTTATTAGCAAAGTACATTTACAAGCTGGCAAATGCATGAGACATACAACTTTAGAATCACATGGAAGATATTGGAGATGAGAATGGCATATGAAGCATCACTAGAAACATACAGTAAGCACAACTAACATTTGTATGCATATGCAATGGCCTCTCGGTATTGGAGTGACCAAAGATCAGTCAAGGAGGCTAAAGCATTTCCCCTTGAAGCTCGTGATGTCAAGAGAGTCCCTGAGTAGGGGGGGATCCCCCGCCCCCCTTCCTATTCATCTCAGCAGGACAACATCCTGTGATTCTGGGCAAATGACTTGCTAGTTTCAGGACATGGAGCTGATTACCCTTGCTTGCTGCTGTGAGTTAGTGAACTAAAGCCTCGACTCAAGCTGAAAAGACAGTTTTACGGCAGTTTGAGATACAGGTTTACCCACGATGACAACAAAGCTGGGATTGGATGGAAGGCAGAGCAGGCACTAGTTGAAAGGTGAGACTCTGGATTGGTCAGAACAAAAGACACCGATTGGTAGCACGACAGGGCATGGATTGGATGGCAGGCACGAGATGCTTGGAGTTACATGAAGACACCAGTAGACAGTGAATGGAGAAGCATATCCCTAACAGCACCAGTCCTGTTGCCATGGGAGTAACGATTCTCTGAACTGCTCTACTATTGCTTATGTGCAAGGGAATAGTCTCCGCTCTCGACCAATAATCGTGTCGTTACTATGCTGGATGAACTCCAGGAGCCAGATCTACGTTTCGTTCGAGCACCGATTTAGGAGGATTAGTCGAGATTAGACTTTTCTACGGATCCGTGACTGACAGCTCGCAAAAGCATTAGTAAACACATGAGAGAGGGCGAGCAACACATGTAAAACTGTTATCTGATCAAAAAGGCACTGCTGTGAACACCTGAGAAACACAGATTTCTCACGTGTCCCAATTTAGACGCTACACATTGTGCATTTTAGTGCACACACAAGTAGAATGGGATTCCTGAGAGCAAACCGCGCAAACTATAGCTGCTAAATTCCTCCATACCACCCAGCGCGGATATGATAGTTGTCAGACTATACACACGAGCTAAATATGCACACCACCACGCGATGCAATGAACGCCCCCACTGCACGGTTCGAAAAAGGCAACTGACAGAGCACGTTACCACAGACCAGCCCCGGCATGTGATTCACGTGTGCGACGCGGCCGCGAGGAGGCAGCAGGAGGAGGGGGCCTGCGCCGGATTCCCTTGCGGGAGCGAGCAGGAACCATCTGTCAAAGCTCGCTCCCGCAAGGGAATCGCCAAACGTGCACGCGTTGCCATTGAAAGCAATGCAAAGCGTGCACGTTTTTGCCTGCAAAAGTGAATCGATGGCTAAAGGTCTTTTCCTATGCAGCGTATGCGCGCTGCGTAGGCGAGACCTAATTATTAGGACCATTCTCCTCCTATGCCTCCACTGAACTAGGGAGCAGCCTCTCCTGCATAAACCAACGCTGCTTTCTCAGAGGACGCCTTGTCTGTCACAGGTAAAATTTTAAAAAAACTATCCTTCGACCCCAACCCTTGTGCTAAAATATCCACACAGGCCGAACTCCCAGAACACCTGCTCTTTCATGTCTACAGACAGGGCTCCCGAAAACAGCTTTCATTTGATGGCGAAATAGTGTTTGACATGCGAGTTCCTGCTTTTATGGAGACTTCTTCACAGCATGTCCAACAGTGTCTCCTTTACAGCTGCAACACAACTAACTAAAGAACGGCATAAATGAGTGCATAATGTGCATATTGACAGACTCCATGACATCCAACCCACAACCAGATTGTGGTTCACACACCCTCTCGTATGCAATATTTGCTACATTTTATACCATGAAGGAGCAGATACCCCATTTACAGACATCGCTCAAGCAAGTCCTTCTCCTTAAGGTGCATACCCACAGATGAAGTACCAATCCATTTGCAGTGGTCGGTGAGCCACGGTAATCCGTTCTCTCACCACTGCTATTTGAGATCGGCCTACTCTGGAGGGGCATGATGGGACAGGTGTTTGTCCCTCAGTAAGGGACACGAGAAGGAAAGGATTTTAGGTAGGGAGAGAAGGAAAGGATAAACTGAATTAAATACAACATAATGCTATTTACCATTTCATTTTTATGTACAAAGAACAGGCCATCTAAATATACTGTACAAAAGTGCATCCACTGTTTCCATCCTCTGCAGTACCAGCATTTGCCAAATGTAGACAAGTGACAAGTGACCTCCACTGGGTGGAGACATTACAGTAATCAAAAGCAATGCTTTTTATTTTACCAAGAAAATGAGGTGAAATGCCAAGGTCAATAGTTTTGCAGCAAGCTTTCAGTAGATTGTGCTTAGATTTAAACTCCAACTAGTGCGGACGGATTGGTGAAAACATTTGTAAAAGTTTAAGACTTTTGACATCATTTTATTTAGGCCTCTTAAGTTTATCTATAAAGGACCAGCACAAGAATCCTGTATTTTTGCTTTTGAAGAAGAGGATAAAAAAATTAACTTATAACAAACAGGTATGACTTTGCGACCTTGTTCATAATCTCAGAATATATCTGCTTAGTTCTAGTTCTCAAAGCTAAAGAACCATTAGCAACATTCAATAACCCTAGCTCTCGAAAGCAATTCAACTTCTCAGGTGCCCCTATGAACAGATATAGGGGAAAGCTGTAGTGCCAAGCTTAAACATCTTGCTGGAGGCATAATAACAAATTCACCGAAGGTTGTCCTATAGCATAGACAGGAGATTAACTGTGGGATCAGTGCATGATCTCTGGCCACAAACGGAAAATTGGAGAGAATTAATGAAGTATGAAAGATCTCCACAGTGGCCTCAGGTAAAGTGTTCTGCATCAGAAGTGCTACGGAAGAATAGGTCGGACTTTCAAAATATGAAAAAAGGAAGTTTAGATTCTACTGCTTCCAAGAAATGCTGAACCTCTCAACTTTCCTTTGACTCAGAATCGAGTACAGACTTATGTCACTGACTTGGTTAAGAAAGGAACTATCTTAAAAGGAGTTATAAGGATATCTGTAGCTATCCTGTACATGTAAGAAAGGGTTGGGTATGTCTCCGGAGCTGGGTATGATCCTCTTTGGACTGTTCAATCCACAAGAATGTGAGCAGAGGTGCCAGTGTGAAATAATCTCTGCACTGAGACTTTCACTGCCACCAGAAAAAAGTGGCATTGAGCAGCATGCATCTATTCAAAATTAAGTACAGAGGTGTGCAAAGCCTAAGACGCAACTTGTATTGAAGTTAGTGGAGACGGCACAATTGTTACCTAAAAGGTTTAATTCCAAAATGCATTTAGCTTAAAGGTTTTGGGGCAGAGGCCACCAGCTTCTGAAGCCAGGTAACGTCTTGTTTGAAAGCAACCAATTATAACTGTTGATTGTAGTTGAGTAAGGCATCTACCAATTCAGACGCAGAAGTGGAAGACAAAAGACCATCTTCAGAAGAAAGCAAAATCATAACATCAGAGTCGTTTCAATTACACGGAGGCGGCTTTTACCTTTCCATTCCTATTTCCATTTTAAATTTTGTTTTAGCTCAAAGTATTTCTGTCACTAAATACTTTGATTTGTATTACACTTACACCAACTTAGAAAATTGTCAATTTGGCATCTGTCTATCCGCCAGTGCCACTTTTATTGAGCAACCCAGGAGAAATAAAGCACAGATCACCTGAACTGGATAAGGAAAAGTAAAAACCAAAGGTACCTCTCATTAGAACTAAAACCATCAAAAACAAAGTCTCTGATGTAAAATTCAATACGACTTGAATTGAAAACAAAACTATTAATTAAGCTGTTAAGCGCTCAGTAAACAAAATGTGTCCTGAAAACGAAAAGTACTCATGAACATCAGTTTGGTGTCTAAAGACCCTTCATAGGTGCGAAGAAAAAGGTATGGGGAAGGGGAGGTCTGTAGCTTTTATAAAATAAAAAGCGCCACAGGAGTTTAAATGTCTCTAATCTTGATCCCAAGGGCCTAAGGACATCTCAAGCACAGCCCATGCTTGAGATAAGATTCTCATATCTGTAACAAAACCCAAACTGAACTTTCAGGAGTTGATAAAAGAATATTCGGTATTGTTCCACCACAGACCATATAGGGGGCATCACACCTCGGTCATCCAATCGAGCAAGACAGGTAAATAGTCTACACAATAGGAAGCTATAAATATTCCCAAAGCACAGTGACAAGAGTTAGGCAAATACCCTTCACATAAACTCCTACCACTCAACCCACACTTGTTAGGAAGTGAAAAACACTTTCTGAGAATGAAGGAGAAAAGCTTTGGTGCAATCAGAATCCTACAGGTATGTACTTGCGACAAGCAGGGACCCTTTCCTCTAAGTCAGGGCATAGGATTACCTCTTTAAAAATAACCCCTGCTCACCCTCTAGGTAACGTGGCGCGAGCAGTCAGGCTAGATTCCAGAGGGCATTAGGTTAAGCGTACAAGATATCTCACACAATAATCACCACCCCACCACACAAAGACACAAGGCTGTATTTGTATTAAAATAAAGTTCTTTATATAAAAGATTTCTTTAGGCAGGTTGTCAAAATACAGTTCTCTTGTAAGTACTACTCCAGTTACTCTTTAAATGCTCAAATGTAGTCCACAGTTATTAAAAAGGGCACAGTTCTGATCAAAATAAGCTTCTTGGGGGTGCTGCGTGCTTCGCAGCGCCTTTGTTATGCTCTGTACCAGGTTTTAAGCACGTCGTGCCGTTTCTCACGCTTCTCACGTGAGCACGAGTACGCTTGCCGAGTCTCACGCTTCCCGCGTGAGCACCGGCAATAGGTTTCAATGCTGTTCGGCTCAAAGCAGGTACGGTTCGAACTACGCTGCTTCAGAGGCCAGTACGGTTCGAACTAAAGGCAGGTATGGCTCAAACTATAATACTGCAGGGGCCAGTACGGTTCGAACTAAAGGCAGGTACGGCTCGAACTATAATATTGCAGAGGCCAGTACGGTTCAAACTAAAGGCAGGTACGGCTCAAACTATAATAATGCAGAGAACAGTACGGTCCGTACAACGGCAAGTACGGGCCGTATTTCCGCGCCCAGCTCCCAAATAGTTCCAAAGCAGGTACGGCTCGTACGTAGGCAAGTACGGGCCGTACTTTTAGCGCGATTGTCCCAAATACCTTTGTTCTGCACGGGGATGGTCACGGCGGCCTCGGGTGTCCACGGAGCGGTGTCCCACGTCGCGGTGTCGTCCCTCGCAGTCAGAGGGCGGCGGTGCTTCGTGGGGCACCCGAAGATGGTCTCAGCCACACGACCAAGGGCAGAGGAGGGGAGAGCAGCTTAGGGGCAATTCTCAGCGAGTTGCAGCGCGATTGGCTTCTCAGTTGATCACAAGGGTGCACAGGGCCTCGCGGTGATCTCGACGGCACAGGGTCGCCAAGGCTCGGTGCGCAGGCCTTCAGGTGCCTTTCTCCGCGTTGCGAGCTACGGCTCGGAGGGGCTGGTACTTGCGGTGCTTGGACCAGGTAGGCAGGTCCTTGCGGTGCTCGTGGTAGTCCCAGGTGGCAGATGTCGCGGTGTAGAGAAAGGGGGAGAGGCACACAGGTTCTCTGGGGATCAGCGTCACAGGATTGCGTCCAGCTACTTCTCCTCTTCTGGGGGATAGGTTGCGCCCACTGTTCCTGGGGCGCAGATCAGGGGGCAAGTTCCCAAGAAAGCCCTTGGAGATTGTTTAGCACAAGTTGATTCAAAGTCTTTCTGTAGTCTTTTCCTCTCCTTCCAGCAGACAGGCACCCACTGCAGGCCAGTCTCTCAGGCAGGGAGACAGTATTCCTCCTTCAGCTTCTCCAGGTCCTTCTCCTTCAGGCAGAGGTTCGTCGTTGCGTAAACAGGATCTGCTTTCTTAGGAGCAGGGCTCCCTCTTTTAAAGCACAAATCCTTTGTTCTTTGTCGCCAGGGGGCCTGGGCCTGGCTCAGTCCAGTTTTGGAGCACTTTGTTGTGGTGACTCTGCTCTTTCCTTTCAGCAGCAGGGCAGAGACATCAGCCGCTCCACAGGGGGCGGAGCCGGCTTTGTGGAGGCAGAGCACAGGTCTATTCAGAGTCAAAGGTGTACTCCTCCCACCCATCCTGGTGTAATCTCTCTACCCACCACCTGGCAGCCAGCCTGTCTCCTGGAATTCCCCAGCCCTGCTCCTTACTGTTGCTAAGCAGAACACACACACACAGCAGAGGCGGACTGAAATGGCCAGGTCAATAAATACTAACTTTCTAAAAGTAGTATTTACAAACGCAGGATATTAAAATAAACTTTACTAAAAGAAGTATTTTATTATTCTGAGTTCAGGCGTACTAAACATGACTTTCTACCATGCTCTGAGTCCACTGGGATTAAAGCGTGTAGTAATTCCAGCAGCCCATTCTGGCCTATGGAGAGCAGGTAGCCTTAAATAGTGAAAAACGAAAATGGCTGTAATTCACTATTAGAACATGCCACACACATCAGGGCATGTCCTACCTTATGCCTACAATGCACCCTGCCCTTGGGCCTACCAGAGGGGTGACTAATATGTAGTTAAGGGAAGGTTTAGGGACATGCAAGTGGGTGCACTTGCGCAATCAGCGTGACAGTACCAGACTGCGCGCAGGTTCTGCAGTGGCAGACCCTAGACACATTTTACTAGGCCGCTTCTGTGGGTGGCACAACCAGTGCTGCAAGCCCACTAGCAGCATTTGCATTTACAAGCCCTGGCACTCCTGGTGCACTTTACTAGGGGCTGATAGTAAACCGAATAAGCCAAACATGGACACCAATCAATGTATACACTTTACCATAGGGAGAGCATATGCACCTTAGCACTGATCAGCAGTGGTAAAGTGCCCAGAGTCATAAAACAGCCAACAACAGGTCAGAGAAGATACAGGAGGAAGGCAAAAAGTTTAGGGATGACCCTGCAAAAAGGGCCAAGTCCAACACCATCTCCGGAAATTGGCACATATTTTGTATGGAGGGTCTGCCACCTCAACTATTAAGGACAAATGTTATGGATTAAATGCTAATCGTTTAACTGATTTTAATTATTATTCCAAGACGTGAGGTGAGATTGTACCATTTGTAACCCTTGAAGCTCCAATTGTTGGGAATCTTGCACTTCATAAATAAAACAATTAAAAGAAGACCAGTTTATTAACGGAACCAGGTCCTATGAAGTACCAATGGGAAAAAAGGCGACCAGGTCGTAGTATGCTGGAGTTTGCATTAAGTAGTATGAAAATGGATTATAATAGTATCCAGATTAAAATATTATGGATAAACAGATTAGAGGACAGATCTACAGGAACAAAGGAAGGTCCTGATGCAGTCAAATGAGGAGGTAGGTTGAGACCTACATGACTGAATACTGCCTTCAAAAAGATAGGTTGTGAACTAGGCACACAGCACCTACACAGGACAGCCCAAAAGAGGCAGACGAGGAGAAATTCAGAATTAAATATCTACACAGAGAGAGCCAGGCGAAGAGACCTGCATGACTCAACCACAGAGGTGAAATGGCACTATCGTCTATAAGGAGGATCCAATTTATGTATTAGTTCTCCATGTCAAGTTCCACATTCACCTCCGTTTGTAGCCATTTCGATTACCTTAATTGGGCAATATATTTGGGCATTATAGATGACAGAATCAATGCTTAATGCTTTCCAGGTACTCTTTGCCTCCACGCATGACAAATTCCATGGAGCAATAGTAACATTAAGTAACTGTCCATGCACTTCTCATTTCAATAATCAAGAGAGCCTGGTGAAAACAGGGTAAAGATTAAAGTAGATGGCTGGTAGAAGGCTGAAAGTTCTACTAATGCATAGTGTCTTATGTAACTGCAGAATAATCCCTCTCCAACTCCCACACAGCTTATTTGTAATGCGTACACCAATCCATGCATCTATTTCGTAACATTGTATCATTACTATAACTTTTCTGTTTCATGCTTATGGCCTCCATTTCTTAACCCATATTGTTTTATTTATAAATAGTTTGCTGTCCCACTTTTGTCATTTAGGGTGCTCCCTACACCCAGAAACATTCTTACCACCTATGTGAGGGGAGTTACATACCACAGATACTATGAAAATCTAATCAAATCTTTCCCATTAATCAGCATGTTTCAGAAGGTGTTTTATTTGCATTAGTAGCTTGTATTAAACCTTCGAAGCCCAATCCACCCCCCCCCCCCCAAAACCTGGTAATTTATGATAGACTTCGTTTTTCAAACTGATTGAACATTAAATAAAAATGGTCACTAAGTGTAGAAGAAAATGAAAAACGCTATTGTATTAGCAAATCTCAAATCACCATCTACCAATTAATACCCCAAAGCGTTCTCTCTCTCACACACACACTCACCTAACACACAGACCTGACATTCCTTCTTCATCAGTTGATATAAAAGCTGCTGTGTATCATAACCGTACAGATCGTAACCTCAAACTTCATGTAAGAAACTGAGAGATCATTACTGACTATAAGGCGGACTTGAGTAAACTTATAAGTGGGGGCTCAGTGCCCGAGCCTACAATGCAAGTCTACGTGGAGGCACTCTGAGCACATCAAGAGACTATAGAGCAACAAAAACTGCTCAATTGCTCAGTGTCTGAAAAACGCAGTCATGAATACTACAGAGCTCCGTCTGATGGGCCATTGAAGGCCTGGGGTATTAAAGCAGCACTAATGTCACAAGTCCCTCTACATCACCATAGTTTCAACTCTACCCTTTTCCTTGCTTCAATTTCATTTATGAATTTATAAAATGAATGTAAGTTAAGAAAACATTAAATATCATAAAGTAAAACTCCAATATTTCCCTCTCTGTAGTGCCAAGTCCTACAGATGTTTGCCTCATATTAGTGAGTCACCTTACTTTCTTTCAAGTGTTTCTGGATGACTCCGTTTTTAATCAGGAGGTGGTACTTGAATCTCACATTCAAAGTACTCCCCCCTTCACCTGCACCTGTTCTGCTGCCAGGGGCAGCTAAGCTAGAAGGCATCTCCGTGAGATCAACAGGTTCCCATTTAATGTCCCTCAAAAACGAAAGTCATTGGATTAGATAAGCATTTAATTTCAGAGGTTTAAAATAAAAAAATATTGGACTACAATGCTCCATTTGCTTCCAAGTTGTGTCCACCGGAGCAGTCTTAAGGTCTTGCAAGCTTCCAGACAATGCTATTCAAGGAGGTCCTGTGGGGCAGCAGAGAGAGGGCGAGAGAAAAAGAAAAAGTAGCTGTGAGTGATGCACTGATCTCCAACTAATCTTTGGACAGGAAAGGGGGAGTGTAAGCTGAAAGCACACTCAGGGTCAGAATATCAGAGCCTTAATTCCTCATCATTATATTGTCCCACACTACTAAATACAAATTCATGCTCCTCCATGCACAGACACACTGCCGCACCAACTCATGCAACAAGACTGTGAACTCACTCTTCATGCATCCCAAGCACACCGTGCTGTCATTTAATGTTACTACTGAACTGCCTGCTAACTATCATGGCCCTCCCACGACACAACTTGTCAATTACTACAAATGGGGCAAGAGTAGTTTTTATAACCTTGCACTTAAGGTGCTAAACCAACTCCACGAGGAAGAAGTGTTTTATATATTCTCTTCAATGAAAGACAGCTTATTAGCCCTCTTAAGGCAAAAACACAAATAAACCAAACACTGAGACATCATCAGACATGGATAGGTTTAGTGTACCTCATCTGAGTCGTCGTGATAACCAGTCCGTTTATTTACATCAACAATACTAGTATCCAGAGAGTCTGTTCCATTTGACTCTGCATGTTGCTGAAGAATTGAGTATCGATGGACCAAAAACCTAGAACACAAACCAAACCACACATTCATGTGTATCCTGCTCCTGGTGCATCGGATGCATATCAATATAGAAATTCTTGCCCAATCAACTAGACAGCAGGAAAACGAGAGCTATGTGAATGAGTAATTTATTTGTAACGTAAGTCTAGAATTTGCATATTACATGGTTTGACAGGTTATCAACTGAAGTCCGGATAGGCCAAAAGAATAAGTTACTTACCTTTGGTAACGCTTTTCTGGTGGGTACTCTAACTGCAGATTTCACATCTTTAGAATACCCTCATGCTCTTGAGTGGATAAGAAGATTTTAACAGCATTGCTCCCTCACGCCAGTAGTTTGCGTTGTGCGACTCCACGCGGACTTTGTTCCACCCCAGAAGTGACAGAGCCACATATAGTACCACCCACCCTTGCGCGTAGACATCAGTTTCTTTCTTGACAAGCCCAACAATAATCAGCGATACCAATGTACAGATTCCTAGGTTGAGACATTTAAGAGTGGAAAGTAGACCATTTCACAGAACAGGGTGAAGGGTGTGCATTGGAGAATCTGCAGTCAGAGTATCCACCAGAAAGAGCGTTACCAGAGGTAAGTAACTTGTTCTTCGGATAGAAACTTCTAAACGCAGATTCCTCACCTTAAAATAGATACCCAACCATACCTCTCTAGAGCTTGGTCTGCAAAGAGGACTAGAAAACAAGTCCTGGAGGACTGAACGGTCAAAATTATCATCTCGACGGACCCGAGTGTCCAAGCATTAGTGTTTCATGAAAGTATGGAGGTACTTCCATGCGGTAGATGTCCAGGACAGACCCTTGCATGCTTACACAGTGACGTTTGGCCTTTGGTGGAGTGAGGCTGCAAGGCTTCGGGGGTTGCTTCTTCACCGGTGCCTAACAGATTTGTATGCAGAGTACTATCCATCTGGAGATGGTTCGTTTCTGCATAGCTCTGACCTTTGTCCCTGTGAACGCAATGAAGAGCTCATTGTCCACCTGATGATCTTCGGTGTAACAAATAAAGAATAGGGCTTTTTTTGGGTCCAAATGGTGGAGTTGCTTCTACTTCTTGTGCGGATGAGGTGGCAAATAGAACACCAGAAGAGTAATGCTCTGGGCAATGTGAAAAGGGGTGAACGCCTTAAAAAAAAAAAAAGAGGCATGTCTCCAAATCAATCAGGGAAGACTAGACATCACTCGAGAACCCAGTGGACCATAACCAGGCATGGGGATGCAGAGCCACTGTAGAAGCCATTGCTTTAGCCAGGGACACTGTGGTGACCAGTCTGCACAGAATGGCGAACGTCACCACATCACTGCTGTCCAGCAGAGACGGTTTGAAGATGTCACAGCCTTCCTCGGGCAGCATGGGAAGCAGCTGTGCAACCGAATACCAAAATGCATGGGAATCAGTCCAAAAGGCATGCGGTGTTCACTATCCATATGACAAGACTTGTGAAAGAAAAGATGTGCTTACCAAAGGTGTCCAGCCTCTTGGATTCCCTAGTCGGTGTTGTGGTAGGAAAAGTACTTGGGATAACCTTTGGTGGTGAGGCCTGCACCAATAGGCTCTCGAGTGGTGCTGGGAAAGGAAGGCTGTGTCTCTCGGGAAGGACGGTGCCAATGGGCAATTGGTCGGTACACAGTAGCCCCTGTGCAAAGTTTACCCAAACCCCCAGGAGCACGTCGCTGAGGGCTTTATTGAAGGGGATCATGGGTTCAGACATAGGTTCAGACAAGCCCACCCAAGTTTGAAGGACCTCTGTGAAGACACTGGTCTTGATCTCGATGGCTGGCAGCTGGTGATCAACCTCTGCAGCCCTGCACATCACGATGGCAAAAGATGCACCTTTCTCTGAACCCTGGCCATAGGGGAAATCATGCAAGAGACTTGGGAGGTATCCAGGCCACTTGCATCACTCAAACCAGTTTTTTTTAGTCATCAGGGTACTCCAAGGGACCACAAACTCCTCCTCAAGCATCCTTCAGGAGGGCAGGGCATGTCAAGGGGTGTAAAGTCCAGGGCATGTTTAGGCATGGACGGCGCCAGCAGCGACTTTGAGAGGCGCAGGGTCGGTGTCTGGAATGGCACTGAAAGGGACAGAGCCAGGGTGGGGGGGGCCACCCTTGGCAGCGTTGATCCAGATCCCGAGACAGATCCGGAGGGCCCTGCTGGTGTTGAGGGAGAACCTGCTGATAGTAACTCAAAAGGCGCTCCAGAGGGAGTCGATGGCCCAAAGATGATGTGCCTGGCATAAAATTCTTTGTGCTGGACAGGCATCATTCTGGCGCTGGGAAAACTCTGGGTAGCACGGAGCGGGCCTAGACGCAGGATCCGCAAGTGAGGGAAGGAGCTAGGCGTGGAAGCACAATGTCAAGAAAGAAGCCAAAGAGCGCTTTTACTTCTTGTGCTTTTAGGTCTCACGAGACTTTGACAAGAGGTCTTGAAGCAGGAAGACAATCTACTACGGGATAGGTCCTGAGATATTCCACGGAAGCAGCGTGGAGCCTGCTTTTGCTGCGCCACCAGAAGCTTCATCGCCTACTCTCCAATAGCCTCCGGGTGCATCGACTTGCACTGAATGCGGCCTTGGGATCGTGTCCTGACCACAGAAACCAGAGACAAACCAAATGGGGATCTGACACAGACATCTTCCCTTGGCAGCCCCCGCATGGCTTGAACCCTGAGGGTTTTATAGGGGACATGATTTCCTAGCTCACAGAGCAAAGCACAAAAAGATAGACACAGTTGGGAAAAGTTGGTCAAAAAATTACTGAGGTAGCTGTCAGGCAAAATACTGTTGGTGCAGAATGAAAGGAACTGATACCCGTGCGCTGAGGTGGCACCTTTATATGCACTGCAACATCACTTCCAATGCAGCCAATGCAGAGCTGAACATCACCAACTGATGGTGCCCAGAGGTACTGCTCAAGATTTTTCTGATCCAGTTGGACACCAGAGGGAGAGATGTGGCGCAGCAGCCAGAGCAGCTGACTGCGGACCGCAGGGCTCATGGGTCAATCCAGGGTGCCGGAAGCAGCCCAGCATCATGCGACTCTGGGCAATAGCTCACTTAACCTCCTAGACGGCTCCCAGCGCCCTGAAGCCCTTAAGGGGGTGATATGTTCGCGCTTTACAAATAGAAGTTATTATTATAATACACCTGGGTAATATTCTAAGGTGAGTAATCTGTGGTTAAAAGTATCTATTAGAAGTAGTAACTACAGCGAGCGCGCTCCATAACAAAAACTCACCTTTTTGTGTTTTGACTCTTACGGGATGGCAAGCATGAAAAATCAAGCCTTAATTCTTCAGGATGCTGTGCGTTTAGAAACTCAAGACAGGGGCATTACAAACACACAATACATGAAATGCCAGGCCAGCGTTATGCCTTTAAGATAAGAATACAATATTTTATTCCCTCTAAGGCTCAACTACAGCCACAGTTAAATGTTTCTTCCCAAACTGGGGACACACCTCACTCTTCTCAAACAGTTGAACAGGTGTAAAAAGGGCGACCGAGAAAACTGATCCTTTGAGAATGTTAAGTACTATTTTAGTCTCCTATCTTCTTGGAGGTCAGACTCAGCTCTTCTGGTTGTTATACAGGCCTGCAGTAGTTAACACAGAGGTGCGTTTATTAGACTCACTTCTGCTTGCTGTTCTTTGGTGTAAAACATACACAGATTCAGATATTAACAAAGAAAATTATTTTTTATATCATCCCAGAAATCAGAAGGTTCTTTTCAGGAAGCTTTGATCTGTCTTCTCCCTAGGGAAAACAAAGATCATACATTGTTTAAGAACTATAGACGCATTTCTTTAATTAATTTAGATGATAAGATATTTGCAAAAAGTCTCGCCCTTCGTTTAGATAATATCACACCAAAATTAATTGGAAAAGAGCAATGTGGTTTCATTAAGGGCAGATATCTATTTGACAACACTGGTCTCTTTTTTAATGTCCTTAGCAAATCTCAGTCTAATAAGCAATCATTGGCGGCTGTTGCGTTAGATGCTGATAGGGTTAATTGGCAGTTTATTTTTTCAACACTTGTTTGGTTTTGGGCCCAAGTTTCTTGCTTATGTCTCCTTACTCTATTCTTTTCCCAGGTCTTTTAATCTGGCTAATGGCCTTGTATCTTCCTCTTTTCCTCTTCACAGAGGAGTTCGACAAGGCTGTCCGCTTTCTCCACTTTTATTTATTTTGGCCTTGGAATCCTTTTTAACAAAAATGTGTTTGAATAATGGTATCACAGGTTTCCCATATGGTGATAAACATTTAAAACTTTCTGCATATGCAGATGACATTCTTTTATTTATTTCCAATCCACAAACTTCCATACCGACTTTCTTATTAGAAGTAACGGATGTTGCTTTAGTTTCAGGGTACAAACTCAATGTTGATAAATGTGAAATCCTTCCTTTAAACAAACACTGCTTTGACACTGATTTCTGGCTTCTTCTTTTCATTGGAGCCCAACTAAGATCAAATATCTAGTTCTATGGTTCACCCCTTCTATTAAAGACATTGTTGCGTTGAATTTGAAGAATTTACAATTAATTTTAACTACTTCCACAACACGCTGGCATCCCCTATTTTTAGTTACACAATAATTTTACTCCAACTGACCATTCCGTGGTCATTAATAGTACCTATAGATGGAATTATCTGATGAACAGGGGAACTTATAACTTCACCACTAGGTGAGCAAGGAAGCAATTCCTTTTAATTTAAGTACCCTCACACACCCTAGTGGTGTCATGCTTCATCATCGGGTCACCCCGACGCCTAAAAGTCGGGGTGGGCTCAACCACAGTGTTGGGAGCGCTTTGAAGACGTTGCAGACCAGGGAGGCTATAAGATAAAAAACCTCAGGCAGATCCCCAGTTTCCCTTTATTTTTGGGTCTGTCTGGGTTGATTAAAAATAATATGAGTAGGGGTGTATATAGGAATATTATGGTCCTATGACCCTAGTGCCAACATGTTTCAGTCCACCGTGGCCATAAAGGTCCAGGACTTTCTTCAGGGCAAACAAGACCACCCTGGGATACAGAAGGGGGAATTCCCTATTCTGTTTTATTTATGGACAAGGGTAGAGTAGCTACTCCTTGTGTGAAAGACGGATTTAGTAATCTGTCTTGAGTTGTGAATCCATCTGTAAGAAAAAACACAAAAGAAACACATATCCAACTTATACAAATCGGTTTGCATTATGGTTTTTCCATAGTTATGTGTTTCAAACTCGTGTTGGGAATCCAGAGCCACACCTATATGTGCCAGGTGGTCAAAAGGCATAATAGTGTGCAGCTATATCCACGTGTGTCACTCAAGACTTGTGTCTGTGTACAGTTAATCGGCGTGTCTGATATATTGTGCGGTGGCGATTATGCTCGCATTCTATCTAGAAACAGTCAATAAACCGTGGATGCTATCAATGAAAACAGACTCTCATGAAATCATCCCACACACCTCTCATTCACACCCTATCTGTGTTAAAACACAGTATTAAAAACATGCGTGACTCTTAACACCTATGGGTAATTGTGCAAGTATCTTTCGCTCCTGCATACTCGCTTACCCGCACTTCGAATGGTAGTCGTTTCTCAGGGGATGGAAGGGCTAATGGAGTAGCTCTGTAGTCAAACCCTAACGTAAGCCCCAGGAAAAATATGAAGCGAAATGGTTTCAAAAGCTTATTAAGTTTAGGGCAACCAGGATAAAAGGTAATTGATGCTGATTCCTTTTCTGATGGGGGACCCAATATTTAAGACATTCGTCCTAGAGCACCAGACTTACTTCGTCAAGAGTCCTGCTCCGCTTCGCCACCTATTAGGACCCGATCCCCGGCGTTTCGCGCCGTGTTACGGTAGTCGGAAAGTTTATACTTCCGTATTGTTTGTAGCGGGCGATGGGATTGGTCAGCGCCAGCACGTGATCGGGGAAATTCCCCGCACGGGATTGGTCAGACGCGACCTGTAACCCTAGCTGTAAACCAATGGGAAAGAGGTTGGCCCGAGGAACACCGAAATGAACAGTAATAGAACATTTGTTCCGTTTGTTCATATATGCGTCCTCATTCAGTATAACTCCTAGAATGTGCTATTTAATTCTTAGAGCGAGTATTTTTTATTTATTATTTTATTTTGTACTCACATACCGATCGAGAGGAGAGGATTTCAAGATGTGAATGTTTAGTACGTATAAATACGACGGCGATTTTAATGGTCAGTATTTCCGGCTGCTGGGAGATGTAGATTATTGCTCCACTGCAGGGAATAGTTTGGTACCCATTAAAAATTCTAGACAGCACTGTCTCGCAATTCTTGACCCAGACACTAGCAGAATGTATTAGGGGAAGCATTTATTAAATGAGGGGTAAGAGTGTCACAAAAGGGTACTGTGCCAGTTTTGTATATATACTGCATTTGTGAGATGGTGGATTTTCTCTAAGGTCTAAGGTTATTAGAGTCTCACAGTATATGGTGACAGTGGAACCGAATAGGAAGATGGTGACACATGGAGGGTTCCCATCAGATTCTAGATGACCACTTTGAACTACACCAGTGCTCATGGAAATTGATGTATTTCATCTATTTATTCAATTGGTTCCAGGGTATACCATCATTGAGACCCTTCTCATGGGTCTTTAAGCGATAGACCCATCGTTGTTCACGTTCTAGAAGTTTTTGCTGCAAGTTGTTCCCCATAGTGGTGACCTTTTCTAGTACTGTCCACTTCAGCTCTGTGTCCTTATGTTTTTTCTCCTGGTAATGGGCAGTAAGCCTTGTTGCTGTGACCGATCTACGTATAGTGCTTCTATGTTCGCTGATGCGGACTTTGATCATACGACTCGTCATACCAATATACATCAATCCGCAGGGGCATTTTATCATGTAGATTACGGATTCGGAGTTACAATTTGTGTGTGACCTCTGTTCCCATGGAAAGTTAAGACCCAATTCCAAAGTTTTGGTGTGTTCTGTAAAGGGGCAGGCTACACATGACCCACACGGGTAGTGTCCTATAACTGGTGACAAACCCCATAGTGTCTGTTGATTAGTTTGTTTAGGAGTAAAGGAGTTGGTGTGTACCAGGGCATTTCTCAAATTAGAATTTTTTCTAAAAGAGAACATGGGTTTTTCAAAGGATAGCCTGTTTGATGTCAATATTGACCATTTTTTATTTATTATTTTTTTCAGGTCATTGGATGATGAGTTATATGTTGTCACACATATAAGTTGGTCTGGTTGTTCCTTAGTGTATGTCTCTAACAGTGCTTCCCTTGGTGTGTTGCGTGCTCTTTTATTAGCCCTTTGTATGATCTTGTTAGGGTACATCTTCTGTTGTAGTTTTTCACTAAGAATAGCTGCCTCTTTTTTGTATGTTTGGATGCTGGAACAGTTTCTACGAATCCTCAAGAATTGGCCTACTGGTAAATTCTCTCTTAAGGATCGTGGGTGGGCACTATCAAATCTCAATAGACTGTTCCTGTCCGTGGGCTTTGTATATAGCGAACTTTCAAGTGTGCCATCTTTAGCTGTGAAGGTAACATCCAGAAATGAGATGCTTTCTTTATTCACATTCATAGTGAAATGAAGGTGTGGGTTTAGGGAATTAATCCATATCTTAAAGTTCTCAAGACTAGTTAGATCACCTCTCCAGATCATTAGGACATCATCAATGTACCTGTACCATTTGCAGATATGCATACTGTAAGGATTTTGAGTCCATATGTGTAGGTCCTCAAAATGACTGACGTACAGGCAGGCCAGACTAGGGGCGAATGTGCTCCCCATCGATGTCCCATGTATTTGTAAGTATAATTGATCTTCAAAGGTGAAAAAAATTTCTGTCAATGCCAAATGTATGAGGGTGATCACCCAGTCAATGGGTGCTGCCCACCCCCAATCTTCCTTTATGAGGATCTCTTGGATCACTCTGATGCTCTCCGCCTGAGGTATGTTTGTGTATAACGCTTCTACGTCTAGACATACCAAAAGATTAACGGCTGGATTGTATTCAACTTGTGTCAAAAGATTAAAGAGGTGTTTGGTATCTTGAACATATGATTTAATCTTCTTGACCAAGGGGCGTAAGAACCAGTCGGTATATTTTGACAGTGGTTCCAGAATAGAACCAATTCCTGAGACAATGGGTCTCCCCGGGGGAGGGTTCTTCCCTTTGTGTATTTTAGGGATGGTATAGAACAAAGGAATTCTGGGGTTCTCCTGGTTCAGAAATTCATGTTCTTTCTTCGTAATCCATTCTTTTGTCAGGGCATCAGTTGTTAGCGTCATGATAGTTGTTTTTATCCGTTGTGTAGGATCCCTGTTGATCTTTTTGTAGTATTTTGTATCAGCCAGTAAATTCAGACATGCTGTTCTGTAAGCGTTGGTACTTTGTATCACGGTCGCTCCACCCTTATCCGCTGGTTTGATGATAATATCCGTTCTGGATTGTAGGGTGGTTAGAGCAACACGTTCTTTTTTGCTCAAATTGTTGAACCCGTTTCTCTTGGGTTGAAGTAGTTCAACTTCCTTGCTGACTGCTTCCTCAAAGGATAATACTTCTGGAGGCATCGTGTTGGTGGGGGGGAGAAAAGAGGATTTTGGTCTCAACCCCGTGTGAGTGTTATCTTCAGTGGGTCTCTCTTTGTCTTGAAAAAAAGTTTTCAATCGTATTTTACGAAAGAATTCGCCTAACTCACATCGGAGGCGGAATTTGTCCAAAAAGGTCGTAGGGACGAATCCCAAACCTTTATTCAGAATTGTTTGTTCGTCTGTGGTGAGGATGACATCTGTGAGGTTTACAATTAATCCCTCGTGTTGCTTGTGCTCGGTTGTTGTTCCCTGGTGTTGCTCCTGGTATTGACTGAGCTCCGTTCTTCTTCCCACTGAATTCGTTTGCCTCTTCTTCCTCGTCTCCCTCTTCTTCCGCCCTGACCTAAAAAATGTTGGTTGAAGTCCGGCTGATAGTATGGTCCTGTTGGGAATTGAGGGGGGCCGTGGTATTGGACTGGTCCGAATGGGGCTGGCCAAGGAAACATCTGTTGGTGTCCGTATCTTTGATTGTAGTTGCCCCTGCGAGGTCTCCTTGCCCTACCACGCCAGCTCTTATTTGATCCATCACTCGACCAGTCATCATACTCTGAATCAGATGATCCTGTTTGTTCACTTCGTGTGGATCCTGAGTCAGATGGGACTTGGCTTTTGTAGTCATCTTTAATATAAGGATAAACCTTCTCATGGCTAAACTTCAACCCAAGAGAAACGGGTTCAACAATTTGAGCAAAAAAGAACGTGTTGCTCTAACCACCCTACAATCCAGAACGGATATTATCATCAAACCAGCGGATAAGGGTGGAGCGACCGTGATACAAAGTACCAACGCTTACAGAACAGCATGTCTGAATTTACTGGCCGATACAAAATACTACAAAAAGATCAACAGGGATCCTACACAACGGATAAAAACAACTATCATGACGCTAACAACTGATGCCCTGACAAAAGAATGGATTACGAAGAAAGAACATGAATTTCTGAACCAGGAGAACCCCAGAATTCCTTTGTTCTATACCATCCCTAAAATACACAAAGGGAAGAACCCTCCCCCGGGGAGACCCATTGTCTCAGGGATTGGTTCTATTCTGGAACCACTGTCAAAATATACCGACTGGTTCTTACGCCCCTTGGTCAAGAAGATTAAATCATATGTTCAAGATACCAAACACCTCTTTAATCTTTTGACACAAGTTGAATACAATCCAGCCGTTAATCTTTTGGTATGTCTAGACGTAGAAGCGTTATACACAAACATACCTCAGGCGGAGAGCATCAGAGTGATCCAAGAGATCCTCATAAAGGAAGATTGGGGGTGGGCAGCACCCATTGACTGGGTGATCACCCTCATACATTTGGCATTGACAGAAAATTTTTTCACCTTTGAAGATCAATTATACTTACAAATACATGGGACATCGATGGGGAGCACATTCGCCCCTAGTCTGGCCTGCCTGTACGTCAGTCATTTTGAGGACCTACACATATGGACTCAAAATCCTTACAGTATGCATATCTGCAAATGGTACAGGTACATTGATGATGTCCTAATGATCTGGAGAGGTGATCTAACTAGTCTTGAGAACTTTAAGATATGGATTAATTCCCTAAACCCACACCTTCATTTCACTATGAATGTGAATAAAGAAAGCATCTCATTTCTGGATGTTACCTTCACAGCTAAAGATGGCACACTTGAAAGTTCGCTATATACAAAGCCCACGGACAGGAACAGTCTATTGAGATTTGATAGTGCCCACCCACGATCCTTAAGAGAGAATTTACCAGTAGGCCAATTCTTGAGGATTCGTAGAAACTGTTCCAGCATCCAAACATACAAAAAAGAGGCAGCTATTCTTAGTGAAAAACTACAACAGAAGATGTACCCTAACAAGATCATACAAAGGGCTAATAAAAGAGCACGCAACACACCAAGGGAAGCACTGTTAGAGACATACACTAAGGAACAACCAGACCAACTTATATGTGTGACAACATATAACTCATCATCCAATGACCTGAAAAAAATAATAAATAAAAAATGGTCAATATTGACATCAAACAGGCTATCCTTTGAAAAACCCATGTTCTCTTTTAGAAAAAATTCTAATTTGAGAAATGCCCTGGTACACACCAACTCCTTTACTCCTAAACAAACTAATCAACAGACACTATGGGGTTTGTCACCAGTTATAGGACACTACCCGTGTGGGTCATGTGTAGCCTGCCCCTTTACAGAACACACCAAAACTTTGGAATTGGGTCTTAACTTTCCATGGGAACAGAGGTCACACACAAATTGTAACTCCGAATCCGTAATCTACATGATAAAATGCCCCTGCGGATTGATGTATATTGGTATGACGAGTCGTATGATCAAAGTCCGCATCAGCGAACATAGAAGCACTATACGTAGATCGGTCACAGCAACAAGGCTTACTGCCCATTACCAGGAGAAAAAACATAAGGACACAGAGCTGAAGTGGACAGTACTAGAAAAGGTCACCACTATGGGGAACAACTTGCAGCAAAAACTTCTAGAACGTGAACAACGATGGGTCTATCGCTTAAAGACCCATGAGAAGGGTCTCAATGATGGTATACCCTGGAACCAATTGAATAAATAGATGAAATACATCAATTTCCATGAGCACTGGTGTAGTTCAAAGTGGTCATCTAGAATCTGATGGGAACCCTCCATGTGTCACCATCTTCCTATTCGGTTCCACTGTCACCATATACTGTGAGACTCTAATAACCTTAGACCTTAGAGAAAATCCACCATCTCACAAATGCAGTATATATACAAAACTGGCACAGTACCCTTTTGTGACACTCTTACCCCTCATTTAATAAATGCTTCCCCTAATACATTCTGCTAGTGTCTGGGTCAAGAATTGCGAGACAGTGCTGTCTAGAATTTTTAATGGGTACCAAACTATTCCCTGCAGTGGAGCAATAATCTACATCTCCCAGCAGCCGGAAATACTGACCATTAAAATCGCCGTCGTATTTATACGTACTAAACATTCACATCTTGAAATCCTCTCCTCTCGATCGGTATGTGAGTACAAAATAAAATAATAAATAAAAAATACTCGCTCTAAGAATTAAATAGCACATTCTAGGAGTTATACTGAATGAGGACGCATATATGAACAAACGGAACAAATGTTCTATTACTGTTCATTTCGGCGTTCCTCGGGCCAACCTCTTTCCCATTGGTTTACAGCTAGGGTTACAGGTCGCGTCTGACCAATCCCGTGCGGGGAATTTCCCCGATCACGTGCTGGCGCTGACGAATCCCATCGCCCGCTACAAACAATACGGAAGTATAAACTTTCCGACTACCGTAACACGGCGCGAAACGCCGGGGATCGGGTCCTAATAGGTGGCGAAGCGGAGCAGGACTCTTGACGAAGTAAGTCTGGTGCTCTAGGACGAATGTCTTAAATATTGGGTCCCCCATCAGAAAAGGAATCAGCATCAATTACCTTTTATCCTGGTTGCCCTAAACTTAATAAGCTTTTGAAACCATTTCGCTTCATATTTTTCCTGGGGCTTACGTTAGGGTTTGACTACAGAGCTACTCCATTAGCCCTTCCATCCCCTGAGAAACGACTACCATTCGAAGTGCGGGTAAGCGAGTATGCAGGAGCGAAAGATACTTGCACAATTACCCATAGGTGTTAAGAGTCACGCATTTTTATACTGTGTTTTAACACAGATAGGGTGTGAATGAGAGGTGTGTGGGATGATTTCATGAGAGTCTGTTTTCATTGATAGCATCCACGGTTTATTGACTGTTTCTAGATAGAATGCGAGCATAATCGCCACCGCACAATATATCAGACACGCCGATTAACTGTACACAGACACAAGTCTTGAGTGACACACGTGGATATAGCTGCACACTATTATGCCTTTTGACCACCTGGCACATATAGGTGTGGCTCTGGATTCCCAACACGAGTTTGAAACACATAACTATGGAAAAACCATAATGCAAACCGATTTGTATAAGTTGGATATGTGTTTCTTTTGTGTTTTTTCTTACAGATGGATTCACAACTCAAGACAGATTACTAAATCCGTCTTTCACACAAGGAGTAGCTACTCTACCCTTGTCCATAAATAAAACAGAATAGGGAATTCCCCCTTCTGTATCCCAGGGTGGTCTTGTTTGCCCTGAAGAAAGTCCTGGACCTTTATGGCCACGGTGGACTGAAACATGTTGGCACTAGGGTCATAGGACCATAATATTCCTATATACACCCCTACTCATATTATTTTTAATCAACCTAGACAGACCCAAAAATAAAGGGAAACTGGGGATCTGCCTGAGGTTTTTTATCTTATAGCCTCCCTGGTCTGCAACGTCTTCAAAGCGCTCCCAACACTGTGGTTGAGCCCACCCCGACTTTTAGGCGTCGGGGTGACCCGATGATGAAGCATGACACCACTAGGGTGTGTGAGGGTACTTAAATTAAAAGGAATTGCTTCCTTGCTCACCTAGTGGTGAAGTTATAAGTTCCCCTGTTCATCAGATAATTCCATCTATAGGTACTATTAATGACCACGGAATGGTCAGTTGGAGTAAAATTATTGTGTAACTATTGATATTGGGAGGTGTTACTCTGACCTATATCCTCTCTACCCTTTGGGCACGAGAATTCTGTTCTCAAACAGCCCCAGTGTAAAATAAGTTTAGCGCAGCGTACAGCTGTAGGGTTTTCACACAGAAAATATCTGCAAAAGGAATCACTTCAGTGGAATTCCAGTCTCTCACACTCTCTCTCCCACTACACACACTCGCTCACCTTGTTTTAATCACCCTATACACCATATACATAAGATGGCCGAACTATTCGGTATTGGCTTTTCGGATGAAGACGCTTCCGCAATCTTAGCGGGTCCATCATTGCTGTCAGATACTAATATTAACCAGACATTGACCCAAGCTCAGAATTGGGATGAGCTTAAAGAATTAAAACGCTGTCAGATGAAAATACTGTTACATGGGGCAATAATGACAGAATACCTTCGTGGTAATGTGGCACCCACGGGCTTACTGGTGACTAATGCTCCAAGAATCTTCCTTGATGATCCCCAATTTAAAAAAGAATGGTCTCTTATTGCTTGGAGATGCTCACGTGATTGGCTCATTTTAATAATCAATACAGCCAAACGTTTGTCAGAGGCCCTACTGATTAAAATAAAGATCAGTGAGGACTCATTACTGACAGAGATCAAACTAACTCTATACAAAAAGAAACTCGAAGAAGTAAATAAAGAAGTAAATGAACATAAAGAGTACCTAATGCAAAATAAGATAAACAAACTGCAGAAAGATCTGAAGAAATTCAGCCATGAGAAGGTTTATCCTTATATTAAAGATGACTACAAAAGCCAAGTCCCATCTGACTCAGGATCCACACGAAGTGAACAAACAGGATCATCTGATTCAGAGTATGATGACTGGTCGAGTGATGGATCAAATAAGAGCTGGCGTGGTAGGGCAAGGAGACCTCGCAGGGGCAACTACAATCAAAGATACGGACACCAACAGATGTTTCCTTGGCCAGCCCCATTCGGACCAGTCCAATACCACGGCCCCCCTCAATTCCCAACAGGACCATACTATCAGCCGGACTTCAACCAACATTTTTTAGGTCAGGGCGGAAGAAGAGGGAGACGAGGAAGAAGAGGCAAACGAATTCAGTGGGAAGAAGAACGGAGCTCAGTCAATACCAGGAGCAACACCAGGGAACAACAACCGAGCACAAGCAACACGAGGGATTAATTGTAAACCTCACAGATGTCATCCTCACCACAGACGAACAAACAATTCTGAATAAAGGTTTGGGATTCGTCCCTACGACCTTTTTGGACAAATTCCGCCTCCGATGTGAGTTAGGCGAATTCTTTCGTAAAATACGATTGAAAACTTTTTTTCAAGACAAAGAGAGACCCACTGAAGATAACACTCACACGGGGTTGAGACCAAAATCCTCTTTTCTCCCCCCCACCAACACGATGCCTCCAGAAGTATTATCCTTTGAGGAAGCAGTCAGCAAGGAAGTTGAACTACTTCAACCCAAGAGAAACGGGTTCAACAATTTGAGCAAAAAAGAACGTGTTGCTCTAACCACCCTACAATCCAGAACGGATATTATCATCAAACCAGCGGATAAGGGTGGAGCGACCGTGATACAAAGTACCAACGCTTACAGAACAGCATGTCTGAATTTACTGGCTGATACAAAATACTACAAAAAGATCAACAGGGATCCTACACAACGGATAAAAACAACTATCATGACGCTAACAACTGATGCCCTGACAAAAGAATGGATTACGAAGAAAGAACATGAATTTCTGAACCAGGAGAACCCCAGAATTCCTTTGTTCTATACCATCCCTAAAATACACAAAGGGAAGAACCCTCCCCCGGGGAGACCCATTGTCTCAGGGATTGGTTCTATTCTGGAACCACTGTCAAAATATACCGACTGGTTCTTACGCCCCTTGGTCAAGAAGATTAAATCATATGTTCACGATACCAAACACCTCTTTAATCTTTTGACACAAGTTGAATACAATCCAGCCGTTAATCTTTTGGTATGTCTAGACGTAGAAGCGTTATACACAAACATACCTCAGGCGGAGAGCATCAGAGTGATCCAAGAGATCCTCATAAAGGAAGATTGGGGGTGGGCAGCACCCATTGACTGGGTGATCACCCTCATACATTTGGCATTGACAGAAATTTTTTTTTCACCTTTGAAGATCAATTATACTTACAAATACATGGGACATCGATGGGGAGCACATTCGCCCCTAGTCTGGCCTGCCTGTACGTCAGTCATTTTGAGGACCTACACATATGGACTCAAAATCCTTACAGTATGCATATCTGCAAATGGTACAGGTACATTGATGATGTCCTAATGATCTGGAGAGGTGATCTAACTAGTCTTGAGAACTTTAAGATATGGATTAATTCCCTAAACCCACACCTTCATTTCACTATGAATGTGAATAAAGAAAGCATCTCATTTCTGGATGTTACCTTCACAGCTAAAGATGGCACACTTGAAAGTTCGCTATATACAAAGCCCACGGACAGGAACAGTCTATTGAGATTTGATAGTGCCCACCCACGATCCTTAAGAGAGAATTTACCAGTAGGCCAATTCTTGAGGATTCGTAGAAACTGTTCCAGCATCCAAACATACAAAAAAGAGGCAGCTATTCTTAGTGAAAAACTACAACAGAAGATGTACCCTAACAAGATCATACAAAGGGCTAATAAAAGAGCACGCAACACACCAAGGGAAGCACTGTTAGAGACATACACTAAGGAACAACCAGACCAACTTATATGTGTGACAACATATAACTCATCATCCAATGACCTGAAAAAAATAATAAATAAAAAATGGTCAATATTGACATCAAACAGGCTATCCTTTGAAAAACCCATGTTCTCTTTTAGAAAAAATTCTAATTTGAGAAATGCCCTGGTACACACCAACTCCTTTACTCCTAAACAAACTAATCAACAGACACTATGGGGTTTGTCACCAGTTATAGGACACTACCCGTGTGGGTCATGTGTAGCCTGCCCCTTTACAGAACACACCAAAACTTTGGAATTGGGTCTTAACTTTCCATGGGAACAGAGGTCACACACAAATTGTAACTCCGAATCCGTAATCTACATGATAAAATGCCCCTGCGGATTGATGTATATTGGTATGACGAGTCGTATGATCAAAGTCCGCATCAGCGAACATAGAAGCACTATACGTAGATCGGTCACAGCAACAAGGCTTACTGCCCATTACCAGGAGAAAAAACATAAGGACACAGAGCTGAAGTGGACAGTACTAGAAAAGGTCACCACTATGGGGAACAACTTGCAGCAAAAACTTCTAGAACGTGAACAACGATGGGTCTATCGCTTAAAGACCCATGAGAAGGGTCTCAATGATGGTATACCCTGGAACCAATTGAATAAATAGATGAAATACATCAATTTCCATGAGCACTGGTGTAGTTCAAAGTGGTCATCTAGAATCTGATGGGAACCCTCCATGTGTCACCATCTTCCTATTCGGTTCCACTGTCACCATATACTGTGAGACTCTAATAACCTTAGACCTTAGAGAAAATCCACCATCTCACAAATGCAGTATATATACAAAACTGGCACAGTACCCTTTTGTGACACTCTTAACCCTCATTTAATAAATGCTTCCCCTAATACATTCTGCTAGTGTCTGGGTCAAGAATTGCGAGACAGTGCTGTCTAGAATTTTTAATGGGTACCAAACTATTCCCTGCAGTGGAGCAATAATCTACATCTCCCAGCAGCCGGAAATACTGACCATTAAAATCGCCGTCGTATTTATACGTACTAAACATTCACATCTTGAAATCCTCTCCTCTCGATCGGTATGTGAGTACAAAATAAAATAATAAATAAAAAATACTCGCTCTAAGAATTAAATAGCACATTCTAGGAGTTATACTGAATGAGGACGCATATATGAACAAACGGAACAAATGTTCTATTACTGTTCATTTCGGCGTTCCTCGGGCCAACCTCTTTCCCATTGATTTACAGCTAGGGTTACAGGTCGCGTCTGACCAATCCCGTGCGGGGAATTTCCCCGATCACGTGCTGGCGCTGACCAATCCCATCGCCCGCTACAAACAATACGGAAGTATAAACTTTCCGACTACCGTAACACGGCGCGAAACGCCGGGGATCGGGTCCTAATAGGTGGCGAAGCGGAGCAGGACTCTTGACGAAGTAAGTCTGGTGCTCTAGGACGAATGTCTTAAATATTGGGTCCCCCATCAGAAAAGGAATCAGCATCAATTACCTTTTATCCTGGTTGCCCTAAACTTAATAAGCTTTTGAAACCATTTCGCTTCATATTTTTCCTGGGGCTTACGTTAGGGTTTGACTACAGAGCTACTCCATTAGCCCTTCCATCCCCTGAGAAACGACTACCATTCGAAGTGCGGGTAAGCGAGTATGCAGGAGCGAAAGATACTTGCACAATTACCCATAGGTGTTAAGAGTCACGCATGTTTTTAATACTGTGTTTTAACACAGATAGGGTGTGAATGAGAGGTGTGTGGGATGATTTCATGAGAGTCTGTTTTCATTGATAGCATCCACGGTTTATTGACTGTTTCTAGATAGAATGCGAGCATAATCGCCACCGCACAATATATCAGACACGCCGATTAACTGTACACAGACACAAGTCTTGAGTGACACACGTGGATATAGCTGCACACTATTATGCCTTTTGACCACCTGGCACATATAGGTGTGGCTCTGGATTCCCAACACGAGTTTGAAACACATAACTATGGAAAAACCATAATGCAAACCGATTTGTATAAGTTGGATATGTGTTTCTTTTGTGTTTTTTCTTACAGATGGATTCACAACTCAAGACAGATTACTAAATCCGTCTTTCACACAAGGAGTAGCTACTCTACCCTTGTCCATAAATAAAACAGAATAGGGAATTCCCCCTTCTGTATCCCAGGGTGGTCTTGTTTGCCCTGAAGAAAGTCCTGGACCTTTATGGCCACGGTGGACTGAAACATGTTGGCACTAGGGTCATAGGACCATAATATTCCTATATACACCCCTACTCATATTATTTTTAATCAACCCAGACAGACCCAAAAATAAAGGGAAACTGGGGATCTGCCTGAGGTTTTTTATCTTATAGCCTCCCTGGTCTGCAACGTCTTCAAAGCGCTCCCAACACTGTGGTTGAGCCCACCCCGACTTTTAGGCGTCGGGGTGACCCGATGATGAAGCATGACACCACTAGGGTGTGTGAGGGTACTTAAATTAAAAGGAATTGCTTCCTTGCTCACCTAGTGGTGAAGTTATAAGTTCCCCTGTTCATCAGATAATTCCATCTATAGGTACTATTAATGACCACGGAATGGTCAGTTGGAGTAAAATTATTGTGTAACTATTGATATTGGGAGGTGTTACTCTGACCTATATCCTCTCTACCCTTTGGGCACGAGAATTCTGTTCTCAAACAGCCCCAGTGTAAAATAAATAATCCCCTATTTTTATCCTGGTGGGGTAGATTTGACTCGATAAAAATGATGCTAGTTCCAATAATTTTATTTTACTTATCTAATCTTCCAATCAATATTCCTAAATCCTGTAATAAAATATTTACAGTATTGTGTCAACATTTTTATGGCAGAACAAAACAGCTAGGATGTCTTTTTCCAAACTTAAACAACCTAAACCCATGGGTGGAGTTAATTTTCCTGATTTCTTATCATACCTCATTTTTTCTTAAACATTCTTCTTTTTTACTATCTGAGAATATGAATGACTCTTATTTTCAAACTTTGTGGGTAGAGATCGAAAACTCTTTTTCACCCCTTTACCTTTGAAGAATACATTTCTTTATCCCATGCTCCAGTAACATTATCCCTCCCTATTCTTAAAAAAGCCCGTAAAATCTTTCAACCTCTTATTCGGTGGACTAGATGAGCGTGCCCGATTTTTACGATCCCTAATCTGGTACAATAAACATACTAAACTTAAAAACAGGACCCTTTTATGGAAAGATTGGTTAGATTTTGGACTTAAATGGACTCATCAACTTTTTCATGATGGTATCTGTATCCCCTTTTCCTTAATTCAATCCAGTTTTTCTGTACCTCCATTTTACTATTCTAAATATGTCTTCGATTACAGCCGCTCAAGCTTCTTATAATGCTTTTATATCCTCTCCTACTTTTACGTTTCCTCCCCTATCACAATATCATCTTTACAAGCCTTCCCTTCGGCATCTCAAATATATAAGAAAGTTAGGGATATTCCTACCACTCGTGATAAATCTAAGGTAGAATGTAACTGGGAATCTGATTTAGATGAATCTTTTCCTATTTTAACATGGAACAAAATTTGGACCAAAATAAGGAAGTCTTCTAGAGCAGCAAACACCACCCAACCTTTATTTTTCATATATAATAGACTTCTGCTCACACCGGCTAAATTACATCATATAGATCCCACCATCCCCTCTATCTGTTGGTCTTGCCCTGCCCCTTCAGCAGATCTTAAACATATGCTGTTTACTTGCCCATCTATTCATAATTTCTGGATCAGAGCGTGGCAACAAATTAACAACATTTTCCATACACGTATCCCTTTCACACATATTTTTCTAGGCAGCATCTCAGAGGTGTGGGCCTCCCACGATACTAATGTCTGCATCATCGATTTACTTATAGCTGTAGCATTTCAACAAATTACCAAGTCATGGAAAAATACTTCAAATGTTTTATATCAAGCTTGGTGGTATGGAATTTGCAACAACCATAGACTAGGTGGCCGATTCCGATCCTGGAAAAACCGGGTACGAACCATCGGTCGTAGCGTTTTCTCCGTCCGACTCGTACCCGGTAAAAACACCATACAAACTTGCAAGTACGATTCTTACGGAAACACCATTTCCGTACGAGTCGGAAAAAACACAGACCAACAGCAAAATCCATACGAATGTGATCCGGGACACCGTGGACGTGACGTCCGGACGGAGTTAGGCATGTTTTTACGTCCCAGCAAGTACGATTCGCACCGTCAGCAGTCCGGACGGCAATATTTTTATGGCACCCAAAAAGTGCCGGAAAAGCAAAGGACGCCGCGATGCGAGCGGAATAGGGGGCCCGGTACGCGCCGTCTCCCCCCCAGCCCCCCGTATGTATGCGCCGTCCCCCAAGCCCCCCCACGGATATACGCGCCGTACCCCCAGCCCCATAGGTACGGCACGTACCCCCACCCGTGTATGTACGACACGTACCCCCACCCGTGTATGTACGGCACGTACCCCCACCCGTGTATGTACGGCACGTACCCCCACCCGTGTATGTACGTCACGTACCCCCACCCGTGTATGTACGACACGTACCCCCACCCGTGTATATACGACACGTACCCCCACCTGTGTATGTACGACACGTACCCCCACCCGTGTATGTACGGTGCGGACCCCCACCCGTGTATGTATGACACGTACCCCCACCCGTGTATGTACGGCACGTACCCCCACCCGTGTATGTACGACACGTACCCCCACCCGTGTATGTACGACACGTACCCCCACCCGTGTATGTACGGCACGTACCCCCACCCGTGTATGTACGGCACGTACCCCCACCCGTGTATGTACGACACGTACCCCCACCCGTGTATGTACGACACGTACCCCCACCCGTGTATGTACGACCCGTACCCCCACCCCCGTAGGTACGGTGCGGACCCCCACCCGTGTATGTACGACACGTACCCCCACCCGTGTATGTACGACACGTACCCCCACCCGTGTATGTACGACACGTACCCCCACCCCCGTAGGTACGGTGCGGACAAGTGTCGTACATACACGGGTGGGGGTCCGCACCGTACCTACGCGGGGTGGGGGTACGTGTCGTACATACACAGGTGGGGGTACGTGTCGTACATACACGGGTGGGGTTACGTGTCGTACATACACGGGTGGGGGTACGTGTCGTACATACACGGGTGGGGGGTCCGCACCGTACCTACGGGGCTGGGGGTACGTGCCGTACATACACGGGTGGGGGTACGTGTCGTACATACACGGGTGGGGGTACGTGTCGTACATACACGGGTGGGGGTACGTGTCGTACATACACGGGTGGGGGTCCGCACCGTACCTACGGGGGTGGGGGTACGTGTCGTACATACACGGGTGGGGGTACGTGCCGTACATACACGGGTGGGGGTACGTGCCGTACATACGGGGGGCTGGGGGGGTACGGCGCGTACATACGGGGGCTGGGGGGTTGTTCGGCACGTACCGGGCACCTGTTTGGACGTCGCCATGGTTGCTATAGGAGTTCGCTCCGGACGGTCTTTTTACCATACGGTTGTACAATCGGACGGACGGTAGGAATCGTACTTGCGCGCTCGGACTTCAGTTTTCAGATTCGGACGTAAAAATGTCCGGGGACGTGTCAGACACCTTTTCCGACCAGAGGACGTGTCGGGGAATTTACCCAATGCGATTCGTATGGACTTTTTCACATACGAATCGTACTTGCCAGATTGTACGGGACTTGTACGATTCGTACGGTAAAAAATCCAGATACGATTCGTACGGGCAATATTTTTCCAGGATCGGAATCGGCCCCTAGATAGGGCTTATGTTCATCCAATCACACTTGCTATTAAGCGAGACATACTATGGTTACCTATTACTAATTTCCTAAATCTGTCTGCTCAATTCTTACCCTTACATAAACCTCGCAATGAAGAAATATCCAAACCGCCTTGATTTTAATAGTTATTAACATTTGTCTAACCGGTTTTAACTTAAGGTCAAAAACTAAGTTGTTACAGTAGGAATTATTGTAACGTAATTGTTGTGTTTTAATTATAAGACCCAATATACAGTTTGATATCCCCTCCTCCCCCTTTATCTCCCTCCTTTCACCTCTTCTTTTTCCCACTCCTATGTGAATTACTTGCATTATGCTATAATTATGTACTGTGTTTTTATCTACTGTACTATGTTTATCTTTTCATCAAATAAAATCTCTTTTAAAACTTAAAAATAAAGAAAATTATTAAAAGGAATACTTTGACAGGCACCAGTTTTAGCGGGTATGAGAGAGTAGAAGGGAGACCACATTTGCCCGAAAAATGTCTGACAACTGAATTGGGCATTTATGAAAAGTAACATTGAAATATTCAGATTAAACATTTTTATGTTACAAACTAGTTAAATGTCAACACTTGTGCACATACGTATAGACTGGGGAAGTTTTGCTACTAAACTGTGTACAGCAGATTAGAGGGACATAACACTATCTTGGAATTTAAGCTTTTCTTCCCACATCTTGGTTAAGTCATACAAATCTGGCAAATTCCCTTCACTACACCAGACAATGATTTTTACTCACTTTATCCACAGCCAGACTGCTCTATTCACAAAGCCAAACCACTCGTCTGGTGGCCTTAGCCACGTTTGCTATTATGAAATTACACTGGTTCTTTATCATCGCAGATAAGTTCTCTCTGTTTCTGCAGGCACGTGGCAGTTACAGGTCGACTGGAGCCAAAATTGCTTAAAAGGCAGGTGCTACTTTGTTCTGGACCTGTGAGAGGCTCTTGTGCTGAATTTGTTTTCGGGGCGCTTGTAGGAACATGGTTTTGGGGGCATGGAGGTTGGGGGGGTGCAGAGATCACCATACTAGACACTGGAAGTGGTGATGCTATACTGGAGGTATTTTCTGAAGGGTCATATTTTTTCTTTATATTCTGCCAACACTGATTGCGACACTGTTCTGGAAAAATCAGCTAATATTGATATCTCCACAGTTCTTATCTGCCCATTGCCTCATTTCATCTTGAAGCCTCCATTTTGTTGCAATGAATTAATTGAAAGACTGATGAAAAGTGGGAAGGAAGACAACACTGTTATGTTCTTGCGCTAGTTCTTCACAGTTCTCTGGTAGTTTCAGCAGTGTAAGTCCATATACATGCACTTTGGAGCATTTAGCCTTGGGTTCGTTGTCAGGATATTTCAATTTGGCAGATCGGACATTTGGCTGGGGACAAATAGGTCTGTATTCCACCGTCTCATGAATATTCGTTCCTCTATCTCTTTCTAGCTTTTATGTAATCGCGAACGGATTAATTGCACATTTTTTCGGAAAAATGGCTAGTTCGTAATTTGGGACTTCGAAATCTCTTATTCCTGCAGCCCGTCTACATTACATTAGTAGTTCTTCATTTTCACTCTTCATGATAAAGATATGTTCCTTCGTCATTTTGGGATCCCTCCTCTCACATGTAGAGCATTTATTGCAACATAAGACCTGCTTTCTTTTTGGATCCTTCGTGCATTTTGTCACAACATGGACAAAATGAAACGGAAGATAATAAGGCAAGGAACTATTCCTGTTGAACTAACCAACTTTGTACTTGTTCTTGGACTGGACACTGAGCTTGACAAACAACTAAGTGTAACTCCCTTATCAAGTCTTATGGATGTTAGACATGAGTAAGATAACCCATCCTAGCAGGGCATCAGAAAGTAATTGAGGCAGCACAGGTGGTACAATGAAGGTGAGAGGATAAATTACCAGGCAAAGGTTTGTCAGGCAGAATGCCAGAAATGCAGCCAATACCAGCTAGTGCAGACAGCATAGGACGATGATGCTAGGCTCAGCTTTAGAGAAGCATTGCAGCAAACCACCCTTGAGAGTGTGCACACACCGGCACTTCCGTTGTTCAGATCTATTCCCATGTCATGAGTGATGTAATGTGTGACGTCATCAGCAGTGCATTGCGGGGGCGCGAGTTATAGTTAGCTGAACTAACTATAACAGGGGAATTTCTAGGGTTTTGTACGAGGGAAATGTCCAGCTAACTATAACGCCCCTGAAACCTATGGTTTTTTCAGAGAATTTCTAAGGTTTTTTAAATGTTAATTCCTAACTATAACGTGCATGAAACCTATGGTTTTTTCAGTGAATTTCAAAGGTTTTTAAATGCTAATTCCTAACTATAACATACTTGAAACCTATGGTTTTTTTAAGTGAATTTCAAAGGTTTTTTAAATGTTAATTCCTATCTATAACTTATCTCTAAAGCTATGATGTTTAATGATTTTAATAGGATTTCTAAATCTATATATTTCAGTGTGTCAATTCCTTTAATTAGGTTTATTTTAATTGGTTTTTTTTCAATTAATTCTTTTAAAAATTAAAAAATATGTTTTAATGATTTCTTCAACAACAAAAAATAGTTAATTTTTTGATTTTTAAAAAAATATTTTTTAAACTATATTTTTAATACTTTGTTATTTTTTACAATTTTTTTGGGATTCGCGCACCCTATGCGCACCTTTCTCGATCCCTGCGCGGAACATAGTCGCCATTTTACGATTGTAGTGTGTGTAGTTCCTCAACAACTTTAGACTCTGTATAGGTACTTACTTATAAGTACCAAAAACTCTCAATAAACACAACAGCTCTTTTTAGAGCCCCTCAAGAACAAAACACATAAGCTTGATGTTTATCTCCCAAAAATGTCAGGTTTTTTTCCTTGGATCCGAGCCCCAAACGCGTTAGGATGCGCGACTCCTAATTTTACCGTAAAAAAAAAATAGCCCCTATCACTAATTTTTATTATCCCCGGGGACCCCATCCCCCGGGGCTTATTAAAAAACGTTGGGGACCGTGGGTAGAGCCCTAACGCCCCCACGGTCCCAGCCAGCTCCCCGCGTCCTTCGGGAGCCGGCATTGCTTTTCCACATGGGAAGCTGCTGACATGCAGCTCCCCGTGTGGAAAAGCAATAGTGTTTGGATTTTGAAAGAGAGAGGAGGTTTCCCTGCTCTCTCTTTTCAAAATCCAAACAAAGTTTGCTATGGGAGGGCGGGAGACTCCCGCCCTCTCATTGCAAACAACAGTGTCCTGGGGGTGGGCAGCCCAGAACACTGTAGGAGCCGGCCCTGGGGGGTGGCAGTCCCCAGGGTCCTCAAGGGCTCCAGGAGAGGGGCCATGCAGCCCCCCCCCCCCCATTTATTTGTAAAGATTTTGCCCCCAGGATTTGACCCCCCTGGGGGCTAATTATTAACGAAGCGCGGAAGCCCGCGCTTCGGGGTTTTTGTTTTTTTTCAGCCGGATCCACACACCCTGCGCGCATTTTGCCGATTTAAAAAAAAAAAAAGGGGCCCCAGGGGGTCCTTCTGGGACCCCCTAAGCAACACTAGAGGGTCAGAGTATTTATACCCTGCCCACTTTCCATCTTTCACAGACTTATTTCCCTTACTTAATCAACCTCGCTTCTACCGAGGCACCAAATGGCTGCCAACAGTTCCTGGTTTTGTAGTAGGCAGACACTTGACAGCCAATTAGCATTCAGCGCATGATCGGGAGGGTGCGCGCTCGGTTCGCAGAGGGTGCACTCAGGGTGCACAGATCCTCCAAGGCCATAGATATATCTATCTTTTTTACTCTAATTTTCTCAGGAACTACTGAACGGATTTACACCATTTATGCAAAAGGCATGAGTCTGAACTGAGGACTACCTCTTTGCCAAATTTGGTGTAATTCTGTTCAGCAGTTCGGGCTGTAGCTGCGTCAACAGGTCCTATGGGAAATTGCATGGGGAAAACTCGTTTTGGGATCCCCCCCTTTTTTCTCGGCCCCCGCTTGACGAATCACTGTGAAATTTACAGGATAGGAGCAGACCGGAGCTGGCCAAAAGTTTGGAAAATTTCGCGAACATTCGTCAATCGGCACCAGACTTATTGGGAATAGAATGTTGCGGATTTCCTATGGAAAATAGGTCGTAACTATAACTACCTACTGGCGACCGCCAGTAGGTAATATATATATTAAAAAAAAAAAAAAATATATATATATATATATATATATATATGTCGATATCTCGCGCTGCAAGCAACGCAGGAAACAGTCGCCCTCAGGATCTTGTTTTTAGCAGAAAAAGTATTTATTGACTTGACGCGTTTCGACACACAGTCTTTGTCAAAAAGTCATGCATTTCCTGTTTACCATCAATGAACATAGAAAAGATTTCACATTCATGTGAGCAAGTCCTGTGCTCCTCTAATTAGAAGAAAGACTATCAAATCTTAAATACAAAACTTTATCATCACAAGTTGAAAAACAATCTCAATGAGGTTTCTAAATTAAATAGAAATCATGAGTAAAATAACTATTATTCCATAATAAAAATTAAGTAGATCAACTTGTGGGTAAAGAAATATAGTTCAATAATGCCCAGTGGCATATGCCTAAGAGCAGTGAAACGGGCCAGTGCCCGTGATGTATTTACAGAGAGTTCAGGTTATCATGTCCTGAATGAAATGCAACAATATTAGAGACATTAAATCAGGTCTGCCCATAGTCATACATAGGTGAAAGAAAAAATAAATAGGTTAGGGTATTAGGAATAACAAAACGGGAGAGAAGCCCCATTGGGCCTAATCAAACCCCAGCACACTTGCTGGATATGCATGATGGTCATTTCTACAACGTCCTTGATAAGTAAGTTAGTATTGGAATACACCTGCTAAAGATGTGGACAAATTAAGATCCAACAGCAGTTTGAATCTAAAGGAGGAAGAGAGCGGACAAAGTAAAGTCCTTAAATTGTGTGTATATAAAGATGGACAGAATACAAATGGGTCAGCCTAGGTGGACATGGAGAGCTTCCTCATGGTTGAGGCCTCCCGGGCTCATGCTTTGTAACTTTACTATATACTCAGATTCCAGGCGTCGCAAATGACGTTCCCGATCTCCTCCTCTCGTTGACAGCACAACCCTGTCGATGCCAAAAAATGAGATTTTAGTGCTGACATCTTTGACATTAGGATGTGTCAGATCGCAGTGTTTGGCTATGGCATATGACAAATCGCCATTTTTGATTGCGCGTAGATGTTCCAAAACACGCTTCTTCACCGGGAAGATTGTACTTCCCACATAGCGCAGGCCACAGATGCAAATCAAAACATAAACAACATACTCTGTGTTGCAGTTTATGAAGCAGTTGATTTTCCCTGTTTTTCCATTAGCATGCTTTACATCTCCCACATTTGTGGAATCCTGCGAGTTCTCTCAACCAGGTTCCACGTGGCCTTGATTGGATTGTGAGGTGGCTGTGTACTAGAATGTCTTGTAGGGACTGGCACTTTTTATATGTGTTATATGGGGTGTAGGACTAACCTTTTTCCCTATAACAACATCATTTCTGACTATGTGCCAGTGCTTCCTTACTATTTGACGGATTTCCTGTGAAGCATGGTTGAAAGTGGTAATGAGTCTTATCTCATGTTTACCACTATGCTTTTCTTTAGGTATCAGTAGACTATTTCTGCTTCTTTTCTCTGCTTTTTCAGTTGCTATCCTGATGGTTTTGCCTGAATAACCTCTGTTCTTAAAAAGTCCCCTCATGTATTGCGCTTCTTGTTCAAAAGAATTCATGGTGCTACAATTGCGCTTTGCTCTTAACAGTTCCCCGTAGGGGGTACTGTTCTTAAGTCCTGTGGGGGTGATGGCTGCGTGCATGTAAGATGCTGTTACTAGACGTGGGCTTTCTAAACAGGCTGGTGTTGAGTGTATCATGTTCCACCTCCACTAGAATGTCAATGAACTCTATGCTGGTCCGATCGGTTTTACTGGTGAACTGTAAATTTAATTTGTTCACCGACAGACCTTGGATAAAAACGTTAAGAGCACTTTGTGGACCATTCCATATTAGAAAAATGTCATCTATATAACGGGTCCACATCATGACATTATGCATGTACTGTATGTTATCTTCATGACACAAGTGCTCCGCCTCCCACCACCCCATAAAAAGACATGCATACGATGGAGCGAAGCAACTTCACATAGCGGTACCGGTGTACTGTTCATACCAGTCATCTTCAAAATGGAAGCAATTATTGTACAGACAAAATTGTAACATGTGCAACAATATTTCAGTATGATCAAACATAGTGGTCGGTCTGTCTCTAAAATAGTATTTGCAAGCTTGTAGGCCTAGATCATGTTCAATACATGTGTATAGTCCAATCACATCAATTGTTGCTAAGATGTATCTTTCCATGGAATTTCCTGTACTTTAGTTAGGAAATCCATGGTGTCCCTATAGTACGAGGGTAGGTACAGGACATTAAGGGCAAAGAAAGTAATCAAGGAAGATAGATGTATTTTCAAGGAGACTCTTATTAGCTGATATAATAGGTCTCCCGGGAGGATCAGTTGGGTGTTTGTTCACCTTAGGCAACATGTAGAATACCGGGGTGACGGGTTTCTTGACCAGTAAGAATAGAAACTCATTCTGGCTCAGCATATCATCCTCACGCCAACCATTAAGTAGTTTATGGTATTCTAGAATAGTCTTGTTGTATCTTGCCAGGCTGGATCTCAGGTAACAGCTTGAGAATTTAAGTTGTCTTTTGGCCTCTGTTCGGTATTTTTTAATGTCCCAGAGGACCACATTGCCCCCTTTATCAGAGGGTTTGATAAAGTCAGTTGCTGTTTTCAATGACTGCATGCCAGCCCTTTGAGCAGCAGTTATATTCCTGGCAAAATGATTGCCTTCATTTTTCCATAGGGACAGTAAGTCAAGTAAAACAGCCTCATGAAACGTGTCTAATCCATCATGTAATGTTATAGGGTTAAATTTAGATATGGGTTTAAAATCATTTCTAGATCTTTTGCTGACCTCCATGTCCAAACTAATCAGGAGGTCACGGTCTGTGTCCCAATCTCTGGTACCAATTTGTATTTCCCTCATGTCTGCCATAGTATCAATGTCCCTTATGGATAAGGTAGCATCCATGGGTGTCTGGGACATCGTTGGTCTGGTATTGGAGGAAACTAAATTCAGTTTTGAAGTGTGTAATTTCAAAAGTTTCAATTTGCGTAAAAACAGAAAAAGATCAATACGTGTCTTAGCAAAGTCAAAATTGGCAGTAGGAGAGAAAGATAGGCCGTAACCCCAAGACCGATCTTTCCTGGGGGGTAAGGTTATGGTGAGAAAGTTTAATGATAGTAAAGTTAGAGTTCGATTGCTCACCCATCACTTGTTTCTCTTTGATCGCCTGATGCCTCTCCCATGTGGCGTTGAGTTGTCGCTGGCCTTCGCCCCCTCTCCTTGTTCGTCTCCTTTGTCTCGTCCTCTGCCTCCTCCTTTTCCTCTTCCCCGTGTGGGTTTCTTGGTGGCGCTGAGGCTCAGTTGCATAAAACGGTACTCCTCCAATGATGTAAATGGTCCTCTTTGTAATGCCAGAGTTGTGTTCCTGTCCTCGTCATCAGATGGCGCTGCGGAACTTGAGCCCGATGTCTCAGATTCTTGTACTTGGAATGTTTCCATCTTCTTGTAATCCTTCCTAATTGCATCATATTTTTTACTGAAGGTGAGAACGCGTCCTTGCGCATAATCGTTTCTATCCATGATGAATTTCCAGCGTTTCCTTGCCTTTCTCCCATCTTCCTATTTTGTAAGTCTTGTCTCCATTTCCTTGATAAATTTCATTATTTCTTCCTGCTTGGGCATTTACTGAGTGCTTCACGGAGCTCTTTCAATTCTTCTCCGATAAGTTGTAATTCAATTGCCGCATATTTGGAAAGGAGACCAAGCATCTGCTTACAAGTGCCTGCCATCAAGGCAGACCATTCCTCTAATAGTTTGGGGTTGGAATTTTGGTAGGTGGGTGTTACCAGGATTCTGAGTCCTCTCGGGACACGTTCCACTTCGATATAATTATCCAGGGTGATTACTTCCCAACTGCGGTTAATCTCCTTTTTACACAGTCTTCCAAGTTTCGTGAGGCCCCGTTTCAAAGATCGATTTGCCCCGGTGTCTCCCACAGTCGACCTTGTGGCATTTTCTTGATTAGTATCATCGGCCTCCAAAAAAAGCGATCTCGCAACATCCAGTCTTTGGCGTATTGCCTCACACATAGTTTATATCGTCAGGTCCCGGCAGTACTCCATATACCCCAGAGCCTCTAGCACATACTGATTGCCTGCTGCTGATAAATAAGATCCTCCCCAATGCTCAAATTAAAAACGCTGCTGCGTTTAAAAGAGATAGGGGCACCCCTGCTGCTTTAAAAATATTAGGAGATACCTGAAGTTCTTCCGAGGGTTCGAGGCGGGATTCCAAACCGAAGCGCACTCTCCACTAGAAGCGGTCCGTGTGAGCGCATATATGTATATGAAACCAAACACCTTGTTCAAATAATAGAGATGAAATTGGTACTCCTTTGGCTCATCACTCCGGTTTTATTATCTTCAGAGTGATAAAATCATCTACGCGATTCGGCTGCCAGACGCAGCCTTGTTCACGACGATGACCACTATTTGTTTTCTTACTTAATTACAATCTACATTACTTAAAACATAGAAAGAGGACAATTGCTGTCGTTTTTGTCATCCACACACTTTTAGGTATACATCAGAGCCATCTTGGAACATGCATACAGGCAAAATCAATTGAATTTTTCAACACTCAAGAATAGTTTCTTGTTAACTAAAAAACGTTGTTGCTTTCATTCAATTGGAAAGTTCCCCTTTGTCCAACTTCTATGTTGGATTAATATATATATATCCATCCAACGCAAAAGAGGTTGCCCCCATCGAAAGCGCCTCACACAGGTAGGTGATTCATCACTTTTAATGGAAGAGAGCTGCAGTACAGGTACAGGGCACTTCAACACATTTTCGTAAGCCGGAATATATATATATATTTTTTTTTTTTCACTGAAAAAACCATAGGTTTCAGGCACGTTATAGTTAGAAATAAGCATTTAAAAAACCTTGGAAATTCACTTAAAAAACCATAGGTTTCAGGGACGTTCTAGTTTGTTGGACATTTCACTCATACAAAACCATAGAAATTCCCCCGTTATAGTTAGTTCAGCTAACTATAACTCGCGCCCCCGCAATGCACTGCAGATGACGTCACATATTACATCATTCATGACATGGTCAGTGACATCACTGATGACATCTCAAATGAAATCACTGATGGCATCACTGATGACATCATCCAGTGAATGTGGTTTTCTCTAAAATTTAAATATGTATTATATATATATATATACCAAGCTGTATGAAAGAATGAATGGATGTATACGTGTCTGGATAGAGGATTTAGTAGGTGTGTGACTGACTGTTAAAGTTAATGATTACATGTATCTTACAGAATACATGGGTTAGTGTCTAAAGTGTGTGAATGTCTTTATCACTGTCTGTTGTGTAAGCTGCTGCATCGGTTGGTCAGTAGCTACATGAATGTCTATATGGGTTATTGATTAGTTGCCTGCGTATTTGTATAGGAGACTGAGTGTGTGTGTGGTTGGGTGAGGGAGTGTGACTGCATAGATGTGTGAGTGGTTGATTGACAGGGTGTATGAGTTTAAGAGTGCATGTGGAAACAGTTGGATGGGTAAGTGTGTGTATGGGCGACTTGGTGAGCGAATCGATATCTCAGTGCACATGTCCAGCTAAGTACATATATAAAAGGCAGTGTATGAGAGAGTTGGTGTATAGAAATGACTATACGTGAGAGTCGGTGATTGTGAGAGTGGCTGTATGTATGAGTCTATACTTGTATTAGTGATTATATAACAGACTAACTATGTGTTACTATCTGTATGAATAAATGAGGTGGTGTGTGTATAACTGTGTAGATGAGTAAATTGAACTGTGATTGATTCTTTGCATGACTGACAAGGTTGAGTACATAACTGACTAGGATGAGTGCTGGTGTGTCAATGTCTATATAGGTGTATAAGTGCATTTGATAGTGTTCTATTGATCAGTGACTGCATGTATGAGTGATTGTATGGGTGAATGGGTAGATATGTGTGTAGACCTAGGAATCACTGAGTAGGTATGTAGTAATAACTGGCATTATTGAGTCAACGGTATCAAAAATGGTAGTCTGCAATTTACAGTGAGTGTATCAAAGGTTATATTAGTGTGTGAGGAGGTGCATCAGATTGTCAGATGGATGATGTCATCAGTGATATCATTTGAGATGTCATCAGTGACGTCACTGACCATGTCATGAATGATGTAATATGTGATGTCATCAGCAGTGCATTGCGGGGGCGTGAGTTATAGTTAGCTGAACTAACTATAACGGTGGAATTTCTATGGTTTTGTATGAGTGAAATGTCCAACTAACTAGAACGTCCCTGAAACCTATGGTTTTTTCAGTGAATTTCTAAGATTTTTTAAATGCTAATTTCTAACTATAACGTGCCTGAAACCTATGGTTTTTTCATTGAATTTCTAAGGTTTTTGAAATGCTAATTTTTTGTATCTATAAAGTGCCTGAAACCTATGTTTTTTTCAGTGAATTTCAATGTTTTTTTTAATGCTAACTTCTAATTATAATGTTCATTTAACCTATAGTTTTTTCCGACACCCAAGAAGGACACAACACCCACTGCCACAATCCTCAGGACCCCCCCCCCCCCCGTACCACCCCTCTCCCTACTACCACCAAGTGCAGAACAGGACAGCGAACCCTCCAAAAACGGCATGGTCCCTCAGCCATATAATAGCTCAATGTTGGGAAATGTGGCAATCGTTTTTTCAGTAAATTTGAATGTTTTTTTTTTAAATACAAATTTTTAACTTTAATGTTCCTGAGACCTATGTTTTTGTGTGAATTTCAAAGGTTATTTAAATACTAATTTCTAATTATAATGTTCATAAAACCTATGTTTTTCTCAGCAAAAAAAAATGTGATATTTTGTAACTTTAATACCCTAAAAATAGTTTTTGTAATTTTTTTTATTTGTTATTTAAACTATATAATGTCTTCTTGTTTTTTTAAATATTAAACAACTACATACAGTATGAAAGGGAGCCCAGCCCAGAGCCACATCTGAAGACCAACACATGTCATAGACCTACTGATCAAGCAGCTCCGAAAACCAAGAATGCCATAACACCCACTACCACCCCCCAGGCAGCGCAAAACAAGACTGCGAACTTTTCGAAAACGGCATGGCCCCATAGCCATGCAATAGCTGAATATTGGGAGAGGTGTGAACCAACTATATGTTAAGAAAGCAATTCACCCATGAATAACAATGCACACAATGCAAAGTGTAGCGGTGATGTCCTCGACACATCTCAGTATGCAGAACACACACCTCTCCATCTGCACAAATACTACTGGTGCTTGTAGTGTTGTGGACCTAACCATGTTACGTCAAACACGAGGGAAGATCTCAGTCATGTAGCTGTGTCGTCCCCACTTGTAAGCATAAGCGTAACTGGAGTGGGCTGCTCCGATGTACGCCACTTCAGTGTAGGAGTGTGAATAAATAGGCCGGGGTTCTGGGCGTGGTTCACTTGTGAACTGTGAAGACCAATGACTGTGCCAGAGCGGCGGGCCTCACCATGCCACAAGGCTGCCGCCATGACCGCGGGTCTCCTCGACACAGGCCCCCTGCGAACCCAGCGGCAGAGCACCGCAAACTTATGTCTGTACAGACTACTGCCTTCGATCTACAGTGCGGACATCAGGCATCACAATTCACATGGAGTAGCAATTGCAGATGACCCAGTCCAGTACGCAAGATACATTGCTTCCAGTGCAGCCCTCTCGGACCACGCATCATCGCAGGGTGCATACACGCTGAGTGCTTCAGGTGCCACTAACTCAGTGCACCACAAGTCAACGTCATGTGGCCTTATTGAGGCAGAATTCAATAGACAAGACACATTGGTCCGAGTGTGGCCCCGCCCCGGGCCACGCATCATCGCAGGGTACGTACACGCTGAGCGCCAAAGGTACCACTAACTCAGCGCATCGTAAGTCATCGCAAGGAAGAGTGAACAGTTTTACGTCAGCAGTGAGGCATACTATCACTCAACAATCGAATTGAGGCAGAATTCAATAGACAAAAGACATTGGTCCGAGTGCGCCCCCCCCCCCCCCCCCCCCGGACCACGCATCATCGCAGGGTAAGTACACGCTCAGGGCCAAAGGTACTTCCAACTCACTGCACCACAAGTCGTCGTCACGTGGCCTTATTGAGGAAGAATTCAACGCAAGCCGCAACACATGGTGCCACTAACCCTGTTCTACACAAGCCGCGACATGTGGTGCCGCTAACCCTGTTCAACACATGCCGATCCCACATGTGGAACTGTGTCCTGAGTCCTGAATAGCAGTGACCCAAAGTCCGTGGCAGCGACCACAGCACCAGACTCCCTTTGATCAGTTAGGCATATTTGCATATGCAAGGCCGGCGATACGTGGTGCCACTGAACCTAAACCACGCAGGCCGGTGGGGCCACCAACCTATGCACGTGGCTGTGGGCCCTTGCTCACCGCTACGTCTGGCCTACACTGGGGTCATCAGGGCTCACAATTCAGATACAGTTGTGAATGCAGATGACGCAGTAGGCAAGAGATATTGCTCCCAGTGCGGCCCGTCCACACCAAGCAGCATCACAGGCTCATACATTTCGACAGTGTATTCTATACATATTTCATCTTTTCATGATACGCCTACACCGCGGTTAGTAGAGCTCACAATTAAAATTAAATCTTGATTCATTAACTACAGAGTCCACTAGGCAAGTAACTATCACAGGCCTAAAACCTACATAATATCCTTTTAGTATCCTTCCTTCAAGAACTTTTTTTTATATCAGTTATAGCTTTAGTACAATCACCGAATTCATCTTCAAGTGCAAACGAATACTCAATAATAGTCTACACTGCGGGCAGCAGAGCTCGCAATTCGAATTTTGGGCACGTGGTGCCACTAACCCTGTTCAGCACAAGCTGATCCCACATGTGGAACTGTGTCCTGAATGGCAGTGACCCAAACTTCGTGGCAGCGACCACAGCACCAGACTCCCTTTGATCAGTCAGGCATATTTCCATATGCAAGGCCGGTGACATGTGGTGCCACTAACCCTGTACAGCACAAGCCGGCGACATGTGATGCCACTAACCCTGTTGAACACAAGCCAATCCCACATGTGGAACTGTGTCCTGAGTCCTGAATGGCAGTGACCCCAACTTCGTGGCAGCGACCACAGCACCAGACTCCCTTCAGTTTTATTTGTTGTTGTATTCTTTAAATAAAATGTTTTATATGTAAACCTATACATGACTAAGACTCTTGTTTGTCCAACCGCACAGGGACACCTCCGGGCCCAAGAAGGTTGTTGGGGGTATGTTGGTAATGTGGGAAGAGGGTGCGTTACCTGCTGATGTGGGGAGAGGCAGCGCGAAAAGGGAATCTCTCACAGAAAGAACTCCGATATGTTTTCAGAAATGCCTCGGACAGATGCCAGCTGACGGACTGAATCACAAAATGGTTTTTCAATGCTTATGTAGTGTGAGTTATGAACAGTTCGCACCCAGGCTCGCAGAGGGACAACTGCAGCCCGTCCGCTCGACTCACAGACGCAGTACTGCGAGCCGTCCGCTCCCAAAGGAACAGCAGAGTAGTAGCTCGCAGAGGTACAGTCACAGTAGCGTACAAGCTCCCAAAGGTAGAGAGCTGCGAGCCGACGGACTGGCTTCTAACGGCATAGCTGCGAAGTGGTGATGTTGGGCATAGGGAGCGTGAAAGAGTTTTCTCGCAGAAACAGAGCTCCGGTATATTAAATTGGCCCGAGACCTTTCTTTTATATTTTCACGCGATGCGAGAAAGTGCGCTTTTTGGACCAAGACCTTTCTCCCTACCAGTTTTGGCGTAATTCTGTTCAGCAGTTTGACCCGTAGCCTTGTCTAAAGTTTCCTATGGAAAATCCATTGAGAAAACACGTTTTCAAACCCCCCACATAGCTACCTGTCGCAGGCATACTCGCTGTTGGTGTGCAGGTCAGTGGTTTAGTTGTCAACATGTCACAGCCACTCCTTGAGGGCAGGTTTGTACACACACCACACCCATCCGGCACATGCGTCACAGGCCATGTAACCACGCAAACATAATGCATCGACAACGTCGCATCCTTTATTGCCGGTGGTGACTGGATGGCGGACGCTCCACGTGTCTCAATCATAAAGAGTCCATGAAATGTTGCGCCGAGGGTTAGTCGCACCCTGAGCTGTATGGCAGTCAGGGGCCTACTACCATGTGGCGCGGACTTGAGTTGCACAGGGTTAGTCGCAGCCTAAGTTATATGGCCGTCAGTGGCCTACCACCACCTTGCACAGTGTTAGCGGCACCAAAATCTGATGTGGTCCGCCATTGATGACTCAGGACTCAGCTACATGTGTGGGATCTGCTGGGCCGCTTAGCGGGTCCACATAATGTGCACCAAGCCATGGTGGCGGGACCGGGCCCTGGAGCTTTCACGGGCTTGTGGAGTGCCCACTGGTAGACACTCCGATGGCAGCAGGTAATTATTTGGTCATGGATGCGCAGGGGCGGCAGTGTCTCTCTCTCTTTCTCTAACTTCCCTCTCTTCACACTCTCTCTCTCTTCCTTCTCCCTTTCTCACTCCCTTTCTTTCCTTCCCTCTCTTTTCTCGCTCTGGATTTTTTTTCCTTCTCTGTGTCTCACTCCTTTGATATGCGCATTACACAGGTCCTTATTTTGTACTTTATTTTCCAGGCTGTGTCGTCGACATTGATGAACCCGACAGGAGTCTTCCGCCTTGTTGTTTTGTGTTGAGTTTGTTAAATTTAGTTTATCCCCTATATGTACGTAAACGGAATAATTAAGTTTGAAAAATAAATAAATAAATTCCAATAAAGTTTTTGAATGTTACTTAAGTGCTGTGTGACTCTTTCTCATTCTTATTACTGTTATTTGGTGGTGTCCACCATGGTGTTAAATTTAGGGGCAGTTATCGCGGGAATTCTGCAGTTTGCACCAGCTTCTGAATAGTGTGTTAGATTTATCTCAACTTTAGTTGCATTAAAGTGCTGATAATAAGATGCAGAGTAGGCGTTCCCGAGCAAAAACACACGAGGTGCACCTTTGCGATTTATTCTAAATACTAAAATCCTGTATTGAATTACACTGTGGTAGTGGGTGCATTTACAGTGTACACACAAAATCAATGAAGAAATCTCATTGTATTTATATTGATTGGGCATAGGGGGTCAGTTGCTGGATCTTGACGAGATACACTGCCCAGTTCGTTTATTTTTCTGTACACGAAAAAAACACATCACAACTTTCACAACGAAAGGCCAATCTGAAAAACTGTGAAGCGAAACAAATTCCAGCGATAAGCCGCATTAGAACCAGGGATTTTACACATGCTTTCTGCTGGTGTTAAGCAGGACGACTACCTGCAGCATGAAAGGGAACACAGCCAAGAGCCACACCGGAACACTCACAGGTGCCATGGAGTCAATGAGCATGATACAGGAATACCCAAGAGGGCCACAACACTCATCGCAACAACCCCAGGACCGCCAACGCCCCCCGAAACCTCATCTGAGCAACTGTGTCCGTGTGGTCAATGTGTTAGCATGATGGGCAAGGGCCCTGCAACATCACAGTGTGCTGTCTTCAGCGGACTTTACCATGTCACCTCAGCGTTGGCAGTAAGCCTGAACATGTAGCTACGCACGCATCCTCCTGCATGCACAAGCGGCATGTGCTGGTCCGGCGTACACAGGTCAGCGCAGGGGTGTGCCTATTCGGCAAGGGGAACTGGGTGTCTTGGACATGTCCGTAGGCAAGAAGTGCGATAAGTGTGTCTCTGTGTTCTGGTGTGGCCGCCACAAGGGCTGCAGCAGTCGATGTTGTAAAGTGGCATGCACCACCTCCAAACGGCAGAGTCACGGTGTGATTGGAATGCCGCAGGACATGCGTGAATAGGCATTACAATGGTGTGCCGTAGGAGTGCAGGGGATACAACAGCGCAGCGCACAAAAGTGTTCAGCTCAACCTAGTCAATTACAAGCTCCTCCAAAGCAGAGCGGCCTCTGCCCTGCACTGGAGGAGAAACCTAACCTGAGCCTGTGTGCCGTGGATCAGGGTACCGATACACTCGCTGGCTACAGAGAAGTGCCAGTACTGACGGCAAAAAAATTCGGAAGTGCCAGTACTGAGTACCGGCCCATTTAAAGCACTGACTGGTACAGTTTTATACTTTAGGGGAGTACAGTGGTGTTTGTGTACTGTAGGGGGTTTGTGCTGGAGGTAGCGTTTTAGGGTTTAAGGTAGTGCAGTGGTGTTAGGGTAGTATAAGAATCGTGCTGGAGGTAGTGTTTTAGAGTTTACGACAATGCAGTGATGTTTGGGTAGTGTAAGGGGTCATGCTGGGAGTACTGTTTTGGGGTTTAGGGTATTGCAGTTGTGTTTGTGTAGGGGATCATGCTGGGAGTAGTGTTTTAGGGTTTACGGCAGTGCAGTGGTGTTCAGGCAGTGTAGGGGGTCGTGCTGAGAGTAGTGTTTTAGGATTTTGGGTAGCACAGTGGTGCTTGTTTAGTGTGGGAAGTCATGCAGCGAGTACTGTTTTAGGATTTAGAGTAGTGCAGTGGTGTTTGTGTACTGTTTGGGGGTTCATGCTGGGGATAGCGTTTTAGGGTTTAAGGTAGTGCAGTGGTGTTTGGGTAGTGTAAGAATCGTGCTGGAAGTAGTGTTTTAGAGTTTACGAAAATGCAGTGGTGTTTGGGTAGTGTAGGGGGTCGTGCTGGGGGTAGTGTTTTAGGGTAGTCTAGTGGTGTTTGGGTAGTGTAGGGAGTCGTGCTGGGGATAGGGGTTTAGGGTACTGCAGTGGTGTTTGCGTAGTGTAGGGGGTCCTGCTAGGGGTAGTGTTTTAAGGTTTATGACAATACAATGGTGTTTGGGTAGTGTAGGGGGTCGTGCTGGGGGTAGAATTTTAGGGATTAGGGTAGTGCAGTGGTGTTTGGGTAGGCGGTCCCGCTGGGGGTAGGTTTAGGGTTTAGGGTAGTGCAGTGGTGTTTGGGTAGTGTAGAGGATCGTACCCACAGACTGACTCACAGAGCTCCCAGCCGAAGGACGGACTTCTAAAGGCATAGCCGCGACCTGGTGATATGAAGAGAGGTAGCGTGAAAGGCATATCTCACACAGACACAGATGTCAGTGTTGCCTCGCAGAGGTAAAACTACGAACCCGATGGCTTCTACACGGAGAATTGCGAGCTGACGGAGTAAATCACAAAATGGCTGCCAACACTTCCTAGTTTCAACCATTCACAGCCAATAAGCCGCAAGCTGGTGCTTGTAACCCCTCAGCCAATCACATGTCAGAATTCTCAAATATCTGTAAAATTTGATATTTCTCAAAAACTACTTAACGGATTTACACCATTTAAACAAAAGCGTGCTTTCTGGACCATCACCTTTCTCCCGGCCAAATTTGGAGTCATTCCGTTCAGCAGTTTCACCTGTAGTCTTCTGTAAAGTTTCATATGGAAATTGCATGGAGAAAACATGTTTTAGGACCCTCTTTTGTCTCAGCCCCTCCTACACCATTCACCCCCAAACTTTCAATATAAGAGACCCTTTTTGGATAATTTCATAAAGATTCGTTAAAGGACGCCAAAGCTACAAGCACATAGAAGGCTCCAGAAGGGGGGCCGCGCAACCCCCCTCCCAACATGAGTGAAGCCTCGGGGATGCACGGACCCCAGCACACCCCCCTCAACCCCTGCAATTATTTTTTAAGAAATACCCCCGGAACCTAGCCCACCCAAGGGCCTCATTGAAATGAAACCCGAGAACCCGCGACCCTAGCGCAAATTTGACGATTTTTTTATTTTTGTTTTAATTATTTTTTGGGCCCTGGGGGTCCTTCTGGGACCCCCTGAACAGGCCTAGAGGGTCAGGATTTTTCTACCCTGCCCCCTTCTCTTGTTTTATACCTTTGTTTCTCCGTTTTCGGGTGACTCGCTTCTAATGAGCCACAAGATGGCTGCCAACACTTAGTTTGGACTACTAGCAGCCAATCACAGTGAAGCTCACGCACACGACTTAGGCTCTGCCCAGATATCCAAACTTTTATTTTTCTAATTTCTCAGCAACTACGAAACGGATTTACACCATTTTTAAAAAGGTCGCTTTCGGACCCAAGCACTACTTTTCTGCCAAATTTGGAGTAATTCCTTTCAGTAGTTTCAGCTGTAGCCTTGCACAAAGTTTCCTATAGGAAATTGATTTTTTGACTCTTATTTTTTTGAATTTTCTCAAAAACTACTGAACAGGTTTACACCATTTAAAAAAAAGGTCACTTTTTGAACCAAGCTCTACCATTTTGCCAAATTTGGGGTAATTCCGTTCAGCAGTTCGGGCTATAGCTAGTCGCAAAATTTCCTATGGAAATTAACATGGAGAAAACGAGTTTTGGGACCCCCCTTTTTTCTCAGCCCCCGCTTGATCAATCACCCCTAAACTTTCAGGATAGGAGCTGACCTGAATAGACTTTTTTTGGGTAGAATTTCAGGAAGATTCGTAAAACAATGCCAAAGTTATCAGCAAATCAAAAAATGCTTTTCCTATGGAAACTAGGTTCTAACTATAACTACCTACTGGCGACATATATATATCGTGGTGAGTGTTTTTTTTAACTGTATATTCATCGCCATTAGTTCCAAAACAGTACACGGCACATCTGAAGTTTTGCTTCATCTGGTTAGTGTGTATGTATATATATATATATATATATATATATATATATATATATATATATATTATCTACTGGCGGTCGCCATTAGATAGTTATAGTTAGGACCTATTTTCCATAGGAAATCCGCAACATTCTATTCCCAATAAGTCTGGCGCCGGTTGATGAATCCTCGTGAAATTTTCCAAACTTTTGGCCAGCTCCGCTCCGCTCTGACCCTGAAAGTTTCGTGGTGATTCGTCAAGCGAGGGCCGAGAAAAAAGGGGGGTCCCAAAATGCGTTTTCCCCATAGGATCTGTTGTCGCAGCTACAGCCCGAACCGCTGAACGGAATGACACCAAATTTGGCAAAGAGGTAGTCCTCAGTTCAGACTTGTGCCTTTTGCATATATGGTGTGAATCCGTTCAGTAGTTCCTGAGAAAATTTGAGTTAAAAGCACATAAATATCTATGGCCGCGGAGGATCCGCGCACTCTACCCGCACCGTAAGCGCACCCTCCCCGAAACGAGCGCGCACCCTCCCGATTGCGCGCTGAATGCTAATTGGCTGTCGAGTGTCTCTCTACATTCGAAACCAGGAACTGTTGGCGGCCATTTTCTGCCTCGGTAGAAGCGAGGCTGAAGAAGCAAGGGGAATAAGTGTGTAAAACATATAAAGGGGGCAGAGTGGAAATACTCTGACCCTCTAGAGGTGCTTAGGGGGTCCCAGAAGGACCACCTGGGGCCCCCTTTAAAAAAAAAAAAAACGGCGAAATGCGCGCATCCTATCGCGTTGGGTGCACGGATTCTCACACGTTGGGTGCGCGGATCCACGGCAATGTTTTTTGAAAAAAGACAAGAAATCATTGGTTGTATGACTACTTTCTACACTGAAAGGTAGGGTGTATATTTCAGTTTTTTAAAGGTATGATTCTTATTGGTTAACAAAAACAGATTGTAAGGAACATTATATATGATCAGCTGATATGTTGAAGAGTCAAGCACACTTGTTTAGTAACATTGTTTGCTGAACTTGTGACCTGTGAGCTCAGTGCAGTGTTCCATGACCTGTTTCTATGGTAACAGGCAGAAGGCAGATTGGGGGAAGGGTTGCAATGTATTTCAGTTGGAAAGGGTTGACATGTTTAACCAATAGAAATGTGTGTTTGCTTTTGAGTTTATGTGTGAAGGATTGTGATTTGATGTTTACATGTATATGTGTGGAAAATGAAAGGGAAACTTTTGCATTCTTTGTTTTTGCTGAGAGGTGCACAGTGCAGAGATTCTGTAAAAGAAAATATGGTGAGTGACTGATATACTTCTTAATCTACAAAATAACTTGAAAGATGAGTTATTTATTAGTGAGGGGATGTATGTAGACTATTTTGATTTTAATCAGACTAATGTATTTCTCCTGCTAAAGTGTAGGGAGTACTTTTTTTCTCTACAATCTTATTGACAGTGTGTGTACATGTAGAAACCATTCTGTGATAAGCATTTGTGTTTTTCATGTGTTTGCAGACAGATAACTGTGCTGTTTTTATATTTTGGTAGAATTAGAAACCAGTCATTGTTTATGAATTTGTGAAATGAGTTACGTTATGTTTCTATACTAAAATGTAGTACTACTTCTAGATGAAGAAATGTGTTTTGGTATAGTGCAAGGCATAGTGTTTGTCTAGAATTACAAAGTGAGTCTGTGTGCATTTGGGAACCATTGTGAGAGAAGCATTTGGTGACATCATGTATTTGCTGACATAACTTTTTTAAAACCTGTCATGTTGTGAAGTTTTAGTAGCATTAGAATCCAGTCTTTGCTTATGCGTTGATTAAATGAGTCATGCTTTGACACTGATGTGCTGTACTTAAATATGTAGATTGTGTGCAGTTCCCTTACCACTTCCACAGTAGTGAATGATTTTTGGTAAACTAGGTATAGTGGTTGTTGTCTAGAATCACACTGAGTCTGTGTGCATTTGGGAACCACTGTGAGAGAAGCATTTGGTAACATCGTGTATTTGCTGACAGATAACTATTTTAAAACCGGTCATGTTGTCAAGTTTTAGTAGCATTAGAAGCCAGTCCTTGCTTATGCGTTGATTAAATGAGTCAGGCATTGACACTAAAGTGCAGTCGTGAAATATGTAGATTGTGTGCAGTTCCCTTACCACTTCCACTGTAGTGAATGAGTTTTGTTAAGCTGCTAGGGATAGTGTTGTTTGTCTAGAATCACACTGTGAGTCTGTGTGCATTTGGGAACCACTGTGAGAGAAGCATTTGGTAACATCGTGTATTTGCTGACAGATAACTGTTTTAAAACCGGTCATGTTGTCAAGTTTTAGTAGCATTAGAAGCCAGTCTTTGCTTATGCTTTGATTAAATGAGTCAGGCTTTGACACAAAAGTGCAGTCCTGAAATATGAAGATTGTGTGCAGTTCCCTTACCACTTCCACAGTAGTGAATGATTTTTGGTAAACTCCTAGGTATAGTGGTTGTTGTCTAGAATCACACTGTGAGTCTGTGTGCCTTTGGGAAGCACTGTGAGAGAAGCATTTGGTAACAATGTGTATTTTTTAGCAGATAACTCTTTTAAAACCGGTCATGTTGTCAAGTTTTAGTAGCATTAGAAGCTAGTCTTTGCTTATGCATTGATAAAATGAGTCAGGGTTTGACACTAAGGTGAAGTACCATGTACTATTCTGTTCACTGTGGCAGAACTGAAAATTTAAAAGTTTTACCTAAGCACTGTCCTAGAAGTAGTCTGATTATTTAGTCAGTTTCTAAGTACCAAATAGATTGCTTCAAATGTCTATGCAGTATGCATGTAGTGTTCTAACATACTATACACTTGTCTTTTACACCTTCAATTCCCTAGTCAGTATCCATACACTTCCAGGAAACACCCATTCACTTCCTTTGCAGTCCTCTAGAGACCCATTCAACAGCATGTACTAATCCATTCACTGTGCCAAAACCCAAACACTTATAAATTCACCAAGATTCTCTCTTTCCAGTACTCTAATGATTCAGCCACTGCCTAAGTATTCATGCACTGAGCCAGGTCTTAGCACATGGACTTCTTCAAACCCCTATCCACTATGCATGCAGTCTTCTAAGCACCTACACACTTGTCTTTCACAACTTCAATTCCCCAGTCAGTATCCATTCACTTCCAGCAAACACCCTGTCACTCCCGTTGCACTCCTCTAGTGACCCATTCGGCATCATGTACTAATGCATTCACTGCGCCAAACCCTAATAAATTCACCCAGGCACTCTCCTTGCAGTACTCTAATCATTCAGTCAGTACCCAAGTACTCATCCAGAGACCCAGGCCTTAGTATATGGACTGCTTCAAACCCCTATCCACTATGCATGCAGTGCTCTAAGCACCTACACAATTGTCTTTCACACCTTCAATTCCATAGTCAGTATCCATACACTTCCAGGAAACACCCTGTCACTCCCTTTGCAGTCTTCTAGTGACCTATTCAGCATCATGTACTTATCCATTCACTGTGCGAAAACTCAAACACTTATAAATTCACCAAGATACTATCTTTGCAGTACTCTAATCATTCAGTCGGTGCCTAAGTATTCATGCACTGAGCCAGGCCTTAGCACATGGACTGCTTCAAACCCCTATCCACTATGCATGCAGTCTTCTAACCACCTAGACACTTGTCTTTCACACTTTCAATTTCCTAGTCAGTATCCATACAGTCCAGCAAACATCTTGTCACTGCCTTTGCACTCCTCTAGTGACCCATTCAGTACCAAGTACTAATCCATTCCCTGTGCGAAAAGCCTAGCTCTTATAAATTCACCTAGGCACTCTCCTTGCTGTACTCTAATCATTCAGTCAGTACCCAAGTAGTCATGCAGTGAGCCAGGCCTTAGCACATGGACTGCTTTAAATGCCTATGCAGTATGGATGCAGTCCTCTAATCACCTACACAGTTGTGTTTCACACCTTCAATTCCCTAGTTAGTCTTCATACTCTTCTAGCAAACACCCTGTCACTCACCCAGTGTGTTTCCTTATAGTACTGTAATGATTCAGTCAGTTAGCATGTAGAGTTTTAGTGAGGTAGGCTTTAGGGCATGAACTGCTTCAAAGTAGTATGCACTATGCATGTAGTGTTTTAACCATCGTCACACTTGTGGTTCAGGGACATAGTTTCTTAGTCAGTATTTATATAAAATGTATTTGTACAGTAATGGAATAGTATAATTTTGAAAGTTATTAATATACATTTATTTGTGATTCTTTTTTACAGATACAGAATAGGAGTATTTCTCATCTGTATGCACTCTTCTCGTGCAAGATTGTTCGGATGAAGGGTCCTTAGGTGTTTCATCATACTTGCCGTGCCGTACGAGTATTTCTTGTTAGGATCCCCTCGTGACAGAACTCTTTTGCAAATCTTGCATGTGACCAAGGTGGCATTGGTCTTTGTTTGCCCCTTGGAAAAAGTAAAAAATTTCCTCACCACTGAAGAAAAACGTTGTGGGCGAGGTGCCTTCTGCAAAAAGTTTCCCTCAGATTCGGTAAATATTTTAAAGCTGCAACATTTACAGTTTTTGTAAGTTAAACTTATAAAATGTTGTTAGCTGTATGCATTTTATATATCTGTGATTTGTTTCTTGTGGTATTTTGTTGAGAATAGCATGTTGTTTTTATTTTAACAATCTTTCTGATTTTCCAGGTCTGTCGTCGACATCCATGGTCCCCAAAGGAGTGTTCCGCCTTGTTGTTTTGTATTATTGTTGATACATTTAGTTTATTAGTTTATCTTTCATATATATGTTAATACAAATATAAAGTTTGAAAATAGTTTATTCGTTTATTAGTTTATCTTTCATATATATGTTAATAAAAAAATAAAGTTTGAAAATAGTTTATCGTTTACATATTTATGATTATAAAAAATAAAGTTTGAAAAGAAATTAATAAAGTTTTTGGTTGTTCTCTTAACTGCTGTGTGACTCTTTCTTGTTCTTATTACTGTTATTTGATGGAGTCCACCATGGTGGTAAATTTTGGGGCACTTATCGCTGGAATACTGGTGATATCTGCAGTTTGCACCAACTTCTGAATAGTGTGTTAGATTTATCTCAACTTTACTTCCGTTAAAGTGCTGATAATGAAATGGAGACTAGCCGTTCACGTGCAACAAGACACGAGGTGCACCTTTCAGATTTATTCTAAATACTAAAATCCTGTATTGAATTGCACTGAGGAATTGGATGCACTTACCTTGTACACACAAAATCTATTAAGAAATCTCATTGTATTTATATTGATTGGGAATAGTGCGCCAGGTGCTGGATCTTGACGAGATACACTGCTCAGTTCGTATATTGTTCTGCACACGAAAAAAATCACATCACAACTTTCACACCAATTGCAATGCGAAACAAATTCCGGCGCTAAGACACGTTAGCACCAGGGATTTTACACCTGCTTTCTCCTGGTGTTAAGCAGGACAACTACCTGCACCATGAAAGGGAACACAGCCATGAGCCACACCAGAACACCCACAGGTGCCATAGAGTCAATGAGCATGATACAGGGATACCCATGAGGGTCAGAAGACTCATCTCAACAACTCCAGGACTGCCAATGCCCCCCAAACCCACATCTTAGCAAGTGTGTCCCTGTGGTCATTGTCTTAGCATGATAGGCACGAGCCCTGCAACATCACAGTGTGCTGTCACCTCAGCGTTGGCAGTGAGCCTGGACGTGTAGCTACGCACGCATCCTCCTGCATGCACAACTGGCGTGTGCTGGTCTGGGGTTCACAGGTCAGTGCAGGGGTGTGCCTATCCGGCAAGGGGAACGGGGTGTCTCGGACATGTCCATGTACAGGAAGTGCGGTAAGTGTGTCTCTGTGTTCTGGTGTGGCCTGCTACAAGAGCCGCAGCAGTCGATGTTGTAAAGTGGCATGCACCACCTCCAAACGGCACTGTGATGGTGTAGTTGGAATGTAGCAGGACATGCGCAAATAGGCATTACAATGGTGTGCCGTACAAGTGCACGAGATACAACAGGGCACCATACAAAAGTGTGGGGGCTCGTGGGAGGGAGGAGCAGCTGTTTGGCAACATAACACACAGTGAACTCGACCATGTGCCACATGCTGGGCATCTCATCCATGATGCCCACGGTCGCAGACATCCCACAACACTAACGACTGGCCTTTGTACATATCCTGTATGTATGCAGCGTGGTTTTCACTTCTATGCTCGTTCAGTGGTGTGATGCTGGCAGGTTGTTTGACTTGTGCTCCTTGTTGGTGTGTTTCATTTTGCCCATTGTTAGTCTATATGTGTGTTGTACTTAATTGTGCATGTGTGCCATTCTGCCCATCTCCCCCCCTCCCCCCACTCCCTGCTTCTTCCACTTCCTGGTGCTGTTGTGTCTATAATTTTGTTGCTCCACACATAAATACATGTAAAGAATAAATTAGAATAGTTCTTGGATTCTTTTAGGTTTCAAAACTTCTCTATTGGTTTCTTTTTAATTTTCCATATGAACCGTTTTTTTAATATTCAACAACACATAGAAGTCAGAAGTGCAACGTGTTCTATCAACACACTTTCTAGAACATTCTACAACACGTGCAGGTTAAAAGTTCATCAATTTTTTAAAACTTAACGATATTTTTTTGCAACATTTTCTTGAACATTTAACGACACGTGCAGGTTAAAACTTCACGATTGTTTTAAGTTCGAACAGTGCCTTCCAAATGCAAGTAGCAGGTGTGGTTGAGCTGAGCAAATTTTATCCTATGATATGTACTCCACGTTGAAACTGCTTTTTCTTAACCAATCACAAAGATGCTTTTACACAAAACTAATGTGCACCCTAATTTTAAAAAAGAATGCTTTTCATGATATCTTTAGAGATAAGTTATAGATAGGAATTAGCATTTAAAAAAACCTTTGAAATTCACTTAAAAAACCATAGGTTTCATGCACGTTATAGTTAGGAATTAGCATTTAAAAAACCTTAGCAATTCACTGAAAAAAACATAGGTTTCAGGGGCGTTATAGTTAGCTGGACATTTCCCTCGTACAAAACCCTAGTAATTCCCCTGTTATAGTTAGTTCAGCTAACTATAACTCGCGCCCCCGCAATGCACTGCTGATGACGTCACATATTACATCACTCATGACATGGTCAGTGACATCACTGATGACATCACTGATGATATCTCAAATGACATCACTGATGACATCATCCATTGAGTATGTGTTTCTGAACAGTTTTAATATGTTTAATATATATAGGGAAAGGCCTGTTGAAGAATAAGTGGGTGTACAAGTGTGTGAATAGATGATTTTCTAGGTGCGTAACTGAGTCTATAAGTGAGTCATTAAATGTATCTTACTGCAGACTAGTGACTAAACTGTATAAATGTCTGTATGTGTCTGTGTGTTGGTGTATAAGTGGCTGCATGGTTTTGTGAATAGCTATAGGAGTGTCTATATGGGTTATTGATTGGTTGTGTGAGTATCTGTATGGGTGCCTGAGTGTTTGTGTGGGTAGGGTGTGTGTGACTCTGTGACTAGATGTGTGAGTGGGTGATTCTATGGGTGCATGGTTTTAAGAGTGCATCTGTGATGGACTGTATGGTTGGGTGACTGTATGTAAGGGTGTGTTAGTGATTGAATGTATATCTCAGTTGTACATGTGTCAGTAACTACATATGTGAAACGCAGTGTATATGTGTGTAAGAGTATATAACTATCTATATGTGAGTGTGTGATTTTGGGAGTGGCTGTATGCGCCATAGTGCAAGGATATCTGTGTCATGTGCCGTTTGTTTTTCTGCAGAAAGACACAGAATTTGTTATTATTTTTATGAGTAAGTGAACTTGAGTGTGTTTAACTGTATAGGTGAGTAAATTGGACTGTGATTAATTATTTGCATGACTAACTAGATGTGTCAGTACCTCAATGGATGATTGGCGGTGTGTGAGTGTCTATATAGGTGTATAAATGCACAGAGTAACTGTAAGTATGAGTGACTGTACAGGTGATTGAGTGGACATGTATGTAGACCTAAAAGTCAATGAGTGGGTGTGTAGTTATTGGTATTGGAGTATCTATGGTTGTCAAAATGGCCGTTTGAAATTTTGAGTCGGTGTATCAAAGGTTATATTAGGGTGTGAGAAGGTGCACTAATTTGTCACATGGATGATGTCATGAGTGATGTCATTTGAGATGTCATCAGTGATGTCACTGACCATGTCATGAGTGATGTAATATGTGACGTCATCAGCAGTGCATTGCGGGGGCGCGAGTTATAGTTAGCTGAACTAACTATAACAGGGGAATTTCTAGGGTTTTGTACAAGGGAAATGTCCAGCTAACTATAACGCCCCTGAAACCTATGGTTTTTTCAGTGAATATATATATATATATATATATATATATATATATATATATATATATATAAATATATATATATATAGTCCACCAACTGCATCAAAGAGTGTAGTATAGCCTACGAGTTTCGGCCGTCCACTTTCAATCCTATAATGCCCCGGGACTCTCTAGATGTGTTTCACGAGAATGTCACAGCCCAAATAAAAAAATTGCACAAAGAAACGCAAAACAAGAAATACAAATATAACAAGCAGACCCAACAATATGAGGCCCTCATGTCGAAACTGAAAAAGGAGAAGAACATTATCGTGAGGGGGAGTGATAAAGGAGGAAATATTGTCCTTATAACACGCGAGGAGTGTGAAAAGGAAGCATACTCACAATTGAACGATAGAGAATGTTATGCACGCAATACTCCAGCTGCGATGAAAACATCTCACAATGAATATTATAAAAAATTGACTAGATGGAACAAACAACTCATTACGGAAGCTGAATATAAATAGTCCAAAAAAGAAAATCCAGTCACCCCGTTGATATATTTTATCCCTAAAATACATAATAGTATTAACAAACCCCCTGGCAGACCAATTATCTCATATGTATAGACTTCTTTTTACAGGACTTTGTAAAATCACTGCAATCCTATGTTCAGGATACGGGGGACTTTTTACGTAAGATCAAAGATGTGGTATGGAGTGAGCGATATTGGCCTTGGATGTAACATATCAGCATCAGACAAGAGGATAGCATACGAGCGGTTCAGCACTACTTATCACAAAGACCTTCACAATATAAGGACCATAATGACATGCTCTTAGAGATGTTGGAACATTGCCTGAGAAATAACAATTTTATGTTTTATGTTCAACAACCTTCTATATCAGCAATTGAGGGGCGTAGCCATGGGGGCCAGTTTCTCCCCAACCTAAACCTACCTGCACATGGGTAGCTGGGAGGAACTGGTCCTCAGGAGCCAATTCAGCAAAATCCTTGAAGATAATGTGGTTGTTTTGCTGCACTATATTGATGACTTATTTGTGATATGGAATGGTACCAAAGAACAGGCTGAGGCATTTGTAACAGGGATTAATGACAATAGCCTGAACCTCCATTTTACTGTTACCATGAGTCAGTCTTCCATCACATTCATAGACACCGAGATATACATACAAAACAACAGTATTGAGACCAGATTGTATAGGAAGACAACCTCTGGAAATTCAACCTTACATGCAAACAGTGCACACCCGCCACACCTCATTAGCAGTATCCCCTACGGAGAAATGCTACACCTTAGAAGAATCTGTAGCAAGGACAAGCACAGCAACTGAGCAAGCGTAGATTCCTTGAGAGGGGGTACACGGAGTATGCTATTGATAGCGCTATCATGAAATCCATGGGACATAGCAGAAATGAACTCCTCATTGACAAAAAGGCAGCGGAATACAATGAATCCCAGCATAGCACAATTGACGGTGTGGGAGGGGGCAATACATTTAACCCCTTTAGGATTATCATGGGCTACAGCAGACAACATTCCAGCCTCCATAGAATCATCAATAAGAATTGGCCCATCGTATTAAGTGACCCTGTCATAGGACTGACTTTGCCAAGCAGGGTATCAACCACACATAGCAGGGCCCCATCGATGAGGGACTCATTGGTCAATACCAGCCCAGAAGTGATTGACAAAGCCACCTGGTTACAGACCAATAGTGGATATTATAAATGTAAAACGTGCAAGGCCTGCCTTCATGGGGTCAACATGAAAACATACATTGACCCCTTTAGTAACAGGGAGTGTAAGATCAGTAAACTCTTAACTTGCAAGACCGAGTATGCTGTGTACGTACTCATGTGTCCCTGTGGACTTAAGTACGTCGGCAGCACCAAACTGGCCGCACATAAACGCATCTTGCAACACCTCCGTGCCATATCTAATCAAGATAACATGTATCCTGTGGCGAGGCATTTTAGGGAGGTCCACAACAGTAACAACAGTGGACTTAAATATTTTGTCATTGATGCGATTACACCTAGCAGAAGGGGAGGCGACAGGGAATCCAAGTTACGGAGACTGGAGAGACGGTACATTCTTCAACTTGATTCCTAGACCCAGGGTGGCCTAAATATCACAGAAGATTTACCTTGATGTTTGGGCTAAGTTATGGATTTCAGATTACCACAAGAGATGATTGGTCGGTCAAAACAGGAGTCACTTTTTTTAGCTTATCATATTTTAGCTACTTAGGAAATTGTACACATAGTTTTAGAACAGATGCAATGATCCGGTGCTATATCAGTTATTCCATACAGAGGCAAGATTTAAAATTGATTTCATTGAGTATCTAAAGCTTTTGCACCTTCTGTATGTATATATGAATTTTATATGATTTTAGATTAATCATTTTATCATCTATTTATATATTTATAAACCAGTACTGTACGTAGTGGGCCCCTATTGGAGGTCTATACTCGTCAATAATTAAGACCATCTCTACTTATATGCCTACTAATCAATTTTCTATGCCAGTATCCAACTGATGTATACAAGGGGTGAGGAGTCCTTTGCTTTGTGTACATTCTTAACTAGTGTGACTAGCTTAAACCCACGTATTAACTGGGTAAAAGTCCAAACAACCAATGTTAACTTAAGGCGGTAGGGCTTCCTGCTTTAACGTCTGCAACACGGTCTAAGAAAGCTCACTCACTGCGTTGACACTAAGAAGTAATTTAAGATATTCAAGAAAATAATTTTTAATGAGCTTAGGAACTGTCCAGGAAAAAGCAAAAAAATTGTTTTTAACAGTCACTATCAGAATGTACATCACTTGATTACATTTTCATACACAAATTAGAGGCTGCTACATAGACATTAGTTGATGGCAAAATCAAACAAGGATCTGTCGACACAAAGGATTTAACCTTGCATATGTCAACGACGAGTCCCTTATCAAGGGAATCTGACCAGACATCCCATATCTGGGGTAGAACCAATATCCAAAGACTGTCCTCAATTTAGGGGCGAGTAATGGATCAATAAGCATTTAGGCTATGATTGATGATATTCCAGCATTGTTTGCACATCAGCATTCCTTTGCACATAAGCATGATTTTTGCAAATGTTTTTGCACATGTATATTGTTATCATTGCTGCTTGATACAACGTTGGCTTTTAATTAACAGTTTTTTAAATTTAAGATTGTTAATATTATTCCACATGGATTGCCAGGTCGTATTTTAGACTCGTTGTTTTATACACTTGCTTTGACTATGTAAACTCAATGCCAGTATCTTTTTCATGTCTATTCTAAATGCCTCTCACGTGATCGTTTTGAATATGCACTGTCACTTTAAATTGGGAGCTCACAAGCATTACATTGTGATGTGAACAAGGCTCGGACTAGCCGAAACGTTATGGCGATATACAAGGAATAAATTAAACTGCCCTACTTACTGGTCCGTGTCCGTTGATCGAGTGGTATAGTAGGATTCCTGTTGCCCTGACGCAGAGGAGAAGATATATATTACCTACTGGCGGTCACCAGTAGGTAGTTTTAGTTAGGACCAAGTTTTCATAGGAAGAGCATTTTTTTGTTTTGCTTGTAACTTTGGCGTCGTTTGATGAATCTTCATGAAATTTTCCAAACTAATTATTTGTTCATATCAGCTCCTATGTGGGAAGTTTGGGCGTGATTCATCAACGGGGGGGCCGAGAAAAAAGGGGGGTTCCAAAACGTGTTTTCTCCATGTTAATTTCCATAGGAAAAACTTTAGACAAGGCTACAGGTCGAACAGGTGAACGGAATTGCCCCAAATTTGGCAGGGAGAAGGGTGTTGGTCTAGAAATCACGCTTTGGTTTATTTGGTGTAAATCTGTTCAGTAGTTTTTGAGAAATATCGAAATTTACAGATATCGATATTTGGGAATTCTGCCATCTCATTGGCTGAGGCGTTACGAGCACAAGCTTGCTGCTTATTGGTTGTGAGCGCTGCGAGCGGTTGCAACTAGGAGGTGTTGGCCGCCATTTTGTGATTCCGTTGAAGCGAGTAAGGGGAAAAAAGGGCGAAAAGAATAGGAAAGTGGAGGGTTGGAGCGCTGTGAGGTCTGTGGGGTGGTTAGGGTGTGCTATACAGGGAGTGTGAAAGTGCTGTTTTGATCAGAGTGAGATGGTGCTGAGGTGAGGTGCCAGTACACTCGGGGATGAAACAGTGAGCTGATTGCTGTAAACTGATGTTCTCCTGGTGCTGTAGCATACTGGCCGCTGTAGCATAGCTGTGCAAGTGGTGTTAGTATGGGTTTAGACTATAGCGGGAGTGGGAAGCAAACTACTCACCCCTACCGGTCTGAAGACTCGAATGGATTGTTTTAGCAAGCAGGAATAAAGAAATAATTGTGAAGAATATAATGCAGAATGTTGCAATGCCACAGAAGACAAATGGTGAAATCAGGTGTGTTTAAGAAAGTGGCTGTGGGATAAAGCGATGGAGTTATATAAAGAGTGTCTTTATTTAAGTGCCAAAAATGGAGCCACTGGTGCAAGAGCTAAGGCATCCAGCTGAGGCAAACTCCAACCGCTTTTGCTGTATTCAAACCTAAGCTCCTGCATCAGTCAATTCCACAATACATGTTACAGATCCATGTGACAAACAATATCTATTAGACATGAATGACTGTAAATTGTAGAATGAAAATACAGGTAGGATACGATTACCACACTGTGCCAACCAGTTCCTAAACAATCCCGTGTTTTTTTATCTTGATCGCCAGTTCGTGAGCAGAGGCTGAGGATGAGCTAATTTGCGTGAAAGGGATAAGAGGCAGGCAGAGAGACGTGTGTACAAAGAATAGATATGGTTTCAAAATGGATGTTGGGTTTAGGCTAATTTAGCAAGTAAATAGCGTATTTGCATAGGCCATACATCATTCATCCATTATTAGTGCGGAGAGGTAAGGGCCAATAATGAAAACAGAGTTCAAATGCCTAAGCATACTTAGAAAGTTATTATATGAAAATAGTTCAATTGAAGTGTATTAAAAAATTTTATATGAAAAAGTCAAAAAAGTTGGAAAAAAATCAATCCAAGAATGAAGTGAATTTCTTACAAGTCTTGGAGATTGCAGTCCGGAAGTTCTTCAGCGGCTTGAGATGCGTAATATTCCAAGAGACGATTGTTGCCATTGTGTGAGAAAAACAAAGTGATCCAATTCATATCCTCGAAGGGACAGTAATGTTCCTCGAATGTTGGAGCTTCAATTTGAATTGGCAGGCAATCTGCAATGTTGTCAAAGGTTGCACGTTGCAGGAGATCTTTCGCGGCTGCGCAGAAATCCCATTCCGCCAGTTTACCTTTTTGCGCTGCATCCGCCATTGCTCCACTGCCTGAACAATCAAGTTCATGGTTTTCAAGATACTCCATTACCTGCTGGATATCGGGAGCATTTGCTGGGATGTTGGCAAGGCATAGATCCATTCGCCAGTCGATTGGGCAAGTTTTGCTATAAAAAGATGGTTGCACGCAGATTGTATATGTGTAAATAAATGTCATGTTGTAGCTGGCTCTGATAATAGATAGAGGCAGGCAGCCGAAAGGTTGTTCCATTTTTTCACGGTATTGATGTAGCTTCGCGTAGAGGCGTATTCTGTCGGACATGCTTGTTACCACAGGGAGCGTAGCCATTTTTAACAAGCTAAAATAGTAGTAGGATGGCCGCAAACAGAGCGAGAATTATGGGCACTGTTTCTGTTATCCCAGAGATGATCGAATGAATGAAGTCTGGACTTAGACTAAAAACACTTTGAAAGCCTGTGAGAAGGCTGGAGGAGAGAGTGTTAAAAAAGTGTGCCAGACCTTAAATGTCAGATGTGTTGAAAATTGTGTAACAATTCACAAAGTGTAATGGGAGATTCGTGTTTGAAAGGGAGTGTATTTTACTTGAAGTTCATGCTATCTGCAGTCGATAAATTACTTTTGGAGAAGTGAGGGACTCTTCTGTTTGAAACAAAAGCGCTTTCAGTTTGCTCCGTTTAATAAAATCTGTTTTCAAAGTAGGTATTGAAGGGCAAGTTGAACTTTGGGAGTTACTTTGTGTGGGTGGGAATAGAGATTGCCAGAGGAAGTTATCCGGTTTTAAACAGTAAGGACATACGGTATGCCAGCTCACATTGCATAGCAGTCTGATTGTGGGAGTTGGCGTGCTTTTAAGAAAGCATGCAAGATTGGGGGCTGTAAGCTTAGAAGCGTTGTGCAGTTGGACATTCTTGCATAGTAATGAATGACTGCCATTGTGGTCGCACTTTTCACCTGTGAGAAAAACTTCTGTATCCTCTTTAAGACAGCGATATGTAAATGGGAGAAACCACTGCTCCTAAATAAACGAGCTAGCTTATATAATCACATACATCATGAAAAACAACATGTACACCTAGCAAACACAACAACACTACGTACTGTGGGAACCGTGTCTAGCCATGTACACAAACCAAACATGGCATGGCACCTCTGCCACAGAATGCAGGGAGAGATGGGAGCAAAGTATGTGCGAAGGTCGCAAGTGATTCTCGATTATAAAAGTATACAATGCAAAGTGTTGAGGGGATGTGCAGGAGAGACTTGAGTATGCAGAGCACAGCCATTTACATGTCAACATACACTGATGGTCTATTGAGTGAAGTCTACAGTGGACGCAACCATAATAGTACAGTCAGTAAGGAAGATTACGAAAACATAGCGCGTACGTGCCCCCTCCACCCCCCCAAATCTTTAGCGTAGTGGGCTGGCACCGCGTACGCAAGGCTAGCATAGGGGTATGAATAAAAGGCACGTTTCTCTGGGTGTAGTTCTCTTCCAGAATGGCGAACGTGTCTGTCAGGTCTGCGCAGCTTACACCGCCACGAGGCGGACGCAGTGAGCGAAGGTGGCTGCGGGAATAATGCTCTCAGCCTGCTGCTACCCAGAAACAGTCATGGCCGCTGCGACGCACATATGCCCCACAGTTCAACTTTCGACACCGTCGCATGTGAAAGAGGGCCCACCACGTGCCGGCGGAAGCTTTTGGGCCGAGCTCTGCGAGCTGGGAAGGCTCCTGAGATCAACGCTGGCTACTGTGACACAGGCAGACAGCGCCCAGCCTGAGGCCCAGCACCGTGAAGTGCTCTGTATACTACTAACACAGTAGTCGAAGAGGTATCAACAGTGGAACGGTGTCTTGATCCCACAATGGACGATGTTAGAACTGCATCTGAAGGTACTGCTTTCGACCAGCTGTAACCAACTCTAGGTCCCAACAGTGGAACGGTGTCTTGATCCCACAATGGACGATGTCCGATATTACCCGCTGCTTGTGAATTTTCACAGAAGTCCCTGCGTTGACGTGCATCAGACTCTGTGCTTCCGTAGCTAAGTGCTGCACATGATTATTGTGCTTGGTTGACACCAGACGGTGGAGTACACCGCAGTACAGCAGGTCCGAACAGTGGAACGGGGTCTTGATCCCAGAATGGATGATGTACGATACTACGTGCTGCTTGGTTTTCACAGAACTCCCTCCGTTGAGGTGCATCAGACTCTGTGCTTCCGTAGCTAAATGCTGCACATGATTATTGGGGTTGGGTGACTGCAGTCGGTGGAGTACACCGCGGTACAGCAGGTCCGAAAAGTGGAACGGGGTCTTGATCCCACAATGGACGATGTTAGAACTGTATCTGAGAGTGGAGATGAAGGTACTCCCTTCCACCAGGTGCAAGCAACTCTAGGTCCCAACAGTGGAACGGTGTCATGATCCCAAAATGGACGATGTCCGATATTACTTGCTGATTGGTTTTGACAAAACTCCCTCTGTTGAGGTGCATCAGACTCTGTGCTTCCGTAGCTAACTGCTACACATGATTATTGGGCTTGGTTGACTGCAGTCGGTGGAGTACACCATGGTACAGCAGGTCGGAACAGTGAAACGGGGCCTTGATTCTGTGATTGAGGATGTCAGAAGTTAAAGTTTGTGATGATTTCTGTTTACCCACTCTGATCAGGTGCAACCAACTGTGTGCTTACGAATCCAACGGCACGTGGTTGTGAGGCGTTAATAACAACTGTTTCTGGCCTACAGTGCGGTCAGCAGGGCTCACAATTCAGATGGAGTGGTGATTGTTTCATTCCAGTAGGCAACTAACTACAATGTCTATTAAAATATACACAATAGCCTTTTAGTATACTTGCTTGAAGAAGTTTAAGATTACTTATAGGTCTAGTACAATGACCAAATTCTTCTTGGTAGTGGTAAAGAACACTGAATAACATTGTACACAGTGGACAGCAGAGATCGCAATTTGAATTGTTTTGATTTATTTATTGAGTTTTGTGTAATTTATGTTGTTGTATTTTGTAAAGAGGACGTGAGAAAAAGTATTCATGGAAGACCGTGCTCACTACTGCCTTCAATTTACACTGCAGACAGCAGTGTTCACAATTCAGATCAAGTCGCTATTGCAGATGATGTAGTGTTGTAGGCAACAGACTTTGCTTCTAGTACGGCCCGCCCGCAGCACGCATCATCGCTGTCTGTGTACATGCTGAATGCTTTTGATGTGGCTATCTAAGTGCACTAGACCTGATGGACCCTTTATGATACAATCTTTTGTGTATTATTTCAGATCTACTGCCTGTATCTTAGAATACCACAAGTTATGGTTGTTTTACGATAGAATCGTTTCTGTATTATTTCATATCTAATGTCCCTACCTTACTGCAGCACAAACTATTGACCCTTTTATTATTGAATCTCTGTGTGTGATCCAATGATTACTGTTGTAGTTGATGCTAGCAGCAACCATTCCCTGAGGGCTGCTATACACTCCCCCCACACGCATCCAGCACAGACGTCACTGGATATGTAACCCTGGTAAGAAAAAGGAGTCGAGCGCACGTGCCCGTACCCACTTCCACTATCTATCTGTGTCCGTGTGTTTATTATGTATGCATGATGCTGCCCCTGGGCCGTACCACATTACATTGTGCTGTGGACAGCGTATGCAACTATTACCTCTGACAGTGGGGAAAAGTTCTGTTATGTAGCTTTTAGATGCATGGCTATCACAGGTGGAAGGCTGCTTTGCAGAGCATGAATATTGATGAAGATGATGGTTGCATGTTGTGTGTACTGTCAGATATGTGTACATAGCAAAAAGTTTTCAAAAAATCTCTGTAAGCAGAAGAGGAGTCTCTCATCAAACGCTGTAGAGAGAATGACGAAAATGGGTGGGGTCCGCCACTTCTGGCCCAGGGGACACCATTCCCGGGCCTGGCCTCTCGTTGGAGACCGTGGGAGGTCCCCAATCCTCCCACGGTCCCAGCCGGCTTCCCGCTTTCTGCGGAAGCCGGCATTGCTTTTCCACATGGGGAGCAGCTAACATGCTGCTCCCCATGTGGAAAAGCAATCTGCTTTGCTTCATTGAAGCGAGAGCAGGTTTCCCTGCTCTCGCTTCAATGAAGCAAAGCAGTGTGCAATGGCAGGGTGGGAGCCGCGAGGCTCCTGCCCTGCCATTGCATACAGCAGTGTCCCAGGGGTGGGCACCCCGGGACACTGCAGGAGCTGGCCCTGGGGGTGGCGGTCCCCAGGGCCAATACAAGGCTCCAGGAGGGGGGCCGCATGGCCCCCCTCCAACATGTACAAGTTGCCTCAGGGGTGGCGGTCCCCGGGGCTGGGGGGGCTAGGAGCCCCCCCCACCTATGATAACGAAGCCCCGGGGGGTGGCGGTCCCCAGGGCAGTGTGGGGGGGGGATTGGGACCAACCCACACTTTTTTTTTTATTATGCCCCCGGGATTTGGCCCCCGGGGGCAAATTAGAATATTCAGCGCGGGAGCCCGCGCTGATTTTTTTTTTTTGTGGCCGAAATTCGCACTGGGTGCGCGAATCTCGGCGATTTAAAAAAAAAAATTATTTGGCCCTGGGGGTCCTTGTGGGACCCCCTGAGCAGGCCTAGGGGGTCAGGGTGTTTCTACCCTGCCCCCTTGTTGCGTTTTTCGCGTTTGATTTTAGTTTTCTTGTGCCTCGGTTCTACCGAGGCACAAGATGGCTGCCAACACTTCCTGATCTGGAGTGTTGACAGCCAATTAGAATACAGCTCGTGCACGGCAGGGTGCGCGCTGGGTGCGGGGAGGGTGCACGGATCCTCCGAGGCCATAGATACATCTATCTTTTTAACTCAAATTTTCTCAGGAACTACTAAATGCATGAGTCTGAACTGAATACTACCTCTTTGCCAAATTTGGTGTAATTCTGTTCAGCAGTTCGGGCTGTAGCTGCGTCAACAGGTCCTATGGGAAAATGCCTGGGGAAAACGCGTTTTGGGACCCCCCTTTTTTCTCGGCCCCCGCTTGACGAATCACCGTGAAATTTTCAGGATAGGAGCGGACCTGAGCTGGCCAAAAGTTTGGAAAATTTCACGAAGATTCGTCAATCGGCGCCAATGTTATTCCAAATAGAATGTTGCGGATTTCCTATGGAAAATAGGTCCTAACTATATCTACCTACTGGCGACCGCCAGTAGGTAATATCTATCTATCTATCTATCTATATATATATATATATCTACATATTCCACCAACTGCATCAAACAGTGTGGTAAAGCCTACGCGTTTCGGCCGTAGCCTTCCACAGGGCCATAGAGAAGTGTATACAGTGTCCTATTAAGGGAGACCTCAGCCTCCAACTAGCACCACGTTAAAACATAGTATAATTTATCAAGAACTTGACCTGAAAAGTTTACATCATACTTACATAGTATAGCTAGGCAAACTGTACCAAATTTATAAAAGTGCAAAACATTAATATGGGTTTTGTTTATACTTTTTTTTGTGTCGCCATTATTTGACAATTAGTACAACCAATTTCATAGACTCTTATCCTATATAGTCATAATCCAAATACTAATATAAAGTTTTCCAATTTTCATAGTGGAACAGATATTGTAAATAGTATTTAAAGTGGTTTCCTTACATAGGAAACTATAGTACAAGACCCGAAATCAAAAATCACACGTTTGGTGAACTACCTTTCATTCTGATGTTTTCCATAATGAGGTGATCCTTGTTCTCCCACAGATTCCACCTACTTATTATTTTGGACCTGCTAAATGTGAATAGCATCTACTTCCTCTCTCTAATTACTGTTGAAATCTGTTGCTTATATTTTCATAAATGTTGCTGCACTGTAACAGTAGCCCATCGCCTTTCTTTCCCGAGCATCTCAAAGGACTATATTGAATTTTATTTTTTATCCTAATGTTGTTTCGACCTTTATCATTTTGATTTTCTTTATTTGTTGTGAATCTGTATTATAGACAACCTGCTACCATGTTTGAGATGTTTAGATTGCAGTGTATGTCATTTCTAATCTTGTCAACCTTCTTCCACTAGGGAGTGTCCATTGCCAAGGTCTAGCTTGTAAACACTGTAATTATTGTGCCAGCCATACGCTCCACTAGTCACTTCTATATATATATTTATCCACTATATATCCTTGCTTATATTGGTTCGTTATCAGTGTTGCAATGTCTATTGGCATGTCTCCACAGAAATGCATTATGCTTTTATGCGTACACTTGTTAGCCTCTGAATCTGGAAAGTCCCTCATCTATAACCTTAAACCAAATATATCAAATATAAAGTGCTTTGTGCTTGTAAACATAGAATGGCTTACAGCTATTATGGCCCAATGTTCTTGATCATCAGTTCATGAGCAGTACTCTCCTTATTCGGAAATCGGTCAATATTGTAAACATTTCATTTAATTGTGCAAAAACATGCAAATGGACTGAAATGTCAAGCCATTGGTTACTATCCAATTCCTATTATGGAAACTTCAAATGTCAACATGAACTGGTAAATCAAAGATACTCTCTGTGCAAATCCTGTTGTAAACATTGTAAACATTAAATGCATTTGTGCTAATTCAGTTAAACTTGTAAACATTTAACTAATGAGCAAAGCATAAGCATGGACTAATAGGAAAAACATTGTTTTCTGTACAAATCCTATTATAGATAGTACTACGGTCAACATGGACTAGTAGGTAAAAGACATTCTCTGTGCAAATACTATAATAGACATTGTACACATTCAGTTTTTTGTGCCAACATAAACATGGACGGGTTAGTGAAAATATATTCTCTGTGAAAAATCTTGATACACCTATGTTTTCCGTGCAAACCCTGATTGTCTTTAAAACAACCATTATAAATTATACATGTAAGCTCTCAAGCTTTAAAACTGGTTTCAATTGGTACTGTCCCTCAAACTAATTTAGAGAGAAGTACCAGAGACTCGGACCAAATATTGTAATCAAACCAGTCGATTATGAAAATATGGACTCAATATGAAAAAAACCTCCACAATATAAAACATTAATGAGAGGCCTTTCTAAAAGACTATTCTAGAGGACCACTAATTAGAAGTGTCTGTAACACATAACTCATCTTCTCCTCTATTGTCTATTGGTGAATTCAAGTTTATACAAGGAAGGACAATTTTATCTGTCATCTGGAGGCTTTGTAATCGAAAGGTGGACAGAGTGCAGCATCTGTATTTGAACCCCAATTATTTTCTGTACCAATCATTATAATCCTCTGACTTCGATCTTCATGGTTTCAATACAACTTGTTGGATGCCATAAAAAACGATTTTGGTAATGTACCCATTGTGTTTGTCCCACATGTGTTTTCCAGTAACGCAAGTAAAATCTTTATTCACAACTGGCAGTATATGTTGTAGAATACGAAGCTTCAATTTATTGATGGTACTTCCATGTATTTCTAACAGCATTAACATTCCAATACGTTAACCACATGTGTACTTTCACAATGTATATATTCCTTAATATTTTTAGTCCTTCTATCTACTAAATTGATCATGGTCACGGCATTTGTAGGCCTTGCATTTTTTAGGGGTAACCGACTAGGTGTCTTTCTCTGGTTGGTCATAAAGCTTTGAACCACAATGTCTCCCAATGATGCAATTTTTCCATAGGTTATATGTGGATGATTCTGAAGGAGGTTTTTTAGGTCTTCATCCTCTTCCAAAATCTTCCAATTGTTCTTAATCAGAGTTTTTATCTCCTTTTTTAGATTCATTGAAAACAATGATCTATCTAATTTTTCCATGGAGTCCTTTTCAGTATCAAAAGATCGCGTCTGTTCTCTTGTATTCCTCTTGTTATGGCATGAACTAGGATTGAGGTAGGGTAGCCACATCATATGAACCTTTTTGTCATCTCTCCTGACTGTTTATCAAAGTCTTTCTGCTCTGAACAATTCTTTTTCACTCTTAGAAATTGTCCATACGGTATGCTCCATTTCAAGGCAGACAGGTCTGCGCTGTTCGCAAAGAGAAGGCCGTTTCCACTTGCAGGTATCCTAAAGTCTTTTGTACAGATCTTTTCTTCCTTGATGTATAGATCAATGTCTAAAAAAGAAAGTCCACTTTTGCTCGTTGTATATGTAAACCTCAGATCTTGGGATTTTCATTCAAAGACTATAAAAAACCTTCCAATTCCTCTTAAGCTCCCGCCCAAATTAAGAAGAAAACATCAATGAATCATAGCCATAGAACTACTTTTTTCAAGCTTTCAGCATTTCTTTCCATCCAAATAGTTTTGGATTCCCAAAGGCCCATGACTAGATTCACATATGCTGGGACGAACAATGTGCCCATAGCTGCGCCTAGTTTCTGAATGTAGAATTTGCCATCAAATTTGAATTTATTATTAAGACAAAAGGACATTATCTCAAGCAGCATTTCTGAATGTTCAATTAAGCTTAAAGATCTTGATTTCAGATAATGTCTGCTTGCCACCAGTCCATCTTTGTGTTTTATGGATGTGTATAGAAATATGATATCTACAGTTGCCGTGATAGTCTTGTTTCCAAGAGATCTATTTTATTCTGGTTGAAAAGTCCATTGAATCTCTAATATAGGACAAACGGTTGGACACTTATGGAAATAAAAACACATCCACAAATCCGGAGCCTTTCTCAAACAGTGATTCACAGGAACTGACAATGGGTCGAACTGGCGGGTTGTTACTATTCTTATGGACTTTCGGGAGAAAGTATATGGTGGGTAATATCGGATGCTCATTTCTTAAATACTGATATTCATCATCATCAAGGAGTTCTCGATCATGCCATTCTCTTACTGTGTCATGAAAAATCCGCATTATTTCTTTGGTTGGATCTTTTATTAACCTTTCATAATGGAAGCGATTGTTTAGCTGCCTTTTCGCCTCTAGCATGTACTTGTTCTTAACCATAATCACGACATTTCCAACTTTTTCAGAAGGTTTGACTATTATATCCTGGTTCCCTTATAGCTCTTTCAAGGCAGACCAATCATTCTCGGTCAGGTTTCCTTTGTATCCATTGTAACGCACATGCTTTCCTTTTTTTGCTATATTCCCGATACCATCAGGGACTAGCTCTTGAAAAAGATCCATTTTGTTACCTGGTGGTAGTTGGGGGCATAATCTAGATGTGTTGTTCCTTCCACTGCTGACAGAAACTCTTCCTACTCCTTTTTGGTTTGTTTGATTTGTTGACCCATTGCCTCTCCCCTCGTCATTTGGAGGAGGCATAATTCCCTGGAAAAATCGAGTTTTGGAAGGGTTGAGGAGGTATCTTCTTCTCCGGAGTAAACACACGTACACACACACACACACACAAACACACATTACCTACTGGCGGTCGCCAGCAGGTGGTTATAGTTAGGACCTATTTTCCAATAACCTTGGCGCCGTCTGACGAATCTTCGCGAAAGACTTTCAAAACAATTGGGGCAGTCACATCAGCTGCGGTCTTGAAAATTTCAGAGTGATCCGTCAAGCGGGGGACGAGAAAAAGGGGGGGGGGGGGGGAGGTCTCAAAACGCTTTTGCTCCATGTTAATTCACATAGGAAAATTTTGACGCGGCTACAGCCCTAACTGCTGAACGAAATTATATCAAATTTGGCAAAAAGGTAGCTCTTGGTCCAGAATGAAGTAAATCTGTTCAGTAGTTCCTGAGAATTTTAAAGATTTCTCAGATATACAGCTCTGGCCGCGGTGGATCCGCGGACCTCCCAATCTCGTGCCTGATCTGATGGCCGCCAACACTTCAAAACCGGGCAGTGTTCGCAGCCATCTTGTGACTCCGTTGAACTGAGTCACAAGCAAAAATGTTAAACAAGAAAAAGGGGCAGGGCAGAAACACCCTGATCCCCTAGGCCTGTTCAGGGGGTCCCCCAAAAAAGCATTTTTAAAAAAAAAGAATTTCGGCTGGAGGCGCAGTGGATACGCAAGGCCAGAATTTTTTTAATGAAGTTTGGGCACCCGCGCTGCATTTACTTTAGGCCCCCGGGTGGGCCAGGTCCGGGGGCAATAAAAAAATAAATATGCGGAGACCCATGCGGGCCCCCGCAGCCTCGGGGATCTCCAGGGCCAATAGTTTGACATGCGTGGGGGGCTCTGGTCCACCCACGCAGCCCCGGGGACCGCCACCTCCCCGGGGCTAGTACAGAAAAATGCAGGGGGGGCGTGGACCCCCCCCTGGCGCGGGGACCACCACCTCCTTGGGGTTATTTTAAAAATGGGAGGGGGGCCACACAGCCGCCCTCCTGGAGCTGTATGTGGCCCTGGGGTTGCCACCCCCCAGGGCCGGTTCCAACAATGTCCTGGGGTTCCCACCCCCGGGACATTGCAGTTTGCTGTGGGATGGCTGGAGCACTGCTTCCGCCATCCCATAGCAATCAAGTGCTTTAGTTTGAACAAGCGAGAGCAAAATGCTCTCGCTTGTTCAAAGTGGAGCACTTTGCTTCTTACACCCAGAGAGCTGCATCTTAAAAAATAAATAAAAAATAAAAAAAGTCTAAATCCTTCACTCTTCTATCCCTCCACTATCCTTTTCAATCAAAATACCAGACTAACAAATCCACTTTTCAAATTTTATATTTCACTATACTAATTCACCAATAATCCTTTATGGGTTCCGGAGTAGCGTGCTACTCGCCAAAAAAAGCGCTACAACGCCCAATCAGGGGATAACAAGCGCTATATAAATTCAAAGCTTTTTTCCCTCTTCTATCCTTCCGCTATCCTTCTGAATCCAAATAACTGACTAACCTATCCACCACTCAAATTACTTTCATATTTCACTATACTAATTCAACACTAATCCTTTATGGGTTCCGGAGTAGCACGCTACTCGCCGAAAAAGCGCTTTGATGCCACGGGGTAGTAAGTGCTATATAAATGCAATTACAATCTTAGCAGCTCCCCGGGGGTAAAAAGCAATGCCGGCTCCTGCAGGAGGCGGGAGCCGGCCGGGACCTCAAGGGCTTTTAGGAACTCCCTCGGTCTCCAAGGAGGTGGGGTCCCCGGGGCCAAAAAAGGCCCAGGAGGGGGGCTACTGGGCCACCCTCCCTTTTCTAAAAAAAAAAAAAAAAAAAGAAAACAGATGGCTGGGCCCCGGGAGATGGGGTCCCCTAGGGCTCCAAAGGGTCAAGGGCAGGGAGGGCACACAACCCCCCTTCCTCAAATAAAAACAATCTGAATCCGGCAACTCGCCCGAGGCCCCGCCCCCTTTCTCCACTACTCGCAAACGCGACTTGTGGCACGCTCTTGGTTGGGGGATGAAGTACCCTTCGCTGTGAAGGCCATTAGGGGCCAACTAGCCCACCTGTTACCTCCAGTAAGCCCCACAGAGTGGGATTGCTGAGAGGTGGTCGCAGGCCACACCCCTTTCGCCACCATTCTGCAAATGCATCTCTTGGCGCACTGCTGGTGGGGGGATGAGGTCCCCTTGCCTCCTGAGAGCCTCAGGACTAAATTGCACTTTATTTCCCAAGCAGCAGTGTGCCAGGAGACTCGTTTGCAGAGTGGTGGAGAAAGGGAGAAGTAAGAGGTGGCATAATTGGTCCCTAAGGAACCTCAAAGCGAAGGGGACTTCATCCCCCAACCAAGAGCGCACCAGGAGAAGCATTTGCAGAGTGGAGAAAGGGGGCGTGGCCACTGAAAACCTCTCAGCAAACCCACTGTGTGAGACTTGCTGGAGGTAACAGGAGGGGTAGTTGACCCTCAAGAGCAAAGGGGATTCATCCCCCTACTAGGGGGGCATCCTTGGGGGCCAATTACCCCTCCTGTTAACTCCAGTAAGTCCTACACAGCAGGATTGCTGAGAAGTTGTTAGAGGCCACGCTCCCTTTCTCCACCACTCTGCAAACATGCCTCCTGGTGCACTGCTAGTTGGGGGATAAAGTCCCTTAGGCTCCCAGAGGGATCTTGGGGGCCAAAAAGCCCTCCTGGTATCTCCTGTAAGTCCTACGCGGTGGAATTCCTGAGAGCTGGCCGGAGGCTCAGACCCCTTTCTCCACCACTCTGCAAATGTGACTGCTAGTTAAAAAACCTTAAAAATTCACTAGAAAACACAAAGATTACAGGGATGGTATAGTTTGAAATTAGCATTAAAAAAAAACTAAGAAGTTCATTGAAAAAAGTTAACAAGCATTTGCAATGCAATAGGTCTTGCATTTATAAGAGTTTGAGCTATTGGCATTGTAAAATTACAATGCTTTTTATTTATGTTTTGGTTTTAAAACAAATAAAAGGCATTGTCATTTACAATGTCAGTAGCATAAACTCGCATAAAAGCAGTGTGTGGAGTGCAGCAGTGTGCGGCGTGCAGCAGTGTGAGGCGTGCAGCAGTGTGAGGCGTGCAGCAGTGTGCGGCGTGCAGCAGTGTGCGGCGTGCAGCAGTGTGCGGCGTGCAGCAGTGTGCGGCGTGCAGCAGTGTTTCGTGTAGCAGTGTGAGGCATGCAGCACTGTGACATGCAGCGGCGTGCAGCAGTGTGCGGCGTGCAGCAGTGTGCTGCGTGCAGCAGTGTTTCGTGTAGCAGTGTGAGGCATGCAGCACTGTGGCGTGCAGCGGCGTGCAGCAGTGTGCTGCGTGCAGCAGTGTCGTGCAGCATGCAGCAGTGAGTAATGCAGCAGTGTGCAGCAGTGTGTGGCGTGCAGCAGTGTGCCGGTTGCAGCAGTGTGTGGCGTGCAGCAATGTTTCGTGCAGCAGTGCGTGGCGTGCAGCAGTGCGCGGCGTGCAGCAGTGTGCGGCGTGCAGCAGTGTGCGGCGTGCAGCAGTGTGCGGCGTGCAGCAGTGTGTGGCAGTTTGTGGCGTGCAGCAGTATGTGGCGTGCAGCGGCATGCAGCAGTGTGTGGTGTGCAGCAGTGTGAGGCGTGCAGCAGTGTGAGGCGTGCAGCAGTGTGAGGCATGCAGCAGTGTGTGGCGTGCAGCAGTGTGAGGCATGCAGCAGAGATACGTGGAGGGTGAGGAGAGACACGTGGAGGGTGAGGAGAGACACGTGGAGGGTGAGGAGAGACACGTGTGGAGGGTGAGGAGAGACGTGTGGAGGGTGAGGAGGAGACACCTGTGGAGGGTGAGGAGGAGACACCTGTGGAGGGTGAGGAGGAGACACCTGTGGAGGGTGAGGAGGAGACACCTGTGGAGGGTGAGGAGGAGACACCTGTGGAGGGTGAGGAGGAGACACGTGTGGAGGGTGAGGAGGAGACACGTGTGGAGGGTGAGGAGGAGACACGTGTGGAGGGTGAGGAGAGACACGTGTGGAGGGTGAGGAGAGACACGTGTGGAGGGTGAGGAGAGACACGTGTGGAGGGTGAGGAGAGACACGTGGAGGGTGAGGAGAGACACGGAGGGTGAGGAGAGACACGGAGGGTGAGGAGAGACACGGAGGGTGAGGAGAGACACGGAGGGTGAGGAGAGACACGGAGGGTGAGGAGAGACACGGAGGGTGAGGAGAGACACGGAGGGTGAGGAGAGACACGTGTGGAGGGTGAGGTGGAGGGTGAGGTGGAGGGTGAGGAGAGAGACGTGTGGAGGGTGAGGAGAGAGACGTGTGGAGGGTGAGGAGAGACGTGGAGGGTGAGGAGAGACGTGGAGGGTGAGGAGAGACATGTGGAGGGTGAGGAGAGACATGTGGAGGGTGAGGAGAGACATGTGGAGGGTGAGGAGAGACACATGGGGAGGGTGAGCAGAGACACATGTGGAGGGTGAGGAGAGACATGGGGAGGGTGAGCAGAGACACATGTGGAGGGTGAGCAGAGACACGTGTGGAGGGTGAGCAGAGACACGTGTGGAGGGTGAGGAGAGACACGTGTGGAGGGTGAGGAGAGACGTGTGGAGGGTGAGGAGAGACACGTGTGGAGGGTGAGGAGAGACGTGTGGAGGGTGAGGAGAGACGTGTGGAGGGTGAGGAGAGATGTGTGGAGGGTGAGGAGAGACACGTGGAGGGTGAGGAGAGATGTGTGGAGGGTGAGGAGAGACACGTGGAGGGTGAGGAGGGTGAGGTGGAGGGTGAGGAGAAACAGAGTTGGAGGGTGAGGAGAGACGGAGGTGGAGGGTGAGGAGAGAGGGGGTGGAGGGTGAGGAGAGACCGAGGTGGAGGGTGAGGAGAGACGGAGGTGGAGGGTGAGGAGAGACCGAGGTGGAGAGTGAGGAGAGACGGAGGGTGAGGAGAGACCGAGGTGGACGGTAAGGAGAGACCGAGGTGGAGGGTAAGGAGAGACCGAGGTGGAGGGTAAGGAGAGACCGAGGTGGAGGGTAAGGAGAGACCGAGGTGGAGGGTAAGGAGAGACCGAGGTGGAGGGTAAGGAGAGACCGAGGTGGAAGGGAATCAGAAGTGGAGGAGAGAGAGAGGTGGAGGGTGAGGAGAGACAGTGGTGGAGTGGGGGGGAGGGGAGGATATCACTTTTACTTCCTCTCCTAGTGTAAGGTAACACCCCCACCCCACAGGCCCTGCCGGGGCCGAGAGCAGATCACTGTTCGCATCAGCCATCACCCGAGACCGCTCCGTACTTGTTGGTAAATAGAGGTTCACTATCTGTTGATAATGGGATTCACTTGGGGGGTTGACTTACCTCCTCCACCCCCAGGGCCAACACTGAGAAGGCATCAGAGACCTGGTGCTGCCTATGCTGCAGTACTGCGAGAGAGAGGGATGGGGGGCGGGCAGAGGAAGAGGAGTGGGGTTAGAGAAGGGACAGGTGGAAAGAGGAGAGAAGGGACAGAGACAGAAAAGGAGCAAAAAAAGAATTAGAGAGAGTAAAGAGGAGAGTTGGGGAAAATGAAAACATTACGAGAGAACATGTAGCAAAGAGGTGGAGAGAGAAGATGGGAGAGAGTAAGGACGCAGCCAAGAGATAGGGCAGAGACAAAAAGCATCGAAACAATGCAAAAGTATTTTCCAAACTCGTAAATAACCAAGGGCCAAACAACTGATCTGCAATGAAGCATCCGAATCCGGTATATCATGACGTTAACCATGCAATAAAAAAAATAAAAAAACACCCAAAAACACGTATACACCATGTTGACCCTTTTCCATGCAACGTATTCTAAAACGCCATTCTCATTCATACATTCAGAGTGACAGAAAATGTGGTATTAGTGTTACATTTTTGTTTACATCCATACCCGCTCACTTATGCAATTAAAGGATTCATGACCACACAGTTAAACAAAACGTACTGATTGGCCTTGCCGTGAAGGAGAAACACGTGTTGACACACACTCCCGATCTGTGAAACGTTCACCCCACTTTCTCGAAATTGAAACCAGTGCATGTGTCCGACGAACTTCCTGCCGCTTATCTGAATGCACCAGTGGCAGAAGATAGTCACCATCTTGCAACAACACAATTAAAGGGAGGCATGCCTGTCTCTCCCCACCGCCACATGTCTTTGAGTCTTACTGTCTCATGCGAGATCTCCCTCTAGGAGACAGCTGACACCGACTCTTCCCCTGAGACAGTACGGGAGATGCGTGTGTGTGTGCATAGTGTGTGTGTCTATATGTATATATCTGTGTGTGAATGCATGTGTATGTGTTTGTATGTGTATATGTTTGTGTATGCATGTGTGTGTTGGTGTCCAAGTATGGGTGTGTCATTGTGTTCATTTGTCTTCATGGATGTGTACACATATGTTTGTGTGTATACCTATGTCTGTGTATGCATGTTTGTGTGTATGTATATGTGTTTGAGTATGTTGGTGTGCGTGCTTGTTTATATGTGTATGTGGGGTTGGTGTGTTGGTGTGCATGTATATGCATATGTTTATGCATGTCTGTGTGTGTTTGTATATGTTCATATGTGTGTGTAAATGCATGTGTGTGTTTGTATGTGTGCATAGTTGTGTATGCATGTGATCAGAGGTAAGAGTGCACTTGAGGGCAAAGAGGAAAACATACAGGGAAGATAATGTGAGGGCAGAGAGAAAAATACAGAGGGAAAAGCACGTGAGGGCAGAGAGAAAAATACAGAGGGAAGAGTCCATGTGAGGGAGGAGAGAAAAATAGAGAGGGAAGAGCACATGTGAGAGCAAAGCGAAAAATACAGAGGGTAGGGCGCATGTTAGACCGGAGATAAAAACAGAGGGAAGAGAGCATGTGAGAGCAGAGAGAAAAATATAGAGAGAAGAACACATGCAAGGGCAGCGAAAACAATACAGAGCGAAGAGCACATGTGAGAGCATAGAGAAAAAATGCAGAGGGAAGAGTACATGTGAGGGAAGAGAGACAAATACAGAGGGAATAGCATGTGTGAGGAAAGAGAGAAAAACATAGAGGGAAGAGCATATGTGAGGACAAAGAGAACAAGTACAGGCTATGCCAAGCGGAAGTGATCGCGTTTGCCATTAAACATCAAAGCGGCAAAAGTGAAAGTAATCGAGCAGAGCATCAAAGGGCTGGGTGAGAAGGGAGGGGGGAATGCAAGGGTCAAAGCGGCTAAAGTGAAAGTAATCAAGCAGAGCATCAAAGGGCTGGGTGAGAAGGGAGGGGGGAATGCAAGGAGCAGAGGAGCAGCTGTGCACGTGCACGCCATCGTGCACTCAAGCCCTAGGCCAGCAAAACCATGTGGGTAGCACTTGTGAAAGCCCACTTACAAAATGTCTCAAAGAGACCGCTTTCGCTGTCTCAGCGAGACCTAAAAACCAAAGACTACAAGAAAGTTGCAAATAGAATTAAGAAAATCCTTAGACATTCACTAAAAAAACAAAGGTTACAGGAACGTTATACTTAGGGTCATATTTTACTCATACAAAACCAGAGCAATTCAGCCATTAAAGTTACCCTAGTTAACTATAACTCGTGCCCCCGCAATGCACTGCTTATGACCTCACATATTACATCACTCATGACATGGTCAGTGTCATCACTCATGACATCACTGATGCAACATAATACACAAGAGCTCACTGAACATCTAATGTAAGGAGAGCTCGCTTCGCAACTGAATTAGTTTGAGGGGGAAAAAACAGGACTGGAATGATTAAAGTGCAACTGCAAGACCACCTTTGGGAGAAACTTGGAGTTGCTGCGAAATACAACCCTACCTTTGTATAGTTGAAAGAAAGATTCTCCTAAAGTTAGCGCCTGGAGCACACTGACATGCCTAAGTGAAGTGATGCCGACCACAAAGGATACCTTCCATGGGAGAAATTGGAGGGGGCAGGAGTGAAGGGATTCAAATGGAAGGTCCATTAGTCTTGTTAAGACAATGTTAAAATTCCATCTCTGGCTGGTGGGACCTGAGAAGAAAGACCTTTTTTAAGACCTTCCATGGAAGTTTTACTGACTGGGATGCTGAAGAGGGAAATGTTTTCCCCATCTTGAAGGTAAGCAGCTACAGCTGCTGGATGTAATCTTATGGATGTGAAAGCTAAACCACAAGTTTGTCTGCTACCTGCTGCATCAGCAGTTTTTTGTACTTTGAGAGCTCGTGGGTCAATATGTTTGGGCCAACAGTGGAGACAAATCTCTTCCACCTAGCCACATAACAGGCACGAGTGGCAGGCTTGCGTACCTCTTAGAGAATGTCCACGCATTCTGGTGAAAGGTTAAATATCAAAACTCTATGATTATAGGAGGCAGATCACAAGGTTGAGAGAGCTGGAATCTGGGTGTCTGATTTTTCATGGTTCCACATGAGAAGGTCCGGCCTGTTGGGGAGTTTCTTGTGTGGAACTACTGAGAGTTCTAGAAGGGCAGTAAACCATGGTTGGCGTACCCATGTGGGAGTTACCAGGATGAGAGTAAGGGAAGTCTGCTGAACCCTCAGTACCACAAATGGAAGTAGCGGGAGAGGAAGAAAAGCAAATACGCCTGACCCACTCATCCCTAGTGCATTGCCTCTGTACTGTGGGTGTGGGAACCTGGAGGCAGAGTTTGGGCATTTGATATTTTCTGCTGTGGTGAAGAGGTTTCTGTTTGGTAGTGCCCAGCACCGGAAGTACTCCAGAAGGACTTGAGGTTGGAGTTCCCAAAAGTGGACTTTTTTCCACATCCTGCTGAGGAGGTCGACAAATGTAATATATAAATAATTGGTATAGAGGGATCAATCTCTCATTTATTTTTGCACAAGAGACTACAAATTACCTTGGCAATATACTATTTCTTTTAGCAAATTCAACAATTGTCAGGTGCAAATATCCATCGGCGAGAATCAAAATTATAAATATATTCACATTAAATTAAATACAGAACTTGACAAACTAATCACAAATAGTCAAAAATGAATTACAAAACAACACATATATATACAGGAGTCTACCCATTGTTTTGACTAAACACTAGTTATTCTGTGCACATAATAGATTGAGATAGAGGAGTGATACCTCTGGCGCCAAGAGGACTACCTCTGAATGTATCACTGAGACGTAGAAGTGTACATGCTTAAGAAGTAGTTAGGGGAATGTATATATTGTATATATGACTTTGTATATATGTATTGTCTTGTAATTCATTTTTGACTACTTGTGATTAGTTTGTCAAGTTCTGTATTTAATTTAATGTGAATATATTTATAATTTTGATTCTCGCCGATGGATATTTACTCCTGACAAATAATTGTTCAATTTGCTAAAAGAAATAGTATATTGCCAAGGTAATTTGTAGTCTCTGTGCAAAAATAAATGAGATTGATCCCTCTATACCAATTGTTTATATATTATAAATGTTCTATGCCCAGGTATGGGAGGGTCATTTGGGCATGCCCCGTGGTGTCCTTCTGGAGGAGGTCGACAAAGTCACTGTCCAGTCCCGGTATGTAGTCTGCTAACAGATTAATCTTATGTCTGAGTGCCACCTCCAGATGCTCTGAGCAGAGTGTGAGAGTTGATGGGATCTGGTGCTCCATTGCTTCTAAAGGTAATACATGGTTGTCATGTTGTCTGTTTTGGTGAGGACTAACCTGCCAGTGAGGTGGGGAAGGAAGGTTTTCAACAGAAGGTGAACAACTAGTAATTCCAGATAATTTATGTGGAGACCCTTGTAACTGGGTGTCCATTGGCCTTGAACGGTCTGGTCTTCTGAGTGCACTCCCTAAACCGTGAGGGAAGCACTCATTGTGATGGTCCTTTGTAGAACCGGGTTGAGGAAAGACCATATCCTTAACAGGTTGTTGGCATTCCACCATTTCAGAGAGTAATAAGCTTGATGGCCCACCAACACTAGATCATCCCAATGATCCTCCACTTGAGACCACTGGTGCGCTAAGCACTCTAGAATGGACGCCTGTGTAATCTGGCATCTGGTACAATGGTGATACAGGAGGCCATCATGCTAAGGAGACGCATGAGTGTCCTGACCATGACCTGTTGGCCTATCTGGAAGAGATGGATAAGTGTCTGAAAAGACTATCTTGGTGACATTGGGTAGGCCATGCCCACCTCAGAGTTGAGATTTGCCCCAGATAAGGTTAAATCTGGAGGGAGGTGTTGATAGTAAAGTCTAGTTTGTGACGTAGGTTGATGGTGACCAGAGAGTTCGGCATTTTTGACAGGTGGCACGCTTGATGAGCCAGACTTCAAGATAAGGGAAAACTTGTCTGCCTTGTCTACATAGATGAGCGGCTACTACTCAAAGACATTTGGTAAAAACCCTGGGTGTGGTAGTAACTCTGAATGGGAACACTTTGGATTAATAACGTTGTCCACGGACTACAAACCTGAGGTACTGGTGATGTGGTGGATGAATTGGAATGTGGAAAAAGGCGCACTTGAGGTCGAGTGCGGTCATGAAGTCGCCTTGGTGTAACAGCAGGAAGGCATCCTGAAGAGTGACCATGTGAAAGTGCTCTGACAGAATGTATTCATTTGAGGGCCTGAGTTCCAAAATTGGTCTGAGTGACCCATCTTTTCTGGGCATTAAGAAGTATAGTGAGTAAACGTCTGTGCAATGTTGATGGTGAGGGACAGGTTCTATGACCCCTTTCTGAAGGAGTGCTTGTACCGCTTCCCTGAAAAGCTGTTTGTGTTGCAATTTGTGTTTGCGAGGTGGGATGTTGGAGGGGGGAAGTGGGTGTAAGTGAGAGCCAGACAGCAACCATGTAGGATAATATCAAATACCGACCGGTTGGATTCGACGTTCCGCCAAGTAGGAAAGAACTCTTGTAGACGACTTGTGTTATGTGATCGGGGGAAGGAGAGGCAAGTTAGGGCTTAGTGATGGTGGCAGCTCCTTTGGGGGATCCTCCTTTACCTCTGCCTTTGGAGCCGCTACCTTTGTAGGAGCCTCGAAAATAACCTCTAGGAGAGGTGTGTTGTGCGTTTTGGTGTTGGAATGAGGTGGAGGTTTCGGGGAGTTAGTCTTGGAACCACCATGATATGATGTCTGGCAAAAGAACCACCAAGAGGTAAGAGTTTGAAGGGCACCTGTAGGAAAGTAGGATCTACTTCTAGGGTTACCCCCACTTTTTGCCTGGTGCTCAGCTGTATTATGACTAGTCTGACTGGGATCCTGCTAATTAGGACCCCAGTCTATCTGCTTTCTCCCTAAATTGTTGGATTGAGAACTTTGGTACACTCCAGATTGGATACTGGGGTACCCTTATCAGTCCCTAGTATAAGGTACCGAGGGCATAGGTACACCAGAGGTCTCCCATTGGCCGAAGCATGCATTATGCCACCCATGAGAGACCATGCAAAATGGGTCTACAGGCCTGCCATTGCAGCCTGTGTTAGTTGGTGCTTCCACCACTTACTTAAGATATCGGTTTACTATATCTAAGAGTCAATGCACTTAAAACCTATAAGTCACCCCTATAGCAGGCCTTTTCAATCCTAAAGGCAGAGTGCTTGGTTCTAAGTGAGAGGGTGCCCCTGCATGAGCAGGACACCCCTGCAGCCTACGGATTCCATTCTCCCAGGTTTTCAGTGAAGCAGCCATATACTATATAGAGGGGCACCACATAATTACACGATGACCATCTCTAAAACGGCTTCAACGAATCCCATCATGTTTGGTATCAAACATGTTGGAATCATACCTCCCACACTGTAAACGGTATGGGAGGTATGATTCCAAGCACTGGAAGAGCCCTGTGTTAGGCTCACAGTAATCCCATTACCAGTCTTCTAGCCCAGACAGCACAAAATGGTTGCTGCCGACCAGAGACATTTCTGCCCACCTGCTGCTGAGACAAGCTTGAGAAGAGGAAGGTGGAACAATAGGCATCCAGTCACAGGGAGGTGTGACCACCTCCCAGACAGGATTTAGTGTATTGGGACCTGGTGGATGTGCTTGCCAGCGCCAGAAAATCTGCATGAGGGGTATACTTGGTGTCCCTGTGCATAGTCCAAATCAAACCAGTTCTGGGAGCCATAGGCTCCCGCTCTGGCGTGAAACTGGACAAAGGATATGGGAGTAACCCCCCCCGTCCAAACCCTCCCCAGGGAGCGTCTCCTGGATCTTCCCAACCCTTTACCTAGGGTACTTAAGGACTTACCTAGGTGTAAGTCCCTAGATTCGTCGTGGGATAAGATTCAGATCAGACACCACTGCACTTCTACCGTCTACTTACTCTGGACTTTGCTGGACTTCGTTTGGGCCTGACTTAGTCTCCCTTCCAGTCTGCTGCATCGTCTGTGCCTGTGCATCGTACAGGAACCTTCCCAGGCCTGTGAAGCATCAAAGACACCTTTAGTAATCTCCCTTAGAGTGAAGGAGTAACTCCCCTGCATTTCAGGCACCGGAACTAAGTCGACCAGTCTGCAGATCCTGAGCTCCTCCGGACTCCGTGGGCTCTGCGACACAGGTGGTGGTACTTTACAGTTCCCGAGGCCTGTCCTGCCCTCTCACTGAATTTGAGGCCAGTATCCACTGTGGGTGTTGCAATAACCGAACCCCTGTGCAACACATCCAACTTGCAGTTGCAAAGGCTTGTAGGCTTCTTTGCAAGAAGATCTTCAGTCTCCCAGTAGCCCCAACCTCGAGCACCTCTAGTGACCAAAATCTTCAGCCACACGGCATCGTGTGCATTGTGGACTGCATCTTTTGGTGAGCTGCTTGAGGTCCTCTTGCGACTCCAATGCCTCCGGCCTGTGGGTCCACTTGAGGGTCAAACTTGTTACTTTTTGGCTCTCCTGATTGCTCGGGCCTGTTCAGACTCCCCTGCCTTTGGTGAGTCCCCTGGACCTTCCTGGCCCAGACATTGCTCCTTTTCTGATTGCTGCGTGACTTCACTTTGCCAAGACTTGTTGGTGCTCCCACCAGACACCGACCCCTCAGCACTCGACATCCTTCATGGGACAGCTTGTACTCGGGTCCTGGTATTCCGCAGCATCGCCTGGTCCTCACAGCTGCAGAGTCAGGGTCATCCTCATCTCCCCTGAAGCACCGACATCAGAGGACTTTCTTCTTCCAAGTCTCCTGGTCACTCCTGAGTGGCATAGACTCTGTCCCCTCTGCTTTCAGGTACTCCTCTTCAAGAATCCACGTTTGGATTCCCAAGGACACTTTCTCCTCTTCCAACAGTGGCACTTTCCTGAAGTCCCTTATTGGGTTCGACGGCGGTTTCTGACACCACTTGACACGTATGCATCCGGCTTCTCTGGTGTAGGTAATGTGGGTACTAGGGTATCCACGGGTAGAGTGGCTCTCCAACCTTCTGTCTTCCACGGGGTTTCTTCAGGGCTCACTGGGAAGGGTCCTTGATCTTTAAAAATCCAACCGCAACTTGCACATAGAGTTGAACGGAGCACGCGGTCGTGTTTCCACACGCTCTCCGTGGGGTCTCCATCTACTCACCTTGGGTGGTTCCTTGGGGTCCCAGCATGTCTACGTCCTCTTGACACTGTATTGACTTGAGTCGTGGTTCTTATACCACTTTTAGAATATGGTTTGGTCCCCCCCTCGGGCCACTGTGTATTTCGTGCTATTTACTATGTTTCTTGGCTAACATTTTGTGTGCATTATGTTTATCTCCATGTAGGAGATATCAGAACGTACTAGAAAGTATTATATAATAAATACATATTTTTATAAATACTTGGTGTGGTTCATTTTCACTTAATCTTTACTATAAGATTGCATTCTGGTGAAACAAGCGGCTTTACACTCCTTCTGGACTAAGCCTGAAGGCTGCTCTCCACAGCTACCACTTAGAGAGCTTTCTAAGGTTGTCTAAGACCTCTTATATCACCATAAGGGTTGTCTGGACTGGTGCAAGGTGCCCACTTACATTAGTGGACATCCTATACCAGGCCAGCTTCTCACAGCACCCATTGCCTTAGCTGTCTCAGTGTCCTTTATTTTCTCTAATAATTGCGACCTGTGGTCCGAACAGATATTACCCACCAAGGGGCAGGATGAGCAACTTTTGCTGAACCTCCGGTTTGAAACCGAGATATAAAGCCAAGCATACCTGAGCAACAAGACACTAGGTTTAACCCCTCTAGCAGCTGTGTCCGCCGCATCTAGGATGCACCGGATGGTGGTGTTCAAGAAATGATTTCCTTCAGAAACTATCTTCAAACCCCACTTCTTGGCCTCCTCTGGGATATATTGAAGGAGTTTCTCCATTTCATCCCAGTGGGCACAATCATACCTTGAAAAGAGCCCAATGTAATTAGCAATCCGTCAATGGTTGGTCAATTGTGCAGCTAACCTCTTACTTTCTACATCTTTTTGTTTACTCTCTTTATCTGGTGGAGGGGCATCACTAGTTGTTGGAGAGTTGGCCCTTTTAAGGGCTGTAGCGACTACCAGGGAGTTGGGTGGAAGCTGTCCCCTGATGTAAAGTGGGTCATTTGGAGATGCGTTATATTTCTTGTTCACCCTTGGTGTTATGACTCGGGCACAAACCGGTTAGTGAAATATGGTTGTGGTGTGATGAAGTATGCCTTTAAGCATGGGGAGATATTGTGCGGAGCGGTGACTGAAGGAAAGGGTCTGAAAAATAAATGTTGTGCCTCTAACGGCTCAGTATGTATATACACTTTGTGGAAGGAGGCTGCTCTATCAATTAGGTCGTGGTAAGAGACGGCATCATCAAGAGGGTCGGGCAGAGGACAGATCAGAATCTAAGTCCATGGGTGGTCAGTGTCTTAAGTGTCCCAGGGATCCTCCTGCAGTGGAATATCAAAGGTATTCCCTTCCAACTATTACCCTCCACTCATCCTGCCCTCGCCTCCCCCCCCCCCCCCCCCAAGTCTGAATGAGGTGACCCCTGATGTGTATATAGGTAGGGTTGCCTGGAGCGGTGGATGAGGAGTAAGAGTGTTGTGGTGTTGGGATGGGTGGTGGAGGAGTAGGAAGAGGCAAAGGGCTTGCAGCCTTGTCCACTTTTTTCTGCTGCTTTAGTGGCGGTGGCAAGTCCAAGGCTTCGTTGAAAGTGAGCTACCTTTTGGATGGTTGAGCAGCACTTCCTGAAGATCGAGTGAGTAGTTGACCCTTGTAAGGGTTGTATCAGGAGTTGTTTTTGTTGGGCGTCAATCTCTTCTTGCCGCATGTGAAGAATCAGTTCGACAGTCCAGGATCCATGACTGGACTTTCTGGTCGGCACAGAGGGTATGGGCTCCGACAACGGTCTCTGCTGCGACGTCGAAGATGTGGTCGCAGCTCTGAGGCTGGAGCAGTCGGTGCCGAAGTACTCAGTTTGGGTGTTTTTTTTGGCACCAAGCCGGGACTGAACATTACATTTAGAGCTGTTGGTTGGTGCTGAACATGGCCCAAAGGCAGTGGTAGCCCGGCAGTCTGTCTCTGGTGCTCCAAAGTAGCTGGACCACACATTGGCAAAGGTTGTTCAGTCTGGGATTGATACGGAGATGGGAGGGGGGCAGGGGTCCTGTACACACTGCTGGCTGCGCTGGTGGAAGATCTTAGATTTCCAGCTCAGAGCCAGAGCTGTCTGTTCTATCACCAAGAGGACCTGGTGGGAGACATAAGCCAGATGGAAGGAGGCCCCGAAGAGTGAAGGCCCACATGGGCCCTAAGTCTAGAGAAACCACTTGATCAATTTAGGAGTCGTTTGAATCGAATGGAAAGGATTGATAATGCTGAGGAAAGAAAAGCACCATGGAAACCAAAACAGTTCAGCAGGAAGGTGTCAAACCAGAGCATGGGAGCACAAGTCCGATCCAGATGGCAGAAAACAATCTTACAACGGAGTTGATGAACATGCGCATTCCAAGCAAGAGGATTCACAATACCTCGTGACTCCAAAGACTTTCTAAAAAAAAAAAAAACTTTAACACATTCCAGGCCCAACACTAGATGGCAAGATTATGTACAGCATGTGTATCTACAGCCACACATGCCTCAAACATTATATTTATAATATATATATATACACACACACACACACACACACATACGTAACTGAGTTGAGAATTAATTCCATCACAAAAATGCTTGTTCCAAATACTTCTTTTAATCTTCAATATATAATATCACAGTAAAACAGCCAACACATGTTTCGAGACACAGTCTCTTCTTCAGGGCTGTGCTGCTGGGACAATCCTTTCGAATTTGAGTTATTCGAAGGAGTCAATTTAGAAATATCTTCCGTGCTGCACTTCTAACGTCTAATACAAAAGTACGGCGGCAGATGGCTACGTTCAATTTTGACGTGAAGCTGGAGTGACCACTTTGTCATTAGTGTAAATCGAGTTGTGTTCTAAACAGTGACGTATCCTTATGTTAGAACTTGAGTGTGATAGAGTCACAAGGTAATAAATGTCCAAAACGAAGTTAGCATTCCAAAGTGAATCATATGCTCCCCACGATATAGGAATCAATTAGTTACCCAAAGAGCGATGTGATGAACATGAACCTTCACTGTTAGAATCAGCTACAAGTTTCCCATATCATGGGGAACATATGATTCACTATGGAATTTTAACCTTACTTTGGACATGTGGTAATTTCATACACCTGGTAAAGACCTGCATGGTAAAGGCAATGTGTGTAAAGGCATTGAGTGGTAATTGCCACATTGTAAACGCTGTTTCCCAACCTGAATATGGTGATGGTATATGCCAACACAACAAGCATTTGATCCTATTGGTTTTGCCAATTTTGTGCAGCATAGGGGGAGAAAAACCAGGTGGCCTTAGGCAACCTCTGTTGCTGGTACAGTCAGTCTGTAGGCTTGTGTATACGTCACCACACACCTACAGAAAGACATGAATTCCATTTTCTTTTTTTTATTGACCAATCTAAGATGGCGTACACTACTGTTTTTTTGTAGCAGAGTGCCTGGCAGCAAACAGCAGCAATCAAGCATTCAAAAATGCTAACAAAATATAAATTATCATAAGGGGTTAGGGGAGTAATGGATGAGCAGGCGGGGGAACCAAGAGGGAGGGAGAAAATAAACCCAGGTGGACGGAGGAGGGGAAAAGGAGCACACGAGGAAGAGGAGAGCAACATGGAACACAGGACCAGAAGGTGTTTGTGTTTTGTGTACATAAGGTAAGCACAAAAGAGAGCAGCACATTCAGGAGCAAATAAGTCGGAGCACAGGGCAGGTATTATGGTGGGGACAGTTACACAAGGGAGAGAGCTAGAAAAACACCTGCAGGGTCATGGGGTGCTTAATGAAAAGAAAACTATAGTTCTCTCTCTGGGGATCTCCATTGATAATCATGAGCACTGAACAGTCCGGCCCATGTATGGGGACCCTGGAGCAGTACTTTCAATGTCACATTTTCGCAGTATTTTCACCTTACTTCACTAAGTCCAGTAAGTATATGGGATAACAATGTAGAAATTTGCAACATAAAGCCAAGGTATAATGACAATTACATTAAATGTACTTTAAAACATAGAAGAAAAGTCATAGAGCTTCTTAAAAGTCACTACAAATAATTAAGAGCATTTTAACACGTCCTTCACAAAGTCCTTTTACATTATTTTAAAATGAATGACAGGGAAGGATAAGGTAATTTAGAATGCGGAATTGAAACAATGTAAGTAGAAACTGCGCATTTTAGTGCCTCTTGACCCTTAGCATCCCATCATGCCCTGCAGGGGGCAGTTTACACAGTTTTTTTCCCCGCTCCTGCTGACAGGATCCTGCAGCAGAGCTTTGCATTTTAAGAGCCTTTTTAATTTTACAGAAAATATTTTAAGGTGGTTCACCTGACGTCCCTTAGGAGGGGAGAGTATTTCCTGACAGGAACAATATCTATTTTTTCACAAAATGCTATCTCTTTTTGCAATGTGCCCAGAATGTAGCAGGAATTTGGCAAATAATGATCTGCAAATAATGATCCTCTGCTTGCCAGTGTCTTATGATCTTAAGACAGGTCTCTACAGAAGGACCCTCTAGGCGTAATTTGAGAGAGAAAGAGAAAATATTTGCCAGCTTGGTAAAGAGGAGCACTGAAGACCACCTGACTGGAGCGACAGCTGAAGGGCGAGGAGAGGCTGTGCCCTCTACCAGTGCCCTTATCTCGCCTTCTGAGCACTACCACAGGGGTAGATCCAAAAGTAGACTATCTGGTGAGAAAAGACGTCCGCGTTCGACAGTTGTCAAGAAGAGGTACAGCCGTTCCATGCTCACCGTTGAGGGCTGGTTCAACGTTGAGGACACACACGATGTCGAGGAGGAGGGCGATGTCTAGACATCATGTCTCTTCCCAGAAGAAGGTAGAGGAATGGCTTTTGCTCATAAAATCTCGCAGACTCCCATCTGCATTGGACTCTGAATACTCCACAGCTTATTCTCCTTCAAGAACGGCTTCTCCAGTCATCATACCTGCTTCTTCGTCTCGTGTGTCTCTAGCAGATTCTTCAACTGTTCCACCTCCTCAATCAATAACTTCAGCCACTCCTACAGTCTTCTGTACCAGTGGCACTAACAACTAGACATACAAGATCTCGTTTACGTCAAACCAGACCTCTCTCCAACAGGTCGAGGTTGAGACCAAGATCACATCATCATCGATCAAAACCTCCCAGTTGATCAAGTAACAGACGAAGACAAAATTCTCCATCCCAAGCTAAATCTTCAAGATCTTATCACATGACCTTATCTTCTGGCCTGTATTCCCCTTCACTAAAAGACTCACCACCAGCAAGGAGCTCTCCTGTTGAAGATATCAGCTCTTTCCAGGAGGTCCTTATCAGAGGCCCTAACAAATTAAACATTGGCTTGCCAACTACCACAGCTTCTACGTCGGTCTTATTTGAGACTGCACCAATGGTCCGTGTCTAGACCATTATTTCCTCTAGTCTCAGGGCTCTTAGAACCAACCATGGACTTATACCCAACTCCGGCATCTCCCCTACAAAAGAAATAAAGACCTCCATATCAGGATCCATTGTTTCTTTGTACAGATCCTACAGCAAACGTAATCATGTTGGCTGCCTTAAAACAACAAGCTCCTTCTATGGGTCCTACTGACAAGCAGAGAAAGAAACTGGATTCCGTCGGCAGAAAAGTGGGTGGTACTATCACCATGAAAGCTGCAAGTGAGTCTGCCCTCCTTGGAAGATATGACTCTGTCCAACAATCAAAGAATGCCTTCCAAGAGGCAAATGCCAGGACTTCCAAGAGATAATCAATGAGGACAATGGTATCCCACCAGGTCATCAGTGCTGCAAAGAGGACCGCCTTCGAAACAACTGATCACTGGGACTTTAAGGCAAGCTGCATAGACAGAAAGCTCTAGTAAGGACACTATATCCAACCTACTGCCAACACAGCGGTACACCACTTCCAGGCTAGAATTAGTCCATTTATTGACTACAATGTGGATAGGGTTGCATTGCACATCCTTGCCATGTCCAAGAGAGTGTGTTTGCAGTGGCTCAAGCCCTCTGGACATGTGGTGAGTGGGCAACTAAAACATCTCTGCACACTGGACACCAGCTCTGTGTTGGTCACCAGACTGAAGCAGAACTATGTTAAGTGGCAACACATCCGAATATTACAGCAACAATGATATTCTGTGCAACACAATTTTAGAACAGCACCCAGATTAACACTGACAGAAAATAAAGATAGAGCACAAAATATGTTTAGACCCAAGAAACGAGATAAGTTATAAACAAGCACCTAAGTGGTGAAGTATACCCATCACCACCACCTAAGTATTTAAAGAGCTACCACGTCTTTTTTAATTTACTCCAGTTAACCAAACTCTAAGAACTACGTTCCTTTTCCTCCAGAACAAACACGGGCTGTTGTGCAGGATGTATTTCCATTACACACAAAGTTCTAAAGGCCACATGCATTTGGTGCAGAGGGACAATGATCAAGTGAAATATTAGTTTATTTGACAAGCTGCCCACTCCAACTGCTCATAAAGCCAAAGGAATATATTCAACACAAATATTTGGATACAGATACTGTAAAATGCAGAGTTTGGAACCATTTACTTCATGATATGATTGCAGTCACATTTTACTCACTCGACTCAATAAATAATAAAAACTATTCACAGGGATCATGGTTTCTAACCCAGCCTCAGCAAAGAAGCTGCGCCGTAAATTTAGTAAACTGATTAACATATAATAATGAGACGTCCAAAACTTTGCAGTCTGGTCAATGTCACAAATACGTTTCCAGCTAAAAACCCTGTCCAACAAAAATGCCTAAGAAATATATTTCAGCATAACACGTCTTCCTTTATATTTCATATAAACTTCAAGAAGTTGAGTTTATAAAACGTAATGGATTTGCAAAAACAAAAAAGTCTCTGATCTGGAACCAGTTTAATTCTTGTATCAAGGACACTTACTAGTTTCAAATTAAAACTCTCTTTTCAATACTTTTACATGTTTCTGCAAAATGAATAAATGGTGAAGCAGTATCATGTTACAGAGTGCTAATTGAGCACCAGGCACAGATGCGCCACAATGTTCAAATGGAACAACCTAGGACATAGCAAATGTGTAGGAAGCATTTGTTGATGACATGTAACCCAAATACATTTGTGCATGAAACAAAAAGCCGTCAACTTTAACAGTAGATTTACTATCTATTGCCAACTTTTTTTTACAATGTGTGCTGCTAGTTGCAAACGGAATACTGCAATGTTATGCTGTAAGCCAAAACAAACAATGCCTTTTGGTCAAAGAAACAAGTCGTATCTAAACTCTAACTCATCAGGAAATTATTTGAGATAACGAGAACAGAGGTGCTTTAAAGTGCAGCCTCCACCGCCAACTGTAAGACTCCTTTACTTTGCCAAATGGTATCAGAGATTGTTTTTTAATCTATTTGGGAAGGACCTGTAGACATCGGGGACTTAAATTTGCCATTAAAAGACCGGAGAATTCTGTTGAATATTTTGTACATCAAAAATAAATAAAGCGCAATTACGCATAATCCAAACTATATATAAGGAAGGAATGTATCATCACAATGTAATGCCTGGTAAAGATATTTAGGTGGCCTCTATGGCGACAGTGCACTGATAGTCAGACAGCTGTGTGGAAGTGGGAAATCCCTCAATTCCTGGCGTGCGTAAAGAGTAGGTGTACCATCTACACCTCCAAACAGTGAAGAATACAGCATGCACCGGCATGTGTGGCTGTTGAAAGATGCTGTACTGGTGTAAGCAATCCTCAAAGTCTGATCAGCACATGGTGTACGGTGGCCTTTGACAGTAGTTGCAAGTGAGGCAGCTGGGGAAACAGTGGACATCCAGCAGAAGGATTACACTCACTGGACTACCATGTGTGTGCACAGCCAAAAACCTCGTCAAGATTGAGTTTAATTAACTGTCAATCCCATGTAGTTTAAACCACACTACCCTTCACTATGACGGGTCTGAAGGCATGGGAATCCCTGACAACAAAAAGCAGACTTGTCACAGTATATCAGGGAGGGAATTCGTAATGAAGCAACACATATCCTCAACTGTGATGAGGAACGCACCGACTGACAGCTGCATGACCATAAATGAGGTTTGGAAAAAGGAGAGCGTGGCCTGGAAATATAAATTGCAAATCCATTGACTGCGATCTTCTGCATTGTGTAACGACCAGCTCAAATGGGCTGGGGGAAGAATAACTTGGGCCTTAATTTGTTTTGAATGCAGCTGCATCCATTGACAAAGCCAATGAACAAGTTAGTATGATGTGGTAACAGTCTTTCTGGTAGATACTCTATCTAATAACAGAATCCTCACCTTAGAATAGCTCCTAAGTGCCAGACTGGATAGGCAGAATTATTTAGGAGAGTTTCCATTAACCACTAGGTGGTGTGCTGTTGCGCATTGGCTCCACACAGCCCCAGAAGTATGCAGAGGAGCCTTGTATATGCTCCAACCCTGTAGACTGAAGTTCATTTCTTGTCTTTTCCTTTTCCACACAGTCAAATGCCAAGTGCAAACAATTGCTGGCTACACTGTGCTGAATACTAACTCGAGATCTGTTAGATGTTAAAAAGAAACCACTCCATAGAACGGAGAGGAGAGTGGGCAGTGAAGAATCTGTGGTTGGATAGAGTATCCAACATAATGAGCATTACCAAAGGTAAGAAACTTGTTATTGTGAGGGATACTTCTAACCCCAGATTCTTCAATCAATCAGTTAACCAATCAACTATTTGTAGAGCACTGCTTATCACCTGGGAGGATATCCAGGGGCTGTTGGGGAGCTGCTGTTGGGAGTTGTCTGTCGAACATCCAGGTTTTTTAGGCCATCTGTGAACTTTTGGAGGGTGGGTGCAGTCAGGAGGTGGAGTGGGAGGCCATTCCAGGTCTTGGCAGCCAAGTAGGAGAAGGTGCGGCCACCTCGTCTGCTTTTTTGAAAGCGGGGCATGTGGGTGTGGAAGGCAGAGCGTAGTTGTCTGCAGGGTTGGCGGAAGTTCAGTCTTTGGTTCAGGTAGGCTGGTCCTTTGTTGTGCAGGGCCTTGCATGTGTGGGTCAGCAGTTTGACCTGGAATCTTTTCTGGATGGGGAGCCAGTGGAGTGCTCAGGGGAGGGGGTAATGTAGGCTCCTCTCAGTAGATGGGAGGTGATGTCCATGCAGAGGGAGTTTCTGCAGTCTAGGCAGCTGGTGATGAGGGCTTGGATGACAATGCGTCTGGTGTTGGTTGAGAGCCATTTAAATATTTTCCGGAGCATGCAGAGGGTGAGGAAGCAGGCTGAGGAGACCGCTTTTATTTGCTTCTTCATGGTGAGCTTGTTGTAGAATATGATGCAGAGGTTTCTAGCATGGTCTGTGGGAGTGGGCATGGGGCCCAGTTCTGAAGGCCAACAGGAGTCATTCCATGTGGAGGGGTTGCTCTCGAAGAGGGGTACCTCAATTTTGTTGGTGATGAGTTTGAGGCATTTGATTTGCATCCCGCTGGCTATGCTGGTCATGCACCTGTGGAAATGCATGAATGCCCACGTCAGAGCTGGGCAGATATCAAGGGAGAACATTTCCAGTACCAACTCAGGAGTAGTGGCCTCAGCCCTGGTGCAATGGGCTCTCAAACTTTCCAGAGCCTGCCACTGTATGGCAGATTTTAATGCAGAGGACTATCCAACCAGACAGGGCCCTCATCTCCACAGCCTTCACCTCCTTTGCTTCAGACAATCCCACAACAAGTCGATGATCCACTCAATTGTCTTTGCTATGATGAATGTAAAAAGCTTAAAGCCCTTTTGGGGTTCAACTGATGAAGCCTCTCCTCCTCTTTCGAAGGGTGCAGCAGAGCAAAGAATGCTGGTAGAGTAATGTATTGCCCAATCAGGAAAGAAGTCACTTAGAAAGAAGGCTGCCTAAATCCTTAGGACCAGTTTCTCCAGAAAAACGTGGTGTAGGTTGGGTGCATCAACAGTGCCTGCAGTTCACTTACGCAAAGAGCGGACGTAATCGCATTGAAGAAGAAAGTCTTCAGCGTCAGGAAACATTATGAGCAATTATGCATAGGCTTGAAGGGAGTCCACATAAGGAATACCAAGACCAAGTTAAGGTTCCACTGTGGCATCACAAACTGCTTGTGACAAAACGTGCATCAAACCTTTAATAAATCTCATCACAACAAGTGATTTGAACAAGGACACTTGGTCTAGCAAATTTAGAAAGGCCAAAAGGGTGGAAGACACCCTCCACCTTAGGATGCTCAGGCAACTCGCAAAGTGCCAGATGTCTGCTCAGTTCATGTGCACAGTTATTCAGGGAGTGCGACAGGTGGTTGGAAACAAGGATGCCCTGATGCTCAAGCCACCTTCAGAGACGCAAAGTCTCCTGGTGTAGGACTCCAGACCCCAAGCCTTACTGCTTATTGAAGTACAACATGGTGGAGATGTTGTCCATGATAACCCTTACCCACATCCCTTGATAGATGGAAGGAAGGCTTCAGGGCCCGATGAATGAATGGCCTGTAGCTCCAGCAGCTTTCTCACTACTGTCAGTGCTGAGTAATGGAGGGAGAGGGACCGGTCGCCTGACAAATTCTGGTCAATGAGCAAACACTGCACATCTCGATCTGTTTGTTTCGAGGCCTGGATGGTGTCGGAAAGGAGGCCCTTATGCTGGGCCTGCTGGAACTTCAGGTTCCACTACAGGGGTCCCATGTGCCAACTTGCATTGCTGACAGGATGAATATAGCTAAGAGGTCCAGAAGCTTCAGAGCAACACTTGCCTTGAGCCAGGATAGAGATTGAAATATCAGGACATTCAGGATCATAGCCTGAATGTACGGGAATCACTGCTGCAGAGGAAAAGCCTTGAACCCCACCATGTCCAGGAATGTGCCACAGAATCCACAAAGAAATTAGATGTGACTTCAGCTCATTTATAGTGAAACCCAAGATGTCAAAAGTTTCACTGTTGTAGGTGGTGCACAACTGACTGCAGCGAGCTCCCCTTCAGCAGAATAGCGCAACATCGGTCAGATTTGAGAAGATGTTGGTTCGGGATCCAACATGGACGCAAGCACTGGATCATCCTCGGTGCCAGGGCCATCAGCACCAGCTATGGGGTTGCAGGAACCAGCATAGATTGTGGGTATGCATTCTACAGTGAGGAATCAATGGTTAGAAGAGTCCATCAGAAAGGTGTTTCCTTGTTGACCAAGTGACTTTGCAAACGCTTTTTGCTGATGCTGTGCGCAACATAGCTAAAAAATAAATGAAAAAAGTGACAATGATGCAGAGAAAAAGCAGCCTGAAACACTGTGTTGGTGGTACACACGAGTGATGACATACTTGCACATACATCATCATGCATGCGCGTGCCAGCATAACGAAGCACACAATTTTCTCTCTTGTTTTTTAATTACAGATCCAAGATGGCAGATGTAACTTGAATCGATTATTTTTATAAAAAAAAAAAGAAAAAAGAAAATTTGTTATAGAGCATAAGCACTCTTTTGCATTGCGTAGAAGGTCGGCAGCAAAGAGCAGCTGCCGGGAACTTTAAAAAAACATGTATATATTTTGAAAGTTTGGCGCTACGGAGGAATGGAAAGTGTCAAGCAACACTGAGTAGAGGGTAGGCGTAAGCAATGGGGAATGATGAATGGGAGGTTGTAAGTAACATGGAGCAGATATGGGAAAAGCAGCACAGGAGGGACAGAGCAATACAGTGTGGTGGGATAAACATGAATTTGCATGCAGGCAGAACAAGAAGTAAAGGGCAACATGGTCGCGGTGGGGGCTGATATTTTGGGGGGGGTGGGGGAGGGGGGGGGAGGATGTACACAAGAAAGCAAGCTGGAAAACACATGCACATGCCCGAGTCAGGCCAGTAAAATCAGGCAGCTCAAGGTCACTGTGCCACGAACTTCGATCCAACAGTCACATTTGTATTTGTCGAGTGTTCCAGAAAAGAGGTTAGTACAATGTTCTTTAAGCAGAGCGATACAAAGCCAAAAGAAACAGCACTGGGGTTCTTCAAGTGACATGCTCACTGAGGCATGGAAAAGGCGAAGGGCTAATACTGTAACAGCAAATATCCTGATCTTAATCATTGTGACTCACATTCCTCCATGACTTGTGACACACATCTCTCCCAGTCACCACCTATGCCCTCCCTTCCATTCATCCCTCCCTTATGCCTCACCTGCCACCACAGACATACTTCTTTACGATCAGTACAGCAGCAATGACTGCGACCAGCAGCACAGCGACCACGGAGAGGATGACCGGGATGTTGTTATACTGGGAAACCTTGAACAGAAAATAAAGGATTAATACAAACAAGAGAAGTAATAGTAGGCACCAGCAATTAGAAGTGACAGCAGCAAAATGTAATGCAAAGCAAAAGAAGGAATGGGCACAAACAAGCAACTGCAGGTACTCGCAGAAGCAAAAGAGAAGAGACAGTGTTGAGTGTTCGCAGGCACAGGCAATAACAAAGAGTAGGTACAGGGAATTCAAACTAAAAGGAGGCACAGCCAATGAAAAGCAATATCAGACAATGGCAGTCGTCACGGGCAAAAAACATTCATATAAGTAACAAGTGATGGAAATCGCGCAAGATGAACAAATACGGAGCAGGTACACCATAAATAAATTTAAGAAGGCAGCTGTAACCCAGTGCTCATGAGACAAATCATGGCTTTTTCCTAAACATTCAGAACTGGAGTCTTAGCCTGCAAGCTATCCAATATCCTTTGTGCTGCAAAACTACATATCAAGGCCTTATGCTTATTGTTATGCGCAGTGACCTGGGACTGCACATTAGTTACCATGGCCTTGGGCTGCAGAAGATCACTGGTGCATTTTCCTTTCAGGTTCTTCTCTTCTCTGCTTGGGTTGATACCACCTGTGCATTGATCACCAGCTATTTTACGGTATCTGAAATTTCAAACAAACACAAGGAGAAAAAAGTTGTTCATTAATTAGTGTGTGAACAAGAGGAAACATTCTTGTTTTGTGGTTTGAGGAATCCCCTAGCCTAGGGGATTCCTCAAACCACAAAACAAGAAATCGCAGGAAAAATACAAAGCAAGTACTGCTTTGGGGCAAAGCATTTACCAATGACTACTGCAAATAATTGGATGTTAGACACAGTGGAACGAAGCACTTTGAGAAGCGAAAGCCAAATTCAAACATATTGCAGTCTCCATGAGCAACCTGAATGCACCTGCTTTGGGTATTAGTGTAGGATGGTAATAATATGCAGGTAAGTTTTCCCAGACGCACGAATTTGCAGCTGACATGCCGTTTGTAGATTGTCAATTTGTAGGATGTTATTTTTACCACTCTAGTAACCCCATTCATCATTGCCGTCTTCGAGTGCATATCAAGTGCATATAAAGTGCATAGCTTTGCCATTTTGAGTTCAACACATTGTATCTAGACGCGTGAAGCCTTTCCTACCACAAACAAGTTTTGCTTAAGTGTCATAAACGTTTATGTGAACGTCATAATTGCCTGTGTTCTTCACAAGAACAATAAGCTTTAAAAGTAAGACAGGACCACAGTACACGAATCCAGCCTCACATCTTTTGGCTGATGGTCCGATCAAGTTATCAGTAGGAGTAAAAGCCTAGCACTAAGAAAAGACAGCCATCTATAATGTGCCTCGGCTCCACCTACCCCTCATAAGACCATTAAGATACATATAATATGGATGGGTTACTACGTAATATGTCGTTTTCATCGTTTTTTTTTTATTGTAGTCAGTCGAAATCTGACAGACAACTAAAATTGTAGCCCTTGCCCTGACACACTAAAGTCAAGGAATATCATTTAGACAAACAGAAATGGAAACAACACCTGTGCGCAAGCGCTTAGCCCATTTAAAACACAGTTTGTTGAGAAGTAAAATTTGCACTTCAGGTAATGCTAAGAGGCCAGCACCTCAGAGGTAGAGCTCCTGCAAGACAGACATTGGCAATATGTGTTTTTTACTCAAGTGTCAGATTGAGGCTTTCCATCTATCTAAAGGGTTCTACACTCCGTGTATTTAGCTTTCTCAGTTCCATACAACTGGAGAGAAATAGCGAATAAAATATACACAAATCATTTTGGAGACACAAAATTTATTAAGATTCAACATCTCAAACATTATCTCGATATATAAACTAATAAAAAGCCTTACGACACTAAGCATGACATATTTATAAAGACATTTTGGACTCCAAGATCACATTCAACTTGCAGCGGCTAATCAAGATAATCTGCATGTGATGCTTCAGTTACATAATAGCCAAATACTACTTTAGATCTAGACTCTTTGAGGTGGAAAAGAAAGATTTAACATATTTTTGATTTGATTTTAATTTTGAAAATACTATATTTATTTTAAAGTCAAATTAGGACGTTCAGAATTTTTGGTGGGTGAAAAATATAAGTTGGAATTAGTACATTTACACATTCATTTACTAAAATGATGTACAGTTACACTTTGAAGTTTGTAAGACTTTTAGTGTGCTTAGCAGCCATATACAGAAAACATTACAATCACTTGAAAAACTTTACTTTAGCATATGGGCACATCTTTAGCTACCTAGGCTTCACTACGAAACCTCGTCCTTTGTTTAATTCTATACTCTGTCAATATACACAGCTATTAGTCTAGCTGTCACGACTGACAGCATGGAAAGACACTCAAATGAAGATGTAACTTTTGAATTTTTTGGTTTTTGAAAATAAATACAGACGGGGACCAGGTTGTGTTCTGTCTTTGTTTATATGTAAAAATCTGTAATTTTTTCTTATTAAACCTGGATTCATTGTCATGTCTGTAAGGCCCAAGAAACAGCATTATATAATACATCACACTCAAGTTATACACATTTTTAATCTTATCATGCAAAACAAAGCAAAGTTAGCATTATGTGAAGCTCTTCTATGACTACATTCATAGAAATTCCACAAAGGCAATTTCGATCTCTCAATCGATAACGAAGTGAACTTTTAACGTGTTACAATTTTTCAACAAGTCTGGATGCCCATTAACCTCATTATAGAGAACTGGAAAGTAATATGGATTTGATTCTCTCTCATGCTTGTCTGAACAAGCATTTGCAATGCATCGGTCTCGCCTTTGGGACCTTATATGTATTTAGCAATGCAGCATATTAGCCATTTGTGCTGAAACATCTACTGTTCTTTAACCTAGAAGCTAACTTGCCTGCTGAGAGGGAAGGAGTACACAAACCCTGCAGGATGTGTGAACGTCTAAGACGAAGCAGAAGCAGCTAACCACGGAGCTGAGGGTCCATCTACCTAGAGAGAAATGTGCGTGCTCCTGGAGTGGAGTGCAGTTTTTTCTCCGAGTGTCTGCACCACAGCACTTTTGTGAAGTAGGAGGGCGGCACTTTTAAACACCCCTTTCTTTTTGCGACTTGAAATAAGAAGCATTACCCCTTTGACAAGTCAGAAAAGCTTTCCTGACTAGTAAAAGTGATTTAGCAAATAACAAAATACAATTTTGCAATTGCAAAACATATTTAAACATGAGACCCAATCTTACTAAAATAATGTTCTTAAATTTCCTCAAAGCAGGTCCTATGAGTTTTGTTAACTAACAGCCATTCTTGACCAGTTTGTGCGACCTTGAGTTGCCTTAGGCTGAAATGGAAGACTATTTTCTCCTGTACTATAAAGTAAGAGGAGGAACAGACAGCTGAAAGAGATACAGTGCCTACTACTTTAAAAAAATTTAAATGTGCGCAACGTGTTAATCCGCCAATCTAAAAGCGGCCTACTGGGGAACCAGGTTCGAGTGTCATCTCAGCATCCTGTGATTCCTGTAAAATCTCTTTACCTCCCAGTGCCTAAAAAACACAAGCATTTGCAATGCAATAGGTCTCGCATTCACACAAGTTTGAGCTATTGGCATTGTAAATGACAATGCCTTTTATTTATGTTTTGGTTTTAAAACAGAAATAAAAGGCATTGTCATTTACAATACTAATAGCTTAAACTCCTGCCCCCTGCATGCCCCACAGCAATATATAATGACACTGACTCTCTTAACTGCCTCTTTCTGCAATGTACCCCTGCACGGACCAGCTGCGATGGTCCATTGCTGCGTTTTGTTCTGGACACTACTCACACGTTGTTGCAGTAGGCCCAGCCACTAACTCCCTGTCAGTTCTCAATGTGGGTAGTGATGCCCCACCGCTGCCGACATGCACAGGCATTGCCCTGTTCTTGCTGTCCACTAGCACCCTGGCTGCACACCAAAGGCCAAGAATGTGCCATTTGTCTTAACAATTTCTGGGCCGTATCAAAGACACATTTACTGCAGTGGAGAAACAGACCTGGTCTACACTGCACTGTAAGGGCCAGCCACACACACACACAACGGCATGGTTATACAAAGATACAGTTCCATAGAACAGACACACAGTGACGCTCAGGCTCCAGTAGTGATGTGCTGCCTTTGCCCTATATTTACAAGCTCCTTCAGGTCAGGCATTCATGTGCTGGAACCTCCATTCTTGCAGTTTCCAGTTTCCATCGATGTGAGCATCAAAAGCTGATGCTCTGGGGCATGGCCAGTGGCATGGCCGGATAACAGCACCGTTGGGCAGCTCCGTCAGCCCCAAACTAATCTTGGTACTAATCCTGCCTTCGTGATCCCCTTAATTAACCAAGAAGGAGGCCTGATGTCCCCTAGTGTATAGCGGTTGCAGCGGAAGGGCGAAAAAGAAGACTAATACCCTGTGAGGAGTGTCTGCGGACGACAAAGCCAGGAGCAACTCCAACGACCCAAGATGGTGGCGGGGTGCGGACATTGAGCCTGGCGGCTGTGTCGGAGAAAAGGAAAGCTCTGAGGCGCGGAAATCATCGAGCCTCCAAGTGTCCTGACATCGACAGACGAGGAGGCGGTGCCGGGGGCGCTCTCCGCGAAAGGTGTCCGTGCAGTGCACCCGACGGCAACAACCCTTTTGTCGGGAGGGGGAGGCCTGCGCAGCAGCGAGACCGGCTGCAAGAAAGAAGCTGGTGCGGCCTACAGAGTTCTGCGGACCTCAGAGGGTGACCAGACTTCGACGACAGTGGCCTCGGTGAGTGGCCGTTGGTGGGTGGGGTGGCCAGGAACAGCATAAACACATAAAGAGCACTGGGCGGCAATATAGGTAATAAGAGAGACGCGGCCGTCTGCCTGGACGGCGGCCGCTGAAATTGTGTGCGGGGACCCAAACCAACCGGCACCATAAGCCCATAGAGACCGATAGTGAGTAGGGGACCCCCAAATTCCATAGTACACAGCAGCTGGAGACAAGACCCCAGGAAACTGCGATATATGTCGCCACACAGGCGACCAGCAAGGAGAGCTACGGCCTGATTACTCACGGCGGAGACTTGGAAAGAAGCTGGGGTGGCCTACGGAGTTCAGCTAATCAGAGCTAGGCAGCAGTAATCACGTACCGAATCCTGGCATGAATCTGTGCGGCGGTGTCTGAGGGACTTCTCTCTCGATGCTCGGGGTGAGGCCACATTGATTGACAGTCAGCTGTGGGTTGGGGAAGAGTCCTTCCCCGACCCAGCAAGAGACACAAATAAACACGAGAACATCCCTGAAAAAAAAAAAAAAAACATGCCCACCAGTGTAAAAGGGACGGGGCTTAAAAAAGAGAAAGAAGCGAAAATACACACCCCCGAATCCGAAAAAGACGGGGCTTGAATTGACAGACAAAGCTCTTCTCCAATGGCTGACCAGCATTTAAGAGGCCAGCCAATGGAGAAGAGGAAGAGGGGCGGGTTCAAGCCCCACTACTGGAAAACGTTAAATCTCGATAGCGAGACTGCGCAAGCGCAGCCTTCGCTAGCCGAGACCTAAAAAGGAACTGAAAGACTTGAAGAAAAATGTGAGGAGGATAAGAACAGAAGAAACATTAGAATTTGCAATGAAAAGGAAACAGCAGAGAGATCAAATAGTGAAGATTTCTGTGCAGACTTCAGGCAATCCTTCAAGAAGAGCAAGAAGCACAGGGGCGTAACACAGGCCCCCGCAGCCCCCGCAGTGCGGGGAGGCCCCCAGCGCTCCAGGGGCCCCCTCACTCAAGCAAACCTCCATTTAATTCACGATTGAAGTTCAATCGTGAATTAAATGGTGCGCACAGAGGCGGCCTCCCCATAAATTAAATAGTGCGCGCCGCACACGCCACGGCCGCGGCCTCTTCATTATTTAAATGGTGCCGTTTTGGTACCGCGGCCTCTAATTGGTTTATAGTGATGGTGCGCACGCACGGCCCCCGCCGGGTGGGGCCACAAGGGACTTTCACTTCTTGCCGAGCCTCCGGCCCCTGAAGATTACATCGCGGCCCATCCGAGAGAAGTGGAGAAGAGCTGGTGTGGTAAGTGGAGTGTCCTGCACTGCAGGATGCCTCGCATAGCCTTATGGTACTCCGGCACCTGAAGATTACGCTGCGGACCCTCCTCAGGCCAAGAGAAGTAGAGAAGATTGCGTGGGTGAGGCAAGTGGAGGGTCCCGCAATGCGGGAGGTCTCCTGTGGCTTTATGGTGCTCCAGCAGCACCTGAAGATTACGTTGCGGCCCCTGCTCGGGCCGAGAGAAGTAGAGAAGAGCTGGTGCGGCAAGTGGGGGTTCTGTTAAACCTGTTAAAGTCTGTTTGGAAACTTTTTATAAAAACACATATATTGAAATCTACTGAATGGATTTAAACTGAGCACAGAAAAGCCCACTTTCGGAGTAAAGTTCTATTTCATGGCAGGTTTGGTGTAAATTCGTTCAGTGACTTGGTCCATAGGCATAAGTAAAATTCCCTACGTGAGCTAAAATGGGAACACACAACTTTCTTCAACCGCCCCTTAACTGTTATCGAACCCTCCCATCCCTTATCATGGATCTAGACATAAATTGGCATGCCGGACTTAAGCTAACTATTCAAGCAACTGCTAACTCTGGTGCAAATCCGTCCAAGGGATTAAAAGTTAGACAGATTTTAAAGAATGTTTTTTCAACGGAAAGTGCAAGGTGTCTGCCACTGTGTGATATAACAGACTGCACACATGCAATTGTACTGCTGATTATCGAGGCTCAGGCTATCGAGATACAATAACATCCAGGACAAAATGTGGAAGACCGAAATAGCAAAAGGTGAGTGCATATAGAGGAAGTATAGATTCACTATTCCCAACTCCACATCTGTGTACCTTGTACTGCGCAGGTACTTATATGTGGAGTTAGGTATAGAAAATCTAGACTTACTTGCCATTCGATGTTTTGGATTCGATATTCTGTCCTCGATGTTTATATACTTCCCTATTCCAGGGGCGTAACACAGGCCCCCGCGGTGTGGGGGAGCCCCTGCGCTCCAGGGGCCCCCTCACTCAGTCTCAGCAGAGCCATCAAGCAAGCCTCAAGTCAGTGCGAGCACGCGCACCATTTAATTCATGATTGAAGTTCAATCATTAATGGTGCGCACGACGGCGTCCTCCCCATAAATTAAATGGTGCGCGCCGCGCACGCCACGTCCAGCCGCACGGCCTCTTCATTATTTAAATGGTGCCGTTTTGGTACCACGGCCTTTAATTGGTTGGTAATGGTGGTGCGAACGCGCACGCCCAGGCCGGGGCCGGGCAGGGCCACAAGGGATTTTAACTTCTTGCTGCACGCGGGATGATGAATTCAACTGTGGAAGACTAAAAGTGGAAATGAAACAAAAGCGGACCAGGGGGGCCCCTGGAATTGCTGGCGCTTCACAGGTGTGGCTGTGGCTGATGTGTCGCTTTCAACACCTACAGCTGGCTGCAATTTCAGTGTCCTGCTACTGTTATGTACAACCGTTGCTACTGTGCTTGCTGTTCGTCTTTCTATCCTCTATGATGTCTGCTGTTTTTTTCCCTATCTAACTTAATGCAAGCTGCTACTGCCCTTTCACCCCTTACCACTGATTTGTCCTAATTCGAGGGGCGGAGTCATGGTACAACTATGGACATTTTCATGATTATCTATTGTCACTGTGAAACATGCAGGCCCAGGAAATGAAAATAGATATATTCTCCTGGAACCCATTGATTAGAAGGGGGTGGGGGTGCGAGGGGTAAAAGGCGTCCAAATCTGGGGGTGGGGGGGTTTAGGAGTGGAGTTCTGCCCCTATGTACCCACTATTTTTTAAACCTCTGCCCCAAAAGAAATTGAGACCAAGGAAAAATGCAACAGTGAAGCAGTTCAGGCTACTTAATTGATCACATGCAGATTTCATTTTAAGGTAGTTTATGGTGTTAAGGCACCTGCTGCAGGAATCTACTTGTATCCGGCAAGTATCCAAGTATAATACTAGTAAGATCACTCAGGTGGATTAAAAACTTGCAGTGTGTAACCTGCTGGTGATATGTCTGAATCGTACAAATCTTGTTGGGTTAATGTGTTCCTTCCTGCATAGTAATGTGTGTAACGTATAGATCAGAGCTTCCTATGGTCTTCTCCTAGCTCAGTGCGCTAATGCATGTGCTGCAGAGAACCTTGCACAAGTTGTCGGTCATAATTTACAGTATTGGATAAAATAGCCCAGTGGGTCATGGTTGTGTTGCAAAGATACTGAATACCGCCTGATTTGTATACTGAGCTGCTGGGGTCACTGGGATGTAAAATGCAGGTCTGCTCTAGCATGGATGGGTGATAGAAATGGAATAGAGTGATTTCAGATAGGCCAATGTTGTGACAGGGCACTGTTTCATGTGTCACTCCTGAGATGCAAGCCGTAACTTCTCCACTAGTGAGCAGTGTTAGCATATACACATCGATGTGCCCGCTGTCACTGCAGTCCGGAAAAAAACGGACCGCCTGTGCCAGGGCACAAAAAGAGCCCGATAGAGACCCGTTTTGGGGCCCCCTTAAAAAAACTGCTGGTGCTCAGCACCGGTGAGACCCAGCCCACTTAAAGCCCTGGTTTTACTCATGTCACCAACAGCAACTGATGTTCCGGTTGTAATTTCGACCATTTACCGTAAATCTACAGCAGTACGTCTTGTCCCTGCCATGAAAAGGCTGCTGTTGATGCCACCATCTGACTTAATGGGCCAGGAGTATTGCAATTACTAATCTAGACCTATATTCAATATGCTATTATCTGTAAACCACATAAAGAGCTATATTTTTCTTATGGCAAGGTCTGTGCTATATAGGTGAACTCAGTAGTAGAAGTCTAAACAGTTGCCAACATGGTATCACAAACCACATGTTATAGGTTGCTGGGCAAACCATAACTCATCCTCCCACCACTCACTGCTCTTGACTGCACAAAAGACATCACTAATAACATCTCGAGTTGCATTATCAAGGGCATCACTGATACCATCAATAACAACAATATTGTAAACACAAGATTAATGGCTCTCGCTCACAACAATACACATGTTAAATAATTTTTTCAAGGTACAGTTTGAGAGTTTTTGTCCACCAACACCTCTTACAGATAACATAACGTGTATTTGTAAAAGCGCACGTTCACGCGGAGGCATCTTGGTGCTGAATAACAGATGTTTATTGTTACCCAACTCAGTGGTACTCATTTTATTGAACTCAGATGGATGAAGGGCTGTGTGGACCCACCAGGATTTCAACCTGTGACCATGAGGTCAAACACAGGTCCCTGCAGTGGACGCATTAGTCCACTGAGACACCAAATGCTCCTGCCGATAGAGACTGTGTAGTTGCACACAATATGGTTTCTGTACATTGTTTTTAACTTTGGAGCCACACCCATCAGTCCAACTGCACCATTTACTTAGACAACAGACTTTAAGAATATCTTGCACTGCTTCAAAGCTGCTGAACAGCTCGTAGTCACAACCCTAAGCCACACTTGGTCTTCGATCCCTCTTCGCCAGCTTTAAGCCACACCAGGTGTAGAGTTTTCTGGCTCCCATAATATACTCAATGTGTGGATTTTTGTGACACATTGTTTGCACCTGATGTACCACTAACTAGTACAGTGCTCTCAGGGCTTATTACTTGAAATATACAGGATGCATTTATCTCTCCAGACCATATACATAGTGGGTGGCCGGGTGGTAATCAGAATTATTAGATAATTTGGATTGGAATCAGGGAGGGCATCATGGTGGGGCCCGGCTGGCATTAAAAAGTAAAACAAACATAGTGTGTCTTATGCTGCTCGGCCTCACCTCCCTGTCTGTTCTTTGGCTTCTTAGCCTCCCTTGATCACCTCATCATTCGACTGCTACCAGAAGGCTCCAGTCTTTGCAGCTATTCGTCTCCATGTGGGAGAGTGCAGTGTGTGCTGCTGTGCCTGTGACACGCGCACAGTCGAGAAAAGAACCACTTTGCTATGGTAACTTTCAAAACTAAAATATTGCAGGGCAGTACATCCTGTCCATGGGTTCCATGTCGAAAGTAAACTAATTTGGGCCTTAAGTATATTTCACACATTTAATAAGTGAAAGGAGGAGTACTTGTGACTTCGTCGATGCAGCCAGCGCAACGGGGCACGCGCAACATTTAGTCAAAAACTAAAGAATAAAGAAAGACCACTTAGGGTAGAGGGGCACAATGTTTAAACTGGCGGGTCCGTCACAGTTAATGATGTTTCTCAAGAGCAAGGTGTACCGTGGGCTCAGCCAGGGCGTGGGGTGAAATGGCTAATACTGAAACCGCCCCTTATGGACAGGTGGCATGGATGTCGTGGGGGTTCAGTGGTGATGGCGAAGCTCTTTGCTTCAGACCCGAGGGTCCCTCAGACACAGCAGTATGTGGGGATCTGGCCCTGTCTGCACTGACTGCAGAACCAAGGAGAGGTGGGCAGACTCTGGGTGGGCTCCATTGCAGCAGGGCAGGTGGGCAGTGGCTGCGTTCGCTGCAGAGCTAAGGAGAGGTCGGCTCACTGTGGGTGGGCTCCATTGCAGCAAGGCAGGTGGGCCGTGTCTGTGCTGGGTGCAGAGCCCCAGGGGAGGAGGGCAGTATCTGTGCCGGGTGCAGAGCCCCAGGGGAGGTGGGCAGTGTGTGTTGCCTGCAGAGCCTCAGGGGAGGTGGGCAGTGTCTGTTTTGCCTGCAGAGCCCCAGGGGAGGTGGGCAGTGTCTATGCTGGGTGCAGAGCCTCAGGGGAGGTGGGCAGTGTCTGAGTTGCCTGCAGAGCCCCATGGGAGGTGGGCAGTGTCTATGCTGGGTGCAGAGCCTCAGGGGAGGTGGGCAGTGTCTGTGTTGCCTGCAGAGCCCCGGGGGAGGTGGGAAGTGTCTGTGCTGGGTGCAGAGCCCCAGGGGAGATGGGCAGTGTCTCTGCTGTGTACAGAGCCCCAGGGGAGGTGGGCAGTGTCTGTGTTGCCTGCAGAGCCTGTGGGGAGGTGGGCAGTGTCTGTGTTGCCTGCAGAGCCCCAGGGGATGTGGGCAGTGTATATGCTGGGTGCAGAGCCTCAGGGGAGGTGGGCAGTGTGTGTTGCCTGCAGAGCCTCAGGGGAGGTGGGCAGTGTCTGTTTTGCCTGCAGAGCCCCAGGGGAGGTGGGCAGTGTCTATGCTGGGTGCAGAGCCCCAGGGGAGGTGGGCAGTGCCTGTGTGGCCTGCAGAGCCCCAGGGGAGGTGGCCAGTGTCTGTTGCCTGCAGAGCCCCAGGGGAGGTGGGCAGTGTCTGTGCTGGGTGCAGAGACCCAGGGGCGGTGGGCAGTGTCTGTGCTGGGTGCAGAGCCCCAGGGGAGGTGGGCAGTGTGTGTTGCCTGCAGAGCCCCAGGGGAGATGGGCAGTGTCTGTGCTGGGTACAGAGCCCCAGGGGAGATGGGCAGTGTCTGTGCTGGGTGCAGAGACCCAGGGGCGGTGGGCAGTGTCTGTGCTGGGTGCAGAGCCCCAGGGGAGGTGGGCAGTGTCTGTGTTGCCTGCAGAGCCCCAGGGGAGGTGGGCAGTGTCTGTGTTGCCTGCAGAGCACCAGGGGAGGTGGCCAGTGTCTGTGTTGCCTGCAGAGCCCCAGGGGAGGTGGGCAGTGTCTGTGTTGCCTGCAGAGCCCCAGGGGAGGTGGGCAGTGTCTGTGTTGCCTGCAGAGCCCAGGGGAGGTGGGCAGTGTCTGTGTTGCCTGCAGAGCCCCAGGGGAGGTGGGCAGTGTCTTTGCTGGGTGCAGAGCCCCAGGGGTGGTGGGCAGTGTCTGTGTTGCAGAGCCCCAGGGGAGGTGGGCAGTGTGTGTTGCCTGCAGAGCCCCAGGGGAGATGGGCAGTGTCTGTGCTGGGTGCAGAGCCCCATGGGAGGTGGGCAGTGTCTGTGTTGTCTGCGGAGCCCCAGGGGAGGTGGGCAGTGTCTGTGCTGGGTGCAGAGCCCCAGGGGAGGTGGGCAGTGTCTGTGTTGCCTGCAGAGCCCCAGGGGAGGTGGGCGGTACACTATACTAAGCACACATTTTTAGCTTAGGTGTTTTTAGCCACGTCCGTCCGTAATTACATCGAACACACACTTTGGAGAGACCCCCCATATTTTTCATCCCACTAAAAGACCCAGAAACAACACCATGTCACTGTCAACTAAACAAAATGGTCGCACACTGCTCCACCCACTAGCGTGTTACCCCGGAGAACTGTGGTTCCTGTAGTCAGCGTCGGCGGGTACGCCTATGCTCAGTGGTGCGTGCAAGTCAGAGTAGCGTTAGCCATCCCTGGACACGTGTTTCGCGGTAGTTGCCGCTCGTCAGCAGGGAGTAGGAAGAGTGTGGGGTTGCATGTGTAGGCTGCTAAAATCATATCAGGTCTGGTACCTCTCGTAGCGACGCAGGTGCGTAACCTACAGCCCGTCGGCTGTCGGGGCTCAGGGAGCCACTAAATAACTAAACAAAATGGTCGCACCATGTCACTGTCACCTCATGGCCTGGCACTGTGCATCATGCATGACTCATGACAAATTTCCAGATTGCCTATGTGCAGAGGCATAGTGAACCCTCCCCCACCGAACCCCGCCCCTTGCTTTAGGGACTACGGCGAAATCCTTGATGGGCCTCTTCTGTCTGCAACTCTGCAGACAAAGGCTCAGCTCATAATTAATATGAAAAGGTGGACAAGTGAGTAGGTGAAGGGATGGGTGGACAGATTAGTGAAATGGTGAATGGATGAATGAAAGGTTGAATAGATGGATAATGAGAGGATGGATGGATGAGTGAAAGGATGGATGAGTGAAAGGATGGATGAGTGAAAGGATGGATGAGTGAAAGGATGGATGGATGAGTGAAAGGATGGATGGATGAGTGAAAGGATGGATGGATGGATGAGTGAAAGGATGGATGATGGATGAGTGAAAGGATGGATGGATGAGTAGGTGGATGGATGAGTGAAATGATGGATTGATTAATTGATAAGTGAAAGGGTGAATGGATGGATGAGTGAAAGGGTGGATGTAAGGATGGATGAGTGAGTGAAAGGAAGGGTAGATGGACAAAAGGATGGATAGATGAGTGAAGGAGTGAAGGGATAGATGGATGAGAGAAAGGATGGATGAGTGATAGGGTCAATGGATGGATTGATGAGTGGATGAGTAGATGCGTGGATGGAAGGAAGGAAGGATGGCTAAGTGAAAGGGTCGATGGAGAGAGAAAAGGAGGATACATGGATGAGTGAATGGGTGGAAGGATGAGGGACTGGGTGGATGGATGGGTGGAAGAGTGGATGGATGAGTGTACAGATAGATAGGGTGAAAGGGTGGATGGATGGATAATGGATGGATGAGTGAAAGGGTGGATGGAGGGATGGATGAGTGAAATGATAGATGGAAGGATACATGATGGATAGGTTTGCAAATGGTTGAATATGTTTGGATATGGATGGGCTTACTTATATACTACTGCACGACCTCCTCTGATGGGTCTGTAAAACGTACCTTTTGTCCCAAAGTTATGTCCTGAATTTTGACCTCCTGTCCTGAATTTTGACCCGTGGTAGGGCAAAGTGGTAGGTGGTGAGCTGGGCCGCCGGGGGGGGGGGCCCTCCATGTGCTTTGCAGGGGGGCCCCCTCAAGTTTCGTTACGCCACTGAAGAAGCACCCACAAAGTGAAAGCACATTGAGGGAACTATCTTAAAGAAACATCAAGATGCAACCAAGGGATGTTTTAGTGAAGCTTGGCTCTACACCTTTCAAAGATAAGATTGTTATGGAAGCATAGAACTCTGATACAGTCTCCATCAAAGACAGTGAGGTGGTGCTCTAAAAGGATCTATCCCACAGCACCTTGAAAAAAGAGCCATGATCCCGATCACTAAATAGCCGAGAAGGGGCCAAATCAAATATAGATGGACTAAACCATTTGCGCTATGTTCCTGGTCAACTTCAGAACAATCACAATAAGCACTCCACAGGAAGGCCTTGGGTCTCAACAACAAAGAGGGGCCCTCACCTATCCAAGAGAGAAAATCTATCCACATGAAGAAAGAATGCTGGGTGAGAGCAAGACATTTGAGGAAGGCAAGACATAAGCCTAAATTGGGGACTCAAGAGTGAACTAAGTGTCTTGAGAAAGGTACATTCCTGGAGTGGGTAACTCTGCACGGTGGGCTGGAATGGAAACATTTCATGAATAAGCACCCAAGAGTGGGCTGATGGTAGTTCTTGTTGGACTAGGTAATGCAAATACTAAGCAGGGTGTATCAAGGGGTAGGCAGTTGGCCAAGGCGTACTTACCCCATCAAGATAGGGGTGTTTCTATTCCCTTCCTGCTTAGGGCACAAAGGAGCTGAGTTCAATAAGAAGAGTTCACCTGGGTGGGAGTGGGGGATACATTGGGATTGGGGGAGAGTAAGACAAACCAAGAGACATCCAACAAAGGCTAAGGGATGCCATAGAATTACAGGCTTACTATAGAGCTTTAGAGAATATACTTGGGAATCATTCCTATCAGTTGAATAGATGGCCAGAATATTTACCTGAAACGTCAGAGGGCTGAATACTTTGTTCAAGTGACAAGGTGTGGCATGCGATCATAGCTGAATTTACAGATCTGGAATGCATTTAGTAAACTCATCTCCTAAAGAAACATTTTAAATTAATGAAGCACAATAGATATCCCAAACAGTATGTCACAGTCACTAATATAAATGGGGTGGCCATGACTGCATTGCATAAATACTTAGCATTAACAATTCCTAAAGTGATATATGTGACATCTGGGAGGGTAGATACATTATTCTAGCAAGTAGTATGGAGGGGCTTTCCATCAATGTGATATGCGTGCCAGGAATCCTTCCAACTCTTTGAAAGCAAATGGAGGAATTGCCCAAGGGGGATGGCTATCTGCCCAGGTGATTTTTGTAGTCCTAGATCTATGTCTAAAAGGTTAGGAGATGCAATCAGAGAGAAGGGCCTCTTTGATGTATAGAGAACCTTTCACTCTCAGGACAAGAGTGCACATACTTCTTACATGTTCACAGTTAATACTCAAGGACTGGTTTGACCTAACGTACACATCACCTAAAGCAAGTCACAATCATTATCTGACACATTATGGTGTTATTGGATATGAAGCTAGGGATACCCCAAGCAAAAACAACAACAAAGATGAAGAAACAAGATTAAAGATATTTGATGCTTCACTACTGAAAGAAAGAATGTATGGTCAAGATATCAAGATATATAGGAGGGGATTAGAGAATATCTGAAATTCAATGAGATTAATTAAATCCCACAAAACAGAATGAGATGCCTTAAACGAAGTAAAATGTGGAAGATGAGTAGCTGTTAGAGCTGATCAAAACCAGAACTGGAATTTAACTAAAAAGAAATAAGTATCTTAACTTAAAGCAACAGAGACTAAATACAAAACACGTGACCTCCAGGTTTTAAGAGAAATTACCTCCCTCAAAGGCAGTTTCACCTCCCTGCTATGGCGGGATCAAAGAACGCACCTTTTGTCTCAAACAGAACTTTGATGAGCAGGCCAACAAATCAGATTCCTGGAGAGACAGCTTCAAATAGGCCTCAATCGAAACGGCGATGAGATAAATATTCCATGATTTCTGCAAAACTATGTAGGGAGAACCAGTCGATAATAGCTTGTTTGCTGAAACTCAAAAATCTTTCTACTTGCCAAAATTAAAGACTCCTGTGAAGAAAGCACTGGAGTAGCCTTTTTACTGAAGTAGTAGCTAAAATAATATCAAAGAATGAATTAAAACCCAACAAAGTCTTAGCTTAGATGGCTTAACAAATACATTCTGCAAGCACTTTGCCACAGACGAGGGCAGGAGCTGCTACAGCACTGAACCATAAATCCCTGGAGCGTTGGGTCCTTTAAAGGGCAGTCGGTCTACTTGAAACAGACTCCAAGATTTTCACAAATGTCCTGGTTAAACTATAATGCCAGATATTACATTCCTGATACATCCTGATCAATCTGGATTTATTTTCCAAAGGCAAACATTTGACAGTATCAGACATTTCTTTCTCTGGATTGACAAGTCGAACAAAAGGAAATTGCCCCTGGCCATTCTATCACAGATGGTGAAAAACCATTGGATGGGGTGAAGTATTCTAGTGAAATTAGGACTATAGCCAAAGATGAGGGCATTAAAAGAGGCAGCACCCATGGCTAGATTAACAGTCAATTGAATAAATGAATAAACTCAAAAGTTTTTTGTCTTGGCAGGAGTATCCTCGGTCTTATTTGCCATGGTAGTACCACCCCTAGAACCGAAGTTTAAATAACTAGGCTAAGCCTGATGTAATAACCACTCTTTGGGGGTGGTGGGCAACAACACAAAATTAATTTCCTATTAGAAAATATCCTCCTGACTTGGAATCCTGTAATTATGAAACTTGTTAAAGTATCAGGTCTCAAAGTAAACCTTGATAAATCAGAGATTAGGAGTGTGTACCTGGACAAAATATACAAGAACAATTAGCTGAGACATTTCCATTTCACTGGATAAGAGACAAAATGAAATACTTGGAGGTGTGTATTACACCTGCGCTTAGTGCGGTACACTAACCTAATTTTTTTTAAAGAACTTCAAAAGGATCTACAGCACTAGCAACCCATTTTTAAATTTTGACTGGATACAGTTGCTTCACTAAAGATGCATATACTCCCCCCGTTCCACCACGGGCTTTCCCGTTTGTTGTGGAGGGAGATCGCGGTACAGTTTTGGTTGGGCTAGAGGTGGGGAGGCGGAGAATTGCGTGCAGCGGGCGCGCCGGCGGCCAAAGGCGCGCCAAAGGCAAGCCCGTCTGCGGCCGACCGGGGCAATGACCCCTGCCCGCTGTCTTCTTCAAGGTTAGTATACTCTACTACACAACTCCTTGCCTTACGCCCAAGCAGTAGTGCTGATTGCATTCAATTGGCTGTTGACAATGCAGCTATTCATACCTGCTCTGGCGTTAATTGTTCTTTTGTTCTGTCCCAGTCTTACTTGTCTTTGGATAACGAACGTAGATCCATTACGATGTTAGATGTTTCCCCCCCTTCTCAGTTTCGGTTTTTGAGTTTAAATTGCGGTTCACTTCCTCAGCACAAAAGATATATTTTTGATCTCCTCCTGGATGAGTTACCGGATGCTTTCTTTCTCACCAAGACCTGGCTTCATGAAAGTTCTGGGCCCGATATTGCTATTGCCCTTCCATCTAATTATGCCATTGTTCGAATGGATAGAGCCATTGGGAAAGGTGGGGGGATTGCTATAATTTTTAAACAACACCTTCAGTGCAAATTGGACCCTTTAAACCTTCCAAATATTTGGGCTTATTGGTTTATCCCCCTCCAGGCTCTTCTACTTCGTGGTCAGCCACCTTGCCTGGTTTGTTATCTCCATTACTTTTGAGTTCCACTAAGTTTTTGTTAATTGGTGATCTGAATTTACATTTGGAGGACGTTGCAAATCCTACATGTACTAATTTTATTGCAGATCTTTTAGCCATGAATATTAATCTTTGCAACTCTGGCCCCACACATAAGGCTGGACACTTTCTAGATCCTATCTTTTCTAGCCTTTCCTCCATTGAATGTGAACCAGCAACACCTATTCTGTGGTCGGATCATTTTTTATTGAAGTTTATAATTTCTGTTCCTGTAAGTCTGACATCTGTGTTTCCTTTGTCCATGTTTTTTAAAAGGGACTGGAAAAACATTGACATAACTACCTTGAACAATTTGCTTAACGTAAATACCCCTATTCGTTTCTCAGGTCAATTTATCTGCTAAAAACATTCAAAATTGGCTGTCCCATGCTGTTGAAGAATGCCTTCCTCTGACTAAGAAAAAATTGATTCACCATCGCCCCCCAGCTCCATGGTACAATGATACCCTTAAAGCTGAAAAATCTAAATGCAAAGCACTAGAAAGGAAATGGCGAAGAAACTATGCCCCTGACTTGAAAGCAGTCTATAAAAAAATCACAAAACATTTATCATGACTTATGTAAATCCACGAGAGCTGCGTATATTTTTAAAACTATCACTACTGCTACTAACTGTCCTAAGACACTCTTTAGCTAAGCCACTGCCATTAGATAAGAACCAGTGTGAAGATCTTGCTCTCTTTTTTTCATGTAAATAGATAAAATTCACTCTGAAATAATTAATTCCTCTCTATTTTGTTCTTCTCAACAACAAATCGACCACCATGACCTGCATGATGTCGCCTTCAAATTCTGCTAGCATTCTTATGGAACATCTTAATGATCCTTCTTTGTTAGCTTCTTGGCCTCCTTTGATCTGGCCTCTCTCGGTCCTATTCTTGAAACAATAAAATCTGGCTCCCCCAACGATCCCCTACCCATTTGCATTATAAAACAACTTGATCCCCTTCATCTTCAGGTTATTCGGAAAGTCCTTAATTCTTCTCTGCAACAGTCCAGAGTTCCGTCTGGACACATTCAATGGTTGTCCCGTTGCTAAAGAAGCCTACTGCAGACCCTAAAGTTCTTGCTAACTTTCGACCCATTTCCCTTCTGCCTATCTTTTCTAAGATTTTGGAAAGATATTCACTTATACCTTTCCAAGTTTGATGAAAAAAACAAAATACTTCATTCCTCACAATCCGGTTTTAGAGCAGGCTTCTCGACTGAGACCACTCTCTTAGGGGTCACGGAAAGATTACGACTTCACCTAGATGCAGGAGATACTTTCGCGCTTATAGTACTGGATCAGAGCGCGGCGTTTGATATTATCTCCCACCCTATATTAATAAATACACTGAAATCTTTTGGCATCTGCGGTTCAGCTTTGGATTGGTTGATTTCTTTCCTAGCTGACCGCACTTTTCAGGTCTTCTCTGCCTCTGACAGCTCTAATGTCTTTCCATCACCTTTTGGAGTTCCTCAGGGCTCCATTTTGAGTCCTTTGCTTTTCAATCTTTATGTCAGGCCGCTTGCAGACATTGCTGACAGTGCTCGGCTGACCCTTTTTACATATGCTGATGATTCCCAGATTCTCTTCTTGCTTTCCAATTCTGACCCTTGCTCCTCCTCTGGCCTCCAGTTGGGCTTACGACAAATTGCAATTTGGATGAGCCAAAATTATTTGAAACTCAATGCTAATAAAACCGAGGTCCTTATTTTAGGTAAAAAGAAAGATCTCTGGGGCTCCTCTCATTGGCCGGACGAGATGGGTGCTCTTCCGCGGCCAGTTGATCATGTCCGCAACCTGGGATTTTATATCGACGATTCTTTGACAATGCACCACCAAGCAGTTAAGGTCGCTGCTACTTGTTTTACTATTTTAAAATGGCTGTACAAAATACTCTGGATGTTGCCAAACGCTACCCAGAAAACCGTAGTCCATGCTCTTATTACATCACGGCTGGACTACGGAATGTTCTTTTTCTGGGTGCAAACAAGGCTGTGTCCCGCAGATTGCAACTTGTACAAAACTCCGCTGCAAGACTCCTCTGTAGGGTCCCCAGATGTTCTTCTATCTCTGGACATCTTCGGGATCTACATTGGCTCAGAATTGAAAAGCGGGTCGAATTTAAAGCATTGAGCTTTATGTTTAAAATCAAATTGGGTTTAGCACCTGATTATTTGCACACCCTCGTCTGCCCCTATGTTCCTACCCGTCATCTTCGCTCTGCTTCACTTGAAAAGTTCTTAGTTCGTAGATTTAAACTGTTTAGAATGGGTGGTAGATCTTTTTCGGTTCTAAGCCCCATTCTTTGGAACGCCATTCCTCTTGCTATACGCAAGGAAACTTTGTACTCCCAGTTTCGTCGCTCATTAAAAACCTGGTTATTTAACCAATAATCTTTTAGATTCCAGCACTGTCCAGGCGCCGGGAAACCCTTTTTGGGTAGCTGTTGCGCCTTATAAATTTAATAAATAAATAAATATAAATCAAAAAAATTCATTTAAATAAAAAGCCAATTATCATTATCAAGCCGCTGAAAACAAGGTGGGTGGCCAGCCGCCGAAGATGGCGGTTGTATGAAAGGAGAGCTCCTGGGCCGGGGCCTAAAAGACCAGTCGCATCACTACTTTTCCTGGGCCATCTGCCCAGGCGCCACACTGAAAATTAATCCAGACGTCGAGAACCCTTACTTAGGAGCTGACACGCTGCTGCGGAGCTGCGATACCAAGGGAATGGCGGACTTGAGACGCATGCTAGCAGAACATCCTAAAAGCAGGCCCAGGGGAAGGGACCAGTGACGACCCAGGGCCTGACACTAAACACAAGGAGAAACTGGGCCTTCATGCGGAGGAACTGACCGCAGCATGCCCGACCGGATCTACGCTACCTCAAAAGCGCGCCTGTCGATCACCTGAGGGAGGGGTCTCAAGCCCATGTGGAGATTGTGAGCGGAGCCCTGGTGCTGGGGACAGTCGCTACACATCCGCCGGACGGAAGTCCTGCATGGTGTGGGGGTGATCCTGCAGGAGATGCGGTGTCTTGGATATCCCGGGCGGATGTGACGGAGGTGCTCCAGGGACGGCCTAAGCGCACACAACCAGGGAGGTTGCCTCGCGACAAACCTATGAAATGACTCGGCTTCAGTGGCGTGGGGCCCTGAGGCACTTGGACCGAATATATGTTGTTACTACGCATTCTGTTGCAACGCATGCCTTTACCACGCATGCGTTATAACGGAATGCTTTTTCTTCGCATTGCCCTTACCTCGCTTTTGCCTTTGCCCCGCTTTTTCTTTTTTTTGGGGGGGGCCGGGGGGGGAGACCCCCCAAGCCCCCTTTCTTCTTCTTTTTTCCTTTTTCTTAGGTCTTCGTCGACACTAAAGAAGGACTGACGCTTTTTTTTCCGACCAGGAAGACGTTTTTCCGTGATGACGTTGCTTGCGTGGTAAAGACGTCATTGAAGCAATACGCGTTGTGAAGACGTTTACGAGGTAAGTGTACCGTTGTAAACGTAACGAGTAGAAAATGCTTCATTGTAAAGGCTGTTTCCCACTTGGACCAAGATTGGGCTGGGCAACTTACGCGGGGGGGCGAGTGCTGCAGTGGCTGGCAGAGGTAGATCCATTCCAAACACTAGTCATGTTGTGCATTTCGAATCACGGAGGCGCTAAAAGAGAACCGACCTGACTCGCAGTGATTTGGACAGGTTAGTCCGCGGTCTGCAGAGGAAAGGAGTCCACTGCATCGTGAAGCAAGTCAAAAGGTGCGCAAATCTAAAAAAAAGTGAGCTGTGCCAGGCGCAGAAGCGACGGAGGACGCAATATGGCGCCATGAATGACCCAACAAGAATTACCTTGTCTGCCATACTGAGACTGGGCACGAAGCGCTGAACTCCTGCAGGGTGCAGACCCGAATTGGTCTATTTCGGGTCTGCCAACAGCACAATAGTGGCGTATGCTGCACGGAGTGTGCTGGGCCTAGACTGGAAGCACGCACCAAACACAGTTGAAACCAGGCACACTGACGGCAGAAGCTACAGAACCACGTGTCATCTACACCCCAATATAGGTCTGCACCATAAGAGAACTGCCCGGACCTCTCCTGCTGGACACGCTCACAGGAGTACAGGCAAGGGCGAGCAGAGTATAGTAACTGTTGAACAAGTTACTTACCTTCAGTAACGCTATATCTGTAAGAGACCAAGATTAGTTATGGATTCCTCACCTTAGAATTACCCCCAGGCGTCAGACTGGACCTGGAGAATTTTTCGTCAGCAGTACCCCCTGGCGTCGGTGACTCTGCGCTCGTCGCTGGCGTCGTGGGCGCCGGAATGACGTCACGGTAACTACTTAGATGCCACCCCTGCGCGCTGACGTCAGTTCTTTACACGACACTCCATGCCAGAAGCGCAGAGCCATGCAAGACACTGACCACTGGTGCACAAAACTAGGGCCCTGAAGGGAAGTCCCTTAACCTACAAGTCAGTTTGCAGAACGGGGAGGATGGGTGGGGCAGTGAGGAATCCATAACTAATCTATGTCTCTTACAGATATATCGTTACCGATGGATTCCTCACCTTAGATACCCCAGCAATACCAACCCCGGAGGTGGGTCTGCGAACCAAGTTCACACCAGAAAGTCCTGGAGAACTGAACGGCCAAAGAAGCGGTCTCTTCGGACTTGGCTGTCCAGGCAGTATCGTTTGGTAAATGTGCACAATGAAGCCCACTTAGCTGCCTGGCAGATGTCATGAAGGGGGACTCCACGTCCCAAAGCAGTAGTGTCTGCCGTCGCCCTGGTGGAATGGGTATCCAACCCCACTGGAGGTTCCTTTTTCGTCAAGGAGTAACAGATTTTAATGCAAAGAACGACCCATCGAGAGATGGTTAGTTTCTGCGCGGCCTGACCTTTCTTGGCGCCTACATAGCCAAAAAAGAGCTGGTCATCCACCCAGAATTGTTTTGTGCGATCCAGATAAAAGGAAAGTGCACGTTTTGGATCCAGACGGTGGAGCCTCTCCTCTTTAGAAGGATGCGGGGGCGGGAAGAAGGTGGGCAAAGGGAGGGTCTGTCCTATGTGGAAAGAGGTAACCACTTTGGGGAGGAAAGAAGACCTAGTGCAAAGGACAACTTTGTCCGGATGAACAGCCAGGAAAGGAGGTTTCGAAGAAAGAGCCTGCAGCTTACTCACCCTGCGAGCAGTGGCGATGGCGACCAGAAAGGCAGTTTTAATTGTCAGAAGTCTGAGAGGACAGTTATGTAGCGGCTCGAAGGGAGTGCACATAAGATATATCAGAACCAGGTTCAAGTCCCATTGCCCTTAAGGAAGCGATTTACAATAGGGGACTTGAAAAGAGAAGGCTGGTCAGGAAGCCGAAGAAAGGCCGAAATGGAGGAAAGATAGCCTTTTAGGGTGCCAAGGGCAGAGCCCTGCTGGGCCAAAGAAAAAATGCAGAGGAGAACCTCAGAAAGGGGGTGGGGGCAGAAAGGGGATCCACAGCCTTTGCTGCGCACCATGCCGCAAATGTGTTCCATCTACAGGCGTATACCCTTTTGGTGGAGGGGGGAAGCCTGGCTGCCAAGATAACGTTACACACTTTGGGAGGAAGGTCGAAAGCGGTCAACTGTTGCCGCTCAATATCCACGCAAAAAGGTGGAGGCTGGACAGGTTCTGGTGGAGGACCGTCCTCTGCTGCTGGGACAGAAGATCCTCCCGAAGAGGCAGTCTGATCAGAGGATCGATGGCCATGTGCAAGAGCTCGGGATACCAGACTTTTCATGCCCAGTTCGGGGCCACAAGAATGACTTGGTCCCAGTCGCGCTTGATCTTTTTCAGCACTCTGGGTAGAAGTGGGAAAGGGGGAAAGGCTTAGAGAAGACCGCAACTCCACCTGCGACGAAAAGCGTCGTTGAGTGAGCGCTGCCTTGGCAATTCCAACGCGCAGACCTGCTGACATTACGCGTTCTCTTCGGTGGTGAATAAATCTAACCAAGGCTCTCCCCACCGCTGAAAGAGACCTTGCACCACCTCCGAGTGAAGACTCCATTCATGATCCATCATGCACCAGTGGCGGAGTTCATCCGTCCTGGCGTTCAGAGAACCTGCCAGGTGTTGAACCACCAGGGACATGCCCTGATGTTCCAGCCACTTCCAGAGACGAAGTGCCTCCTGACATAGGGTCCACGGCCCCACCCCACCCTGTTTGTTGCCATACCACATGGCGCTGGTGTTGTCTGTGAACACCTGCACTACTCTCCCTTTGACAGAAGGAAGGAATGCCTTCAGTGCAAGACGGATTGCCCTAAGCTCCAGAAGGTTGATGTGGAGCCCCGACTCCGCCGGAGACCAGAGGCCTTTGATATCCGCCTCTCCCATGTGGCCGCCCCACCCCAGAAGTGATGCATCTGTCACCACTGTGAACTCTGGTTAGGAAGGGAGAGGGATCTGCCGTTGACCCAATCCTGGGTCGTTAGCCACCACTGCAATTGGTGAGCAGTGCCCTCATAGATCTGGATGCAATCGGAAAGATGCCCCCGATGCTGTGCCTACTGGAACTTCAGGTCCCACTGTACAGTCCGCATTATGTCACCTGGCATAGTCCTGCAAGAGGCCATGAGGCCCAACAGCCTCAGGGTCATTCTGACCGAAACGAGGATAGAGGCTGAAAGAATGGAATCATAGCCCGAATATCTCAGAATCGCTGCTCAAGAAGATAACCCTGAAACTGCGCTGAGGGGATAAGGTGCGACGTCGGCACGCTGATGGTGAACCCCAGCGAATGTAGGAGGTCGGCCGTAGTCTGGAGGTGGGAGACGACAGTCTGGGGCAAGCCCGCCTTCAACAGCCAGTCGTTGAGATAGGTGAAGACTGGAACACCTGATCTGCGCAGATGAGCTGCGACCACCGCCATCACTTTAGTGAACACACGAGGGGCGCTGGTAAGGCCAAAGAGGAGCACAGTAAACTCCAAGTACTCATGACCTACTGTGAACTGCAGGTAATGTCGATGGGCCGGCAGGACGGTGTCCTGCAGGTCCAACGCTACCATCCAGCCTCCAGGGTCGAGGGCAGACAGGACCTGAACCAGTGTCAACGTCTTGAAATTCTCCTTCCGGAGGAAGCTGTTGATGTTCCTGAGATCCAAAATAGGTCCTTCTTGGGCACTAGAAAGTAGTGGGAATAACAACCACAACCTACTTCTGGGGCAGGAACTCACTTGATGGCTCCCTTGGCCAAGAGAGCCGTAAATTCCTGTAGGAGAAGGGCCAAGTGATCCTACGACATGCGATGGAATTGAGGTGGCATGGATGGAGGGGTAAGTCTCGAAGGGGAGGAAGTAGCCTTTTGGACTATCTGCAAAACCCACCTGTCTGACGTGATTGTGACCCAGTGGGGGAGGTGATGGCGAATCCTGACATCCACTGGCGAATGGTGGCCCTGAAAGGTCAGACTAGGAGGGCTTGGAGGCTGTTGTAAAGGGGGGGGGCTGGTGGACTGGCCCGCCCCCAGACCCACAACAGTGGGTCCCACGCCCCCGGCCACGCAGAGGTTGGACAGCTTGCGCAGACCTGTGGCTCTGGATGGAACGTGGCGGGGCACCCTTTATGTAGCCACGAGGCGAAAAGCATACTGCGTGGGGGGAGAGCTGGAAGCGAGGCCCAAGGACCTGGGCTTAGCCCTGGAGTCCTTACAACACTCGAGCGCGTTGTCTGCTTTGGCGCCAAACAAGCGACGGCCATCAAAGGGCATGACCAAAAGTGTAGCTTGGACATCACCCGAACAGCCAGTGGAACCCAGCCAGGTGTAGCGTCGTAGGGCTACTGACGTTGAAATCGACCTGCCTAGCGCGTCAGCGGTGTCCAGCCCACACCATATGGCGAACTTAGCAGCGTCTCTCCCTTCGGCAACTGCACGGGAGAGCACGACCTGGGCCTCCTCCAGGCACTGTGGCAGCACCTGCGTGACCGTGTCCCACACAGAGTGGGAGTAACGGCCCAAGAGACATGCGGTGTTCACCGACCGACCGCAGTCCTAAGCTGGAGGAAGAAAACATCTTCCCAAGGTTATCCAGCTTCTAGGTGTCGCCAATGGATAGGGCGCCGGAGGTGTCACGAGGTTGACCGGCACCGAACGGTATCCAGGCCTGGAACTTTGGGGGCCCAAATGCGCATCGGCGGAGTAGGGCTGCCCAAAAATAGAATGGAGGGCTTCGTAAAAACCACAAAGTTGGGCAGGGGTCGATCTGGCTCCCGGAAAGAGAGGAAGGCTTGGAGTCGAACCAACAGACTCCACGGGCAGAGCCGGACGACTACCTGCTGCATCCCATCGACCGACAGACAGGGAGAACACGAAGAGCAAGGGTGCTTCTTTGCCTTCTTTTTCATGTGCTTCGACTTACCCGAAGACGAAGACTTCGAAGAGGAATGGTGGTGATTGCTCTGCAACCGGTCCTGCGGCCTCCCTTTCGACCGGGACCTTGAGCGGCACGGAGCCAACTGCCGGGCCTTCAGATGTTTTCGGTACCGCTCCTGCAAAGACTTCGGAGCCATGGCCTGGCAGTCGGAGCACAACTTTGGGTTGTGGTCGAGCTACAGGCACCAGAGGCACACAAGATGGGGGTCCGTCACGGACATCAGCTTGTGGCAGGAGCCACAAGGCTTGAAGCCGGTCCGCTGAGATGACATTCCTGTGCACCAGGAGTCATAACGACTAAAAAGACGTTGACAAAAGTCGCAAAAATGAAGTCAAAAAGTGACTCGAGGTACCACTGTCTCCGGATCTGCACTGGCTGGTGAAGAAACAGAAAGAACTGATTCAGAGAGCAGGGCCGGCGTCCAAGTAGATACCGCAACGTCATTCTGGCGAGGCCAACGACGAACGCTGAGTCGCCCGACGCCCAGGGGTACTGCTGAAGAAAAATTCTCTTAATCCAGTCTGGCGCCTGGAGGTAATTCTAAGGTGAGTAATCCATAACTAATTGTCTCTTCCAGATACACACATTATTTCATTGCAGCCCTAGATCAAAAGTCCAGTAAAGTCCTCCAGGGTCAGATGCCAGTATGGCATGGGCCGCACCAAGGGGAGGCAGGCTGATGCAGGAGACACTGGGCAAGCACAACACAGCAGGGCTACCAAGCGGGAACCACGGATGAGACTGTGCTCCCCATCTCAGTGGGCCCCCGTCACAGGATAAGTTGGATATTATATTGAGAGAGATTAGGGAGTCTCGTGCAGTGCTGGAACAACAGTTGGGGTCCCTTACAACAGATGTTGTCCTTCTTGAAACGCATCATAAGAAACTCACTGACAAGGTAAACACCAACATACTGATGCTAACTGAGCAAAGGGAGACCGTTTCAAGGCTTCCGCACCAGGTTTCTGTGTTATAAGACCAAGTTGAGGATTCCAAAGGGCGTTCAAGTCAGAATAATGTACGAATAATTGGACTGCTGGAAATCTGTAAAGGCCCTAATGCCACCCAATTTATAGAGACCTGGCTGCGCGAAGTAGTAGCTTCTGAGGGTCTTTCAGAGATGTTCTGTGTGGAAAGAGCACAGAATCCACACCAGGGACCGCCTCGACAGAAAGTGGCCCGAATACTCAGTTATAAATACCGGGACACAATCCTTCGCAGCGCACAAGATTAAACAGGATAAAATCCACATTTCACTGTTCCCGGACTATACCATCAATGTCTAGAGACAGCGGGCCTCCTACCGGGGGGTTAAAAAACATTGCAAATCTTTAAATCTAAAATATGCCCTGCTATATTCCGCTCGACTCAAAATTCTTCAAAAGCAAAAAAGGTAACTTCTTCAACAATCCAGAAGATGCATGGGCCAGGATAGAACACACCTCTCTGGAGCGCCCCATCATTGAGGAGCATTTATGCCCCTCTTCACACTCCACACGACAGATGCAGACCAAACACCAGCGCAGAAAGCAGCGATGTCGAGAGGAGGATTTTCTTCCCACTCAGGAACAGATGCTGGAGGGCCGACGGGCCACAATTCTGTCCACCGCTACACTTCGGGAGATAAGACAACTCACAGAGGAAGAGTCCTCATCAGACAATAGACAGCACTCAGACTCTGAAAACCCTACCACTCTTCCCCTCCATAACGCCACAAACGGCAGATTACTTACTGGGATGAGGAGACACTGACCGACTACTTCGGATGAATGTTAAGTGAGGATATACTCCCTGTTTTTCTTGTAATTCTATGGTAATGTATTGGTAGCCTATGATAATTCACCTTCCTGTGTGCAGTTGCTATGGTTCTGATGTCATGGCACATTATTGTGCTTGAATATAATGGGAGGGTGCCTTAGGGTGGATTGAGCGGATCTCTTTCAGTACTAAATACTTATTCTTAGCGAGGTTGGGTGGGTCCCGGGCCTTGGAAAGTTCGCCTACATAGGATAAAATAACTGGTCCTAATTAGTGATGCTGTCGGCTGTTCTCACAATGGCCCCACGAGTAAATGCACACTATATACTGCAGTTGTTAAACTATTATGTTGTTTATGTTTGGTCGAACATTGTGCTTCAGTTGGACCTTGTATTGGGAAAGGTTTGTGGGAACGAGACAGGTGTTTCTTCTGTTATGGAACTACAGCATAGGCCTAGCTCAGACACATACATGAGTTGTACACTTCACATAAGATGATCTAATGACAACCACCCAACATTTTAACTTCGCCACTTGGAATGTCAGAGGGATGGACTCCATTCATAAACGCCACATAATTTACGCTCAACTACGCAGACGAAAAGCACGAATAGTATTCCTACAGGAAACCCACTTGTTGGCCTCAGAAGCTATCAGAGCCTGACAAAAATGGGGGGTGGGGGGGACAACTGTTTCATACACCTTACCCAGCATTTGCACAGGGCTGCGATCTGGGTTAAGGCAGGAGTCCCCTTCGAAGCACTGGACACACGAATAGACACCAACAGTAGATACTCTAATCTGAGGCCGCCTAGATTGTGCACCGGTGGTTCTTAGTATCCTCTATGCCCCAGTCACGGAGCAAGACTTTTTTCTGGGCCAGGTTGGTATGGCACTGGCGGACTGGTCCATGTATCCTTGGATTCTAGGAGGGGACTTTAATGCAGTCTTAGACACGGACCTCGACCGCTCAAACCCCCCCCACTGCCAGAGGCAGCATTATTCCGACAGTCTAAAGTCCTTTAAACTTGGTCTCAGGGGTGGTCACTAACTGACGCACGGCGCAGCTGTAACATGGGAATGCGTGAATACTCCTTTTACTCCTCGACACATGCATTGCACACATGGATTGTTTGTATACTATGCAAACCTTCACTGCTAACGTAAATCACACACACAACGCATCTCAGAAAAACATTTTCTGATCACAACCCACTGGAACACTCACTATCTTGGGGACGCGTACCCACACTGGTCCCAACATGGAAGCTAGACCCTGTCTCCTAGAAGATGGAGTATTTCGCGACACTATAGGCACCACCATTGACACCTACTTCACAAATAACACAAACACAGCTTCCTCCTCACTGATTGAGTGGGAAGCCTTCAAGGTCATCATACGAGGGACAATGATCAGCTCTGTTGTGGGCGTACAACAAACAATTAGCTGAGACCTAAAGGGGGTAGAAGCGGGATAGGTGCGGCTTGAACGGAATGCGGCATCAAGTGCGAATAAAGCGACAGTTTCATACTGCACCCATTGAGTATGCAGAACAATTAGAGTGCCTGCATGTGATAGACTTTCATACATACACTCAAAAGATGCAGACATGTCTGTTACACTGCTAGCACAATTAAGAATGCCACCCCCCCCCCCCCCTCCATACCCATACTGGAAATTATTACCACAACGCAAACTCGTTTAACCACACAGAGTGGCGTCAATGAGGCATTCCACGATTACTATAAATCCTTACACACGGCCCCCTACATGATGGGACCTCAAGCAATTGAGGATTTTCTGGATACAGTTCACTTGACACAGAAGATGGCGGCAGACAGAAAGCTGCTAACACGCAAACCACTGTGGCCGAAATCCGTGCTGCTATCAAGGAGCACCCCGCAACAAGATTCTAGGCCTAGACGATCTACCGGTGGAATTTTATGCCGCTTTCATTTCACAACTGGCTCCTCGTTTGGAGAGGCTATATCGTACCTTCCTTTCAGAGGGAGCGCTGCCTCCTACTAGAGTGCAGGCCCTTGTGGCCTCAATGCCAAAGCCTGGCAGGGACCACACAGACATTAAAGCTTATAGGCCGCTGTTGCTGCTCAATACAGAGTACAAAATACTATGCAAGTTGCTGGTGTGTCCTCTACTACCGAGACTCAGACGCAAATCAATGCGGCATTGTGACTGGGAGAAATACATTGTTGAATATATGCAGACTTTATCATGTTATGTAGCGCATGCCCTGAAGTCTCTCACTGGACCTCCGTAAGGCCTTCAATACAATGAGTTGGGATTACATGTTGGCTGCCCTCAAGCGGTTCGACATCCCCCACAAATTCCTTCAATGGATTAAACTACTGTACACATCTACGACATAGTAATGTACACCAAAGCCCTCCAAGAAAACTTACTAGCTTTAGTCCACACCTTTTCGCACTTCGAGTTTCTCACAGGGCTAGCAATAAATGTTGGGAAATCCCATGCATTCCCCTTCAAGGGTAACTTCCAAATGCAAGCGATCCTAATTGTGAAAAGGAGAATGAAGTAGCCTCCAAAATATTCAGATACTTGGGGATACAAATGCATAGGGACCCACAGGATCTATTGGACAGGAACCTCCAGAAAGAAATTACCTCTCTGTGATCCCAGGTCAATTTTTGGAGATCGCTTCCTCTTTCTGTAGCAGGGTGACCTGCAATATCTAAAACAGTAATGCTCCACCGCATCCTAAACTTTTTCACCAATTTGCCAGTAGTTATTCCAATGAAAATTTTTAAAACACTGATCACCATCCTAGTATATTTGATATGGGGTAAGGGCTGCCAACTTATCAGCTTAGCAAAACTGCAGCTGCCGTCAGACTCCAGCGGCATGGGGGCACTGGACTATCAGGCTTTCTGTTTGGCTGGGCAATTACAGTGGCTCTCTTACTGGCTGGCCGAAACCTGCAAGAAATAGCCTACACACCCCAAATGCTTGCCCAGGGGACACTGCACACATTGCTATGCCCTGAGGTGCGTATTCCAACATCGGCTCTGCTGCTGCTCAAGGTGGCATTCACATATTAGAAAGCGGCTTTAAAATATACCGTGCGGACTACGCCTTATGTCCGAATATACCACTGCTAGGCCTTTTCACTCCCACGGGCAGACTGACGCAACGCAGGCTGTCCACATGGGCACATGTAGCCGTGACCAATGTGGGCGCACTGTTCGGGGACGGGACATTAATCAGTCATGCATATTTCATAAACTAACAGAGGCTCACAGATACAATCTTTTTAACACATGCAAGTCTTGTAAGGTATATCAAACGTAATTGGGCTCCCAACGGGTCTGAACCCGTAACACACAAACTAGTTCACTCAATGCATTTAATGGGCACTGGCAGACATTTAATACGCTGGTAATACCAAGGCATCCGTATATACCAATTCTCGACTCTCATGCGATTATGGGAAAAGTGGGAGGGAGACGTAGGCAGAGTACTTCTAGAAAAAGAATGGAACACTATTCTTGAATTCTCAAAACAGGTAACCCGTAACTCACGATATAAAGTTATACAATATATGATAGTACAGCAAGCTTATCTTACACCGCAGAGGCTATACTCAATATTTCCCAATATCGCAGCGGCATGACCGAGATGTCCTGAAAGGATGCTGATTTGTTACATATGCTGTGGGCCTGCCCTGCCTTATCTACCAGGTTTAAACTGGGGTGGCATGATGAGCAAAAGAATGATGAATTTAACCCAGATCTCTTGACTGGGGGAGAATGTTTTGATATGTTCTGCATTCCGTCCATCAATTGCGTGTCTTTTGCTTTCTCGCCCTAAGTGTGCCGGCTATGCCTAGACGTAGGTCCCGGGCTCACTGTGCCACTGGATTCAAGCTATCCTGGCTGAAGAGGGGTGAAACCCCGAAACCCGTCCTAGGATGCTTGTTTCCGGTCCAGGGAGGACCTGGCGTGGCAGTTCGGGCTGGGCTGTTCCCATGAGGCACAGGGTCAAGACTGATTTGCATATGGCCAGGTCTAAACTGGGGTGGCATGGTGAGCAAAAGAACGATGGATTTAACCCAGATCTCTTGACTGGGGGAGAATGTTTTAATTTGTTCTGCATTCCGTCCATCAATTGTGTCTCTTTTGCTTTCTAGCCCTATCTACCTACTTGGCACAGATCACCACAGCACTGAGTCCAGTAATCGGGGGGGAACATATGGCATACGGTAAAAATATGGGTATCCACACAAAACACCTGAAATTGTAGCATGATGTTAGAGCAGGTCAATTCTCATTTCAATAATTGAATGCTACACCCATCAACTGGGAGGCGGGGGCGGTTGTACTCATAGTTCAGTTTTTTAAACAGGGTCAGATACTCCGACCCGATCAACGACGACTAGACATGTTGTTTGCAATGTCATGTTGCTGCTTCACCGATAGTGACTTATGCTTGCTTATTGTAACAAATGTAACTGCAATGTGTGATATCATCAAGCCTTATCTAACGTTGGCCTTTATGTGATATATGTGTTCAATATTTTGTTTTTACTTAATCTGTAAAACCCAATAAAGTCAGTTACAAAAAAGAAAAGTCACTGAAAACAATATATGACGATAGAAAAACTTTAACAAACCTTTTTAATAAAAGGAAAAATGAAAAGGGAATGAGGAACAGAATTAGCCGAGGGTCTACACGAGAAAGCTTCAGAACAAAACTGACACTGTCCCTTTAAAAACTTGACAGTACAACCAGCTTCCCATTATACCCCACGGGTGACAGGTCAGGTCATTTTTAAGGAAGATTGGTGGATCCTGGGTGAACAATTGAGGTAAACTGTAATAATGCTTGCCCGGGGTGTAATGATGGTTGCTTGAGACTATGATAAGGATTCCCCTGGAAGAGATCTAAGATTATAGGTAACCAACTTTTCGTTCTCTTCCAGGGGATCCGCATCAATAGTCATAAGCACTGAACAGAATAGCAAGCCTATCCCACAAAAGAGTGGACAAGAAATAGAGACAGTTCCAACAATAACCCAAAAAGATACCTAAAAATGCCTGTCCTACTTGAGTATCTTACCTGGAGTCTGACTCCAGACATTAATATCTAGTGCAAGTGTGGACAGATTTCCAGGTAGCAGCCTTGCAAATTTCTAACATGGGAACATTCCTACAAAGGCTATCGTTGAAGCTTTTCCTAGAGCATAGTGAGCTTTCAGTCTACCAGGTAAGGGCTTTTTCACCAACTGGTATGCAAAAAGTGTACAAGAAACATTCCACTTAGAGACGGACTGCTTTGTAGAGGGCAAACCTGTTTTTGTTGGACCATAATATATGAACAGCCAATCAGATTGCCTTATATTTTTAGTTTTATCTAAACAGAATTTCAAAGATCTTGCTACATAAAGGGAATGCAGAAATCTCTCCACTGGAGTTACTGGTTTAGGAAAAAAATAAGAAATAGAAATCATTTGAGTAATGTGAAAATCTGGAACCACCTTATGAAAAAAAATCAGGAGGAGTTCTCATTACCACTATTACTATGGAATAGTGTGTATGGTTCAGAGTTAAGTAAGGCTTGAATTTCACTAACTCTGCACGCTGAAGTAATAGCAATTAAAAAGCTGTCTTCCATGTAAGGTGTTGTAATAAGACTTTATGAACAGCTTTAAATCGGGAGGTTACATTCATTTAGAAGAAACATTGCTATGTTTTCAAGGAGGTGAAGGAGACTTAACAGGAGGGTAAGCTTTCTCAAAATGCCTAACTACAGGTATATTAAAGGAGGAGGTTTATGAATGACATTTCTTATAGGCTGTTACAGATGTACCTGTAAATTAGATCTTGACAGATGAGGTAGGTAATATCATGGGTCACAGTTCTTTTGTATGCACCAAATGCAAAATCTCTTCTACTTAAACACATACAATTTTCTAATGGTAGGACGTTTTCAGTCTCTTGAAATGTCTATGTGAGTTCACTGTCCTTGGAGAAAGGCACCTGTGAACAACATCTGAACTGAGAGATCCTGATGGAATGGCATCCCCACCATTACATTTTTTTGAGCTAGTCCACCATGAAAGAGACTGAATTTCAAACTGCGAAAGAAACAAGTCTCTGTTCCCAGCTGCCTGAGAACAGGCTCCACTGATTTTATGGACATTGTTGCAACAATCTCATGTGAAGTCTGGCATAAGGAACTAGGAAGATACAAGATGCCATGGGCCCTATTAAAGAATAGATCTGTTGTGCCTAAGGATGAGTTTTCAATAGACTGATACACTTCAGATGGATAGAGGATAGTCTCTCAGCCGAAGGATACTCTTTTGCAGATTGGGCATCAAGGATTGCCCCTAGAAAATGATTTTCTTGTCTGGATTTTGTATATTTTTTCATATTGATTCTAAGACCTAGACTTGAAAAGGTGTTGAGACAAGTCTGAGAATGTTTGTGTTTTTTTCTGTGGATGGACTCCTTATTAACCAGTCATCTAGCTAAGGGTAGACAAAAATATTTTGCCTGCTTAGTTGTGCTGCGACGATAGCCATATATTTTGAGAATGTTTGTGGTGCTGACTTTATACAAAAAGGCAAGACTTTGTATTGGAGATGCTTGGAAACTATTACAAAACATAGAAAGGTTTGATGTTTCTTTACGATTGGTATATGGAAATAGGCATCTTGAAGATCTACAGCACACATCCAGTTTTCTTGGTGTAGTTGAGGGCAGATTTGGTGTATTGCAAGCATGCTGAATTTTTCTTTTTTTATGTATTTGTTCAATATTTGATAAACCTGAATGGCCTTTTGGTCATTTTTTTCAAATCAGAAATTAATAGGAATGAATTCCCAAACCTTTTTGATGAAAAAAACCTCCACTGCATTTTGTTCTTTTTTTTTAACCTTTATTTACCAATGCACAACGTACAGAGTGATATCAAGAGGCCGTAAACGGTCAGTATGCAGGGCGTACATTTTGATTAATCATCATATTCTAAGGCCCCCTCTGCAGTCATACTGCATGAGAACAAGCGCAGTAACAATAAAACAAAGGCACAGAAAATTAAACAAATGGCACCACATGAAAACTGGTGGAGTATAAGTTCCATGAAACAAGGGGGGAGGGGAGGACCGACCCATTCGTTCCTTAGCTCGTCTCACACAGTCCCCACCCGGTAAAATTGACCTACGCAGAGAGTGCAGATTTACCAAAGGATTCCTGCCATTGCTGTTAAACTAATGTCCAATAACTTTCTGGCATCCGATAGTTAACCATGAGCTATCTAAAGTATCTGTGCCCCGTGAGGCACATGGCGTGTCAAGTGCTTTGCAAGGGTGGACTGGTGTTTAAGACGCTGCGGCCGAATCCGGCAGGGGGTCTTCTCAAGGGGGTGGAGATCTTTGTTCCCCCAAACAATTTAGATACTCCTATAATGGTCCCTATAGAGCTCGTGGACGGGGAGCAAGGGACATCAGCTCCCAATAATTTGAAAGTTGCTCGCGACAGTATACTGCATCCATGAGCCAATCCCTTTCCTTGGGTGATCTACGACAGCACCATACCATTGCCACTCTGCGTTTTGCTAACAGTAAAAGAATGGCACCATTCTGCGAGAGGCAGGAGGCACATCCCTGACATACCCAAGGAGACTGAGTAGCGCTGTGTCCGATAAGCTGCATTATGTTATAGTATGGACAGTCCGACTCACTGTGGCCCTGTATCTTGCAACCCAAGCCAGGTGGAGGAAGTCTGCTCTTGGGGCACTACATCTGTGACAGTTCTTCACATCAGTTAGCCCTATTCTGTGCAGGTGTACAGGTGTGCGGTAAAAGAGGTGGAGAAAGTTAAAATGTATTAGTCTATGTCGCTTATTCGGGGAGAGTTCAGCCAATTGCCTACAGCAATAGTTCCAGTATGCTTCCGTGAACTCAGCGCCAAGGTCTAACTCCAAGTGGGATCTCGCATGCGTACCTATCTGTGGCATGTGATGCTGCAACGCTGAATAGAGTTAAGTGATTAATTTCCGGGCTGCAGGCGTTTTCTCCACTGCATTTTTCTGTAGTAATAGGTTGACTTCCTTTTGCGACAGACTTACCTGATACGCCAATGTTGTGGCTCGACAAATTGAAGGAGGACGGGACTTGAAGCGATGAGAGCATCCATTCGGAGTAATATTCAGGACCCACTTGTCTTTGGTTATGTTTAGCTACCCATGAAAATAACTGGCTAAGCTTCCTCCTACAGGAGTGGACAACAGAGGAGGAAGAAGGAAGTCATCGTTTGGGCATGAGGTTTTCCTGCAGGGATTGATTGTTGCTGTTGCTGACCTTCTCTAGCTCAGGATGATATTAGAGGATGATGGGACTGTCTCTGTTGTAGCTGGTGTTGATGCAACCAATGAGGGGGAAGAACTCTCTGAGGGACCAATCATATGGTCTGTATCTTCTGAATTAATTTCTTTTGCAAACCTAACCGTGTAGTGCCTGGAAAGAGTACATTTTGAATTTTCTGCTATGCTTCTGGCTTTAGAGCAGTCAGCTTAAGCCATAAGCTGCATCTAGTGCAGATCCCAAGACAATATCCATGTGCTGCTAAGTCAGAGGAACCTGCTGCTGCTCCAATAACTTTGTTACAAACCAACACACCCTCACTGAAGACTTCCTGAAAATCCGGTTTATTTTCTAGTTTGTCACAACAATTTTGGAGACACTCCCAGAGGGATTGATAATATTTCTCCAAAAGATCTGCAGCACTTGCTGCTTTCATGATGGATGCAGATGTTCCACACGTTTTCCTGCCTATAGATTCCATTCGCATGCTCTCTTTGGTGGTACAGAAGATGAAGGAGTTACTATGTGTGATTTCTTCGCTGCAGTTATAATAACAGAATCTGAATCAGGATCCTGTCTAAAGAACAAAGGGTTCTGTTCAAGTGGTTTGCATATTTTCCAAAGCCGAGAGGAAGCAGGTTATATAGATGCAGGTGCAAGAAATAACTGCATAGCCGCTTCTAGTAGACCTGGGACTAACAGAAGTAAAGGCGTTGAAGAGGTTTTATGATGTAACGGGTTGAGGGACAGTAAGTCTCAATGTTTTTCTCTCGACTTTCAATTAAGCCAATTGTTTCTTCATGTTTTATGAAGCATGTTTCACTTTAAATTCCTCCCATTTAAATAAATGGCTGTATTTTTCAGTTATAAATATGGCACAATGTGCACAGGCCACAGGGAGCAAGATGCCTGGTGTTTGTAAATGTGACTCTTGGAAATGGGAGAAAATTTAAATGAGATTTTTGGAATCCATATAAACAAGGTTAACTCTTCAGTTTCATTTTCTCCCATTTCCAAGAGTCCCCTTTACACACAGCAGACATCTTTCTCCCAGTGGCTGATCGACATGGTACCATATTTATAATTGAAAAATATAGCCAGTATTTCAAGTGGGAGATATTTAAAGTGTAGAAAAATGTGTCATATTATGAACATTTCTGCCAGACAAAAATGTTGCACTTTAAATTTCCCCTATTTAAAAAAATAAGGTTGTATGATTATATTATACATGTAAATCAATCAATCAGTTCATTTGTAGAGCGCACTACTTAACAGTGAGGGTCTCAAGGCGCACGGGGGGGGGGTTTCGGTGCTGCTACTGCTCGAACAGCCAGGTCTTGAGGAGTCTCCTGAAGGCCAGTAGGTCTGTCATAGGCGGATGGGAAGGGTGTTCCAGGTTTTTGCGGTGAGGTGGGAGAACGATCTGCCGCCGGCGGTTGCTCGACAGATGTGGGGGACGGTGACGAGGTCAGCGGAGCGAAGCTGGCGGTTCGGGGTGTAGAAGGGGAGTCGTTCATTGATGTACGCTGGTCCAGTGTTGTGGAGTGCTTTTTGAGCGTGGGTGAGGAGCTTCAAGGTGATCCTCCTGTTGAAGGGGAGCCAGTGCAGGTCTTTCAGGTGGGAAGTGGCTGTGGATGTCGAGGATGAGGCGTGCAGAGGCGTTCTGTATGCGTTGTAGTCATTTCTGGAGTTTGGCTGAGGTTCCCGCATAGAGAGCGTTGCTGTAGTCCAGTCTGCTGCTGACGAGGGCCTGGGTGACCGTCCTTCTGGTTCCGGTGGGGATCCATCTGTAGATCTTGCGGAGCATGCGGAGGGTGTTGAAGCAGGAGGAGGAGACGGCGTTTACTTGCTGGGTCATTGACAACGCGGAGTCCAGGATGACTCCCAGGTTGCGTGCGTGGTCAGTGGGCGTCAGTGCAGCTCCCAATGCAGCCGGCCACCATGAGTCGTCCCAGGCGGAGGGGGTGGATTCGATGAAGAGGACCTCCGTCTTGTCCGAGTTCAGTTTCAGGCGGCTGTTCATCATCCATTCGGCGATGGCCTTCATTCCCTTATGGAGGTTGGATTTGGCGGTGGTGAGGGCCTTGGTGAGAGAGCGGATCAGCTGGGTGTCATAGGCATATGAGAGGATGTTGAGGTTGTGTGATCAAACGATGTTGGCGAGTGGTGCCATGTAGACGTTGAAGAGTGTCGGGCTGAGGGACGATCCTTGGGGTACGCCACCGATGATCTTGGTGTCTTTAGAGCGGAATGGGGGGAGGCGGACACTGGGTTCTGCCAGTGAGGATGGAGGTGGTCCAGTCCAGTGCTTTGTCATGGATCCCTCCGTTGTAGAGGCGTGTGTGGATGGTGTGGTGGCAGACGGTGTCGAAGGCGGCCGACAGGTCCAGGAGGATGAGGGCCGCGGTTTCTCCGTTGTCAAGCATGGCCCTGATGTCGTTGGTGGCAGCGATGAGGGCTGTCTCGGTGCTGTGGTTGCTGCGGAGTCCAGATTGGGACGGGTCCAGGATGATGTTCTTTACGAGGAATGAGGTCAGTTGCCTGTTGACAATCTTCACGATGACTTTCGCCTGGAACGGGAGGAGGGAGATGGGCCGGATGTTCTCGAGGTCTTTGGGGTCTGCCTTCGGTTTCTTGAGTAGGGAGTTGATCTCGGCGGGCTTCCAACTCCCCGGGAAGGTGGCGGTCTCGAACGAGCTGTTGATGATCTCGCGGAGATGGGGTGCGATGGTGGAGGTTGCTTTGTTGAAGATGTGGTGCGGGCAGGGGTCAGATGGTGAGCCAGAGTGGATGGTGTTCAAGATTTTGATGGTGTCTTTGTCATTGACGTGGATCCAAGAGAGCAGGGGGTCGATGTGGCTTGGGGCGGTGAGTCTGTGGTGACTGTCGGGGGGCCTGGTTGCTGAATCTGTCGTGGAGGTCTGCGATCTTGCTGTGGAAGAAGGTGGCTAGGGAGTCGCAGGTCTTGTGATGGCTGGATTTCGTTGGAGTTGGAGCTGGGGTTGGAGAGTTCCTTCACAATGTTGAAGAACTCTTTGCTGTTGTGTGCGTTGTTGTCACTGTGCACTTTGAAGGAGGTCCTTTTGGCGGTTTGGATGAGTTGGTGGTGTCTGCGGATGGCGCTCTTGTAGGCTGTGTTGCTGTCTGGTGTCTGTTCGTGGTGCCACTTTTCTCGAGCCTTTGGCAGGCCTGCTTGGATGCCTGGAGGTCGGCGGTGAACCAGATGGCTTTTCTGTCGGTGCATCTGTTCGAGGGTGTTGACACATATGACACAGGTTCTCAACCACTCATACACATATATCCCATTCATACGCACACGTTTATACATCCCCCAAAGACCACACTCTCACTGACATACATGGCAGCCCAGGCATAGTGCCCCATGTCAAAGTATTTTGTTCAAACCATAGCATCTGGCTCTATGGAAATCAGGCTTTAAGTCAATAATGCTGGGCATGGGGGTGTCTGGTGAGTTGCTTAGCTTTCAGTAGTTCACAATGATTTTCGCAGATTGAAAGGAGCTCTTCTTATAGAAAGGTTGGAGACTCCTGCTCTAAGTCTATGAAGAAGTTGAGTGAAACACTCAGAATAAGGTTTTGGAAATATTTACTCTGCCCAACAAAAAACAACAGAGCTCAGTGCCCCAGGATCCTGTATGCAAGAACCAGAAAAATGAACTGAACAAACTGTCACCTGTGGGACATGATGGGATGCTGGGTGTGTTGTGAGGTTCTTAAAGGCACAAAGCCAGTATTTATCCCCAAGTTACCCAATGCACCCTATTGGTTCATGCCGTCCTTCATTCCCGTTTCATTTTTCTTTTGGATAATAATAGGTTTAAAAATGAAATGTGGCTTTTTTTTGGATTTGTTTTTATAGGTTGCAAATATTTGTTTATATGAATGTATATATATTTTTTTAAATAACTCTGGGATCCCTGCACAGGGCGGGACTATTCAGTATGTATGCCAAATTCTCGAGGCTCTCATGAAAGAGAAGTGTTGTGCCCCACAATGAAGGTCTGAGATGGGTTGATGAAAGGCCAGTGCTTCCTTTCCCTACCCTTTCATGCTATTATTCAACAATCTTGATTTTACATTAGGCCTTGAAGGGGAAAGGTTTCACAAGTGGAGAGAGGCCAATTGCAGGAGGGTCAAAGACCCATTCCTCAAAGAAGAGATAAAACCATATGAGACCTGTAAAAAGAAATTTGCAATAGATGAATCAGAAATTACACTACTTCCAACTACGCCATTAGCACTCATGGCTGGTAACAAAAGGGCAGGCATCAGATCTAACCCCCTTGGATTTTATTGTTACATTATTCACCTAGCACCTTGATACAATAAATGGTTGTTTATCCCCCTCAATTCAGATTGAGAGAGGAATACAGGAGGTAATTCCCCTAGCCTGGCTCCTTTTTCCAATTGCCAGAGAGCCTCTGCTCAGTACACTAAAGGAGCAGCACTCTTACAGGCGGACTTAGATTGCTGAAAAAAGTTATCTATTATTCTTGTATGCGGGCGACATTCTTTATGAAAAAGGTACTTCTGGCAATCTTACCCAGACAGTGAAGAAGTTCATACAATGTGGACGATTCCCTGGGTTAACAATCAATTGGAGAAAGTTGCAGGCTATCTCCGTCGCCCTATCACTGCCAAAACAAATACTGACTTGCCCTCCAGAGCAGTGTGAACATCCGGTTAGCTATACAAGGGAGAAAGTGCATAGGAATGCAGAATAAGGTCTCAGAGAATAATGGACTCATAGTATTGAAGATATAGGATCCGGTCACCTGATGGAAAATGCTTCCTCTGTCAATGACTGTATTGTATCACATTGCAGCATTTATTTAGTGCTTGATGCTTCTATGTGGGGCACCGAAGTGCTTGCCTACATGGGTGTCAATGCTACACCTGTAGGATGTGTGGTAGAAAGGAAGTTGTCTGTTTTGATTCAACAAGGGAAGTGTTTCCATGTCATGCATGATGATCGCTGAGGTGTGGTTATCGTGCTATGGGACACAGCACATAGCTGTGGTGGAGAAGAAGTGTGATAGACAGATGCACACCTTTATGGTTTTCAGTATGCTGGTAGCCTTCAACAGCTCTGTAGATCTCTTTATAGTATTTCTAACATTATAGTCTGGCTAGCTCGTTATCACTCTGGGTTGTCCAATCTGAGATTTTGTGTATAGCTGTGGTCCTGAGCTGGCCTGATTGAGGAGGGAGAGAAGTGAAGAGATTGGTTGGGCTGATCACTTTTAATATCTCATATCCGAGTGTCTTTATGAGATGTAAGGAAGTGGTTAGATTGTATAGCTATTTGGGACGGCAGTGCTGAACTATATTCAAGTCCTCCTCCTCTCAAATGTCCAGCAACGTGTGACTGATCTCTTCAGTTATTCCATGCCTATTCATTTGGCGATTAAAGTTTTTTTCAGCTGTACAGTGCTGGTCATGGCCAACTCTCACAGCAGAGATGTCTTATGTGAATTTAAGAGGAATAAGTTACATTTTGCTGCATATTATGGTTTTGGTATTACTGTGGCCCATATCTTTTATAGATGCAAGTACATAACTATGCAATGCTTTTACAAAACCATGGACCAGCCCTTCTTAGATGTGCTTGGAATGACTTTAACGCGAGAAAGATTGCCAGTAATTCTAGGTGATTGATGTGGAGCACTTATGTTGAGCGGTCCACTTGCCCTGAATTGTGTGGTTTAGGAGATGGGCTCCCCAGCCAGTGAGTGATGCATCCGCTGTTAGCACTATCTGTGGAACTGGCTCTAGGAACCGCCGCCCTTTGGAAAGGTTTTGTGTGTTCCACCACTGCAGAGAGCGATGTGTGCAGCTGTCCACCAACACCAGATCTGTAAGTTGACCTTGAGCCGGGTTTCACGGACGTATTAAGCATCCCTGTAAAGGGCGCATCTGAAGTCTTGCGTGAGGCACTATGAAAATGCAAGAGGCCATCATTCCTATGAGCTGCATAAACACTCGAGCTGGGAGAGAGTGTTGGGGTATGCTAGAGCTTTAGAAGTGTCTTTTGTGGGTCCTAGATACTGATGAAGGTAGGAGGGCTGAAGATGCGACTTGGTGTAGTTTACTGTGAACCCAAAGTCGTGTAGTAGCTGAATTGTTTGCCAAGTGTGTTAAACACACTGGTTGTATGACTTGGCTTTTATCAGCCAGTCATCCAGGTATGGAAACACATGGATCTGCTGCCTTCGGAGGTGTGCTGCTACTACCGCAAAACACTTCGTAAATACCCTGGGTGCTGTGGTAACTCCGTATGGGAAAACCTTGAATTGATAGTGTTGGCCGTCCACTGTAAACCTTATATATTTCCTGTGAGCAGGGTGTATGGGAGTATGGAAGTAGGCGTCCTTGAGGTCTAATGTGGCAAGGAAGTCGCCTTGTTGAAGCAGTGGAAGGGCTTGTTGAAGAGTGATCATGTGGAAACGTATGTAGAGATTGAGAGCTCGCAGGTCCAGTATTGGTCTGAGAGTCCCATCCTTTTTGGGGATTAGGGAGTAGACCCCTGTTCCTTGATGCTCTATGGGGACTGGCTCTATTGCATGCTTTTAAAGCAGTGAGAGAACCTCCTGTTTGAGGAGCGTCAGATGTTCTGCGGACATTGGACGCTGTTTGGGTGGTATGTTGGGTGGAGTTGCAGTAAGTTCCAGGCAGTAACCATACTGGATAATTTGTCTTACCCACCTGTCTGTAGTGATGAAATTCCAGACAGTTAGGAACTGTGACAGTCTCCCTCTGACCGGAGTGGAATGGTCGGGAGGGAAGTCCCAGTTTGTTAGTGGGAGAGGTGCGAGTGTCGTTAACTCGGCCTCTTCCCTTGTTATTTCCCCTGTATCCACCTCTAAAATATCTTCTTTGGGGGATGTTTGTGTGGGATTTTTATAGGAGGAAGAGGCAGTGTCTGAACTGATGGTTTTGGATGCGCCTCTATAAAAGGAGGGGCGAAAGGAGCCTCGTGTAGATGGAGACTAAAGCTCCTATGGATTTTGTGTCTTTTTTCATTTTTTCTAAAGCGGTTTCCACAGCCGGGCCAAAACGTTGTTCCTGATTGAACGGTTGATTCAGGATAGCAGTTTGCTCTTCCTGTTTGAACCCAGAAATGCGCACCTAAGCATGCCGTCATAGTAACACACTGGTGTTGATTGATCTAGATGCAGTGTCTGCTGCGTCAAGGGCACATTTAATGGATGCGTTGGTGATCAACTTGCCTTTCTGAATCAGATCATTGGCTTTGGCCTTGTATTGGTCAGGCAAGTGGTGCATGAGGGTCTCTAGTTCATCATAGTGAGCCCTATTGTATCTGGCAAGTAACGTTTGTGCATTAGCTATCCTCCAGTGATTAGCTGTCTGGGAGGCCACTTGTTTGCCTGAAGCATCTAGCAATTTCGACTCTTTGTCTGGAGGTGGAGCTTCACGGGAGGTTTGAAGAACGCTTTCTGGCATTGGACACTACCAGGGAATCTAAGGGGAGTTGTCCTTTAATGTAGGTGGGATCATTAGGGGAAGGTTTATATTTATTTATCAATCCGAGGATTGATAATTCTGGTCCTGACTGGGTCTTTGAATACATCTGGAGCATGCTTAATGACACCTTTGCGCATGGGCAGTGTTTGTACTGTCTTTTGTGTCTGTGCAAAAGTGTCCACTAGGATCTCTTCCTCTGTGGGGTCTGAATGCATTTGGACGCCATGATATTGGGCAGCCCTATCAATAAGCTGACTAAACCCAATGTTGTCATCTGGGGGAGACGGTCTAGTGGGGTATGCCTCTGGATCGGGAAGATCTGGAGGATCTACAGGGACATTGTAGTCGTCCCATGGGTCTGGTGGTATGTTAGTGTCATCATCAGGATCAGTGAAAGGGTCATTATTTCCTCCCCAACACACTAGGTCATCATCATCCTGTGGTGTTGGTGAGTATGGGGGAACTATGGGAGACTTTGGAGGAGAGATAGGCTTAGGAGGAAGAACAGGAGAAGAGGGTCTTAAAGGTGAAGTTGCAGAGTCTTTTCTTCACAGGCACCTCAGGGATGTGTGGAGTGTCCAATTTCCCCTTGTGTGGAACGCTGACAATATGGCCGGTTTTAGGGTCCACATGGAGAGTTTTTTGCTTCGGATGGATGGGATCCGGCAGAAATAGATCTTCCTCTTCGATGGTAGCCTTCGGCTCTGATTTTTTCGGTTCCGAATGTGGTTTCGATTTCGGATCTGGAGCCTTAGAAGGGGTTTTTGTGTCCTTCGGCTTCGGTGTTGTGTCCGAAATCTTTTCTGGATCCCAAGTTTTTCAAGGTGTCTTCGGTTTCGAGGCCTTGTGTTCTTTGGGTACCGAGGTACTCTATGCCGGTGCCTTTTTGGAACCCGCGGAAGTGGGATGTGTTGCCGTTTTCGGTGCCGAGGATGTTTTTGGGGCACTGGCGTGCGGCTCGTCTCAGTCCCGAGCTGCCAGAAGGCTTCTCCTTTGCCTTCGGAGCCGGGTCTGGGGGTGGGGCTTCTGAAGTTTTCTTTCGGTCACGACTAGGGTCTTCAGGCGAAGTCTTGATCGGAGCTTTTTGCTTTTCAGGTGGGGTTGGGGCAGGTGCAGTTTTACTCACTTGTTGACCTGGAGTGATGTGGTCATCGGAGTCGGAGTCATCTGCTTCGGATACGATATCGAGATCCTCTGAAGCCTCTGCCTCTGGAACGTCGTGGCCTTCATCGAAGATGTTCTCTGGCACCGGAGTAGCCTGTTGCGCCATAACGTGTCATTGAGCCCGGCGATCACGGATAGTCTTCTTGGAGCGGAAGGAGGCGCAGGCTTGGCAATTGTTCTCGTCGTGGTCGGGAGAAAGACAGAGGTTGCAGACCTTGTGTTGGCCGCTGTGTGGGAATTTAGCTCCACACTGGGGGCATTTTTTAAATGGAGTCCTTTCCATTAGCCGTAGGCCCGAATGGCGTCGATAGGCCCAGGGGCCCGCGTTCGACGACCGGAATGGAGTTTGTGAGTTAGCACGTCGAAAGGCACGCAAACGAAAGCGATACCGTCGAGTTTGCGATTGTTTGCACGTCGAAAGGTTTGGAAAAACACGGTACCGAACCGAAGCTCTGAAGTTATATCCGAACCTGATGGAGGAAAAAAACAATCTGAGGATGGAGTCGATGCCCATGCGCACTATCGTGCAAAGGGAGGAGTCACCTATCTCGTGACTACAAAAAATTTCTTCCAAGACAACAACAAGGTGCAAGCATCCAAGCCCAACACCAGATGGCGATCTATGCACAAGCATGAATTCTCCAGCTCATATGTCTCGAACAGGCTGTTTTGATGATAAGCAGCAAGAGGGGGAAGGTGCAAAGGTTCAATCAGGAACACATGATGGCATGATGAAAGGGACAGGTGGAAACATATATACAAGCTCCTTGAGAAATCTATTACAAAAGGGATTTAAATAAAGAGGGTTAGTCTGGCAGCGTCAAAAAGGAAGACAGGGCAGCAAGGTGCCTTTGAGAGTGCCCACTGCAGAGCCCTGCTGGGCAAGGGTCAAAATAAAAAGTAAGACCTGAGACAGGGAAGCAGAAGAAGAATCAATAGATCTTTCTGTACAATATTTTGCAAATTTGTGCCACCGGAAGGCATACATTGTCTTGGTAGAGGGAAGACTGGCTGCCAAGATAACATTACAGACTTTGGGAGGAAGGTTGAATGCTATAAAATGCCACCGCTCAATCTCCATGCAAGAAGGCGTAAAGTTTACAGGTTCGGGTGGAGGACCCTCCCCTCGGCAGGAGTGGTAAGGGCAGAAAGGCATATAGGAGGCCCAAAATCCACTAGAGACGAAAAGCGTCTCAGAGCGAGATTCGCCTTGGAAACTTTATCGTGCAAAACTGCAGGCACTGTGAATTCTCTGCAGAGGCGCACAGCTCTAACCATGGGTTTCCCCACTACTGAAAGAGACCATGTGCCACCCCTGGATGGAGACGCCATGCATGATCCGCTAGGCATTGACGGCTGAGTTTGTCACCCTGGCGTTTAGGGAACCTGCCAGGTATTGAACCAACAGTGATGTGACCTGCTGTTCCAGCCTTGCATAGAGACCTAGGACCTCCTGACAAAGGGTCCACGGTCCCACCCCGCCCTGTTTGTTGCAGTACCGCATGGCAATGGTGTTGTCTGAACACTTGACCCAGCTTTCCTTTGACTGAGGTATGAGGTCTTTCAATGTCATGCAAATAGCTGAGCTCCAGCAGGTTTATGTGGAGCCCAGATTCCACCGGAGACCAGACGCCTCCGATCTCCACTTCTCCCAGATGGCCACCCCATCCCAGGAGTGATGCATTTGTCACTACTGTGAGATGTGGTTGGGGAAGGGAGATGGGTCTGCCTCTGACCAAATTGCGGTTGGTCAGCCACCACTGCAAGTCCTGTGCAGCTCCCTCCGAGATCTAGACCATTTCGGAGAGATTCTCCTGATGCTGCACCCACTGGAACTTCAGGTCCCACTACAGAGCCTGCATATGCCATCTGGTGTGTGTCACTAGCAGGATGCAGGAGGCCATGAGGCCCAGCAGCTTCAGTGTCATTCTCACCGAAACCCAGGATAGAGGCTAAAACATGGGTATCATAGCCTGTGCTGGGCTTGGACCAGGTTCCCAGTAGGATGTCAGGCAACGCCTCATTGAAAGGCAGAAGGGGTTGAGAGGAGGGGACACCCGGCTGCAGGACCTCCGTCAAGATGTTAGTCTTGATTGCCGCAGAAGGTCCAGTTCTAGGCCCTTCACACCACCATAGCGTATGAAGCTCCCTCCTCTGTAGCCATGGTAGTGAGAGAAAGCAGATCAGAATCTGGAGAGGAGTCCAGTCCACTGGCTTTACCCAATTTCTCATACCAGTCCATTTGTTGCTCTGGCTGGTCTTGTAAAGGGTCCAGCGACCCATCCAAATCTTCCTCCATTCTTAGCCCTTCAGAGTAAGGCCGAGGAAACTGACCGGAATGGGCGTCTGTAAGGGTCGATCCGGCTCAAGGACATCGGGGATGAGAATCGGGCTGGCACCGCCGGCGTTGGGCGTCTCGGCGTGTTTGCAGGGAAAGGTCGTAATAGTACGACTGGCATTGATCCGATTAGATACATTACCGGATCCAAGGGGGGGTTATCAGAGCCAGAGTCGCCATTGCGGAACCTGATGGAGCCCCCTCAGAGTCTCCAGGGCCCGAAGGCACACCGGGGAGGGTCAGGCTGCCCAAATATGAGGCACATAGCATCAAAAAAATCTAAGCTGGGCAGGGGCTGCTCCGGCTCCCGGGAAGGCAGGGAAGCGCGGAGCCGACCCAGGCCCAGGTGCAGCCGAATGAGGCTTGACAGCAGAGACTCCTCCGTTGCGTCAGCCGACCGACAAGGAGAAGTCAAAGCACGCTTAGACTTCTTGTGTTTTTATGCTTCTTACCTGACCGACTCAGAGACTTCGAGTGGGAGGACAAAAACTAAGGACTCCCAGAGAAGTGCCCAGACCTTCCTCTCGACGAGGACCGAGAACGAGACCTCCGTGGTGAACGACGAGGTGCTAAGTGGTGGGCTGCAAGGAGCTTTAGGTACCGCTCCCTCAAAGCTTTCGAAGCCATCACCCGGCAGTCGGAGCATGCCTTCGAGTCCTGGTTGCGCTCCAAGCCCCAAATACAAACCAGGTACGGATCTGTTACTGACATGGCGAGGTGATAGGTGCTGCATGGCTTGAATCCAGAAGTCCTCTTGGACATCCTTCATACAAAAAAGGTAGACAAAATGTTGAAAAAAGACCATCAAAAAGTGACAGAGGGTAGCTCTCTTCACAGATCTGCGCTAACTGGCATAGAAAGAAAAGAACTGACTTCAGTGTGCCGAGATGGCGCCTATAATGGTGATGTGGACGTCACAACGGCGGAGATGTAGCGGACTATGTCATGCAGAACAGACCAACACCACCTACCGGCGCACAAGGGTCTTGCTCGAAGAAAATTCTTCAGGATCCAGTCTGACGCCAGGGAATTCAAAGGTAAGGAATCAGCAGCTAGATGTCTCTATCAGATGTAATTTTTAATGATTTTAATTTTTTGGATCACTTTATTGGTGATTTTGTAGCAGAAAACTTGTTATTGTGCTGTTTCTGTGCTTAAGCACACTGGATTGCTAACTTCTGTAAGAATTTTATGGAGTGCTTTAGAAGGGCTGTCTGTTTTAGTTTGCACGTGGAGTAGTAGAGTCTTTGTGGTTCTGATTACTTTTGTACGCTCTGTTATAGTGGCATAGCATGCTTTTTTCTGTTTCATCTCCTGATTTAAAATTTGCTTTGCAGTATGTGGAGTTGCATTTTCATTCTTTTGGTCTTCTCATTACCTATGTGGTGTTCTTTTTGTGGTCAACCCAGGATGTGGTTATTGTTGGTATCTGTTTGTCCAGTGCAGTGGACATTCAGTTAAAAAATGTGTGTATGTCTTTCAGCCGCATGTTTACTAGGAATCCTTCAAGGTTAGTGTTGAGCTGCTGGGTGTCTCGACGACCGTTTGTTGTTGGTGATTTTGTTATCTTTGAGGTGTTGAAATTGATGTATTAATCCTGAAAATGGTGATGATGTGGGCGCTCCAGCTTGCGGGGGAGTTGTCTGCTACTGTTGCTTATCCTAAGGATGCAAATATGACTTCTACAATGTGTCCTGCGCAATTAGTTGGGCCAGAAATGATTTTTCGTAGGTTGAAGTATTCAGGGTTGGTTGTGATATTTGTGGTTAGATTCTTCTGGTTAAACCATATGTTAAAGTCTCATAGAATGCATGGATGTGGGTGGTCCAGATGGATGTTGGTTACTGTATCAAGTAGGACATCTTTAAAGTTAGTGGTGGTCTATTTATTAAGAGGAAGATATAAGTTGTAGTTGGAGCGGGGTGCCTTGTTGCTGAGACAGGAAGTCCTAGTGAAATGATACCATGATTGGATGCTTATGCCCAGAAGGTCAGGGTACTATAGTCTCCTGGCCCAATCCAGAGCCCCTAGGATTACTTTGGCCCAGTCGTTCTTGCTCTTTTTCTGACCTCGAAGCAGGAGTCATATGTTTTTGTAGCAGAAAAACATCTCTTAATGAGTGTTCTTAAGGAAACTCAACACGCAAAAAGTTTGACACTGGGTGTTCGACAGTGGTAAAAAGATTTATCCATGGTTTTGCCCACTGCTGAAAGAAACCCTTCACCACCTCAGAATGTAGACAACACTCATGATCTGCCAGACCCCACCTGCTTAGTTCGTCTGCTCTAGCAGTCAGGGACTCTGCATGTGGTTCCCAACCAGGAAAATGGCCTGGTGATCCAAACCACCTTCAGAAGCACAGAGGTTCCGCTCTGCCCTGGCTGTTATACCTCTCCGTAGATAACCTCCCTATTCCATCAGGGATATATCTGTCACCACCTTCAGCTTTAGGTGAGAAAGGTAGAGGGGCCTACTGCTGGACCAATTGCAGTCGCGTAGCCACCATACACTGAGCCATCTCCTCGGACACCTGGATGGCATTGGGCAGATAGTCTTGATGCTGGGTGCATTCAAACTCCTTTGCAGAACCCGCATGTGCCACTTGCCATAGCTGACAAGTAGGATGCAAGAGGATAAGAAGCCACAGAGATACACTCACCATGATCCAGGATCAAACTGGAAACAACGAAATCATAGCCTGAATAACATAGACTTGTTACAGCAAAAGGAAAGCTCTGAACTTCACATGTCCAGGGTTGATCTCATGAATGCAAGACTCTGCAAAAAAGTCATGTAGAACTTAGGCTCAGTGGTAGTGAACGCCAATGATCAGAGGTTTGCAGTAATCAGGAAGTGGTCCTCGACTGACTGTGGTGAGACCACATTCATCAGTCAGTGGTTAAGGTACAGGAAAATTGCTATCCCTGCTCTCCAACGATGGGCAGAAACCATTGCAATCACTTTTGTGAACAACCGAGGGGCACTGATGAGTCCAAAAGGGAGTACAACAAACTGAATTTGCTCCTGGCCTACCTTCAACCACAGAGAACATTTGTAGGGCAGCAAGAGGGTATAAGAAAATATATGTCCAGCAGGCCCAAGGCGGTCATCCAGTTGCCCGGGTCCAGAAGAGACCGGATCTGGGCCAGCGTGAGCATTTTGAATTTGTCATTCAGCATTAAGGCATTTGGAACAAGGAAATAGCGATTCCCTTCCTCTCCAGAGTTTGGAGGAACAACAGCACCCGCTGTAACAGATTGGACAGGTGCTTGTCTGAAGTCCCCTCTTGCAGCTGAGGAATAGAGGGCTGAGCAGAAAGAAAAGGTAGGGCATATTCATTTTGAACAATCTGTAATACTTCTCTCTCAGACATGATGGATTGCCACCGTAGGAGGAAATGTTGAAACCTGGCCCCAACCAGTTGAGCAAGCACCCCTAAGGGCAAACTAAAGTGGTTTGGTGGCCACTGTAGCAGGGGAAGAGGAATTTGAAGACAGATGGCCCTTGTTGATCTGCAAGCGGTCAAACCAACACCCACTGCCTTCAATAGACTAGGGAGCCTGCTGTACTGGTTGAGAAGGTGGTCTTGGTCTTGTACACCACCCCTCCCACTAGAAAAGCCTTTAAACTATTCTGAATTGATGCGGAAAAAGTTTGGCCGGGGTCAGCAGTCCCAAAGCATGTGCCTTCACTCTGCAGTCCTTAAATCACTCCAATGCAGTGGGTGTCTCTTCACATGAAAGATGGAACCCATCAAGGGACAAGTCTATGAGGGAGGCCAGCACATAAATGTTGATTCCCCTGCACCTTCTCTTTTGAGTCAGAGTGGAGGGATGAGGTTGAGTCCCACTTTGCTGCCTCACACTTGCACTTACCGGAGGACTTTGAGCGCATAGCTGACAAATTGTAGAACCAGTACAGCGATCGGAAACAGGATGTAAGCATAGATCAAAATTTGTGGTTGACTAATTACAGCTGCATCTCCCAGTTTCAGATCGTTTTCAGATGCATGAGGGCGCCACTTATTGCACGAATTGGTGACTGGGCTTGGGCCACGACTCTAAAGACGCACCCCGTAGGGGGCCATGACCAACATCTGCTTCCCACAATCACTGCATGGCTTGAAACATGTAATTTTGGGTGTGCATGTTGTTTCCTAGCACACTGGTGAAATTATTTCATAAGTCTCCAGAAAAGCAGATCAATTTGAGAGCGGAGCTCTGGATGTACGTTGGAAGATCAAGAATTAAAGGAACGGAAGCTAAGTTGCATAAGTGGTACTTATATGCAGCTCTGCTGCGTCACTTCTGGGGCAATGTGGAGTCAGCACGGAGATGCTCTGAGCCACCTAGCAGCATGCAGGAGCACAGCTATGGAAAAAGTGTTCTTGATCTAGTATGATGCCTCGGGGGCATTTTAAGGTGAGAAATCTGCAGAATTATCCATCAGAAATACAGACTAAAACATTATTTTAAAAAGTGGTAAAGAAATTTCAATCAATAAGGCCTCACACTTGATACTTAACACATACAAGCATTTATAATAACCTCAAGGGCCTATTCCTAGGTTAGGCTTCAGGGCAACCTAGTGCCATCAGAAATATACTGCTCTTTAAACTTATTGTTAATATTGACAAGACTAAAACCATGGTCTTTTTCTCCAAGTATATAAAACCTTTAGCAGGTGTATTATTACAAATATCTTGGCATTGTATTTTCTTCTGATCTACACTGGAAAATCGGTATAGCAGCTTTTAAATTAGCATCATATGCTACAACTAACGGCCGTATGGGGCTGAATTGCTTTGTATATGTATTTTGGTTGATGCAGGAGGGTTCCAAGGGCATCTGTTAGGAAAGGTTCTAAAACTTTTAGCAAGGGCAATGCTTCAAACAATCAGAGTGGAACTAGGCTTCGCTGTGTGAAATTGGATAGCAAACATTAACTTTAAGATAGGTTTACTCTTAGCAATGCCACCCCCCCCCCCCAACCCTCCACAATCCCAAGTGAAAACCTCTCTGCATTGCTTAAAGGCTTTGCTTAGAGGGAGTAGTCAATAAAACTGTTGGTTCAAAAAAGCTAACAAATTTGAGTGAGTTCTTTTCAGTAGACCTAAATAAGAATATTATTTCATGGTCTCTAATGAAAAACGTTGTCCGGGCTTTGGCCAGTTCCCAATGTTTGGCAATGGACAGGATCTATCTACAGTTCTGGCCTTCCATCTGTTTAACTTTCCACTGTTTGGGAAGTAAAGATTCTTACATAAAATTAGCTGACCAAAAAATGAGAATTTTTTTTTTTAATGCATTTGGACATCAACCCCATTTGGTACTTGTCTGATTTAGTCTTTTATATCAAATCCCAAGGGAACAAAAGTATTTGGGGATTGAATGTAGAAGCCGATCTTTGTCATATTTTGTCTGTATGGGGTTCCTATCTAGACAAAAGAAATAATCACGCCCTTTATTACATTTATTCTTAACAATCAGGAGGACTGAGTGTTTTACACGTGCTCCAAGCAGCAGCCTCTGTTCCTAGTCTAGTCTGTCCCTGTAAAAGATTTATAGCCGCCTTCACTATCAACACTTGACCCTTTTTCACCCCTTGCTTTTACGTTCTTACCCCTTCAGTCGTTATGATTCTTGTAGAAGATGGCCACGATTTTGCCAGTGGATTATATATGCCAGGTGACACTTTTATAAAATAAAAACCTCATTTCAAATGGTTAAGTAGTTTGCCGCCCCTCATCCCCCAGAGATGAACTGAGTAATCAGCCAGTCAACCTACTTGCGCATTTCTTTAGGGCAGCGAGTCAGTAAATTCTGAAAAAATGTAAGAATCAGTGTCACAGATACAGGCACACTTGAATATATGCCGCTGACTGGCAGCCCAGCCGGACTATGTAATTATCTAACCCTATGCCTTGAAGAGCTGGCTGGTATTTCATTGCCTGTCGGAACCAGACAAGCGAGTCACGCCGATGAGCTTAGGCTCATCACACAGGAGTAGCCTGTACTCCATTTAAGATGTATCCGCGGATGGGAGCAGTGTAACATTCTATATTACTATGCCAATTTCAGTATACAGTACGTGTGTGCCTGGTGATAAAAGTCTGCCAACTTTCCAGTCAAAGCACTGCCCTTCTCTACAGGCCAATAATTGCAGACCATAAAACTTTGAGTGTATTAGCTGAGAGAGGTGTGCAAAATACAATTCATTTCCATTATGCGCTTGCATAGAGGTGATTAGGATACATCGAGTAGGGAGAGGATGCTTCTAGGCTTAGCTAGGCTGACCCTCCTAGCCTGGGCAACTGCCCAAACCAACATACCCACGTCCTGTCAAACCCTGCTGCTCGGACCTGTATTAGTCAGGCTGCGTCCAGCAAGAAATAGCACAGGGGCAAGGGCACAATTAACTACAGGTTTTAACGCAGAGGAGCCAGGCGGCTGGGCCTGCAGTCATGATTTGCGGTTACACTGATCACCTGGAAGTAGATGTGCCGGGCAGGAAAGACTGTACACCGTCTGTGGTGGCGCTCTGCTCCTTTGAACGCAGCCAATTCTGTACTTTTTATGAGCACTTCTAGGAAGGTTGTTGTATATCAAAGTTTTTTCTAGACCATTACATTTCATAATTTGTAAAATGAATGTCATTTACGCACACAAGGTGGCATTCAAACTTTCACAACAAAGCGGACTTGAAACATAGAAAGTAAATTGCAAACAATAGTGTAAGATTAAGGATTCCAGATGCAGGTTTTTGACATTTTGGGATTTTTGAAAATTGCTGCATACAAACTTGTGGTAGTGAGTCTAGGGCCGGACTGGGAACCGAAACCAGCCCTGGCACACTGATCGGCCAGATGGCCACCGGGGGTGGGGGTTAATGCGCCTGACCTGTTTTCTAGGACAGCTTAGGGGCGATTTTGTTACAGGGGGCCGATATTGTAGGCCCGTGGTAACACAAGCATTAAAAATGCAATAGGTCTCGCCTTTCATTAAGTTAAAGCCATTTGCTTTGCTATACAATACCATTAGCAAAGCAAATGGCTTTAACTTAATCAAAGGCGAGACCTAATGCATTTTGGTGCAGAGGATAAACCACTGGGGCTGTGTGTTCCTGGGGCAGAATGTGTGTAGCTATCAATCTGCATGCATGCAGTGTCAAGTTCAAGTTCAAAAGCTTTTATTCGGTTTGTATTGATACAACCATATAAGCTAAACAATAAAATACAATAAAATAATATTTCACATAACCTTAAACAGTTTATAAAATAATTATTCCTGAACCAGCCTTAATATCATGTAAAAAATGGAGATACACTATTATACGTAAATACATCAATAAATAAACAATTATTACAATATCAATTTAAAAGTAAAGTATAACATATATCGGTACTACATATATTAAAGTGCACAATAAACGTTGATTTTCAACAAAGTAGGGTATTCCCTCACTGTAGTAAAGTGACTTGTGCATGAGTGCAAATTCGACCATAACAAAACACAAATTTCACAGTATTTCATAATAATATAGATTTCCTAGCAGCTCTACTTTTCAATATAAAATGTGCAACGTGAAAGCAAACACCTGTGCTCTCGAGAGAACATAATAATTTCATAGCATCAACTGTTAAACGAATATTATATTTTAAAAGGATAGGCTTCAGATAAAATTTCCTTAAAAATACATAAAATTTGCAAAATAACAAAAAATGACAGCAGCTCTGTTTGGAAACATTGTCACAAGGGCATTTTGAGTTAGAACCTTCCCCAATAGTGGGGAAGGATACAAGATGGTGGGCAATGCCCAACCTTAAACGTACTAATACAAATCGATGTGATCGTTTGGACACGTCCACCAAATACATATGGAGCCCACTTTTGAGATCTAATTGCCTATAAAATACAGAGGTCTTTTGAATCCTAAGCAATTTCTTTCTTTCTTCCCCCTTATAAGACAGGAACGAATCTTTTATTTCTTTTTTGGAGAACGGTATTGCGCAATCTGACTCCTTAGAAATAGTAAAATCAAATAATATGCTATACCAATGAATAATATAATTCAACCATGGAATGCGGGAGCAGTAATCTAGCTTGAGGCAATCTCTAATTATGGACTGTAAACTCAGTTTCCTTTTTATACCAGATTGAGCGCCATAATAATAAAGGACGTAGAGCAGCCAAATCTGATACATATTTAAAACCAGTTTCTTGATGTATTAGGTCAGTTGATGCAGAGGCCGGGGCACACAGCATCCGTTTAAGGAAACTATTTTCATCTTTTTGGAGTTGGACTGTAGATGAATAACCCCACAAACCAGCTCCATACAAGGCTGAGGAAACACATCTTGCATTATATATAGTTACCATATCCTTTATTCTGTGGACCCCTATTTTCGTAGCAAAACGAAAAATGCCATTAATATTTCTAGTCATTTTATATCTAATGTTTTCTTGCTCGCTAGTCCATTTACCATTACCATCAAAACTAATGCCTAAATAACAAAAAGTCTTAACAGCTTGAATCTTTGAGCCTTCTAAAAAGAAAGACCGCAATGACTTCATTTTCTTACCACATATCACGGTGTATGTCTTCAGTTTATTAATTAACAGTTTCCTGCCGTTAATAAAATCAGTAAATTCATCAATAAGCCGTTGAAGGCCTAAAGGGGTACGTGAAATTAAAACAGCATCATCCGCATACAACAATACCGACACAACAGTATTATCTATTTTTGATGCATCTGCCGGGATGTTATTTAAAACCATAGCTATTTGATTAATAAAAAGGGAGAATAAAAGAGGTGCCAGTACGCACCCTTGCCTAATACCTCTTCGCACAGCAAAAAACGGCGTTCGCTCACCAGTAGGCCCATATCGTACGCTGCAGGAAAGTTTCTCATATACCCTTGCTAAAAAGAACACAATCTCTTTTGGTGCCCCCGATTCGAGCAGTACTGTCCAAAGGAGGGAATGATCCACTAAATCAAACGCACTGCTCAAATCTGCGAAGCATAAAAACAAGTTTCCCTCTTTCGCTAGTGTGTATTTATTAAGAAGTAGATTTAAACATTGTTTAATGGTCCCTAGGCCCTTCCTAAAACCATACTGAACTGGTGTTAGTATTTTTTTAGATCTGCGGCCCATATTTTTAATCTTTTTAAAAGCACCCTACTCATCACTTTTATTGAAGAGTCCAGTAGTGATATTGGGCGATAGTTACATGCTTCAGAGCGCGAACCCTTTTTATGTAATGGGACAATTAATGATTAGGCCCAAGATGTTGGGAAATTCCCCATAGCAGCAATATTAAAGATCCTTGTAAGGATTGGTGCCCAAAGGTCCATTTCGTCCTTATATAAATCAATTGGAACACCATCCGGTCCTGGTGCTTTACCCCCTTTGCTATTTACCATCCCTACCCGCACCTCTTCAACACTAAGAGACAATGCTAATGTAGGCAACGTAAAATCATTAGATAAAGGAAAATTTAAGAGCACCTTATATAATATAAAATATTAGAAAAGTGTTCAATCCATTCCGTACAATTAACATAAGACGTCAGTTCGGGAATATGATTATCTTTTTTAAAAGGGCTGTTTACAGTTTCCCAGAAAAGTTTGGTGTTATTAGTTTCACTTGCCATACTTAATTTGTCCCAGGCATCTGATCTCATCACCTTTTTATGCGCCAACACAGCTTGTTTATAGTCAGTTTGCAACTCATGAACAAGCATTTGGTTACGGGGCTTAGTCCTCAGTGCCAATTTCAATTTATGTAATACCTGGGTACATTCGGAATCAAACCACTTCTTTCCATCTAGCTTCTGACCTTTGGAATTTCTAGTTAGAATGCTCCTAATTACATTATTTATATTAGAGAATTCAATTTGTAACATATCGGGGTAACCTCTTCACTAAGGCAGTAGTTAATGCTTTCTCTACATGTTCTGACCACATCCATTTGAATCTTATGTGGGTCCACACCATCCCACTTGATTCTCGTGCCATTCGACCTAACAGGGAGGATATCCGAGATTGTATCAGCGGTATTAGTCAATCTATTGCCCCAATCTAGCAATACTATAGAGATACTATTGTGGTCGCTGACCACCTGTTCTGATATCTAAAGGTCCATATATAGACTGTTCTTTGAAAGTAGGATATGGTCTATATTACTATTCCCATTCCTCCCAGTAAATGTTGGACATTTGATATGGCCCTTTCTCCTGGAGCAGTCTAACAACTCAAGGTCAAATTTTGCTATTAATGTATTAGGAGTCATACCATATTCACAATGTGGAAAATGTAGCATATCATCCGAAGTCCCCACTGCAATAGTATAGACCTTCATAAAACCACATGAGTTAGTATATAGAGCAGGGCACACTCTAATATTAAAGTCGCCCGCCCACAAAATAACTGCAAGTTTACTGGAAATTTTCAGTTCCCGATCTATCTCTTTTTCCAGTGGATCAAACGGAGCCCCCCTATCTTTATGGAAGTTGTTATAATGATTAATTAGCACCAAATCCTTGCCCTTTGGGAACGATAGTCGCAAAACTTGACTATGATTGCCAATAGACGAATAAGTTATGATTTTGCACTCAAACAGTTTAGTGGATATAAGCATCAATAATCCACCCTTTGCTCTACCTAGTGGAGAGGGTGTAGCATTTAAACAATAGGATGTATAGACTTCGACTGTGACATAGTCTGTGCTCCATGTTTCTTGTAAACACATTATATCACTACCAAAAGTGATAAAATCCTGCCAAAAAGGCATACCTAATTTTTTCCCAAGACCTGCGATATTCCAGGTTGTCAGTGTATACCCTTCCTGCATTTTTACTCCTTTGGAATTATTAGGATTTATGGGCACATCCACACCCACTGGAGACTCTGCAGATATAATAGAAGTAAGGTTGCCAGTCTCAATGATTATATTTTGCTTACCCATCATAATGGGGTCCATATATAAAGATTGGGTATTACTTATTTCGCTTCTCCTTCTTGGTAAGCTGAGACTTGCCAACCTCCCCAAGTCGGTGGTCCCCACTGTATTTTTATGTCAATCATTGTCCTCCATTTGGGTCAAACACTGAAATCTATTATACAGTGGTAAAGGGGGCGGGTTACCGATAATGTGGGCAACCAGTTGTTACTAGGATGGTAGGTCATATGGTCAGTGACTGAGTTATTTACCCACAGATGTCTATAAAAATAGGCAAGTGGCAATAAAGTTGTATTGAAATCCCAACAAGAAGGTGGAGGAGCACTAAGTAAAGTTTTGTGTGCCCAATGTGGTGACCTAAAATTAACTATGACTCAGTCCCCGTCAAATGTTTTCATTGTGGGACCTATCCATCCCACTCTTTGTGTAAGTATGATCTGTTCTGCACCTAATATTGGAAAACCACAGTTTTTTGCTAGCCAATGGAGGATTTTATTTTTGAGGGTTTCATTAGTTTCTATTTGCCCATCCCGTAATTTGGGGACATTGCAAAGAACTGTAACATATGCTCTACATTCTGGTGGTAAATGTATTACTGGTGGTATGGTGTTACCTTTAAAATCTTCTGGAACACGTAGGCCCTTTCTCTGTTCTGTCGTTTGATCCCCTCGTTTCCCGTTACCTCCCAATAAAGTTACGCCCTTTTCCCTCGGTGGTTTATCCCTTTGTTCTCGTCTTCCACCATCAGTGTGGCTACTAATGTTGTTATTAATAATGTTGGGTAAGGTATTTGGAGCTGTTCGCTCTGCAGCTATACCCCTTAGCACCCTTAGTCGTATATGGGGTAGATTCAGGCACAACCTCATTTGGGATGAATACAGATGGGGAAATAGGTGTTGTAGCATGAGTAGTCTTAATTGAATTGGGGACTTTTGTTATATGTTGTTCAATGAGACCTACCCTAGCTTCAATACCATTAATTTTATCACAAATTGGCCCCAAGAGTGTTGATTGCAGCGTCTCCATTCTTTCCCTAAAACCCTCTTCGCCAACCTCAATCTTCCCTTCATTAAGCTGGACATCTGCCACACTTAACTGACCCTCACATTTTTCCCCCTTTCGGCCCAACGGGTTCAGTACCGTTTTTCGATGCGTTTGGCTGCCTTTACCCCTATGTTTATGTACAGGCTGCTCTTTAATGATAGGATTTTGTTTACTCTTGGCTTTTTGCCCTCTAGTTCTTACAGACGGACTTTCAGTGATAGTCACCCTTTCCGAACATACAATATTAGTCAACGATTGAGTGTCATTACCCTCGAAGTCCATTGGATCATTAGTTAAGAGAGGGAATTCTGTACTTATATCCGGCGCCTGCAATGTAGGTGTAATTGAAAGTCTGCTTGCCAAGGGACAAAAGTCAGAAGGCAGATTGTGGTGAATAATAGGTATCTCAGAATTATTATCTGCCCCTGGAAGTCCGGCGTATGAGGCCATTAACATTGAGTCAAAGGAATTAGCCATGACTGTGGATATGTTAACGGATTGTATAGGTTGGGCCATGCCAATGGGAAGCGAAAGACGTCTCTGTATTCTCTATTGCTGTGGCAACTACCCCAATAGTCTTCTGTAACATCTTGTCTATGGCGGTTAGACTCGGAAGAGGGTTAATTGTAGATTTTTTCTGCCTGGTGTTAGGACAGACGGCAGACGGCCCGCCCTTTGCCCGGGCATGCAGTGTCAAGGATGCACTTGTGTGTGTGCATGAATGGGAAAGGTGTGACAGTGTGCATAAAGTTTACATTAGGCTGCCTTTTCAAGTGGAACAGGTGCGGGGAAGGCTATTACGAGATCAGGGAAAGCGGCCTGCCAATTCTACTTATTTTGTGAATAAATAGATTTTTTTGCAGGCACCAGGAGTCTCTATAAAGAGCTAATAGCGCTGCAGGGTGTCTGCAGAGCAGATGAATGGCCAACAATACCACTGATGCTTTTAAAGTCCTGTTAATGTCCGTAAAAAATGAGAACAAACATGACAGAGAAGCTCTGCAATCTGCTCCGTGCAGCAAACAATAAATTCTCTGTTCTGTTTCCTGTTCCATATGTACACAAGACCCCGTCCGGATCACAAATTGCTTGATTTAAAATTTAAGACCACCCCAACAGCTCCTACAGAATGCAAATGAGGCTGGGTGAAGTGTGTCAGTCTGATGAAAAACAACCTACTAAAGGCAGAGTCGGAATCTAGCATACAAAGGGAAGTTGGGGTACTAAATCACACACTGCGTTAAGGGTTTTACATGGGAGAGGAGTCCCCGGGCACCCTTTCCAGAAACCCAAACAGAAAACCAATGTTAATTCATTCAAGCAAAACCGCGAACGCCTGCAGCTTTTCAGCTGCAGTAATAACTAAAAAAAAAAAAAAAAAGTTTTTTTTTACTACTTGTCCAAAATGTTAACTCCTCATTGTTATACTAAAAAGTTACCAAAGATGGCCTTATCTAATGTTTGGTTAAATCCAGTAACCAGCCGCCTGTATGAGGACATCACACACAGTTGTACCCTTGCCCACCTCTCTCTGCCCGGACTGGCAGGAGATGCATCAGTCCTGAGGTGTGCCAGAGCAGAACCTATGCCAGATGGAACTGGTAGGCGCAGCGTGAGGCATGAGTTATGTTTTCTTCGCTTATTAGCTGCCTGCGTGGTGCCCATGTTACATCATGCATGAATACCCACACTTGTTTCTTTAAGTGGGATGAAAAACCTGGGGGAGGGTCTCTCAAAGGGGCGTGGTCGATCTCATAAGGGCATGGCTTAAAAACACCTAAGCTAAAAAATCTGTGCTCATTAGCATAGTTTGCCACCCTACTGGTATTTTGTTGTTTCTATCATTGCATCCAGATACAAGTAACATTAGATACAACAAGCCAGGACTATTGGCTTTGCCACTGGTTGTTAGTTGCAGGAAATAAAATTAGCATCAATTGTGGCTTCGTTGTATACTGTATTGAAAACGCTTCCATTCTGAAATGATGTGACTGTGAAAACACGTCTAGTTCAAGTTACCTCAAAGGCAATGAAGGGCTGCAGAGTTGATATTTTTTCACCCTGAGAGTGAGGGCAAAAATAAAGCGCCCAATAGGGACCCGTCTCGGCACCTGCTTTTTAGAACTGCAACACCGGCAGGACCCGGCCCACTTAAAGCCCTGGTTGGGTGCATTAGAGTAAGTTGCCAGTGGTAGTAAGCAAGCAGGTGGAAATATAACTGCTGGAAACAGTAGAGTTAATTGGCTCATAAAGCTTGCAGGTATGTTTGCACGCATTACTGTACACAGACTCAAAGATCCACAGTTGGTTCCTGTTTTCCTTGGCTGGTTGTGTTTCTTTATATGTTGACTTTCATTAATGTGTATTCTATAATGAGCCGAAAGGCCTCTGTGTCTCTCGAGGCGAAGACGCAGTTTCTTGAATTGGCCCACAGGACACATACTCTGAGAGTCCTTTCCAGCAGGGCGATTCTCTAATCTCTCACTATATATGCATGACCTCGTGGCATTTCTGTACGTCCATTCGAGCGCTTCAGGGACTGCACTGAAGCACACCCCGCAATGATGGACAAGGTTAGATCAGCATTACACCGAGAAACAGAGGCAAAGCTCGAGATAAAGACGCGGCGTTAATACCTCTGGCTGCAAACCGCCACCAGCGCTGCTGTGTATCAACTCCGCTGTAAGCAGCTTACCGAGGCCTTCCTGTCATCCCCACTATGTACTTTCTTTCAGTAGCAGTGTTGCCTTCAGAGCCTATATTTGTATCTCCTTGTGGCTGCCGTAATGAAAAATATTGTTTATTCGGAATCTGCAATTCCTCCCCTTGGTGTTTGCAGCCGCGTTTCCACATTTTCATGCTTCACCCGTGTTGGTGGTGAGGGTGGAAGGGCCCGAGGAGCAGGGGGGGGGGCTACAGACTGTACGAGCTACCACATGTGTCCTTATTTACACTCATCCCTTTTGCATCACTCCCTCCCCTCAGATTTCTAAGTAGAAAATCTTGTCAGAGCTGTCTAACATGTCCCCTCCTCGGGTACAGCTGCCTGTCTGCCAGAACTGGTGATTCGCACCTGAAGATGGAAACACATTACTAGTAAACATTCTGCCTTTGACGGACAGAAGCCCGCATAGAGCTAGCCAGGGGATTGGTTTTAAAAGCATTTTATTTAGATTACGTGAATGAAGCAAATTAATTGAATCCATTATATGCAAAAAACTATTGTGCGATTTTCAAGCTCTGATCGCCTCACTAAATGTAAAAAAAAAAAACGTTTTAATCCAAAATCTGTTTTTTGGAGTAAACATTTTACTTTGCCGGCTCTGGCATAACTGCTCCTACAATTGGAGCCATCATATGCTCACATAACTGTGACATAAGGTTCGAAAATGATATTTTTATGACAGAGCGGACAAATCTAACTGCATTCTTTCCTTCATTCCTTGTGCGTGAGAATAACCCCGGCTGTAAGATTTGCCACCGATCCTGTGCTCCTTGAACTTTGTTTGGGCTAAAGGCAGCAGATGTCTCTGTGGTATTGGGGACGTTTGCTTCCATCTCCGGTTTCCTTTTACAAGCTTTTAAACAAGCCTCGATCTCTTGTCTTTATGGGGCCATGTGTTCACCCGCTCAACTGAGACACCACATAGTCTGTTGTTTTCTGGCCAAAAGGACAGCTTGGGCTTAGCCTATCATGGCAGCAGTAAAAGCACATCCTGGAGAGTGAACTAGTCCCCAGCAAACAATATCTTAACAAGCATTTGCAATGCAATAGGTCTAGCATTTATACGAGTTTGAGCTATTGGCATTGTAAATGACAATGCTTTTTATTTAAGTTTGTTTTTTTTAAAACAGAAATAAAAGGCACTGTCATTTACAATGCTAATAGCTCAAATTCTCGCAAATGCGAGACCTATTGCATTGCAAATGCTTGTCTCCGTAGGCATGTGGATTGCAGCTGGTGCTATTTCTTTGCAAACATAATAGTCTGCTTCTGTAATGTATTTTCTCTTTTCAGAAATGTGACTTCATTCTTGTTTAAAGGATAAGATTTCATTGCACCTAAAGGATGGAGACATGCATTTAGGTGTTATGGGCCAGTTTTGTAGATAACTTGTTTCTAATTGTACATATTTGCTGGATAAGGGATGTAGGCATGGGTGATATGGTGATTGTGCAAAGGATCACACACTTTTCAAAAATTGGAAGCTGTAGGTAAAATGCGGATATTCTGATTCTTCAGATAATTAATTACACAATAACCACTTTTTTAAAGTTGACCATAAGCCATAGCATTGTACTGCATTACTAGCAAACTGCATTACATCACATAAATGCCATCAAAATATCTATCATGAAAAGGAGACGGTTGAAATACATACTGGTAAGACAGCTCAGTGGAATGTGCACCCTCCACATAGGTTTTTGTTCATCTCCAGCTTTAAACGAAACCCCGCATGGAAGACTTGGCCTTTCACTTTGGGGAAATGGCTGTCATTGGTAAAAAGCGACACGAGGTAGCTCAGAGTGTGGTGCGGCGCTATATAAATTCTCATGGCTGTTGGAAATATAAAAGACAGTAGCGGTGTGGCCATACATAAACACCCTCAGCCGCCTCCCCCAGCAGGAAACCGCTGTGGCCCCCCGACCCTCTGTGCTACAGCTAGACCACCGTCGCGGCCACCGACAAAGTTGGCGCGTTCCCTCGAGCGGCGTCCCCCCTCCCGGGAGGTTGCGACCCGCGCGCTTAGAGGCGCCTCAGCTCCGGCGGCGAAAAGGCGCGAAGCGAGCGAGAAAAGCCACTGCTCTCGCCGCTCGTGCCAACCACGCGCCCCGCAAGCGTGCACTTAACACCGAAACACGGAAAAAGCACGCACCAACACAATAACAAACAGAAGCCTCTTACTGAGAGGCGCCAAACTTCGGAGGACCGCATTTTACACCTCCCACGTCGCGTTGTCCACGCTCCGAGGTGCCGTCTCACAACCTCGTGTGTCAACACCTCACATGTCTGACGAGATTGTCATGTACCGAGCAAGTGCAGTTACTGCCGCGCTGCTACACTAATGCAGTTGTGTATGTGTGTAAGGGAGGTGAGTGTCTTTAAACGGAATAAAGAGATAGGGAGAACTGTATTTGTGTTTAAGAGGGTGTATACCTAAGGGATGTGCAAATGTAAGGGAAATGTTTGCTTTTTGAAGCAATGTGTGCTTGTGAGTGAGATGTGCGTGCATGTATGTGTGTGTCTGTTGTGTAAGGATGTTATGTGGTAAGGAGATGCCTGTTTACTAGCGGTCTGAGTGCAACGGGGGTCTGTGCAAGTGAGATATATATGTGTTTAAGAGTAATATGAGCCACTAAGCGCTACACATCTAAATGGAGACTATGTAAGAGAGCGTTGTGTCGAAAATAGATGTATGTGTGTATGTTGTGTGGATATACAATGCGTGGTAGAAAATGTGTAAAGAAGATATGTGGCTGGGTAAGCTGTTTGTAAATGAAGTGTGCGAGTGACGGAGAGGTGCCTACGGCGGAGTGACCCATAAGTGCATTTTAGGGGTTGTGTTTCTTAGGGCAAGACTTGACATGCACTTGTAAGAGAGATCTGTACATGTGGTTCTGTATATGTGTTTCAAGAGAGAGAGTGAGTGCGGTGTAGGGGGCGTGTTGGTGTAGCTGTGATAGGTGGGTGTTTAAAGAGATGTACAAACGTTAAAGAATGATGTAGGATAAAAGTTAAGAGGGGCGCCAGAGGGGAGGGGTGTGTTTGTGAGATAGAAAGAGAAAAGTGGCCAGGAGAGGGAGTTGTGAAGAATAAGAAAAGTGAAGCACGTGAGTTAAAACGGAAAGGAACAGAAATAGAGAGACAATAGAGTAAAGGGTAAATGTGGGGAAAAGGTCACCAAAAGGAGAACAAGACACAAAGAAAACGAGAGAGTGTAAATCAAGAGTGTGTGTGGTTGCGAGTGGACGGGAGATAAAGGGATGGGGCGGATAGATGGATTGGGTCACAGAACGCGGGAATGAGTTTAGACAATGATATGGAGAAAGAGAGGAAGAAAGAGTAGCGGAAGACGACTGAGGAGAATAGTGGGCAAAAGAAGGCACGGAAGAAAGAGTGAACGGAAATGAAAGGAGGGGGAGGTGTGAAATCAGGAAAGCAAAAGAGGCTCGAGAGGGATAATGTGGGGACGAATGAGAAGGATGGATACGCAAATAAAGAAAAAGTGAAAGCAAATTTGTGACGCAGCGGAGCGTGGCACGCGCGCTTGGCGGGGGCGGGGGAGCGCATTCCAGGCGGGGGAGCGGACCCTTTGAAGTTTGATGCCGAGGGCGCCAGTGGGCTGAAGCGCTTCCCCAAACGGATTGCATGGCGGCACGATGCACGCGATTGTGCGCGTGCTCGCCATGCAATCCACTTTTGGGAGCACTTTGAAATGCCCCTTTACTAGAGTCTCGCTAGCGATTGCGTAAACGCAATAGCTAGGCGAGACCTAAAAATGAGGAAGGAACCAAAGGAAAGTACAGCAAAAACAGTAAGCATGCATGAATTAAAGACAAAGAAAGCGGAAGAGATTTCTTTACCCCTTGGTTATCAGAACCTCTTCCCGGCCAAAGAGGCAGAACTCCAAATCGTGACCTTTAAGCTCCGGTTGCTCGATGCACTCAGATTGGTTCACCACACGGAAAAAGCCAAAATCACTGAAAGCACAAAATATCAACAAATTAATTACTTTCTCCATAGACACAACATAATCTGAATGAGTGCAAGATACACAGAACCAACAACAAATCCAGACATGGCCTGATCTACCCACAATCTTCCATGATCGAGACTAATGCCACATGGTATGGGGCACTGACGGGACCAAGAAGAGGTAGGGTTTTCTGGCCTTGCACATAGAAAGTAGGGTGACGGACTCAAGAGCGGGACAACACTCTGCATCGAGAAAAGAGTGCCAAAAGAAGAAAAGGCTACATGCCTTTGCAAACGGTATTTCTGGAGGATACTATACCTTTACGCAGATACTTCTCCCTATGAATATCTTCAAGGCATCAGATTGGATATGAAAAATCGTTTCCCCCCAGCATTAGCTCTCAAACGGAGCCAGGTAGTGAAAATGACTAGTGTATCGTTAAGGGCACTAACTCATTGGGGGTGAGAGTGGTTGGTAAGGAATCTGCCAGCAAATTTAGTATCTACCAGAAATACTGTTACTGAAGGCAAGTACACTTTTCTACGGCAGCATACTTCTTCCAGCAGATTCTTCACCTTACAAATGAGCCTCAAAGCAATACTCTCCAGTAGGTGGCATTGAGTAGCTCCATCTTACTTAATCACGACAGTCATGCAACACAGCATTGACAAAGTCTTTTACTGGGAGGCAGTAATGCTTTGCAAGAGTATGTGAAACAGTCACCGAAACACCCCAAGTAAGAGCAAGAACGTATTTTTCTTAACCAAGGTATAGCAGATCTTTAAGCACCCAACTTGAAATTGATTGCTAACTTGTTCTCGTCTTGTAATGTCAATGTTGGAAGATACTTCACACCATGGGTCCAGTTTACGTGACCTCACCTCTTTCCTGGTGGGACGAGGAGTAAGAAGGGAAGACAAAAGCGGTGTACTGGCCCAACTGAAAGGCACACAGATCTTTTAAGAAAGAAGGGCATGTGCCAAATACCAGCTTCTCTGGATAGAAAACAGTAAAAAGTGGGCATATCGAAAAGGCCTGTATTTTGCCGATACTATGGGCCAAAGTTAACCAACTCCCACAGCCGTGGGGTCTCCCAAAATAGGGTCCAAGACCGCCACCACCCAATTGATGTAATGGATGGCCTTTGTGTTCATACCACTGGAATGATGCTCCCTGAGATCGAAGTGAGTAAGGCCTTCAGAGCAAGGGGAACTGATTGCAACTGGAGCTCAGTGTGCAGGTGTTGCGCTTATATGAAGCAAAGGCCTCGTGCGGTCATTGCACCCAGAAGTCGCCCTGCCCAGAGAGGAGGCGTCCATAATGAAGGTGGCCAGCAGCTGCTGAGGGTGAAGGGAAAACCCACTGTGACAATGGAGGGGCACATCCAACAATGGAGGTCCGTGAGAACAGTCGAAAATCTGCACCCAAGCTAAGAGGCTGTCCCCGGATGCTGGAGCCACACTTGCCTCAAGCACCACTGAAGGGCTTTACTAAGTCACCTTGCACCAAGACGGTGTGTCTGCTTCTTCCTCATAGACGTTCCCACTCCCATTTCCTGAAGTCTCTCTACCTCATATTCGGAGCCTATTCCGGGTCTGAAGATGGTGATGCTCGAATTCCCAACTCCATCCAACTCTTCTCAGGCTGAGGTCTTTTGACATGTCCTTTTGGGCATTTTCATGACTGCTATGCAGCCCTCTGGGATATTCGGCAAGAGCTCCAAGTTAGGCGATTTGTGCAACTCTAGCCCAGATGCCACCTCTCTCCATGTTCCACAGCCTCCAGCCTTGGTGCTGCTTACTGATGGCTGTTGTGCCTTCAGCCAGTGACACCGTCAACCTCCTAGTCATTGTCCACCCCACTTCCTCTACATCCAAGTGGCGAATGAAAGGATTAATTTATGCATTATTAAAAAATCCCTTTCACAGCACCAAGCTAGTGCCCAAATATTTGCCCAGAGTAACTCTTCGGATCACATTCTGATACTTTGGATATTCCCAGTAGAAACTATGGGCGCGTGGATGAAGACGATCCAAAGTCTGTAAACATCCTCCCTCCTTATACTACAGATTACCTATACCTACAAAATGCAAGTGACTTTGACATGTCGCCAGAAGGGGACATTCATTATCCCTCAGACTCACCTTCTAAAGAACTTTATTTTCCTCAGTGATATGGAAAACAGCAATAGCACTGGAATTTCCTTTGGTCACTGCTAAAAAAATGTCTGCCTCTTGACAGAAATGCTTCAGCCGTCCTGTATGACTCCAGCACCCTTATTGCCAATAGATTAATTGCTCTTGGCGCTTGTTTTAGCTGCCTGGGAGAAACCCTTCTTGTCACTGTAAGTCCACAGACAAATCACCATGGCCTGTAGTGTCTCACCCTAGTATTTTGTCCACACACCCATCACTGGAGAATTTGGTGATAAACTCTAACAATCTCCCAACAGCTCCTCAGAATTGTTAGTCAAAAAACGTTACCCTTATGGCCTGAAAAGTCTTTGCTTCAGGCAACCTAGCTATGTTCTCTTCAAATACTACATATCTGCCTGACCACATGAAGAAACCCTTCTCAGACCTGTTCGGTTAAGGTTTGGATGCCTGCAGATAAATCTTGAAGTGTGGCCACAGTGTGCTGCTTGAGCTTTGATATCCCAGCGAAACATTCACATCACCAGTACCGTGGCTTCTGGGACTTTTCTATCGGGCAACCATAACAGTAGTAGCAACTGTCGTATCTGAGCCAAACCCCCGCATCTTTCACTCCTTTCAGGGAAGTGGTGTGCCCAAGGCATGCAAACATGACAAGCAGCAGCTTCAGTCTCTCTCCATCTTATGCTGGATCTGTTGCTCCGCATCTTTGACTCCTCCCACCCTCAACCTCCAACATCCGTAGGGTAGTAATCCATTTTCCATCCTATTAAATAGTGATTATTACAGATTATGTGGAGCACCTACTTATCCGCAAAGGTTATGTCCTACTACTCCTAGCCTCCTCCTTTCAGTAAGTGAGCCCTGGCACACCCCTTGATTTTGTGAACTGAGGTACATTCCCTGTTTAACAAAGTAGTAGAAGAGGTGTACCCTCGGGGAGCGAAGCACATGATTGTACTACATTCAATTCTTGGTGTTGGCACCATCATGGCCAACTTGAAATTGTATGATTAGGGACGGCCTTTGCCGGCTTCTACAAACCCCACTAAGAATTGACTGTGAGGCTTTCCAAAAAGCACCTTTTATATACGTCTCCACAAGTTAACTTTCCTTCTTATTATCTTGGTCTGGTCCCATCTCCATTAAATCTGCACTCACCTCTAGTAAGATCTGAAACAGTAGTCAATAGGTGTCACCTCCTCTCCTACACAACTCCTACCTCAACGTATCCAAATGCCGGTTCTAGCCAGCAAAGATGATTGAGCCTGCTGAATACTGAAGCTTAAGGGTGCCCTGAAAGAGCAGAGCTCGCCTTGTTCATCCAAGAACTTTGGCCTTGTGCCCTGTACCAAGACAATGCAAGAGGACTTAACTGAAGGAGGGCCAGAGATCACTTTGAGGTGTCCTTGGGTGCCTTTTCCATAACTAATTTAACACTAAGCTCCCTGGTGTCACAATAAGCAACAGTCACAGGCTGACAAATTCGAGTCAGCACATAGCGATGCCATGTGGATCTGCTATAGACATCACCTTGCAGCACAGTCAGGAGGTGATATATACTCAGTGGTCGCAGTGCATTAGAAACAAGCATTTGTAATGCAACCAGTCTCGCATTTTTTAAATTTAGAGATAATGGCATTATAAATGACAATGATTTTACTTATGTTATTTTGCTTGCAGTGGAGTGATCATTTAGAAAACGAGAGTTAGAGCTATTAGAGTTGTAAATGTAAGGATAATGTTACTTACCCAGCAAGCATCTGTTCTTGGCATGTAGAGCTGTAGATTCATGGGATTTGCATAAACCTGCCATCTAGTGTTGGGTCCAGATGTTTGCAGGTTGTTTTTCTTCGAAGAAGTCTTTCCAGTCACAAGGTAAGGTGACTCCTCCTTTCGGTGATAGTGCGCATGGGCATCGACTTCATTGTTAAGATTGTTTTACCACAGAAGGTGAGAACGGGGTTAGTGAGTGTAGAACAGAGATGTCCATGCTTATGAATGTAAATTGAGAACTACAACTACAGGAGACCGGGAGGCGGGTGGGCGTGGGCGCATTGGAATCTACAGCTGTACATGCCAAGAACAGATGCTTACTGGGTAAGTAACATTATCCGTTCGAGGCATGTAAGCTGTAGATCACATGCTCTGCATAGACTATATAGCAGTATACTCCCAAAGCGGTGGCTAACCTGTAGTGGTTGTAGTTGTTTGAAATAGTGTTTTTAAGTACTGCTTGGCCTACATGTGCTTGTTGTCTCGCTAACACTTTTACACAATAGTGTTTGGTGAATGTGTGTGGTGTAGACCATGTTGCTGCCTTACAGATGTCGGCTAGGGGAATATTCCCTAAGAAGGCATTAGTAGCCCCTATTTTGCTAGTGGAATGCGCTCTAGGGGTTATTGTCAAAGTTCTTTTTGCTGTGGCATAACATGTTTGGATTGAGGGTGGGCGGAGCCCGCAGAGTTTTACTCCGCGGAGTTACCCGAAACCCGCGATTCCGCAGAGTTCCGTGAATGGCAGCGTTTCGGGCCTGTCCTAGTAAAGAATAAAGAAGAGTGACATGACACGATCCTGGGGCACAATATAGTATTCAGATAAATAAATCCTTCAAGTTGCCAGCCAATGGAGCTCCAGGCCCTAAAAATTGCATGTAGCAGAGCCTGTAAATAAAGAAAGAACCTGCTTCTGTGAGGCTCCTGATAAGATGGCATTTTGAAGACAATGTCCAGCAGTGGATGTGTTATCTGGTTTAACCCTCTGCCACCCTTGACTGTTCATTTTTTTTTTCTTTTGTAACTGTTCAAAGTGAAAATGTTGCAGCTGCTGATTTGCTCCCACTTATTTAATGGAAGTCGGTAATAGCAACGAAGCTGCTGGCTTTAGGAATGTGAGAGCTGGCTGCTGATGATGTCGGCACTCTCACTTCACCAAATGTGTGATTCTAATCAAATTATTTGACCACCAGGCACTTTGAATTGCCAATGAGATAAAAAAAAGCATGTAGGTTTCAGGTGGTGCAGAGCTCTTCCTGTCAGAGCACCAAACTATTGTTCCAGCGTCCCTCGTGCCAGGGGCTCTCAAGTGTTGCTTCTTGTGCCAGAGCAGATAGCAGGTGCCCTCCCCTCCATGGCAGTGGGAGGTGGGTAGTTCATCTCGCCCTTGGGCACTGGATTCCACCTGTCTCTTGTGGCAGCAGGGTAGAGGCTCATAAAACATGACCGGCAGCAAATACTATACTTTGTGTATCACTTTAAAAGCCCTCCTCTATGTGCCTTGCATGCATTTTTTTAAACCGGCCTGCAGCTGTAAATTGTAATCCTGTGCTCGGCGTTGGCAAACCTGCCTGCTGCCTTTACCTTTCCTGCACTCTTGCTTCCTGCTGCCCCTGAATTCATTGCAATATGTTCCCACTGCAGTGATGTTGCCCTTGAATTAGTAGCAAACGCTGCTAGTCCCGGCGTGACATTTTAGTCTCTTGCATACACCAAAAGTAAGCAGGCCAGAAAATGTGAACGAAGTGCTGAGCCTGGCTGAGCGTTAAGAGCCAGAGAACGAGTCGAACCATGGAAAAGTTTATTATGCAGATTATACTACAGCTACACTCACACAGCCTCCTCTGTGCACTTTCTCACAGAGTATACCGGCACGTAAGGCACCCTGTATAGATCTATGTATACGTGCAGTATCCTGAATGCACAGATGCACTCAGAACACCCAAAACACACACATGAACTACCTGCGCACATGTACGCTACACCGCCCTGTGCTTGAACACGCAGAGCACGCTGTAAATTTATGTGCACATACAACCTCCCACTCTGCGAACTGACACACATTGCAGCACCTGAAAGGAACACAATCTTGCCACAAACATCACACTAATCACACACACTTGTGTCCCATCCTATAAACAAATATACACATAGGCACCCCACACCACACTGACACGGTTTACCTTAGAATTACCCCAGGCGTCAGACTCAATCCGTAAAGTTTTCGTCAGCAGTACCCCTGCGCGTCGGAAGGTGGCGTCGTGCGGCTCCGTGTCCGTCGTTGGCGTCGTGATCGGGGGAATGACGTCGCAGCAGCTACTTAGACGCCGCCTTCGCATGCCGACGTCAGTTCTTTACACGACTTGCCGCACCAGGAACGCAGAGCCATGCAAGATACTGACCACTGGTGCATTGAAACTAGGGCCCTGAAAGGGATGACCTTAACCCTAGAAATGAGTTCGCAGAACGGGGAGGATGGGTGGGGCGGTGAGGAATCGATCACTAACTAATGTCTCTTACAGATATATCGTTACCGAAGGTAAGTAACTTGTGCATCTGAAAGAGACACGTTAGTGATAGATTCCTTACCTTACAATAGATACCCCAGCAATACCAACCCCGGTGGTGGGTTTGCGAACCAAGATCACACCAGAAAGTCACGGAGAACAGAACGGCCAAAGAAGCAGTCTCTCCGGACTTGGCTGTCAAGGCAATAATGCTTAGTAAAAGTGTGCAGCGAGGCCCACGTGGCTGCCTGACAGATGTCTTGCAGGGGACATCACGTCCCAATGCGATAGTAGCTGTCGCTCTGGTAGAATGGGCGTGCAGCCCCACCGGAGGTTCCTTTTTAGCCAGAGAATAACAGGCTTTTATACACAAGATGACCCAGCGGGAGATAGTCCTCTTGTGTGCAGCCCGGCCTTTCTTGGCGCCTACGTAGCCAAAGAGCTGGTCATCCACCCGGAACTGTTGTGTGCGATTCAGGTAAAATGAGAGCGCATGTTTTGAATCCAGATGGTGGAGCCTCTCTTCCTCTCTGGAAGGGTGCGGAGGCGGAAAGAAAGTGGGCAGTGTAATAGTTTGCCGATGTGGAAGGCAGTAACAACCTTTGGCAAGAAGGAAGGACGAGTGCGGAGCACAACCTTGTCTGGATGAACAGACAGAAAAGGAGGTTTACAGGAAAGAGCCTGGAGCACACTCACACGCCTAGCGGAGGTGATGGCAACCAGGAAAGCAGTCTTTAAAGTCAGTAAACGGAGAGGACAGTTGTGAAGCGGCTCAAAAGGAGCACACATCAAATAAGTAAGAACCAGATTCAAGTCCCACTGTGGCATCACAAATGGAATAGGAGGAAGAAGGTAATGTCTTTGAGAAATCTATTTACAACTGGGGGCTTGGAAAGAGAGGGCTGATCAGGGAGCCTGAGAAAGGCTGAAATTGCAGAAAGGTAGCCCTTAATAGTGCCCAAAGCAGAGCCCTGCTGGGCTAAAGAAAGAAGGAACAAAAGGACTTCTAAAAGAGGGGCAGAAAGGGGATCCACAGTCTTTGCTGGGCACCATGCCACAAATTTGTTCCACCTGCAGGCATACACCGATTTAGTGGATGGACGCCTGGCTGCCAGAATGACATCACAGTCTTCAGGAGGCAAGTCAAATGGAATCAGCTGCCGTCGCTCAATCTACATGCAAGGAGGTGGAGGCTGGACAGGTTCGGGTGGAGGACCGTCCCCTGCTGCGTCGACAGAAGATCCTCCCAAAGAGGCAGTCGGATCGGGGGATCCACGCTCATATGGAGTAGCTCAGGGTACCAAACTCTTCAAGCCCAGTCCGGATCCACAAGAATGACTTGGGCCCGGTCGCGCCTGATCTTCTTCAGCATGTGGTATAGGCGAAAAGGCGTACAATCGACCGCAACTCCACTCGCAACAAAAAGCGTCGCCGAGCGAGTGCCGCCTTGGAAATTCCAACGCGCAGAACTGCTGACATTGTGCATTCTCTTCGGTGATGAATAGATCTAACCAAGGCTCTCCCCACTGTTGAAAGAGACCTTGTGCCACCTCAGAGTGAAGACGACATTCGTGATCCATCATGCACCTGCGGCTGAGTTCGTCCACCCTGGCGTTCAAAGAGCCTGCCAAGTATTGAACCACCAGGAAAATGCCCCCCACCTTACTTGTTGCAATACCACATGGCGGTGGTGTTGACTGTGAACACCTGCACTACTTTCCCCTTGAATCAGGGAAGGAATGCCTTTTGTGCAAGTAGGATTGCCCGGAGCTCCAGAAGGATGATATAGAGCCTGGACTCCGCCAGAGACCAGAGGCCTCTGATCTCTGCCTCTCCCATGTGGCAGCCCCATACCAGGAGGGACGCATCCGTCACCACTGTGTGCTCCGGTTGGGGAAGGGAGAGGGATCTGCCGCTGGTTCGTGAGCCACCACTGTAATTGTCATGCAGTGCCCTCCGAGATCTGGACGTACTCGGACAGGTTCCCCTGATGCTGCGCCCACTGGAACTTTAAGTCCCACTGCAGAGCCCGCATATACCATCTGGCATGATTGATCAGCAGAATGCAGGAGGCCATGAGGCCCGGCAGCCTCAAGGTCATCCTGACCGAAACCCAGGACAAGGGCTGAAAGATCGGAATTATAGCCCGAATGCCCCAAACTCGCTGTTCGTGAGGATAGACCCAGAACGGGGAAGACTGAAACCCCCGATCTGCGCAGATGAGCTGCGACCACCACCATCAATTTCGTGAACACCCGAGGGGCGCTGGTAAGGCCAAAAGGGAGCACGGTGAACTGAAAGTGCTTGTGGCCTACCGTGAACCTCACGTAACGCCCGTGGGCCGGCAGAACGGGGATATGAAAGTAAGCGTCCTGCAAGTCTAACGCTACCTCCAGTCTTGCGGGTCTAGGGCAGACAAGACCTGAGCAAGTGTGAGCATCTTGAACTTCTCCTTCCAGAGGAAGCGATTGATGTTCCAAAGGTCTAACATAGGATGCAGGCCCTTGTCCTTCTTTGGAACCAGGAAGTAGTGGGAGTAATAACCACGAACTACTTCTGGCGTCGGAACGCGCTTGATGGCCCCCTTGGCCAAGATGGCTGCAAATTCCTGCTGGAGAAGGGCCAAGTCATCGCCCGACATGCGGTGGTACTGAGGTGGTGTGGCTGGAGGGGTAGTCTCGAAGTGGAGGGAGTAGCTATCTGTAAAACCCACCTGTCCGAAGTGATGGTGTGCCAGTGGTGGAGGTGATGGCGAATCCTGCCGCCCACTGGCGTTTGGTGGGCCTGAAACACCGGACTAGGAAGGTTTAGAGGCAGTGGTGGCAGGGGAGGTGGTGGACTGACCCGTCCGCTGGCCCGGTGACTCACCTCGGCAGGTCCCACGTCCGCGGCTGTGCTGAGACTGTTGCTGCACAGGCCTGTGGCTTTGAAACAAACGTGTTTGGTCGCCCCTTCATTGGCCAGGAAAGGAGCGAAAATCAGAAGCCAAAGGAGTATGCGTGGCCGAAAGGCCCAAGGACTTGGCCGTAGCCTGCTAGTCCTTAAACGCTCCATCACACTGTCCGCCTTGTCGCAATGACAAGTGCCATCAAAAGGCATGTCCATCAGTATGTTCTGGACATTCCCAGAAAAGCCAGTCGTCCTCAGCCAGGCGTGACGGCGTACCACCACTGTCGTGGACAACGCTCTGCCAAGCGAGTCGGCGGTGTCAAGGCCACAACGAAATGTGAACTTGGCTGCATCTCTCCCCTCAGCAATAGCTTGGGAGAGCACCGTCCGGGCCTCCTCCGGACACTGAGGCAACACCTGCGCCACCGTATCCCACACAGTGGGAATAACGGCCCAAGAGGCATGCGGTGTTCACAGACCGCAACCCTGAACTGGCGGAAGAGAAAATCTTCTTCCCAAACTGCTCCAGTTTCTTGGATTTCCTGTCCGGAGATGCAGAAGGGAATGCGCTCGGAGATGCAGAGGCTTGGACAACCAAGCTCTCAGGGGTAGTGTGTTGGGAGAGGAAAATGGGGTCGCGGTGGCAGGACGATGCCCAAAAGAACACCTGAAAGTGCATCATTAAAGGGCAGCAGACGAAGCTGCCGGCCGAAGCACTTCTGTCAGGAGGTTAGTCCTGACGGCCACTGTCGGGAGCTCGAGGTGGAGAGCCTCTGCTGCCCTACGCAACACCACTGAATAGGTACCACCCTCCTCCGTAGCCACGGTAGAAGGAGACAGTGCACCAGGTTCTGGAGAGAAATCCAGATCACTGGCGTCCTCCAAGTCCTCTGCCCAGTCCGTGTCTAACTCGCATTGGGCTGCGAGAGGGTCCCTCCCAGTCCTCCCCGTCCTCCGTAACCTGCTGGGCAGGTGGGAATGAAGGAGGACGATGGAGAAAGGGATAAAAATTCCCCATCGGCGTCATAATCGGCATCGATCAACACCGGTTCGGCACCGTCTCCATATTGGGGTGGAAGCCGGGGACGACATCGGCCGGGGAGCCGGCTGACGACGGCTGCTGTAGACGTCGATGTCAGTGGAGGTCGTACAAGGTCAACTGACATCGGCTGGGATCCATGCATGGATCCATGGGTGTCTTGCGGAGCCGTCGACGACGTCAGGGCCGGAGCCATTGACGAAGAAGGGTGAGGACTCCCAGTCGGACCCACGGGGCCCGAAGGCCTGCTGGCAGGGCCAAACGGGCCACGGAGTCGGGCCATGGCGGACAGAAATTCCTGCAGCTGGGCCGGAGTCGCCGACAGACCCAGAAAAGGCGGGTAGGCCGTCGGCAACTGCGTAGGCTCTGCCGGAGCCGCAGGGGTGGCACCATCCGCACCCTCAGCCGTGTTGCGCAACAGGCTAGGCGAAGAGCGACGGCGCTTCGACTTCTTGTGCTTCGTCTTAACTGACCCAGAGTGCGAAGACTTCATTGAACGATGGTGGCGGCTCCGCGACCGGCCCCTTGACCTCCCACGGGACCGGGATCTTGAACGGCACGGAGCCGACTCCCGGACCTCAAGCAACTTTCGGGACCACTCCCGCAAAGTTTTCGGAGCCATGGCCCGGCAGTCGGGGCACGACGTGGGGTGCCCCAGGCAGTAGACACTTGCGTTGCGGGTCCGTCACCAATATCATAAGGGGACAAACCTCGCAAGACTTGAAACCGGGCATCCCTATAACACCAGGAGTCAAAGACTCAAAAAAGACAGAGACAAAAGTCCCCAAAAACTCAGTCAAAAATTGACTGGGGGTGCCGCTCTCTCTGGATTTGCACTTGCTGGCGCAAAAAAAGAAAGAACTGACGTCAGCGAGCGAGGGTGGCCTCTAAGTAGCTGCCGCAACAGCATTCCAGCGATCACGACACCTACGATGGATGCAGAGCAGCACAACGCCACCTTCCGACGTGCAGGGGTACTGCTGACGAAACTTTCCGGATCCAGTCTGACGCCTGGGGGGTAATTCTAAGGTAAGGAATCTATCACTAACGTGTCTCTTTCAGATACAACTTACAAGCACGCCTACTCACCCAGTGCCAACTAAACAAACAAAAAAGTATCACCACACTCTATTCACAGGTACACCAAGGGTCCACAATTTACAATGCGACCGCACATACAACACTATACATGCCACATGTACATAGCACGTGCAATACAGGCACACAAAGTACCATTCACACTTAAAATACAAACGCAAAACACACATATTATCGCACTCTATACAACAAACACATACACCACAGCATAATTTGAACACAGAGCTGTGATGTTCTTCTGTGCACACACGCACTGCAGAGATGACCGCAGCGCTGAAGAGACAGTGTCACTCCGATGTTTTCTAACTGCCTGCATCAAATGCCAATTATACTTTTTAAGTTCTCATCCGCCATTCCGGTGCTGCGAAGCCGAGAAGGCTAATGTCATGAGGCCTTTTTTCATCGCAGAACTTCACACTTATGGACAATTTCCATCACGGGGTCTCTTTCGGTGAAATGCGCACATGGCTCTCTCGCACCTTCTCCTTCACACCTAGATGGAAAACAGTGAAACACACCACACAGCGGTCTACGCAGCCCCCCCAGCACTGCCCTTTTTATTTATGCACAATGTCACCACTCTTTTCCTATAGGAAGGAAGACTAAATTATAAAGACAAGGAGACTATTGAGTGAATGGCCAGCAGTGTGTGCCAGTAAACTACGCTCCACTGGCCGATGGCGGAGTTTTGCTGAACTAGGCATTCCAAGCAGAACGCGGAGATGCAAAAACTCTGTGAACTCCGCCGGCGGAGCGGAGTACACCGCCCACACTTAGTTTGGATACATTTTACAACCCATCTTGCAATACCTGACTTAGATATGGGATTGCCTTTGTGTGGTGGCGAAAAAAGCAACAAATAGCTGCTTTATTTTTCAAAAGTCTTTGGTTCTTTCTATGTAATACAGTATAGCTTGTCTAACATCAAGTGTGTGTAGAGCTCGCTCTGCTACAGGATCAGGTTGAGGAAAGAACACCTCAACTGATTGATTGATATAAAGGGCAGAAACTACTTTAGGGAGAAAGTTATTATTGGTCTGAAGAACCACCCTATCTTTGTGAAGTTGAAAGAAAGGCTCTTGAATAGTTGATGCCTGAAGTTCACCAATTCTCCTTAGTGAGGTTATTGCTATGAGGAAGGCAAACTTCCATGAGATGAATTGTAACTGACATTTGTGCATTGCTTCAAAAGGAGGACCCATTAGCCTTGTAAGGACTATGTTTAAGTTCCATTCTGGTGCAGGGGGAACTCTTGGTGGTATCACCCTTTTTAATTCCTCCATGAAGTCTTTGATCACTGGTGCTCTGAATAGAGATAAGTGTTGTCTATTTTGCAAGTATGCGGCTACTGCTGCTAGGTGTAGACAAATGGATGTGTAAGCCAATCTAGATTGCTGTAAATGCAACAGATAACAAATGATTTTTTGTACAGAAGCATCAAGTGGATTGATATTGTTGTCACAATAGATAACAAATCATTTCCATTTGCTGCATAACATGCTCTAGTAGTGGGCTTTCTAGATTCTTTGAGAATATTCATAAAGTCTGGTGGTAGTTGTAAATAACCAAACTCTATGACTTCAGGAGCCAAATCGCTAGGTTGAGTTGTTTGGGAGTTGGATGTCTGATTTCTCCATGGCTCTGAGTGAGGAGACTGGCTGTGAGATGTAGCTTTTGATGTGGCACCACTGACAGTCCTAATAGGGTGGTGTACCAAGATTGATGAGCCCATGTGGGGGCTACCACGATCAGTGTGAAGGTTGTTTGTCTGAGATTCCGAACCAGTAATGGAATTAGTGGGAGAGAAGGAAAAGCGTAGGCAAATATCCCTGACCAATTATTCCATAGAGCATTGCCTTTGGATAGATGGTGTGGTAACCTGGATGTGAAGTTTGGATCTATTTGTGGAAATCCCCATTGTTGAAGTAGGGAAGAAGAACTTGGGGATGAAGTTCCCACTCGTGAACTTGCTGCCTGTGTCGGCTGAGCAGGTCGTCAATTTGATTGCTTACTCCTGTAGGTGTTCTGCTAGGAGATAAATGTTGTGATGAATTGCTCAATTCCAAACACTTTATGCAAGGCGCGACAGCTGGAGAGAATGTGTCACTCCCTGTTTCTGCAAATAGTACATTGCTGTCATGTTGTCTGTGCGGACTAGGACAGTTTTGCCTACAAGGTGAGCGTGAAAATCTTTGAGTGCTAGGAACACTGCTAGAAGTTCCAGGCAGTTGATGTGGAGACGTTTGTGATTGTCTGAGCACAGCCCTTGTACTGTGTGATGTTGGAGATGGGCACCCCAACGGGTTAAAGATGCATCTGCTGTCTGTATAGTCTGGAATCGGGACAATTAAGGGCTGCCCTTTTGATAAGTTTTGAGGGTACCACCACTGCAGAGTGATGGGTGAGGCGGTCTACCAACACTAGATCGGTTAATTGACCCTGTGACTGATTCCACTGACGAGCTAGACATTTTTGCAGGTGACGCATGTGAAGCCTTGCATAAGGTACCATTGCAATGCAAGATGCCATCATTCCCAGAAGTTGCATGAAAACTCTGGCTGATAATGTTTGATTGGGTTGAAATTGTACTACTGTGGACTGAATAATGTGAATCCTGGCTACATAGGGAGAAGCTAGAGCTTTGAGAGTGTTGGAAGTAAGCTTCCAGATAAGACTGCACTTGTGCAGGGCACAGGTGAGATTTCTGTGCAATGATTGTGAAACCCAACTGATGAAGTAGGTGTACTGTTGCCTGAGTGTGTAGTATACAGTTCTGGTAAGTGCCGGCTTTGATAAGCCAGTCGTCTAGGTAAAGGGAGACATGGATACATTGTCTCCTGAGATGAGCGGCTACTACTGCGAGACATTTGGTGAACACTCTGGGGGCCGTGGTGACATCAAATGGAAGTACCTTGAACTGGTAATGTTTGCCTGCTATCACAAATCTGAGGTATTTGCGATGAGCTGGATTAATTGAAATGTGAAAGTAGGCGTCTTTTAGATCTAGAGTAGACAAAAAGTTGACTTTCTGTAAAAGGGGAAGAACTTGTTGAAGAGTCACCATGTGAAAGTGCTCTGACAGTATGTATTTGTTTAACTCTCTGAGATCTAGAAAAGGTCTTAATGAGCAGTCCTTTTTGGGAATTAAAAAGTAAAGGGAATAAACTCCGACCCTTTGAGTAATAGAGATTGCACTTCTTGTTGAAACAAGTGCTGGGGGTCTGGTGACAATTGGTGATAACGAGGTGGAATGTTTGGAGGGTTGTTGGTGAGCTCCAGACAATAACCATGTTGGTTAATTCTGATCATTCATTTTTCGGTTGTGATTGATTACCAAATGGGGAGAAAGTCTTGAAGTCTTCCTCCGACAGGTGTGGAATAGTCGGAGGGAAAAGTGGGGAAGTCACTGCTTATTTGAGGAAGGGGAATTGTGGGGTGTGGTGTTTTTACCTCTGGCCCTGGGCAGCAATGTGGAATTCCTATAGCCTGACGCCCAGGACATATTGTTTGGGGTCAGGGGCAACAAGTTGTCATGTTTATTTTGTGCTTGGGACAAGTAGGCCCAACCCCCTGCAGCATAAACCCTTTGGCTGCCCTTTTGCAGTTCCACATTATGATTCAGGGAAGGGCACGGTCTGCAGTTAAGATAATATTTTTGCCCATATGTTAATGCTGTTCAAACTGGTATTTATGGTTCATTAATTTAACGCCTTTATTATTAGGGTGAACGCTCTAAGTTAATGTTGTAAGCTCTGACTGCACTACTGACAGTGGCTCTAGTATAAAAATGTGTACACACATTTTCAAAGTATAGCAATATGAGGCTATGTATAATGCTCCCAGAATGCTCTCTGATTTGATGCAAATAGTTGCAGAAGCTTTGAAAGCAAGACTGATGATTCTTTGCTTTAAAAACAATGTTCATAAAAAAAAGGCAGTAGCAAAAGGGGTTCGGCCCAAGACGGCTAGAAAAGGCCTTACAAAATACTACAGGAAAAAGTATACTAGCCATAACCTTTTAGTTGCTGTTAACGTTACTTAACAGGCTAAAGGCTATTAAATGAATTGTATGGTCTAAAGCATTTATTTGCTATATCAATTTCATTTTTTAACGATATAGTCACATTATTACATAAATCAGACCAAAGGTGATCTTTAAACACCAGGCAGGTCGCTCCCCCCATCCGCCACGCAGCCCCCTGTGGGTTGAACCTCCATTGCCGCTTTTGCCGCCTGACTGCTCGCTCCCTTTTTTATTCTGTACCCCTGCGCTTGGCTTTCTGTGCCACTTTGTTTTTTCATTCTGTGCCCCTGTGTTTTGCTTTCTGTACCCCTGTGCTCTGTTGTCTCTCTCCCGCCGTCTTTTCCAACCGTTTTTTCCCCGGGTTTTCCCCCGCTGCTGAGCCCCTGCGACCCCGCCCCCTTCACTCCCATTGGCCGCCCCGCTCCCACCTCCCAGCTGCTCCTCCCTCCCTCTGCCCTCATATGGAGGCCGCTTAGCGGTGGTAGAGAGCGACCTTTGACCCTGTCACCAGGCAGGTCGCTCCCCCATCCGCCACGCAGCCCCCTGTGGGTTGAACCTCCGTTGCCACCTGACTGCTCGCTCCCTTTTTTATTCTGTACCCCTGCGCTTGGCTTTCTGTGCCACTTTGTTTTTTCATTCTGTGCCCCTGTGTTTTGCTTTCTGTACCCCTGTGCTCTGTTGTCCCTCTCCCGCTGTCTTTTCCCGCCGTTTTTTCCCCGCAGTTTTTTCCCTGGGTTTTCCCCCGCCGCTGAGCCCCTGCGGCCCCGCCACCTTCACTCCCATTGGCCGCCCCACTCCCACCTCCCAGCTGCTCCTCCCTCCCTCTGCCCTCATATGGAGGCCGCGCCCAGCGGGCGTGCCACTGGCGCGCCTAAGGCAAGCCCGTCCGCACCTGGACCGCACCCAGCCCCAGAACCCCTGGACCCCGCACCCCTCGCAACGCCAGACTGCACTACGATGCAAGCACCCTCCACGCACTCAACACCAGACGAGACCACCCCTGCTACCGGGCCACCCCGAAACGCACCCAGGGTCCTTTCACCTGCCGGAACTGCAGATTCACCAGCATCCAACCCTCCACACCACCAGCCAGAGAACCCAACCACCTCCGCTGCATCCTCCTCAACACCCGCTCCGCTCGCAAGCACGCCATCGAACTCTGGGACCTCCTAGACTCCACCGCCCCCGACGTCGCCTTCCTGACGGAGACCTGTCTGAACACCACCTCAGCACCAGACATTGCCATAGCCATCCCACAGGGCTACAAGATCTCCCGCAGAGACCGCACCAACGGAGAGGGAGGAGGAATCGCCATCTTCCACAAAGACTCCATCAAAATCTCAACGAACACCGATGACACCCTCTCCACCGCCGAGCACATGCACTTCCAGATCCACACCGATCCCAACACCACCCTCAGAGGAACTCTCATCTACAGACCTCCCGGACCCCGCCCACAGTTCAGTGACACCATTGCCGACCTCATCAGCACCCACGCCCTCGCTTCCACGGACTACATCCTCCTCGGGGACCTAAACTTCCACCTCGAGAACAACAAAAACGCCAACTCCACCGCCCTGATCGACAACCTCGCCAACCTCGGACTCAAACAGCTCGTAACGACACCTACTCACGCCGCTGGACACACGCTCGACCCCATCTTCTCCGCAAGCCCCCACGTCTCCTTCAACCACACCACCAAACCACACTGGACCGACCACAGATGCGTCCACTTCACCTTCAGAAAACCCACCACATACCACCGCACCCAACAGCTACCACGCCGCTGCTGGGGCAAGGTCACCGAGGACCAACTGACTACCGCCCTCGCCCTGAGACCACCCACCGACCCCACCGACCCAGACACCGCCGCGACCAACCTCACACAGTGGAACAACGACTGCGCCAACACCCTCGCCCCTCTCAAGACCTCTACAACCAACCACACCAACAAGAAAGCCGCCTGGTTCACCGAGGACCTCCGGATCTCCAAGCACACCTGTCAGAAGCTGGAGAAGAAATGGCTCCACGACCGAACACCAGACAACCACACAGCCCTCATGAGCGCCGCCCGCAGACACCACCAACTCATCAGGACCGCCAAGAACACTGCCTTCAAGGACCGCCTAGACAACAACGCACACAACACCAAAGAGCTCTTCAGCATCGTGAAAGAACTCTCCAACCCCAGCTCCAACACCAACGACATCCCGCCATCTCAAGACCTGTGCGACTCCCTGGCCACCTTCTTCCACCGCAAGATCACCGACATCCACGACAGCTTCAACTCCGACCCCCCCGCACCCACAACCGAATCCACCACCCCAGCGACTACCACTCGCACCAGTCGCCTGACCGTCTGGTCCAGCGTCAGCGACGAAGACACCATCAAAACCATGAACTCCATCCACTCCGGATCCCCATCGGACCCCTGCCTTCACCACGTCTTCAACAAAGCCAGCGCAACCATCGCGCCCCACCTCCGGAAAACAATCAACTGTTCCTTCGAGACAGCAACCTTCCCAGAAAGCTGGAAGCACGCCAAGATCAACGCCCTTTTGAAGAAGCCCAAGGCGGACCCCAAGGACCTCAAGAACTTCCGGCCCATCTCCCTGCTCCCTTTCCTGGCAAAAGTGACCGAGAAGATTGTCAACAAACAGCTGACCCGCTACCTCGAAGTTAACAACATCCTGGACCCTTCCCAATCCGGTTTTCGCAGCAACCACAGCACCGAGACCACCCTCATCGCCACCACTGACAACATCCGGACCCTGATGGACAAAGGAGAAACAGCCGCCCTCATCCTCCTGGACCTATCAGCAGCCTTTGACACGGTCTGCCACCGCACCCTATCAGCACGCCTCCATGACGCCGGTATCCAAGAGAAGGCCCTGGCCTGGACCACATCCTTCCTCTCCGGCAGAACCCAGAGCATCCGCCTCCCACCCTTCCGCTCCAAAACCACCGAGATCATCTGCAGCGTCCCACAGGGATCCTCCCTCAGCCCGACGCTGCTCAATATCTACATGGCCCCCCTTGCCCACGTCGCACGACAACACAACCTCAACATCATCTCCTACGCCGACGACACCCAGCTGATCATATCCCTCACCGAAGATCCCCACACCGCCAAAGCTAACCTCCACAGAGGAATGAAGGCCATAGCCGACTGGATGAAGGACAGCAGACTGAAGCTGAACTCAGACAAGACAGAGGTCCTCATTCTCAGACCCACCCCATCAGCCTGGGACGACTCTTGGTGGCCCACGTCACTAGGCACAGCACCGGAACCCACGGACCACGCACGCAACCTGGGGGTCATCCTGGACTCCACTCTCTCCATGACCAGGCAAGTCAACGCCGTCTCCGTGTCCTGCTCAACACCCTCCGTATGCTCCGCAGGATCTTCAAATGGATCCCCCTCGACACGAGAAAAACCGTTACCCAGGCCCTCATCACCAACAGACTCGACTACAGGAACGCCCTCTACTCAGGAACTACAAACAAGCTCCTGAGACGACTCCAACGCATCCAGAACGCCTCGGCCCGACTCATCCTCGACATCCCCCGCCGCAGCCACATCACACTCCACCTGAGAGGCCTGCATTGGCTCCCCGTCAACAAAAGGATCACCTTCAAGCTCCTGATCCACGCACACAAAGCACTGCACAACACCGGACCCACCTACCTCAACAAATGACTCAGCTTCCACACCCCCACCCGAAGCCTCCGCTCAGCCAACCTCGCCCTCGCCACAGTCCCTCGCATCCGAAAAACCACCGCCGGTGGCAGATCCTCCTCCTACCTCGCCGCCAAGACCTGGAATACTCTCCCCACCATCCTACGACAGACCCAGGACCTGCTGGCCTTCAGAAGACTCCTCAGACCTGGCTCTTCGACCAGTAGCACCCTCCCCAGCGCCTTGAGACCCTCTCGGGTATGTAGCGCGCTTTACAAATGCAGTGATTGATTGAAACATTGTCACACATTTAAACAATACATGTCTAACAAAAATTAGAAGTTAAACAAAACGAACATTGTGATACACAAAGCAACAATAATTGCATATTCTAATAAAACAGCAGCTACGTAATTTTTTGCAACCAAATCATTTGAAAAAATTGTGGTGCTGCTGATCACGGGGGAATAATTATTAGGCCTAGTAGGTAGGTGAAAATGTATGCAACGTCCTACAAAAGGCAAAATTAATCAAATGCAAGTTCCCCGTGGTGTAAGGTGCCTAAGGAGCGGACGCGTTTCGAGTCCCAGAGTGGTTTTAGGGATTCTCTGCAGGGCGTAGAATGGATGTGAGGTTTCTTATTCTCAGGGGGCGCAAACCCAGGGATCCAAAGGAGGTTCAGTTGACTCCGTATTAATTGTTCGATGCGAATTGTGTAAAAGAATCGTAACCGTTTTCACAGGAAATTAGATTTTTTTCTGGGCGTAGCAGCGCTCAATCTTAAACCCGTCATATTAGATCGGGAGCTCATGGACACATGTAGCGGGTCTTAGATTCGCTTCAGTAATGAAAAAATGAAAGCAGGAAAAAAAACATTTAGCTAAACTATTGTAAAATTGCAGGTACCATTTCTTTGCAGCATCATTTAGTAACATGTGTTGATGCATAATAGTATTTCTCAAAAATATTCATAATGGAAAATCAGTGTAACCAGTTTCAATAAGATTATTGGAAACAAACAAGCGAGCATTGGCAAAGCCGGTAGGTCTGAAATTGGTGGTCAGCTTTTTAGTTTTGTCAATGTGTGACTTGTTTTGGCATGGTTTTTGTAAAACCTAATTGGTGTGGGAGCTGCCGGGCCCTCACTATTATAACAAACATTGGCAAAAGCAAAAATTGTTATTTGGTCTCAAAAAGCACACACTGCCACAGTGGTTACTGGCATTGAACAAAACTACTTTGTGTGCCGATAGGCTCCTTGTGAGAGAAGAATGCTGTCACTCACAGTGAAGCTAGCCGATACAGAGAGAGAGACAGAATTGTAATAAACGCAGAAGGTCACGGTCAATTCCAGACCAAATTGCGGGCCCAATTATTAAAGAAAGTTTCAAAACTGCATCCATGGTATATGTCCTTGCTATAAGTGCAGCTATATGCCTTTCGTGAATTCCCAAGAATTTACAGAAGTAGGATAAGAAATAGTACTCGTTTTATTATTTATTTTTTTGTCCTCATCTCACCAATAAGCATACTGCAGAACTTAAAAAGCTGTTGTTATCGGACTGGGGACCCTCCGACTTCCTGCACTTGCTTAGGTCGCCCGACCAACCCCTTTGGGGGTTATGGTGTAATCATAGGACCGAAATGAATTTAGCCATAGCTGTCAAAGTAGTCTCAAATCTCGGCCCATACTAATAAGAGGTTGCCAGAAACTCATTGGGCTATCGCTGGTTCCAACAGGATCGAGTCGAGCCATTGCAAGTGCGGATTTAAGCCAGTCCTCTGTTTTCGGGGGAAGGGGATCTTTCCATTTTATGCATATCTCCCTACGGGCCAACAAAATCAAACATAACGGTCCTTTATGAGTCTGTACTAGGTCCGAGGTGGAGCGTCCATCATTGGCGAAGAAAACTAGAGATCCATTAACCATGATATTAACTTTGAAGATTCTACACAGGTAGTCTCCAAAACAGTCCTAATTCGGGACACTCATAAAACGTGTATATCATTGGCTTTAGGTGCCATGCATCTAGCACAATTTGGTTCAGGGAGTGGGGCGAATTTGGAAAATTCTGGCTGGCGTATAATAAATGCGATTGGTCAAAAAAAAGTGTTTTTTCTTTAGACTAGCTGATTTAGTAATCTTGTACAGTAATTTTAAAAATGGTTCTAAAAGTTCACCAATACCAGATTCAAATGGGGATTGGTTCCAGACCGATGTCTGTGGTGGGATACTTAGGTCATCGGCGTCTACTAGCTTCCTATACCAGATTGAAATTTCTTTCTTCAATGGCTGAACAGTTTGAAACTTTTGCAGGGATTCTGCTCATGCACAGAACTATGCGCAGGAAACCAGGACCTCAGTGAATTGCGGTGTACCAAAAACTCACCTCAGTACCCAGAACCCCTATCCGACCAGCATCAGTGTCTCATTGGCTCTTCATACCATATAGAAGCTACCAATGATTAGACAACCCAAAACATGCGACTTTAGAGTACTCTCAGGAATGGTGGGAATCAGAAACACCTGTTCGTTATTATTCTCATATCAGTCCACAACCAGAGTAATCAGAGACACAGTAAAGTTTACAATGTTTATTTTATAAACTACGTGTCCTAAGATGCAGTACTTTGGCTAACATAAGCAGACAAATGATTAAGATTAAAATCATATTACAAATGAAGTGGAATACAACCACCCTCCCTTCGATAGTAAGCTAGTATTATTAGACTAATAGAAGGTCTCTAGGTTTGAATGGGGAACCCCATACCGTAAAGATCAGCTTAGGTTAATCACATCACAGGATCAGCTATGCCCTGCGCCTGGAAAAATTCTTCTCCATAATGTGTTTGTTGCATGCAAACTGCAATATTAAAAGCTCTCGACTTTCAGATATTTGCAGCTCTGTGCGTGGTATGGCTAGGGCGTGGGCCGATCAACCTGTACTCAAAAACATACATTGTTTGTTGGCTCAGACTGTTTCTGCACACAATGTTCAGACCAAGGTCGCAGTGCACGTCTAGGGACGCAATCAACAGACAGTTCCCATGTGAAGAAAAGGCAAGCAAGCATTTTTCATATAATAACATCTATCTGCAGTGCCGTGTGCAAAGGCACCAAAAAGTGGCAAGATGGCGTTTCTAACATCTAAGACGCTTATGCTAACATAGCAATGTATGTCATCCAAAACTCCGCCTCCACTACAAAACAAGACCTCTGTATCCCAATTACTCCTTATACCCCTAATGTCTGCCTCAAAACAGGATTGAAGTTGTAAAAACTTAAACTTTGAAAAACCGGGCCCAATCCTGGCTTTCAGCAATTCCCACGGATGAATACCACAAGTGTCGCCTAAGTCCGACCATGTTAAAACTCCTGCTTATCTTAATGGGGCCAGCTAGACCATCCTGGAGACAAAGTGGAGTCCCCGGAGAATCCCATATGGGGGCAAAGTCGGAGTAGTAACCAATCCCACATCTGGTTCTTACTTTGAACCAAGTTTCTAATGCAGTCTTAAGAACCTTCAAGCGCACTCTTTTAAAAAAAACTTGGGGGACCCAAACTTAAAAAGAAACCCTTCTGCACCTCCCCAGCCTTCATTTATTGCCAATTCACTAAGCAACACGCCCCAGGCCGTTACCGCTGGATTAGAGAGAAGCATCCGTGTAGCTTTAAATTGGAATGCAACTAAACACCAGCTGATGTCTGGAAGAGCTAACCCACCCTTGACTAATCTACGCCTCAATTTGTTCCACGACAGCCTTACTCCCTTGTCCCCCCAAACAAAGCTCTCGATCTTACTTTGAACCTTAGAGATAGACTGTTGGGGGAAAGTCAGGGGGACTGCATTAAACAGATAGGTCAGCTTCGGGAGGATGATCATTTTTACTAGGTTAACCCTCCCGTAGATAGTCAAGGGGAGGTTCCTCTACCTTGCAAACAAACGATCTATCTCCTTGATGATTTTTTTCAAATTAATGAGGGGGATTTTCTCAAGATCTTTAACAATATTGATGCCCAAATATTTGAACTCTTTACTGGTCAATCCCCCCCATTGATCAATATTCCAGAACATCATCTTCGTCTTGGAGGAGTTAGCTAAATAACCGGAAATCAGGCCAAACTCCTCCAAAAGGGTCCCAACCCGCGAGATTGTCACTTCTGGGTTGCTGGTATATAAGATTATATCATCAGCGTATAAGGCTATTTTAGATTGATAACGCTGAGATTTAAAGGGAGGAATTAGCTCTTCTGATCTAATGGCCTGCACCAGCGGCTCTATGTATAAGTCGAATAACAGGGGCGAGATAGGGCAACCCTGCCTAGTCCCCCTCTGAATTTCAAAACTGGAAGTAAGCAATCCATTAATCAAGATTTTTGCTGACGCTCCCTGGTAACAACTCCTCAAAGTTTTTATAAATATGGGACCAAAACCCATTACTTCCAATACCTCCCAGAGGTAGGCCCAACATACCCTGTCGAACGCCTTGGCAGCGTCTAAAGCGATCACTGCCAAGGGGTTCGATCTTACTATGGCCAGGTCAATATTACCTATAAACAGCTGCGTCTGTTCCTGGCTATGGCGCCCAGTTATAAAGCCTTTCTGGTCGGTGTTAACCAATCCAGGAACCAACTTAGCCAATCTCCCTGCTAAAATGCCCATAAAGATCTTATAATCGGCATTCAGCAGACAGATCGGACGATATGAGTCTTCTTTTAAAGGGTCTTTCCCAGGTTTAAGTATTAAGACAATGGCTGCTTCCTTCCAAGAGCTAGGAATTTGACCCATTAAACTGTAGGTTGAATGAAACAGATTACCCAAGGCTGGAGTTAATTCATCTGACAGGAGCCTGTAGACTTCGTTTGGCAGGGCGTCCAAACCTGATGCATTATTATTTTTAGATTGCATAATTTGAGTTTTTATCTCTTCCAACGAGATCGGGGCATCGAGGAGGTCTCTACTAGTCTGGGTTAAGGAAGGTAGCGATTTACTGCTCAACCATGCCCGTATTTGTTGTTTTGAAGGGGTTAAGTTCTCTTTATTGAGATCTGAGAATAAAGTGAGAAGGCAGTTCTGTATATCCTCCATGCAGGTTGATTTATCCCTGCTGTTGTTTATCACTAACTCGCTAATGTTTTTAGAGCGGTCAGTTCTGGCCTTCCAGGCCAGCAGAGCACCTGCTTTCTCCCCGTATTCATAGTTCTCCATATTCTTATTAAGCCATTGAGCCTTACACTTCTCATCTAACTTCCCTCTAAACTCTAGCCTAGTCAAGATCCTCCTGCACTTTGCGCAACCAGGCTGGACTCTCTCCTATGAACAGGAGGCATTCGACTTCTAACCGATTAATTATTTCCTCACTAAGTCTTAATTCCCAGGCTTCAGCTCGATTTTTGGAGCATATGAGGTCATGGAGCCGACCCCTCAGGTTAGCCTTAAAAGCATCCCAAACAACTTCGATGGCCATGGAGCCGATATTTAGATTAAAAAACTCTAAAGAAGAAATTTTAGTGGCCTGAATAATTTCTGGGTCTGCTAACTTAGCCATATTTAGCGTCCATCTTATTTGAATCATATTTGTTGTTTTTTTACAAGACAACAGAATTGGGGCGTGATCCGAGAGATGACTTGGAAGTATGGAGACCGCTGATGTTATATCCAGGAGATTCCTGCTGACTAAAAAGTAAGCAATTCTGGATAAATGATGATATTTTTTACTATGAAACGTAAACCCGGCTAGGTCTCCCATCTTCCCCCTCCAGGCGTCCACCAACTCCAAGTCGTGAATGAAATTCTTCATTGCACGACGAATACGGGGAGCCCCTATATGATGCCCCTGATTTGACCTGTCTTTAAGGGGATCTAAGAGGACATTAAAATCGCCATCCACAATCATAGGAGGGGTTTCCAAGATTAACTTAGACTGCAACTTATCTGGATCATCCACATTTGGGTCCATAAAAGGAAGCACATATTAAATCTGTACCTCCAAGGTCCAATTGTGCAACAATCCACCTCCCAGACTGATCTGTCTGTCTGACAATTTCATAGAACAAGCTAGCCCCTGCTTAATCAAAATTGCGACTCCACGGCTATTTATTGTTTGTTTGGAGGAGCAATAACTTTTAACCCAAGGCATACCGGAAAATAATTGTTTGGATTCCCCAGAGGTCAAATGCGTCTCTTGTAGGAGGCAAACCTGTGCCTCAGAGAGCTCCAAGTATTTCATTATCAATCTTTGCCTCCTTGGGCATCTCAACCCATTTACGTTCCAAGAGATAAAACTCGTCCTTGTTTGTTTTGTCACAACGCCTGCCATCTGCCTACAAATCCCTGACCCAGATCAACCAAGTTGTTAAATACTTCAAGTGAGACAAGGTTTTTTTATTTTTATTTCCCACCCATTGCACCCCACCCTGTGCACCCCCACCTACCCCCCACCCTCCTGTGCCCCCTTACTCCCGTGAGGAACCCTCCCTTCCAATAGGCAATGCCTATTAGGTCGCTCCCACCTCGGGCTATAAACTAAAAAGAAAAAAAAGAAATAAGTAAATAAAGACTATCTGAAAACCTAAGGCCGGGGGTCCCCTTACGCTGTTACTACACTGTAGTCGTTCCCCCTCATGGTTCACCACCCGTTTTTAATCTTATCTATAAAAGCGTCTACCTCTTCAGTTGTGCGGAGCTGATGCATCTGGTTATTGTACATAACTCGTAATTGAGCTGGAGACTTCAACTGTGCCTTTGCTCCTAGACTTTTTAGCTCCTCTAATCTACTCCCCAACTCCCATTGCCTTGTTGCTGTTATATGAGATATGTCGGATCTTATCTGGAAGGAGAATGGTTCTTGACCTGAGAGCGAAAAGGATATTGAGCCCTCCTTAAGACCCGCAGACAGTATTTGCGAAGGTTTCGGCTCGGAAGTGGGTTTTGGCCGATTCTGTCCCGAGCCGAAAGGCTTTTCAGAGTGTTTTGGTGACGAGCCAGAAGGCGGAGCATTAGAGACCTCTTCTCGGTGCAGACCTTGGCCTGAAGGCAGAGATGGTGTCGAAGCCTTAGATTTTTTTAGGGACAGTGGGTGGAGGTGGGAGTGAGGGGGGTGGTCTTCTGTACTCACGTTCCCTTGTCCCTGCGGTGGCACATTGTCGTCCTCGAGGACACTCTGCAACTCTGATTCGGAGTCAGAAGCCGCTGAAGCCTGTTCTTCTTTGCCTGCTGAGACTTCCTCTTGCTCAGAGTCTTCGGCGAAGAGAACCAATGTGTCATCTAACTGCTGCCGCTGCAACTCTCGACGTCGAGGCAGACACTCAATGAAAGTTTTCTTTGATCTGAAGGATCGGCACCCGTTGCAGTCTTGTTCTTTGTGCTCTGGAGACAAGCACAAGTTACACACCTGATGTAAGTCCGTACGCGGATACTTCGTTTGGCACAGGGGGCAGAATTTGCCCGGTGTCCGTTCCATCGACAAGAAGCCAGAACGACGCGGCTAGGCCGGAAGGACGCCTGCAAATTTCCAATCGAAATAGAGATTTCTTGATGGTCGAGTCGACCCACAGAAAAAAGGAAACTCGTTTGAAAACAATACCGTCGAGGGTAGAATAGATTGTGCATCGAGGAGAACCCACGGACCGAATCTGAAGCGAAGCGCAGCAATACATGCCCGAACCCGATGGCGGAAAAAACCAAAAATGGAGCTGATGCGCACTATCACCGAAAGGAGTCACCTTACCTCGTGACTGTAAAGACTTCTTCAAAGGAAAACAACTTGCAAACAGCCGGACCCAACACTAGATGGCAGGAGTATGCAAAGCATGTGATCTACAGCTCACATGCCTCAAACATACTTTTTACTTATGTGTTATAGAGTGGATGTATGCATTGTGTAGCATTTAAGAAGTAGAGGGGTAGTTTAGGAAGGATGGGTTGGTGGAATGATAGATGTTTGTATGAATGCTTGAATGGATAGATATGTGTAGAAGTACATGAATGGATGTCTGGATGATTAGATGAAAAAAGACTAGAGGTGATGCATGGGTAGGATAGGAATAGATGGCTGGTATGGAAACAGGAACATAACGTCAGCACTGATGAGTAATTTTCAAAAGATTTTTCATCATGATCCAGAAAAACATCAGAAAGAAAATAAGTTACTTACCTGTAACTATGGTTATCCAGTATTGGTATCTGTCATAGATTCACATGCCTGAATCATTCCCAGTCATCAAGATGGGAGTCACACGGTTAAATATTCAAGCAGTGCCTTAAATCCTTAATAGGCTATAAAGGCCCTATGCCATCTAATCAGTAGCCTATCCATGTCCTTTTTAAAAAAGGACCAAATGTTGGCATACAGCCATCAGCTACTAGCACCCTCTAGA